>NC_059407.1:4245733-4872518 GCF_905220565.1 Melitaea cinxia
TCACCCCGCGTGTGCTCGTGCGCCACGTCCCCGGCGACGGACGGCAGCAGCCCACGAGAGCGTCCCGCGCACTGTTCGCGCGCCTGTGTATATTGTAGAGCGCACACACTCACCCCGCGTGTGCTCGTGCGCGAGCGCGGCGCGCGCCACGTCCCCGGCGACGGACGGCAGCAGCCCACGAGAGCGTCCCGCGCACTGTTCGCGCGCCTGTGTATATTGTAGAGCGCACACACTCACCCCGCGTGTGCTCGTGCGCGAGCGCGGCGCGCGCCACGTCCCCGGCGACGGACGGCAGCAGCCCACGAGAGCGTCCCGCGCACTGTTCGCGCGCCTGTGTATATTGTAGAGCGCACACACTCACCCCGCGTGTGCTCGTGCGCGAGCGCGGCGCGCGCCACGTCCCCGGCGACGG
The DNA here is from genome assembly GCF_905220565.1 of Melitaea cinxia. Taxonomy (NCBI): domain Eukaryota; kingdom Metazoa; phylum Arthropoda; class Insecta; order Lepidoptera; family Nymphalidae; genus Melitaea; species Melitaea cinxia. Next base: position 4,246,146 of record NC_059407.1, read on the forward strand.
ACGGCAGCAGCCCACGAGAGCGTCCCGCGCACTGTTCGCGCGCCTGTGTATATTGTAGAGCGCACACACTCACCCCGCGTGTGCTCGTGCGCGAGCGCGGCGCGCGCCACGTCCCCGGCGACGGACGGCAGCGCGGCGCGCAGCAGCTCCACGAGGGCGTCCCGCGCACTGTTCGCGCGCGTGTCTCCGCGCGTCTTTAGCTCTTCGTTGTAGCGCTCCGCTTCCAGGTACCTGGGCAACATTTGGGGTGTTAGAACTAGTAGTTGCCGTGTGGCGTACAGCAGTACGGAATACAACAGTCGAAAAAGTTCCACTACCGACTTGGAACCGTTGAAGGCGAAATAAATACGTAGACCGGATACGAGCAGCATCGTCTTCGGCGTGACAAAGCTAGCCCTGCGGTTACCGACCCGCTTGCCCACCGTGATGACTATTGGTAGAAGATCCGAACCTAAGTCGATCTTCACCGAGCTCATAATAGAATGAAACATACTTTATAACAAATTTGGTATATTAGATAATTAGTATATTAAAAATAGGTTGCCTAAAAAAATCATGGACTGACTATTTTTAATTATTAAAAAAAAAAATGCAATTGAAAATTGCAACATCAAAATAATATTTTTTTTTAAATCTATCTTGATAGTATGACACGTATAGATTGAGAGGCGTTCCACTAAGCGACCCCAACGACCGCAACGCCTTGTCCATCGTTCCACCTATGGCCCGTGGCCGTCGTGAGCGATCACTCAATTTCATAGATAACGTCACTGTTCGCGACCACATCGCACCCACTTCACCCACAATATATAAGTGGGTGAGATTGGCTTTTTAAAAAACAAAAAATTCTGCAAAAGCGCTACATTAAATTCCCGAGAATCCATGTTGAATTAAGTTTTACTCCAATCTATGCGAAATATTTACTCACAACCCCTACAGCTGCATGTTTTCACTATGCTGCCATATTGCGAGCACATAGCTGACAGCTGACACATGACAGCGCTCGAATATGCGTTCCACTTATAAAATTTGCTTACAACGCCCGCGGCGTTTTTTACGTTAGTGGAACGGCAATTGTAGCGGTCGTGGTCGATGACATTGCGGGCTTTTAGTAGAACGCACTCAATGTGCAGCCGTTGAGTTACCTATAGTCATAAACAGGTTTGTCGATGCCAGTTATTTGACATACCTGGCAACCCAGTAAAATAATAGGCAACCCTACGACTGCACATTCTACACGTTTCATACTATCAAGTCCAAATTTTTTTTTTAAAAGGCAACCCATTTTTAATATATTATCTAATATACTAAATTTATTATAAAGTATGTTTCATTCTATTATCAGCTCGGTGAAGATCATCTTAGGTTCGGATCTTAGACCATATGCGGTTTCGACACATTCACTTGAGCCCCCCATTAATCCCGGTAACGGCAGCGGTCGCGGTAACGGTGGACCTACTTAGCGACCTATAATGGACGCACTCTTCGGCTGGACCATCACGTCACCGAACTCGAAATGGATTTAAGACTCCGGGCACTTATTTTATTTCTGTGAAGGTTTTCTGGTTCACAAGTCTCTTAATAGAAAAGTTGTGGAAATTAGCAATCTGTCAACCTTGATAGCGTATCTAATATTTAAACTCACTGACAGGTACTCCCTGAAAGTGTTATAGGTATATGCGTCAACCTAGGCACTCTCTGACGATAAGCTATACATGGAGCTACATAGGCCTTCTAAAGCGTTGTTGTGGGAGACTTTAACGTCAAAGTAGGAGCACAAGACTGTGACGAATCGAAAATCACAAGGATTGGAGCAAAGGAATCACAGTAGGCAGATAGATGTTTGTGACTTTTTTAGAGTAAAAGGGTTTTTTGATGGATTCTTTTTTCGGGAAAAAGCCATGGATGCTGCCTGAGAGCCCTGATACTGCGACGAGAAACGAGATAGATTTTGTTATGATAGATAAAAGAGGTATATTAAGTTTTATCAGTGGTAAATAGGTTTAGCACCGGTAACGACCACAGGCTGTTACGAGACACTCTGAATGTTCCGAAAGGAGCAAGCCGGCTAGATTAAATCTACTCTCCGATCTACGCTGCCCCAAAGATTACATCATCATTACAGCCTATACAGTCCACTGCTGGACATAGGCCTCCACAAGTTTACGCCAAAAATAACGTGAACTCATGTGTTTTGCCCATAGTCACCACGCTGGGCAGGCGGGTTGGTGACCGCAGTACTGGCTTTGTCGCACCGAAGACTCTGCTGCCCGTCTTCGGCCTGTGTATTTCAAAGCCAGCAGTTGGATGGTTATCCCGCCATCGGTCGGCTTCTTAAGTTCCAAGGTGGTTGTGGAACCTTGTTATCCCTTAGTCGTCTCTTACGACACCCACGGGAAGAGAGGGGGTGGCTAAATTCTTTAGTGCCGTAGCCACACAGCACAAAAATTACATGGCTCCGAGCAATTACAACTAAAACTTAATAAGCCGAAGAGATGACTTGAGATGGCCAAATCCATTTCAGGGGACCAAAACGTTAATGCGGCCTTGGTGGGCTGGCAACTGCCAACATTAAAGTGGATTAGTGGGGTTCCGGGCTACGGGAAGACAACCTACATCATCGAGAACTTCGATGAGAATGTAGAAATAGTAGCTACAACCACGGTCGAAGCTGCCAAGGACTTAAAAGAAAAACTGGCTCGTCGCTTTGGCGAAACGGCTAGGTTTAGGGTTCGCACTATAGTTTCCATTCTGTTAAATGGATTCAATGAATTAAATGCCAATTGAAAACGTTTAACGGTGGATGAAGCCTATATGAATCATTTTAGAGCCGTAGTAATGATAGCGAGGCTGTCTGGTACGCGAAGTTATACTTATCGGGGACGTCAACCAGTTGCCATATATCGACAGAGAAGTGGGACTTTTCCACCATATACTGGAGCCCCATGGACGTTGCATATGCCATCAGCGAAGTATACACAAATATCTATTCGTCCAACCGTATTGTTCTCTCCTTGAGTAGAGATATCATTAATCTCTGATACTTCTCCCACATGGGGAAAGAAGCCTATGCCCAGTAGTGGGATATTACAGGTTGAAGTGAAGCGAAATATCTATCTCAAGCGGGAATCGAACCCGCAAACCTTCGGTTGTTAGGCGCATACATGGTACACGCACCAGTATACTAGAGCGGTTGTTGATATACCCTTATACCAAATTGCAACATCAAGATAATGTAATATATAACAAATCTTACCTTGCTTGTTGTAAATAGTACATGACCAGAATGTCTGAGGTTTGTGGTTCATTGCAATCTTTCAAATACTTTATAAAAACTTCCTCTTCAAATGGTAACAAGGTAACTTGCAAGACCTTTGATAACTGACCAGTGTTGTAACAACCTGAAAAAAGGTACGATTACTCAAAACAAAGTATTTTTTTTTTATTTTGAGGTTACTACAAATTAATACGTTCTCTCAAATCTATAATATTTAGAACTTTATTCACGATAAGAAAAAAGTGAGCTGGCGCTGTCACATAGATTAGCCACGCTCTTGACCAGTTAAATCCTGATAAATTAAAAATCTGTGTTCAAATTGATAAGTTAAAGTAAGCCATTCCGACAGGCATGGGTAAGTTAAATAAAGGCGATGAGTAACTATTTTCTTAACACAACTACTGATACTATTAATTTAATATATCTTAGCTACAATGTACTTACATTTTGGAGCAAAGTGCTCCGCTGCAATGTAATTCATAAATACGCATTAAATTACTCTTAACTTATATGTCTATTAATAGATAGCGTGTTCTACTACTGATTACCCATTTTGAAAAATCAAAAAAATTGTATTTTTACATTTAGCCAATTAAAAGCGAAGGCTAGGGTAACATTCTTGAAGTAAAATTAAATCAGCTACAGATACCTTCATACTGTCAATCTACTTACCTTTATAAAAGAAATTCAACAAATGCTGTTTATGATCAACCGACGAAGCGTTTTGAACACACATCCTAATAACATCCAAAGCTTCAAACACCAACCCTCGCGCTAAATACAAATCACAGCACGACTGCCAATCATCTAACTTATCATGATCGCTAATATTTCCCCCATCTTTGACATTTTGTATCGGAGCTGGTTTCCTGACATGTAAGTATTGTAAGGCAGCCTGGGTTTTCTTCTGAGCGAGTAGTGATGATAGCACTACGTGGTGTTGCCAGTCGGATAGTGTGTTGCCAGTTAGACATTGTAGCTGATCTAGTGCAAACTGTGAATGAAGGAAATTATTTATATTCACTATCAGATTATTAACTATCAGATCCGGCTCGAAGGGCCAATGTTGGGTGCCTGAGCCTTTTTTGTTGAATATTGATAACCGCATCCGATTGTAAGAACGGTAAAATATACACTAAAATGCATGGCCTTGATTCAAATTTAATAAGATCGACGCGAACGTTAAGCTGTGTGGCTACGGCATTAAAGAATATAGCCAACCCCTCTCTTCCCATGAGTGTTGTAAGAGGCGACTAAGGGATAACTCAGTTCCACTACCATCTTGGAACTTGTGAAGCTTTGAAATACACATGCCGAAGCGCGAACTTGTGAAGGCCTATGTCCAACAGTGGACTGCGATAGGCTGAAGTGATGATGATAATAAAGTGATGAACGTGTGCGATATTGTTTAGGTGTACCGAAACACCTAAGTGTTCAGTAATAGAGTGAACAAATATAAAATATTTTATAATTCAATTGTTTTTTCTTAAAAGAAATTAGTATTGAATAAATAACTAGTCTTACGTCGAAATCCCGATGATCGAGATGCCAGAAGGCTTGCGTAGCCTTGATAGCCGTATTGCTCAATCCGAACATTGTTGGGAACTGCATCAAACGACGGATCACAGCTTCGTACCTGAATAATATGGTTATAAAGGTAGTTTATTTGACGTAACCAACAATTGTTGGTTGCAATTTTCAGCAATAAGTTTTAGCAAATTTACGGTTTATGAGAATTTAAGATTCATCACACTTGTATAATAACATAATCTGACTTAAAGATTAATTTAGAGCGAGTGTAAACTATGAGCATAACCAAAATATCTGATGTCACTATAAAATAACATGTATATATTTAAACTATTATCATTTACATGAACTAGATTCAAACATAGCTTAAATTTGACAGACTGTGCTCAGTGGTTAAAACAGATCAAAATGAAAAAGAAAATCTTAATAAAAAAATTATCAGTTTTTTTTTTAAATCTCTGATCCTTCTACATCGGGAAAGAGGCATATTTTAGCAGTGGGATATGAAAGGCTGAAGCGTAGCGTATTTTTCAATTTTAAAAACGTACCTTATATCGTCGTATAGCATGGAGTAATCCAACAGTAGATAGAGTAATAGCGAGTGTTTGTGTTCTTCGGCTATGTCAGGTAGTAGGTAGAGTCGCAGCAAGGCGTATAGCGATGGGGGAGGGTAGAGCCCGCCATTCTCACTACCCGCTTTTATCCACATCCTACCAAAATAAAATCAAAATCAAAAACAACTTTATACCAGCTTCATAGCATAAGCAGGATAGATAGGCGACTGGTAGGATTTTTCCGGTTGGTTCCGTAAACATACAATACACAAGCACAAACGCTCAGACTACGACTAACATATGTATGGCCAATACAAATGTTTGTCATGAGCATAGATCAAACCCGCGAACGCAAGCACAACAGCCAGTAATTTGACCGTTGCGCCAAAACGTCGTCAAAGATAAAAACAAACATACACATATATTTTTTAGGTAGTAGAAATGCTTGAAATTAAAATACGCCTTAGTAAAACATACACAAAAAAAAATTAATGCAAGATACGTACTGATGAACTCTATCTCCACCAAACTCATGCTCAATAAGTTGATCAATGTAGAGCAGCGGACAAGATTTATTAGCAGACTCTTCATTTGATTTTTCTTGTAGTCGGTGAAGTTTCACACGACTGTAAAAATACAACACCATTTTTTTTTAATATGATAATTTGTTTGACGTCACTTACAACATATTGCACTAAAAATAATAGTCAATAAAGTAACGGTATTCCTTTGAAGTTGTGTAAACGTAACATTATATTTAAAAAAAAAAAAACAATTATTTGTTGTATTTGTTATTTACTACATTTTATTTATCTTCGATATTTTTTTATAAACAATACTGAACTAATAAAGTTACATCAATTAAAATTTTAATAAAAATTATGGAAATCTATTAATTTCTTATCTTTAGGGATAATGAATGAACAAAACTCACCGTTTATTGTATGTAGCATCCAACTGATGAGCGGGATAAGGCAGAGCGTTGTATGAGTGTAGTCTTTCAGGCAACAAGCCCACTTGTACAAACCACTGTACTACTTGGAAATACAGGGACACTGTCCCGATACCCTTGTATTTCGTTTCCATTTCGCTGAGTGCTGATAAAAAAAGGAATTCAAATTAGTAATTAAATTTAACATGTACTATATACTATTTTACACTGCTATTACTATGTCAATAAGATAGGTATACACACCTATACCACTGAAAATTTTGGATTTTTATTACAATATTAATACATTCAGCCAACTAAGAGTTTAAGACAAAACCAACTAAAGTCAATGTAATAATAATCAAGTTTAATAAGGTCATCAAGCTTACAACTTAAACAAGTTAGATTATTATTAATTTGATATAAAAATAGTAAATCTAAATTAATTTGATTTTGAAATGTAGTCACCTTAAGTGACCGTTTGACTTTTTACTCAGAAAAAAAACCTCAGCTACATATGCACGACGCGTTGGCGCAACGGTCACAGCTCTGGTTTGTGACTGTTGCGCTGGCGGTTGCGGGTTCGATCCCCGCACATGACAAACATTTGTATTGGCTATACTTTTTGTCGTGGTCTGGGTGTTTCTGCAGTCCTGGTGAGTTTCCCCACCGTGCCTCGGAGAGCACGTTAAGCCATCGGTCCGGTTGTTATCATATACGCCTGATAGCGATCGTTACTCATAGTAGGGAATATATCCGCCAACCCGCATTGGAGCAGCGTGGTGGATTAAGCTCTGATCCTTCTTCTACGTGGGGAAAGAGGCCTATGCTCAGCAGTGGGGTAAACAGATAATAACAGGCTGAAGCGTACATATGCACAACAACCCATCTTTTAAGCACTTATTTTACAATGGTACCTCTCACAAATTGGTGGAGAGAAGCAGTTCTTATATTTAATCCGTGCATTATATACGAATCGAGCAAAAACTATTGGACAGATTTTAATGAAACTTGGTATGTAGATAGATAAAGATCTACAATCGCACATAGGCTACTTTTTATTCCCAGGGGATCAGAGATTATGCGGGTGAAACTGCGTGGCACAGCTAGTATAACATAATTCCAGCAACAAAAAAATCATGTCTAAGAAATTTGGATTATATTAGAATTGGTTTGAAAGAAATTATATCTGCAGTACAAGCATTTGAAAAACAGGTACAAACATTTTGGATATTGAAGATAACAATTTTTGAAACTTAGCTCCTTTAATCATTAAAATATTAATCATTCTGAGTTTTTCTATTGCATGGCTTAATAAAATTCAACCTACCGTCCGGTACGACAAGGTTGCAACACTTAGTGAGGACAGCGTCCAATAGTCCAGTGAGCTGAGTTAGTTGTTGGACGCAGTTTTCGAGGCAACGTAATACGTTTCTGTAACAAAAATTTAAAAGTTGCTGAGTTTGTTTAGGGCTGTAAAATACAAAATATCCACGTAGTAAAATTTAAATTTGACATAAGAAAAATGTATACAAACCGATCAGATGAGTAAGTTGTTATAGTGTTTATTTTATAATATTCAAAATACATATTAACATAAAGTGTTGTACTTGCCTATCAGGTAAAGTAGACGAAGTAAATAAAGGCGCAGTGAGTTCTTTGGCATTTTCTTTCAATTCAATAGCACGTTTCCAGCTCCAGTCCACCTAAAACCATAAAATAATTATATATATTACTAGCTGTTCCCGCGACGTCGTTCGCGTGGAATTTAACAAAACAGTTATTTTTTTCAGTTTGCCGAGTTAATAAAAAAATAAAATTCCAAAATAAAAGTAGCCTAAGTTATTCCTTATTACATCAGCTATCTGCCAGTGAAAGTCCCGACAAAATCGGTCCAGCCGTTTCAGAGATTAGCTGGAACAGACAGACAGACGACGGACGGACGGACGGACGGACGGACAGACAAAAATTGTAAAAAATGTTCATTTGGTATACATCAATATGCATTTAGTAAAAAGTGGTTATTTTAATATTACAAACAGACACTTCAATTTTATTTATTTGTATAGATAAAGAAATTATTGTTTTTAGCAAGAAAATTATGAGATGACCTACAGTAGAGCAAAAACCGATTAAGCTCCAAGCCTGATACTACATAAATATTCTATCTTTTCATGACAAGGCTTTTACCGAGCAGATAGAGGTAACTACAGTATATAAGTATTGAGATAGGGCTATATAGGATAGTAGGGATATCTTGCTCAAAATCTGGAGCAGGCCACTGGGGAAGAACCTCAATCTTACTGAATATTGCTCTCAGTAGTTTTGTGTTAATGTGTAAGGTAAACAGGTCCTGGAGAAGGTCGAGAGTAGGGGCGACATGGCGCTTGCGATGCTTCCGGTGTTGCTGATGTACGTAGGCTATGGTAACCGCTTACCATCAGGAGCTGTATGCTTATTTATTGACCTAGGCATATATAAAAAATCGTTTTATACAAATCAATAAATAATAAGTTACCAAGAACATGAGAGAGCACCCGACACCGCTGTGAGTCCCGGTCGCCCAGTCGTGTGCGCAGCGCTTTAGAAATCTTGACAGCCGAGCTTCTAATGCCACTGATAGGATAAATCGCCTTTGATCTTCCTGTAAATACACGCACTTTAATTAAAGATATCGCTTGAGAAGTTTGTACCTAAAGGGTTACTCGGCTGGTTGCACGTCTCTGCGATAAAAATAAGTCATATTTAAGCTAATATTCAATATTTACCTTGGCTATAGGTATTTTGTTTTAAAAATACTTATCACGAGTATATGTGTTCTTTCTTTTATTTTAAAGCTTTTTTTTTAAGTTGGTCAAAAAACCTAAAAAATCCGAGTCTTAAAAAAAGTAATCGTTGTTTAAAATCTTAATCGTTCATATTACTAATATAAATATATTATAATGTTTACTATATGAATTTTATACAAATATTTGTCATTAAAACTGAAACCAATTTGAATTCGTTCAACAAGATTAAATCTTGATTTGAGATTAATTTAACTAAAATTTAAAAGTGTAAGAAATATAAATCACAATTTATGATGCGGAAAATGTGAAATGCACTGTAAAAATCAAAATAATAATTGTGTTTGCAGGCAAACGAAGAAAAACAGACTTCAATTATATCGACAAGTAATACAACGTAGGTAGACGAAAAAATAGTCAAATAAATACGCATTGACAAAGATTCCTCCAAAAGTTGTAATCAGATCTCGACTAAATTTAAATGTGACCACATGATAAACATCGGCTTTCGATTAAATTTAAAATAATTAAAATCGGTACATCCAGTAAAAAGTTATGCGGATTTTCGAGTTTCCCTCGATTTCTCTGGGATCCCATCATCAGATCCTGATTTCCTTATCATGGTATCAAACTATACACACACACATATATATATATATATATATATATATATATATATATATATACGGTCGTATATATATACGGTCGAATTGAGTAACCTCCTCTTTTTTTTTAAGTCGGTTAAAAATAGAGACGAATACAAACCTGTGTGATGCAGTGTGTATCGCAATACAGCGGAGCGAGGCCAGCAGCAAGAGATACTGAATACAAGTTAGTCGGGTTTAGCAGACAAGCGGGGCCCGACGAACTGATACTGCGTATTATCTGACGCTGGACACCCACCGTGTGGATCACTGATGTCTCTGATGTGTTCAGCCAGACACAATCTATACAAATAATATTTAAAATATGGTTAAATGATTTCAATAGAAAACGTTTAAATAAAAATAAACCTCTCGACACACGTTTGCATTTCATTTATTTTATCTAATATCAGTTGGACTGAGGAACGTAAATAATTCAATTCATACTTGTAGCATTCAAATAGCAATGAATTTAACTGATTTATTTGCATTGTTGACACAGGCGATAATTAATATGGATAATGAATATAGTTGATAGGGGTCTAAAACGTTTAATTTCTTAAAAATCTCTGTCACATAATATTATAACAAGACATTGTATGCTGAATTTCTTTAATTAATACTATAACTAGACTACAGAGATCAAAAAGTAAAAAAAAATTTTAAACTACTATTTCCATTACTGTAAAAAATAAACAAACTCAAAATATTTTTCTTTGTCAAATTGCAAGTCAACTTACCATACTGTAATGAATTTGGATAGAAATGTTCTTCAAGCCTAGTGGCGTGTGAGTATGGAGACACAGATGTGGGATTAAGCCGTAGATCAAGTGTGAGGCACGATCCACGGTTAACATCCGGACATCGAGATGTACTCATAAACGCGTTGCTTTCGAGACGTTGTGTCGCTGTAAAAACAATCAGTGAGCATACTAAAAGTTAAAGCAACAAAAATTATGAATGGTAATTAAGGATAAATACAATGTACACTTTTGACTGTACGGGACTTGGTGCGATTGTCATTTTAAAATTCCCGATATTTCACAGATGAGTCAACTGTGATTATGGCGTCCGCAATGCCACCTGAATTTCGGGAAGTTTAAACCGATTATTCCTGTAAGTCAGTGGTTCTCAAATTTTTTGGTGACAGGAGACCATTTGTAAAAATGTTTGTTTTGCCACAGATCATTAACTGTTTTGTAGGAAAATATGGAGTCCTTAGTTATTCATAATTAGTTGCAGATGCAGTACTTATTTATAGCCTAGCAAGACTCAATCACTTCACACTCTGCTTTCGCAGACCATTTGGAGTGCTTACCACTGGTTAGGCACCACTCCTGTAAGTCTTTACAATAAAAGGCATTCATAAAGACAAAAAAAAAAAAAAAAATTTAAAATAAAATAAAAATAATAATAATAAATCCTTTTTTTTTTAAGGAATAGCAAAAAGGTTATTTGACATAATAGGAGACCAAAGAGCTGGAATCCACCTCGGGCAAATAATTAGTCTAGCTATTAATAAAATAAATATTATTTATTAATATAAATAATATAGTTCCCCCTTTATTATTTATTTTAATAATATTATATATTATTAAAATAAATAATAAAGGGGGAACTATATTATTTATATTAATAAATAATATTTATTTTATTAATAGCTAGACTAATTATTTATTAAAATAAATAATAAAGGGGGAAATGCTGCAAGTATCTTCGGAACCTTGCCTAAAAAGGGACTCTTTTTAAAATGATATATTTTAGTTATTGTATTATACAATATATATATTTAAGGTTTTTAGTTTTAGTTTCATTGTTCTCGTATATATTTTTAGAATTAGAAATATACTGTTATTACGTTAAGGTTATTAATATAGTAGATTTGATAAATTTCAAAAAGTTTATAAGTAAATTTGTTTTTTAAAGTTTGATTGATTTAATCGGACAAGCACAGTATCTTTGTAAATTCACGTTTCCCGATGGAATAAGTCTAATTTGAAGATACATATGTACATGCAACCACGCACTCGGTAGTTTATGTTGTCAACAGGAATAATATCTATGGGTTTATTTATATTAGTTAAGCAAAGAAAATGAAATGTAAAATATACCTGGCATTTGATCTTTGTACCACTGATCGAGATCAAACAAAAGCATTCCGTGTTGACTTCCTGCATTCCGAGTTTCTCCCCAACATTCCCATACTAATTGGCACAAATTTAACATAACTGGAAAAAAGATTTCATAACTATTATTATAAAAATCTTTAGAAAAAAGTGTGTGATGTGTGTGCAATTTACACACCGCATAAGTGAAACTTCTCAAAAGTAGCCTGTAATTGATGTTTTATAACAGGGTAATGTGAGAATATTCTATCTCATTCACTCTTAGACATTTATGTGTTGGTTTCTTTATCGTGACAAATTTTCATCGTGACTTTTAAATCACAAAGATTCTAAAGAAGTATCATTTAGAAATTTATAAAAGTGACAATAATCTTCAAAAATGTTATAGAAAATCATTAACATATGTGTAAAAAACTTGCTTATTTTTTTTAGGAAATCCATTTTGCTCATGATCACAGTATTACATAGCAAAGGTGTTTTGTTCCTTTACCTTCACTATAGTAAAATAATTGTTAAAATTGGTAGAGTTGGTTCAATAGGTAGGTAGGTAGGTAATTAAAAATATTCAGATATCGATATATTATTCAAAAAGTCAACAGAAATATGATATCAAATATACAATGAGCTTTTAATTACTCACTATCTTCTCCTTCTTCTCCGAGTGTGGAGCTGACAGAGAATGTGTGACAGGAAATGCACCTGCCTCCAATGAATTCAGATATATTATCTATTGCAGACAACTCTATTTGAAAACGGATTGTTGCCATTGAAAATTCCTGCAAAAATAATTTATTAATTATCAAGCATGGTGTATTAATCCTTATGTATAAAAATTACTTCATCATCATAATTCATACTAACAATAAGATAAACTATGTTCAGTATCCAGTACCCATTTTAGGATCGTTCAAAACAATTTTTACTCAATTTAAATTTTTTTTGCATGTCAAGGTATAAAACATTCTTATTATAGAAATATTTAAATAAAAATCTACACAATAACAGTTATAATTTTACACAATTTACTGCTAAAGGAAAATTAATAATATTCAAACATTGCGAACAAAGACCTTAAAGTTATATTTAAAATCTGTGTAAGAAAGAAATTTTTTATAATTATTAATTTTTAAGATGTTTAAACAAATTTTACCTGATATAGAGATTTAGTATCAGAAAGCAATCTCTTCCCCTGATAAGTTAAAGAATACATTACAGCTAAAGGAAATTCTTCCTCTTCAAATCTTTCTAATACTGAAAAAACTACCCACAGATAGCAAAATGCTCTTGGATCATCACACGGTTCCTGTAAGTAACAAAAAAAGTACATAAAAACATAATTCACATAAAATCTATAACAATATTGCTTATTCTGAAGGAACATTATCAGATTGGAATATATTTAAAACTAAACTTTGAACTTTTTATAATATAATGCAATTGGAATAGTTTATTTAGAAAAACAAATTAAAATAACTGAAGTTTATGGTACAGTATCTTATATAATTGACAACATAATTAAATGTGGATATTAAGCTAACTCATGAGCAATAATACAACTTTTATTTTTAATATACCTGGAATCCAAAATGTGTCACTGGCAGGCATTCCACATTAACTTGAGAAGTGAATTCCAATTCCAAATTTAAAATATTCCAAATCTGAAATGCTCCAAAATTAAATCCAACAGCTAGGCTTCCCAACTGTGGTATGTATTGGAGTACTGTCACTCTTATATGACTTTGTTTTGCTTTCATTCTGACTGTTCCATCTGGATTACAGAAGATATATTGCTCATCAAGATAAGAGTCTTCATTTAAGAGAAGTGCTAAGTGATCTTCGTTCTCAACTGCTAAATCTCTTTGACTCTCAATTTTATTCACAGCTTTTAACGGTAGGAATATGAGGTTGGCTACATTGTTTTCTCCACGTACTAGATATTCGCAACCTTCTGATATGTCCTTTAGTGCTAAAATAATAATATTAATAATAATAAAAAAATATATATGACAATTTTAAACAAATTTATAATATGTATATATAATAACAGATTAGAAAATATATACAAATACATATGAAACAAAAGTTTCATTTACATAAGTAGATACTTTTTACTATCTAAATATAATGATGGCATCTTACCCTGTATCAGACCGGCTCTGTTGAGGTCAAATATAATAATTTCACCCTTACGAGTACCAGCCATGACTAATCCATCAAAGCACATAAGAGGTCCACTCGGCAACCCATCACAAACTGCTAGTTCAGTGATCACAATATCTGTTTGTATGCATCGTAATAGTTGTGAGCCATTGATGTGAAACACACATATTAAGCTTGTTGTATCATCACATTCTAAGCTTATTATTAGTTGCTGAGAGTTATCGGTGAGCGGTGTTGGTATTTCAACAACACTTGTGACTGTGATGCGGCTACTGAAAATTTGTAATAAGACATTTTTTACTGCTTATATCTTTGTTAAGAGTAAATACATCAGTGATTTAGAGTTAAATGTAGAGTAAAAACTATTTAAGTTTAATAATAGAGAATAATTTTATTGTATACCAGGAGAAAAAAAAAATAGTAAAAATTAATGAAAGATAATATCGATAAAGGTCTTATCCATAAAGAATTTAGAAAATGATCAATATCAGATAATCTTTCGGTATAGGACACAAATTAAAACATAGATTTCGTACCTAATTCCATTTCCAAAAGTCCGTGCAGCTATTTTCAAACCATTTCTCAAATCAACAACACAAAACTTTGGTCCAAGAGCGAGCCAAGCATACTTAGTATCGCGGAGAATACCTCCCAAAGGTGTTTTATCTGAAATAAATTACAATGTCATAAATAGCATGGTTTTATTTAAACTGCTGTTTATGTAAATGTTTTGATAACGTACCTAAAGAATCATCAGTCGGTTGTAAAAAACTAAACACAGCGGATGAAAGACTAGTCGTTTTAACAATTGAAAACACACTTTCTTGTAATTTTTGCATTATTTCACGATTTATAAATTAGAATACTATTATTAACATTAAAATAGGAACGGCTTTTCAATGTTCTAAAGGTTATGCGACATTGTATTTTCATTTAATTTTATTCTATTTAGAATCACTAGGTTATTGTAACGTAAAAAAATTACAGCTTAACTTATATCTACATTAAATTAGACAAAATAATGATTATTATTAACGAATTACTGTTCTTTGATGTAAAGTTCGGTAAACGCGGTGTAAATTTAATTTTGACCTAACACTGACAGCATTATGACTTTGACACTTTGCAAAAAAGACCCTTGTCTTTTCTTTGAAAGTATTATTATCCGTTCATCGTAACTTGACGCGTAATCTGATTGGTAGCACTGAAATTTGCAGTGTTGCATGTGTTTATACGAAAAGCGATCCCGAAATGTAGGGACAAGTCTAAAGAACCGGAATAGCATGTACATATATCTACAAGTAAGGGCATTAATTTCGTAATTCACTGTTACTACGATTACTACTGACGTACTTTTAAGTATACACAAGACTTATTAAGTGTGTGAAACATAATTAAAAATTTAAGTAGTGATTAAACTAATTTATTCACAAGATTTCATTTCTTATTTACAATTCTTGCTATTTTATTAGTTTAACCTCTACTTAAATTTTTGGATTTTTCCCACAACTCGGTGATAGTGTACTCTTTAAAATTATTCATACATCACTAGGAGCATTCAGGATAAATTAAACAAAACAGGGTAAAAAATAACCACTTTAATAATAATTATGATCAATAAGGTGTAAAGGAATCATATCTTCTTCAATGTTGCTTGAATGCTCACTGTCACTATCACTTTCTTCACTACCAACCCACAATAAAAAGCGATCGCTTCCTTCGTCTATTATTTTATCTTTAAGTATGTAATCATCTTCAATTTTTATTACATGAGAGCACTCTTTTTTCCAAATATCATTGCTTATTGAGCCAAATGATTCTCGTATAAGTGATTCCACTTGATCATCCCTCTGGCCCACATTTTTTTCTGCAAACCGTCTCTTCATTACACTCCATACTAATTCGATCGGATTTAAATCTGCATGATATGGGGGCAGTCGTAAAACATCATGACCATGTAATTTTATTAATTCGTCGGCTTTATATATAGGCTCTGGTTTATTTTTTTTAATTAATTCATACAAAACATTTTTTGTCAAATTTGGTGAAAACAACAGCCCCTTGTTTTGAAGCCACTCTACCATATCTGCTTTGAGGCTTGTCATATTAGGGCTTTTATTTGTTTGCACAGTATGATATGGGGCATTGTCCATCACAATCACACATTTAGGTGGCAGGTTTGGTAAAACTTGTTTTTCCAGCCATTTTATAAAGTTATCGCTATTCATGTCGTCATGGTAGTCGGATGATTTTGTTTGCGATTTGAATAGCAGTAATGCTTTATTAATGAAGCCATCTGTAGTTCCTGCGTGTGCAATTATCCATCGCCTACCCATACCATAATCTCTGACCAATGCACCTTCTTCAGACTCTGACTGCCAACATTTTTGCACACTATATGACGAATGTATAAAAGTTTCGTCTAAATAAACTATAGTCCGCCCCTCTTCTCGGTATTTTTTAATTTCACTTAAATAATTAAATCGCCAGGTAGCTATATCTGTTCGCTCCACTAACATTTTTCGTTTTGATTGACACTTTTTATATTTATATCCAAGTTGTTTTAATATTTTCCATAGTGTAGTACGCCCACCTTCAAAATTTATTTCCTCTCGTAATTCGACAAGTAATTTGTTTAATGTAGGGATTTCTTTTCTTACAGCGTAAAATGACATAATTTTTTGTCGAATTGCACTAGCATCGAAGTCATCAATCTTGATCTTCTTATCGCGATTTGGTCGCGTCTTTCCTGGTGTCGTTACTTTTGACGGACCAGGCACACCCGAAACAGAACTGGACTCTCTTTCTTGTCTCAAAATCCTGGTCACAGTAGATTCGGATACATCTGTAATCATCAAAAAAAATAAATAATAATGCAATTTTATTTTACTAGATACTTAGTTTATAAAATTAGAATATTTTAGTAAAGCGACGTTTTAAGCATATTTGATTACTTACGAGTAATCAAATATGCTTAAAATGCAGATCACGACAAACTTAAATGAGCCTCGATTCAAGTTGGTAAATTACTTCCTTAAATAGGTACAAATAGGTTAGGTTATTATATTATTGTTAATTTTAGTATCATCTATGAAATGAGATTAAAGAAATTAATAAAAAAAATGTCTCGCCACTATGGGCTAATTATCTTTTTAACTGGTAACCCTATAAAACATACCGGTCATGGCGGCAACTCGGGCACGAACTTGTTGCAATGGAATAATCAGCTTGTTCTCAGTCTTTTCTTTCTCACAAAATGCGTAAACTTGAAGAATAGTTTGTCTTTTAACACTTTTTACCACCTTCGGCATTTTTAACACTCAGATTAACTTATTATAAACCAAAAGAGCACACAAACAGCAAGCTATCAAACTGAAAGTAAGATGGCGACTGAGGAAACAGTGCTACCAATTAGTCACGCGTCAAGTTACGATGAACGGACAATAACAACGAACAAGATTTTCTTAACCGATAACTTAATCGTAAACCTTAAGTATAGACATATTTTATTTTTAGTGCGAGTGAACATATTATTGTTTCTAATAAATAATAAGTACCTCTTATTTGAAAGTTAAAATTGTTTTAGTAAGCTGAATTCTTCATTATTGAACATACTTTAAGCAAATTTATTTTAAAATAGTTGAAGCAACATTGCAAATTTTGCAAAAGCAACTCTTTCATAGCTTCTAATTTTTACGACGCGTTGGCGCAGCGGTCATAGCACTGGCTATTCCGCTGGCGGTTGCGTGTTCGTTTTCCGCTCACGACAGACATTTGTATCGGCCATATAGATGTTTGTCGTGGTCTGGGCGTTGTGTGTGTTTCCGGACCCCCGACATAGGAGAAAATCTTACTGGTGGCCGTTGAGTGTGAAGCGTTTATTTATTATTATTATTTATTCTAATATATAGAAATAAATAGAAAATCACTAGAATATTTCATTTCTGCTCAATTCAGTGAGGTGTTACCTTCAAACTTGATAGAAAAAAGCATTTTCTTGAAAAAAAAATGTATCTTAGTGATTTTTAGAAACTGACTTAGTTCAGGTCATGGTACTCTTTCAATACCGATTTTCCGGAAATTAGTCTGGACTGTTAAAAAAAATCTATCTTTGTTAATGCGAAAACAAAATTGGGAGAACATTTTATATATTACAGAAATTAAAACTTAGATAAAGAACTTCATATACTTATTATTTGCACATCAGCTGTCAATTTTTTGGGTAAGAGAAGCTTTTTTGATTAAAAGAAAGCTAAATACCTTAGCACTTTTTTTAAATAAAACCAGATTGATGAGAAATTGGTTCATTGATTTCATACGATGATATGATACTGATGATTTTATGGATTTAAAATCTCGCATAATGCTAACATAAAACTTTGACAACTTTAAATATTTCATTGTCATCATTAACCGGATTATTAGTAGAAATTTTATCAAAGGTATTGTTTGTATTTATTAAACTGTACGTGCATTACATGCCGCGTTGGCGCAACGGTCACAGCACTGGTTTGTGGCTATTGCGCTGGCGGTTGAACATGAAAAACATTTGTATCGGCCATACCGATGTTTGCCGTGTTCTGGGTGTTTGTGCAGTCCTTGTGGGTCTCCCCACCGTGCCTTGGAGAGTACGTTAAGCTGTCGTTATCATGCCGGTTGTTGCATGCATGTACACCTGATAGCGATCGTTACTTTTAATAGGGAATATATCCACCAACTAGCACTAGAGCAGCTTGGTGGATTAAGCTCTGATCCTGCTCCTACACGGAGAAAGAGGCCTACAGTGGGCTATTATGGGCTGAAGCCAAGTGCATTAAAACACATTTAACAACGTTAACCAAATTAACATTATTTTGTGTAAGCTGTCGAATTTAAAAGGTCAGTAGGGCGAAAAAATTTTATGGCCACTACAGGTAAATTATGTAAATCCGTCACTGAGTCCTAGTTGTATTGATGTAATAAATATATGATTTACGAAATAAATAGTTTTGTCTAAATATATACTTTTAATAACAAAAAAATCAAATCAAAAATTTAGTTTTTTTCGCTTTTTTTTTTCGAAAATGATTTTCCTGAAATAATCTTAATCAAAAATTTAGGCCCTGTAAAAATTATGAAAAAAAAAGATACGATGATAACAAAAAACACCTACGCCACCGATTAAACGTATTTATGTAATATTTTCAGGGTTTACTATAAAAATAATACAATACATAATCACATAGAAAAAGAAATTTCATTTCATTTTCGATCGTTGCAGACGTTGTTTATTGTGCTTAGTGTACGTTTAATATAAACTCTTACAAATTACAATAATGGCTGGAATCTGTGAGGCCTGCAAGATCACCATAACGGTATCACAAAAGCGTATCAAGTGTGCCCATTGTACGCGCCTATATCATTCGGACTGTGTCGGTTTCAGCAATGATTTGTCAAGGTCTCAGTGGAAGTGCCCCTTGTGCGTGGCAAGCTCTCGTAAAGTCGGGGATAACAGCAACACGCCGGTGCGCACAGCCTCGAAAACAACAATTAATAGGGATGGCGTGACGGCGACGCTGTTGGACCCGCCACCACCAGCCCCTGCATCGTCAGTACAGGCTCAATCTGCATCACCAACACCGAAAACCGCTCTGCCCCCAGCCCTTACACCTGCTGCTCAGGCCATGGAAGATTCAGATTTAATATCCCGTATAGGCTCTATGATGGACTCCAAACTTAGCCTGCTGAAAATCGAAATAATTAACGACTTAAAAAATACGTTACTCACAGAAATCCGCAAAGAGCTAGTGGCTGTAACTGCTAAGTATGATCTCCTTGAGGAGTCTCACTCGAAATTACTGGACGAACATGAATCCCTGATGAAAGACTTTGCTACATTACGAAATAATATACTACAGACAGAAGACAAGTTGTCAGAACTGCAGGGACAGTTCAGTAAACAGCAACAAAAAGCGAGACTCCTCAACATTGAAATCGTAGGACTTCCCGAAACCGCTGGCGAGTCACCGGTTGAACTTGTTACGAAAATCGCCAATCACGCCGGGGTCCAACTTCAGCCAGATCAAATTCAGTCTGCTCACCGCGTTCAGCCTATGCGTAAAGTCGAAGGCCGACCAAAACCAATCGTTGCAACACTTCAGAGTAGGATGTTGAAGGACCAAATTATCGCGGGACTGCGTAGGGCGAGGGGGATTAGTACCAAAAATCTAAACTTGGCCGGTCCTGACAGGAAATTATTTGTTAATGAACACCTAACCCCCGAAAATAAACAACTTTTCAACGCCGTAAAAATCCGTGCTAAGGAAAGGTCGTATAAATTCACCTGGATAAGGAATTGTAACATTTTTCTGAGAAAAAACGAAGAATCTCCTGTCATAACCATAGCTACAGAAAAGGATTTGCAGAAAATATTATAGTATTGATGCTTATTCCGGTCCCTATTGTCGTTTTATGTAAAATGAAGTCGTACTCACTATGTGTTATTTATTGTTGTTTAGTCTTATCCCTCCACTGTAGGCACACACCTTACACCACGTCACATTATACCTCAAAATTATATATACATTCTAAAACACATACGCATACACTACTCTTGTACATCACACAACGCATTGATTCACATTTACACTGCATCTACACAAATATCATGATCCGTGCTTATCGTATAAATGAAAATTGCATCTTTTGTTATCAGCGATTTGATATACTACTCTGTAGTAATTTACTAAACGCACTAAAAGGGAAAAAATATTTATACTTAAAATGTAATGTTCCAGCTCCCACGTTCATCTCACTGTATGTAAGTAACCTGCACTCATTTAATCATGTATATTTTAACTCGAATGCGATCAAAGTAAAACAAACTACATTTTATTACATAATAAAAATATCCCAATGCCTCAGTTAAGCTTTTTCTATCAAAACGTACGGGGCTTACGTACAAAAACTGTGCAATTCAGAAATAATCTATTAACATGTGATCACGACGTTGTGATTATCACTGAAACATGGCTTAAAGAGGGTTTCTATAAGGGTGAACTGTGCGATGACCGCTACGACCTATTCCGATGCGATCGTAACGAATCTACATCTTCCAAAAAGCACGGTGGCGGTGTCATGCTGTGTATAAAGCAGAAATTGCGCGCGCGCGAGCGTCCTGACTGGGCATGCGCAGGCGTCGAGTGCCTTTGGACGACTGTCGCAGCGACTGCACTGGACGCTCGCGATAAGCGCAACTTACATATATGTGTAGTATATATTCCACCTGACGATAATCACGTCCAGCGTCTTAACAATTTTACGCGTCAGCTAACTAATATCGTATCTTTACATCCTAACGATCATTTTATCATAGGGGGAGATTTCAATATCTCGCATATTACGTGGTCACCATCGGGCCACACGACCCAAAGAAGCGTTTCTACGGACTTACAATTAGCGACTGATTATTTAATCGACTCATGTAACCTATCTGGATTTTGTCAATATAATTTATGTATTAATAAATGTAATAATATTTTGGATTTAATATTTAGTGATACCCACATTGATGTTTCTCGTTCTTCTACTGCGTTAGTCTCTGAGGATAGCTATCACCCATCTTTGAATTTAAATGCACCGGATCTTATGTTGCCTTGTATTAAACGCGAATCTTTTATAAAGTATTGCTTCTTTAAAGCCGACTACTACGAAATCAATAACTTTCTACGCAACGTTGACTGGCACACAATACTTCAGGGAAATAACATAGACGAAATAACTCAAAAATTTTACCAAATTATTAATAAAGTCATACATGATTTCGTACCAAAAAAATCATTCCACAAGACAGATAAATTTCCCGTTTGGTATTCAAGACCCTTAATACGCGTAATAAATGACAAACTCCGAGCGCATAGGCGGTGGATTCGGCACGGTAATCCCAGAGACTACGATGAGTTTTCTATTCTACGTAGGCGACAAAAGAAAATCCAAGCAAAATGTTACGATTCGTATCAAGAATATATACAAATAAATCTTAAGAGGAACCCTAAATACCTGTGGTCATACTTAAAAACATTACGTAGCAACAACACAGGATACCCCAACGTACTCACATTAGGTGATAATTCTTACCGCTGTGAAGCGGACGCCTGCGAAGGTTTCAGCCATTTTTTCGAGAGTGTATTTCAAAAACCAGCTTCTCAATATAATCTCCCACCACTAGCAGAATCAACTGATACAATTCATACGCTAAGCTTCTCTGAGGATGTGGTTTTAAAATTACTAAAAAATATTGATCTTAACAAGGGCCCAGGTAGTGATAAGATCCCTCCAACGTTTATAAAAAACTGTGCTTCTTGCCTAGCTAAGCCGTTGACTTTAATTTTTAATCTTTCTTTAAACGTTTTTGGCACTTTTCCTAGTATCTGGAAAGAAGCGTTAGTTATACCCATTCATAAAAGTGGTTCCCGTGGTCGGATTGAGAATTATCGGCCAATCTCAAAATTAAATTTATTTTGTAAAATCTTCGAAAAATTAGTATACGAATCTATAAGTCCGTTAATTCTTTCTTCGATCCCGGATGAGCAACATGGATTTATGAAGAGGCGTTCTACTGTAAGCAATTTAACGGTATTCACAGATTACATCTTTCGCTCAATGGATAGTGGTATTCAAGTTGACGCTATATACACAGATTTTGAAAAGGCGTTCGACAGGGTTGATCACGTAATTCTGTTACACAAGTTGCATGCCCTGGGTATAAGAGGTGACCTTTTTAGATGGATAAGCTCGTACGTAACAAATAGGAGTCAAGCCATAACTTTGGGAAGAGTGCAAAGTTCTTACGTTTCAGTTATTTCTGGAGTACCTCAGGGGTCTATACTGGGCCCATTACTCTACAATGCGTATCTCTACGATATTGGTTCATGTTTAACTTACTCTAAATTTATAATGTTCGCTGACGACAAAAAAATTTATTTAAAAATTAATAACATCACTGATTGCCACAAAATACAACATGACCTAAATAATCTATACATATATTATTTAACTAATCGTATCACTGTAAACACAGCTAAATGTCATCAAATTACTTTCACTCGTAAAAAGAATCCAATATTATATACTTATGCTATAAACAATGTCCCCATCGTAAAAGTCGACTCTGTTCGAGACCTAGGGGTGATACTAGATTCCAAAATGACTTTTGTAAATCATATCGATAGAATAATTTCTAAAGCATATAGTCAACTAGGTTTCATATCACGAGTTTGCAACACATTTAAAAATATAGGTTGTATCAAAATTTTATATTTCTGCTTCGTTCGAACTATACTGGAATACGCTTGTAGTATATGGGCCCCTGTATACAATGTACACATCGACAGGATTGAATCACTCCAGAAAAAATTTATAAAACTTTTAAATTTCAAAAGTTACAGAACCTGTCCCACCTATGTTGAATCATGTAAACACTACCAAATTGAATCCCTATCCCAACGTCGTAAGCAGTACGATATTATCTTATTACATGATATCGTGAGTGGGAAAATAGATTGCAGTGAGCTTCTATCCCAGATTGAATTCCGAATACCATCAAGACGCTCTAGACATATTAAACCATTGTTCCATACACCTCGAGTAAAAACTAATTACGCACGTAACTCGGTCCTCTGCCGTATTGTCAATACGTACAACACGCAGTATCCAAACTTAGACCTGTTTCACCTAAGAACGAAGACGGCACTTAAAAAAGAAATCAAAATGATGCATTTTTCGTAGTATCATCTAAAATATTCAAAACCAGCACCTACAGATTTACACACAAACCCACACTAATACACCTTCGTCTTACATGCACACACCTACACGAACACGCATTCACCTTTTCATGTCTTACACTCACCTCTAACTGCAGTGGATGGGATGGAACATAGCCGTTTACTTTTTACTACTTTCTGTTATTTTTTTTAAATATAGTGTCTAGTTATGTATTTTATAAAGATTAATATTTTTATATATCAGTGTGATCCTATTTTGGCCATATTTGTACATTATATTGTAACATACTATTGTAGCATAACGCTGTCGGATTGCCTATAAAATAAATAAATAAATAAATAAATGTCTTTATTTAAAAAATAATAATCTACCCGAGTATATACCTATTATTCCGAGAACAAACATTGCTTTACACACGTTACGCACAAAAGCAATTTGCATTAAAATATATTAAATTATGGATCTTCACATCTTATTTCTAATATTTACAAATATTACTCGAAATATTAATTTGTATCATGAATAAAAGTAATGGGTATAAATTAATTAAAATTAAATACATGGCATAGCAACGAATATATATTTGGAATATAATGCCATAAAAAAAATCTAAATATTTTACCATAAATATTAGGTACATTTAAAGGAAGTTTCTAATATTTTTTGAGCAAAATTATCGCTTGTTATTACGACTTATTTGTGTTACTGAAACATTTACAACGTTTCTGTTACTCTCTTTAGCGTGGGGACTTATTTTTATTTGCCCTTGGACAATGTTTAGCATTGAAGTGTATGGACTATCAAGTGGTTGATTATTTTCTATATTGTTATCATTTCGTTTGTACTTTGTTAAATCACGACCGTTTAAATTTTCATAAATTGAATTTTTCATTGAAACATACGCAGGCTTCGTTTCGATGACATTTAGTTCTTGAGATTTTACATCACCAGGACTAAAACCGTTTTGAGTCACGACAGGATTAGGTTTTAAAGTATTAACATGTTCATTTTCTGGTGGAACATCTATTGAAGTCGTACTCGCGAGCGAGCTATTCCGCGTTACTTGGATGCTGTTTGATCTTGAAGAATTACCAGTAGATTGAAGAGTTGACGTACTTCCTTTTGTATTATCTGACTCCTTTGAAAATATTTCTTCACTTTTTTGAAATCTTTGAACGTGAGACGACAATGGTATATTTTGTTGCAGTGATATTGCACTTAATGATCTACTTGGGGAGTAGTTTGATGTTCTATCAATTTGTAGCATATGTTTGCTTTCAATGTTACTTAAAGTATTTTTATTCGTAGCTGTTTCCATTGAACCATAGGCACTGTCCTTAGTCGAGCTTTGCGATGAAGATTCATTTTTTATACCATATCTGCGAACGACATTAGCAGGTGCAACGGGCTCTATATTTTGTACATCATAAGACAGAGGATTTTTTTCAGGCGTTCGACTGACTCCTTCAATTATTTCTCCCGTTCGTGGATTTATATGTTTTTCTGTGTCGTAACGAAGAGTAACTCTGTGACTTTCATCTATAGGATGTGGTCGCGATCGATCTTCTAACTCTGTATCATCGTCATCGAAGATAACCTCGTGGTTACTCTCCTCCTGCAATGAAAATAATGTATTTTAGTATAAATTTCCTTTAAAATGTCCTTATACTAAGAAATTAACACAAATAAGTAGATGAGGTTACTAATTATAAATAGTCAAATTTATAATTGAATTATGATTTAGCAATTTTTAAGCATGCTGTGTGGTTACAGCATCAAAGAATATAGCCACCCTCTCTGTTCCCGTGGGTGTCGTAAAAGACAGTTCCACTACTACCTTGGTACTTAAAAAGCCGACCGATGGCGGGATAACCATCCAACTGCTGGCTTTGAAACACACTGGCCGAAGACGGGCAGCAGCGTCTTCGGTGCGACAAAGCCAGCCATCCGGTCACCAACCCGCCTGCCTAGCGTGGTGACTATGGGCAAATCACACGAGTTCACGCCATTTTTGGCGTGAACTTGTGGGGGCCTATGTCCAGTAGTGGGCTGCACAAGGCTGCTGTGAAGCATAAGCTTGAGTAGTATTGTTTTGATCAAAGTAATGAAAAATACTCCAAGTCACACACCTCTTCATCGGCTTCTTCTATCACACTGTTTTGGATCCATTCCCGAATCCTCTGTTTTTTCTCGTGACGATCAACGACTGTCTCATAACCGTTGTCCTTGAAATGTTTCAGTAATATATTCTTCTCATTGGGATCGCTGTGGAAACTATACATTGATGGACAAAGCTCATCGATATCACCACCAGCTGAAAGTAAAATGGAATAAACAAATTTAAGTAATGTATCGGTTTCAAGAATTTCGTATTTAAAATATAATTAAGTATTTTAATTTCATTAAAAATACTACCAGGTCGATCCGTGTATCCCTTCGCCATCCATCGGTCATCACTATATCGGGACAGCTCAGTGAAATTACTAACCCTTTTTTCAACTCTTGGCTCTATAAATTTCTTAAACATTTTTTGCGCCTTTGAAGATACCATTTTCCATAGTTTAGGTTGTTTTTTCAAGGGGTTAGCGCTGTTATACCAATTATAGTAGCTGAAAAAATACAATTTCATTCATTATCTAATTCATTGTATTTAAAAATTATTATCGTTAATGAAAATCGTGTAACTCTTAACGAATGTTCTGTTCAAATTTTGTTACAAAACAAAAACGTGACATTTAATTATGAAAGTACCACATGAAAGTACTACATGATTTGTATTCTAAACAGTATAAAACTTGCCTCAAGTATCTGGGATCATCAAACGCTGCTTTCTGCCAAGGCAAACAACCCGTTAGACAAATAAATATAACTATTCCAAATTGCCATATGTCATGACTTATTAGTGCCCTGGAATTAAAAATAAACGTTATGAGTAATATGTTCAGACCTACGTTTTTTAATCTTAGCGAAACCATAACTCATTCAGGTATTTATTTATAAATTGTGAGAGCTCTAAGCAATTACTTGTAGGTGCTATCCATCGAGAGTTTTAATATTTCCGGTGGTGAATATGGTAACCATTCATTTCGTCTTCTAACAACGGATTGTGATTTTCTTGTTTCACCAAAATCACATAGCTTAATTCTAGAAAAATCAGATTTAAATATAAGAATATTGTCTAATTTCACATCGCGATGCACAAGATCTCTTTGATGTAGATGCTCCAAAGCCGCGGCTAATTGCTTTGCGACCCTTTTTGTATGGATTTCTCCTATTCCAGTATCTAACATGTTTGATGTTAGGTCGCCTGAAAAAAATTGAGTCTTTATAGATTATAAGCTAAGACTAGATATTTTAGGATATAGCGTTATTGTCATACATATATAAATCAATATTATATAATTCCGGATACAATAAAAACATCCGTACCTACTAGTCAAGAAGTGATATAAGCACATCCATTTTAGTCTGGCCCGAAGCCAATCAAAAGGCAATAGTTCCAAACGATTTATTAAGTGCAAAAGTAAATTACTTGACATAGTTGATTTACAGTTTTTGATTTAGTTACTAAATTATAATTATGATCTTACCTAAAGGTGCATATTCCTGACAGAAGACATAAAAACCAGCCGTTTCAAAAGCGACATCAAATGTTGTGACGATGTTCTTATGTGCACTTAAATGTAAGCTATAATGGAATTCTCTGTAAAAATCTCTAATAGATACATAAGGCTTTGGTAACGCCTTGAGGACAATTTCTGTATCAGACGCTCTGTGTTCTACTAAAAGTATTTTGCCGAACCATCCTTCTCCAACTATTTGAAGTATATCAAACTCTTCAACCAAACATACCTACGAGAAAAATAAATTTAACAGCGGAAATCAATTAATCTATACATTATTGCAATGATAATGCGAGTCTTTATGTACCTATAATCTCACATCATCATTGCATCGCATATCATTGAGTAAGTAAGTATTCTTACTTTTTCCAATTCAAACTCTCTAATCTTATGTATTGAGCCGGTAAGGGCCCGCCTCGTGCCACTATTCATCTTTTAGATTTCATATGAATCATTCTTTCAGTGCTGAAAATAGGAAAGAAAAACGTTTTTTAGTATTGACCCAGTGACCTCAAATTCGTTTATTTTTATTTAAGAAAGTATTGTTTCAAAGGATTCGAATGAGATTAAGACGTCGTTCTCATTTCATAAGACATCGTTGAGCGAATGATCTTGGCCTACCGCCAGGGAAAGTCTACTCCTGAACCAGACAGCTGTCCTGACGTCATAGTGACATCACTTATCTTTATACCTCTCGAATACTTGATGGGCTAAGTTTAAATTGCTTTTGGCTTCAGGTAAACTATAAATTATGATTTGTGTAATTATGATATCTGCAATAAAATTAGAAATCAAAATGATAATGGTTATTGCGCTCTTGGCCTTCGAATTAGTCTTGTTCTTATTGTTTTGAAAAAGTTTTACTATTGAATCTCTTTAATAAAATTGAAGAAAATGTAATTATTATGTTTAAGTACTTAGCTATTAGTTATAATATTAATCTATGTAAATAAAAATTAATGTTGCTAAGCGGATAACTGGAGAATGGCTCGACCAATTCGGCAAATTTTATTTTATTTATTTTATTTTTATGTTGTTATTAAGGCCCACGGAAGGTTTTAATACTAAACAAAGAATAATAAAAATTTAATATATATTATTAATTTTTTTTTAATAATATTTATTTTACTTTTGACAGAATGAAGTCAGTCCGGGCAGCTAGTATTATATAAATTTATTTTTATCAGAAGAATATTAAGTTGTACTGCATTTTGTTGTATATATAGGTAGGTACATATTGTTTGGAAAAAGCTACAGATAAATCGCAATTAGTACCTACCATTTAATAGTAGCTCAAATTGTTCCTCGTAAGATCGCATACCTAATTATATTATAGGTTTGTTGATAGTTTTTACCTTTCTTAATTTATATGTAGAACAAAACTCTTTATAATTTATTTCTTATATTTGAATAAAAATATAATATTAATTATTCAAGATTACTTTTTACTACTAACTGAAAAATGTGAATGAATTTAGTACAAATAGATTATATGGTTTTAAATACACTAATTTGACTATTATATATACATATTATATGTATATACATTTTAATTAATTTTCTATGTAAAATATAAAATTAATGTTAAATATTAAGTGTGACTTCGGTAATTCAATGTTTCGACGTGAAGTAAGGCTTTGTAAATTTAGGTTTTCTTTTATAAAGCCGTCAGTCCATCCATCACATGGTTATATCTTTAGAAGTATACATTATCTAGAAACTTGATATATTTATTTAACAACCGTTCTAGTTTAGTGGTGCGATTAGTATCTAAAACTTTGCTTAAAACCTAAAGGTTTAAAAATATTTCTTTCTGGTTTGGATGTCTGTCCTTGTAGGTCTTCTACCGTGCCTCGGAGAGCACGTTAAGCCGTCGGTCCCGGTTGTTATCATAAATACTTGATAGCGATCGTTACTCATAGTACGGAAATTATCCGTCAATCCAAAATGGAGTAGTGTGGTGGATTAAGCTCCAATCCTTCTCCTACATAGCGAAAGAGGTCTATGCCCAACAGTGTGATGTTACAGGCTTAATGTATTGATATATTTATTCGCAGAATACGTTTTACTATGATAACGACAAATTATGATAATAAAAGTTAAAAATGAGAACTATTAGGTTATGAGAAAACTGTTTTATATTAAAAATGTGTGGAGTTGACAACTGAATGAAGGTAAAATAATTTTCTTGCACGATTCCAATTCGTGCTTGACCGTTTATTATCAGCGTAGCACTGATCTTGCTATATATCGAACTATTCATATTTTGTCGGATTCCAAGACACATACTTTTAGTAGTAGAATATGTGTTTTTCTTTGCATATGTAGCCACGTATTTTGTAAATGCAACTTTGATAATACTTTGTTATTATAATGAAATATACAATTATTTTTCAACCCCTTTAGTTAAATATGAAGTCAAAATTAAAAATAACTTTATTCCTATAATCTTCAAAAGCACCTAATGGTTGAAATGATATCTATTATTTCCGCTTTCATGTTGAGGGTAGATTGAAAACATATAGGTAGGTAAGGAACTAAAGATATAAGGTTGATCGCGACTCATTCAATTGTTTAGCTTTAATGATCCAAATATTAAGAAAAGAAATATTGCAATATAAATTACCGAATATCAAATAAAAATCCTCGGTAAATAATGATCCACTATAACTTGGAGTTCATCCAATACTGTCACATCAGTGTCACATTGCGGTAAAGATTATTATAATTATATTACAGTAAACTTTCACTTATTCACATTACAGTTGAAATCCGGTTAAAAACGTTGTTATATTTCTAGACTTGCGGGTAGGTGGACTGGCGGTTTTGTTTCAACTGACGGCGCACACGCAGCGACACCCGGCCGGTTATTTTTGTGCTACGTACACATGTAAAAATCATTTTATAACTGAAACATAACGATCAACGACCCGACGATTCTTGAATCAATTTCATTCAAAATACAAACTATATGGTAAATAATTTTTTTAATTTTCAAATAAGTAGTTAAATTTTAATGTTGTACGAATTTTATAATAAATAGTCGCAATTTTAAATTGATGTGACTGTTTAAACTGTTAAATTATTGTGCTTCAACTTAAATAAGATTTAAATGAATTATTGAATATAAATTAAAGCGTTTTAATTTATTTTTAAAATGAGCGAATTTGTACACCTTAATTTGGCAAGCCGCCATAATTTCTAATTTCAAGTGGCATTATTTAAGCTCCAATTGCGAAAACTAATTAAAAATGTAATATTAGTTTATTGAATACAATTCGAATAAAAATAGGTAAAAAAACTTTTTAAGTTAAACGGTTTTATGTTAAACATACATTGCAATGTTTAAGATAAATGTACTAAAAACCAAAAAATAATAAAATAGATACAGTCGTGGGAATTATAAACATATGCATAGACTAGACTAAAATAAAACCGTGGGGCACGTCAATTGTCTACAATCGTTGATTAAAATGTTTGTTTTGTAATGTTACACTATAATTAGGCAGTTGTTCAACCGACAACGATGGACGTGTGATAAGTAGGGCTAGAATGTGGAAACAAGCTAGCAAGCTCGATTATAAGCGAGTTTTAGGGTTTCATAGTGGTGAGCGAGTAGTACTTTTATCATATGTTTTGTCGATTAAAGACAAACTACGAGCAGTGAAACGATTCCTCGCCAGCCAGCAGTGTGAATGTCCAACGATAAACTAGTTGAAACATCTCTTTTATTTACATGGAGTGTATAACTATTGGAATTTCCATGAGCAAGAAAATAGTAAGTAATTTCCTCACCGTCTGCGGGCCAACTGCCTATTGTAACGACGAATTAAACGATTCCTCTATCGCACATTAAGTCGATAATTTGTAGACAATTGACGTGCCCCACGGTTTTATTTTAGTCTAGTCTATGCATATGTTTATAATTCCCACGACTGTATCTATTTTATTATTTTTTGGTTTTTAGTACATTTATCTTAAACATTGCAATGTATGTTTAACATAAAACCGTTTAACTTAAAAAGTTTTTTTACCTATTTTTATTTTCTAGTTTTTAGTTTTTATTTCGCATTCTGTTTAATTCATTTAGTGCTTCATTATTGCAAGGCCCATCTTAAATATTGAGGTTGTATAGTGCACTGTATTCTTCTTGTCAAGCCCTTTTATTTGATACCCATATTGGTGGGATTGATAAAAAATTGTTATCAGACATTTGGTAGCGGCGGCCAGCTTAGGTTTCAATTTTGCATAGTAAATTGTATTCTACTTGTTGAGACCTTTCATTTGATACCCATGTTGATGGGATTGATAAAACCTAAGTTATCCGCCATTTTGTAGAGGCCGCCATCTTGGATTTTAATTTTATATAGTACATTGATTATACTGGTTGAGCACTTTCATTTGATACCCATATTGATGGGATCGATAAAACCTACGTTATCCGCCATTTTGTAGCGGCCGCCATCTTGGATTTCAATTTTTTATAGTATATTGTATTCTGCTTGTTGAGCCCTTTCATTTGATACCCATATTGATGGGATTGATAAAACCTACGTTATCCGCCATTTTGTAGCGGCCGCCATCTTGGATTTCAATTTTTTATAGTATATTTGTATTCTGCTTGTTGAGCCCTTTCATTTGATACCCATATTGATGGGATTAATAAAACATAAATTATCCGCCATTTTGTAGCGGCGGCCATCTTGAATTTATAATGATAATTAATAAACATAATTGTATTGTCACCAAAATCCAAAGTGTATACAAAATTTCAGATTAATCGGTTGACAGGAAGAGGGTGAAATTTGAATTACTAAATTTGACCCAAGAATAAAAAATAAAACAAACGGGGTGAGCTAAATAAAACCGTTTAATAATATTAACGACATCAATGTGTGTCATTACACACGCGGATAATGTGCGTTTAATTTCGACACTTATTATTATTTTTGGTCAATATTTTCCTTTTATGAGTGGCTGTATTTTAAAAGTTATACTTATAGGTATAATATTTTTTTATAAACCAAGTTAAATAATTATTTATAGTTACCCGGTATTTATAAAAATTTGCTTGTTCAATCAAACAAATGTCAACACTTACTTGATTCATGATTAAGTAACATGATATTTTATAACATTACTGGATAAAAAGGCTTTTTGGCTCGAAAAAAAAATATTGACAAACAAAATAGCCAATATAGAGATTAATAATTTTAAATAAATGAACAAACAGTTTTGCTTATCATATTCATTTAGATGATAATTACCATTTTGGTGTAGTGGTGTCAAAAGTCGTCATAGCGCTGATTCGTTGATTCGTTTCCTGCTCGGTACTGTTTAGTAAATAGTTATATTCTTATTTAAATGCTTGATGAATAGTTTCAAAAGATGTATTACATTTTGAATAAAAACATTATTTTTTGTTTAATAGTCGCACATAATAATTTTTATCTCGTACGAATTCCGGGATAAAAGTTTTTGTAAGTGTCTAACAGATCAACTACCAACAAAACCTTACTATGGATAGATACGTTTTTATTTTAGTATTAAATATTAAACACCAAACCTCTCTTATTACTGCTATTACAATCTTCTTATACTTAACAAACTTGAGTATAGTACCTACCTACCAATATTAATCAGAATTTTGATAAATAACGATATCGTAGGTAGGTAAATAGCATAATTATATTGTTTTCAATCAATATGAACGTGAACACACAATAGCGTTCACGAACAACAAGAACAGCTATTAATAAAGTTTTACGTCTGATTAATTTTACGAGCCAAATGTTTGATACGATGTATTTATTTACTATTCATTTAATTTATAGAAAGTACTCATACAAACCAATACACGAATTTATCTATAGCATAGACATACAAATAAATAAATTTGGAGTGTCAGTTGAAATATTTAAATAACCGCTTTTTACTGAATGCATATGGATACATTCACGGTAGATATACTAAAATAACATTTTTTACAATTTTTGTCTGTTCCGGCTAATCTCTGAAACGGCTGGACCGATTTTGATAGGACTTTAACTGGCAGATAGCTGATATAACAAGGCGTAACTTAAGATACTTTTATTATTATTTATTTTATAACTCTGTGAAATGAACAATAATTTTTTGTTCAATTCCACGCGGATGAAGTCGCGGGCACAGCTAGTTAATAAATAAGAATAACTGAATAATATACCACACCTTACTAACGTCTTTATTATATGAGAATATGAATTACTATATGTGTGCCTACATCAAGTTATTTTACTATATCGTTATTTCCTTCGAAAGAAGGAAAATTGCTTGTATGGAATGCTACTCCAATTGACATACTTCTAATGTGCCATGTACAGCTATTGCTGCATATTTTAAGAGAGTCTTAAGACAAACATTAATGTTCTAAGAGTTAATAACTGTCGACTTTAACTGTTGTTGACACACCTATATGAACATTTAATAAAAATCAACGAGAAGACGCTACGACGTTTCCTAGTCATTTTGAAATAATTATGTTCGACATTGACTTGTGCTATGTGATTGGTGATAGTTGTACTTGTAACTTATAGCTTAATTAAAATGTTATTTATGCATTTTAAGTAAGAATAGGTACGTCATTTCGACTTATTTTTTGCAAGCCGAAAAGTTATATCTTTTTAGCACATCAACCATAATTATTAATAAAAAATTAAAATGAGTAATAAATCGATTTAAATCTGTATCGATTCGAAAGTTTTTGTTTCAAATACACCAATACTCAAAAGTCAAAGCAATATACAAACTTATATTACTCTCTATAAACTTTCAGCGGATGATACAAACAGTAAGGAATACTAAAAAACAAAAAAAAAAAATTGGTTGTCTGTAAAACTGGTTTGCGGACGATAGTTTAACGTGATAAAGTCTTAACAAAACATTTCCTCGGACGCATAGGCCAATCGAGTGGAATAGAGATAGATGCGGCGCAAGCGTACAATGAGCGTAACGCTACAATGAGTCATTCTTTTTCTACTTCTGTCAAAATGTTGAATGAAAATTACACTTTTAAATTACACTTTCAGCCTGTAATATCCCAGTGCTGGGCATAGGCCTCTTTCTACATGTAGGAAAATGATCAAAGTTTAATCCACCACGCTACTCCAATGCGGGTTTGCGGAAATATTCCCTACTATGAGTAACGATCGCTATCAGGTGTACATGTTAACAACCGGGACCGACGGCTTAACGTGCTCCGAGGCGAGGTGGGAGACCCACAATGACTGCATAAACACCCAGACCACAGCAAACATCTGTATGGCCAATACAAATGTTTCTCATGTGCATCATCGAACTCGCAACCGCCATCGCAACAGCCACAACGTTGAAATGATGCGCCAACTCGACGTCCAATTTAGTTGGTGTTTATTAATCACTTAGTAATAATTAATATTTTCCTGTTTTTTTGGTATCGCAGGGGAACCCATTTACGGGTGATATCCAGGACGTGCGTGCTGTGTGGCTACGGCACTAAAGAATTTAGCCACCCCCTCTCTTCCCGTGGGTGTCGTAAGAGGCGACTAAGGGATAACAAGGTTCCACAACCACCTTGGAACTTAAGAAGCCGACCGATGGCGGGATAACCATCCAACTGCTGGCTTTGAAATACACAGGCCGAAGACGGGCAGCAGCGTCTTCGGTGCGACAAAGCCAGTACTGCGGTCACCAACCCGCCTGCCCAGCGTGGTGACTATGGGCAAAACACATGAGTTCACGTTATTTTTGGCGTGAACTTGTGGAGGCCTATGTCCAGCAGTGGACTGTATAGGCTGTAATGATGATCCAGGACGTCCAGTTAGGCAGTCCTAGATCGTATGTCGGCTTCAGTACTTGTGGGTGCAATACTGACCAAACCCCTGTGGAGAACCTTCAGCCGCTTTAATCGGAGGGTTTCGGATCTGCAGGCAACAGGATCACTCCAGCGACAGGCTGGCCTCAGCGAAAAGGCCAGACTTCTCCTCCATTGGGACTGTCCGGCTCACTTCTGAACAATCCCGACGACGACGCCGTGTCTAGCAGGACCGGGTTCCCATCCCGGCCCGACACGGGCACAGGGGCGTTACTGGAGGCGCATTAAGTAGTGCCTCTTACGCACCGCGTTCATCGCCTGCGGTGGGAAGCCTCGTCGTCGGCCTAATTCTATCACCCACTCGACATTCTTCTTCTGAGACATTACTGAGTCGCAGAAGGAGATCATCGCCTTCCAGGACTCGTCGTCACCGGGCATCGCGGTGATGACGCTCGGGAGTGCCAAGTCCTCTCCGAGGACTATCGTCAAATCGTGATGCAGCGCTGCCCATCTCAGTTACACCTCGAGGGTGTGCTGAGTTGAGTATTTTTAGACGTGTGATATTTGAAAAGTTTGTGAACTAATAGAATTTAAATTTTTTTATATTCTTGTGATATTATACTGATGTTTTAACTAATATTTTTTTTATTAATTAAGAAAACAAAAAGTTTCATAGTTTTTTTGTTGTTACGTGTTTATGGCCTATACTCAATGACCTATACTAGTAATGCTGTCAAGTGACACAAATGTCTAGAATCTGAATATGACAGTTAAATTTTGTTTGTTGTGGTGTTTTTCTTTTAAGTTTTTAATAATAAGCTAAATAAATATTTTCAGTGCGCTTATTTTGAAGGAAGAATTTCTTTTAATTATCAACATACGTAAACAGATTGGGTAAGTCATTGCTTTAACTAGTTTTTAAACATCTATAAGTTTAAGGTTACTTGTAGGATATTATTAAGTATAAATCCTTAAATAACTTTTTGTACATCAAATTATTACTAGATTGTTCGTGTTAATACCAATAGTTTAAGAATGTTAATAGCTGTTTCGAAAATCCAATTCACAATTTAAAACGCTACACTGTGAACACAGTATGCAAAAATGTATGTACAGTATAAACATACATAAATTTTCTTACAACTTACATTAACATCTGTGTGCATAAAATATTGATGCATATTGCAGTAAAGACAAATCGACGGGTTCTAAAAGTAAGGTAATTGACGATATTTTATTATATTATTTTATTTATATGCACAATAGGTCTACTAAGCTATTGAATAGTTTTTAAAATTATAGGACATAAATTCTCTATTTTGAGTAAATTGCCTTTTAACCTGTAATACTTAATATAGCCTTAAATATAAAAATACTAAACAAGAAACCAAAATATGGCATATATAATTACAGAGTAGATTATGAGGCTAAAATTACAGTTTTTTTTTTAAAATAACTATGTCTTAAATTGAATAGCAAAATACTGTTGCTTATTGATAAATTAAATTTTTTTTATTATTTTTATAATTATGAGATTTCCAAATTGCTTGGAAACAAAAGTTGGTTTAAATAATGAAATATAGTTTTAAAAAAATATTATTAAAGTTATATTATATGCATCAAGCACACTACAATTTTTCTGTTGTTAAATTTTAACTTTTGTAACGGAAAGTTTAGTATGACTAAACAATTTTTAATATCATATCAAAAATCGACCCTTCCAGTGGGGATCGAACCTGCATCTCTGACTGAGCGTGTCGTTGCTTAAGCCAACTAAGCTATGGAACGATGTACCCGTTAGATCGATATTTTTGATATGATGATTTTATATTCCGTTCTAAGCGACCGTGATTTTTGATATGATATTAAAAATTATTTAGAATTCCCCAATGTGTACACCAATGTGTTGGGTAAAACGAAAATAAATCGTACGAATTAGTATGAGTATATTATTTATTCTTGAAATGGCTCCCTTGCGGATTTGCCAAAAATAGAGTATTTAAACTTTGCTTTATTTGGAGTTATAGTAGGAGTACAAGTTTGGTTCCAATTCCCGCACAAGTTTGCCTGAAAGAAAAGTTAACTTGTCTAAGACAAAAACACAAAAAGATATATAAATATATAATCGTAAACATATACTTGGAATAGTTAACTTTTGTTAGATATGTCCATCCCATTATAGTTTTATATTGTTAGTTTCAATGAAAGTGCATAAAGAAGTTATAAATTGGGAGAAAACACATATTAATAAGGATTTTAGGTCACTAGGACGTGGAATCTCGGGGGGAAGAACGTCATACAAAGAGAATCGTAATTTAGGACAAGAAAAAAATATATGTTCTGGAGTGCCTTCGTCTAAACCACATTCACAAATAGAGGAGTCTTTAATTCGTATTTTGGCCAAAAATACAGTGTACACGAGTGGCCCAACCTTAGACGATATATAGTTGTGGCTTTGCTTGCATCGCGATATTTAAAAAACCACGGCTTCACTAATATTGATTCTTGGATGCTAGCATAGTACTTCCCTTTATAGTATGAGTAAATTTCTATAACATTTTTCTTCTATCAATATCTTATTTTTGATAATAAATTTATTAAGGTTTCTTATTGTTTACATTTATCTTAGACTCAGGTTCTTGTCATTTATTATATTATACAAGTAATTGCTACGTTTATGGTTTATTGCAAGTGTATATCATTACTTCAGTATATTATGATAAAGAAATAAACTGTAGTTTCCTAAAAAAGACCTTAATATTATTTTATAACAACCCTTTATAGGCCACATGTTTTTACAATCTTTTGCCCTGCTTGGGAAAGTAAATAGTAAGTTAATTGATTTGTTTCATATCCCCGTTTACCTTTTTTCAATATATTAAAACTTGTCAAAGTTTGTAGAAATGAAAATGAAATTCTTACCATATTTATCATTCATAATTTTAACAGGTGTGTTAGTGACCATGAAATAATGTGTAATGGATTAGTAAAATGATGTATCTTATATATATCAAGTAAGAATATTAAACGGTTTAAAGAAAGATGAAATCTTATCTATTGGGTCTGGTGACATACAACACAATGATAAAGGTAAAATATAACAAATATCTATATTTTTTATGACTAGGGTGTCAAACAAGCGTAAGATCCACATGATAGTAAGCAGTTGCAGTAAGCAGTAGAAGCTTTGCAAGTGCGTTGCCTTACATTCTACCCTCCCCAGGCGCTCTGGCTATCTTAATCGCCACAGGAAAACCACACTACTTAAATGCAGTATTATTTGGCTGTTATTTTCTTTAAAGTTGAGATACTTCTCCAAGCATCAGGCTCGAGGATCGGGCTTCTACAGATTTTGAGCAGGATGGAGGCATCCATTAATTATTGTTGTATATTTTCTGTCTTTTACAATATCGAGGATGTGGGTAGATTTGTGATTTCTGGCAGATGTTGAATAAAACGAGTTGTAAACCCGATCAGCTGTTTTTCTGTTGTTCCGAATAATTGTGTATCTTTTAACATATTTAACAAGTGGCGACGAGCGAATCTACGTAAAAATGTCGGCTGCATTATCGTTTGGTGTGATTTCAACTTTCGATCACCTGTCGCAAGAATGGAATACATACAAATCACGAATCCAACAATGGTTTATCGCAAATGACATTAACGACGTGTCTGACAAAGCAAAGGTCAAACGCAGGGCGATATTACTCAGCGCGCTCAGCGAGTCTTCTTACAAGCTAGCAAGTGATTTATCGCTGCCGAAAAAGTTGGAAGAATGCGATTTCGAAGAAATTTTACATCTGTTGGATAATCACTTCACACCAAGGCGAAGTGGATTTGCAGAAAGACACCATTTTCATTCGGCGACGCAACGATCGGGTGAAACGCATACCCAGTGGGCGGCTAGGGTTAGAGGATTAGCTGCACATTGTGGTTTTAAAAATTTGGAAGAAGCACTGTTAGACAGATTTGTCATGGGTATGGTAGCAGGTCCTGAGCGTGACAAGTTATATGCTCAAGATCTACAGGAGCTAACGTTAGGAAAGGCTGTGGAGCTGGCAGAGAGCGTGCGGTGTGCGCGCCAGGCCGCGCAGGCGGCACCGGCCGGCTCAGCCGCAGTGATCGGCGCAGCGAACGACGTAGTGTTCAAAATTTTCAAAGGGGAAAAGTGCAGTGTATGTGGCTATACGAGTCATAAATCTAACCAATGTCGTTTTAAGTCCTATAAGTGTAAAAAGTGCGGTCAAAAAGGTCATTTACGTAGGATGTGTTCTATCGGCAACAAGGTTCACTTTATCGAGAAAAGTAATGTGGATGAGGACTGTGACGGTGAGTTGTTTTATAATATTCGATGCGTAAAAGGTAAACCGATGACGGAGCGGGTTAATGTTTGTGGTACGGTTTTAGAGTTTGAAATCGACAGTGGGTCTGCTGTCAGTGTATTGTCAGAAAAAACATTTAATATTTATTTTAAAGGTTTAACTTTATCAACATCAAATAAGAAGTTATTAAATTACACGGGGGGAAACATCGAGACGTTAGGAGTAGTGCGAGTGCCCGTATCGTATAGCGGCGTTACACGCGTATTGGATATGTACGTAGTACGGAATGGCGGGCCGCCGCTCCTCGGTCGTGATTTTATTCGGAAGTTTAACTTAGAACTCGCACCCGTATCTGCTAACGATACTAATTATTATTTACATGCTGGGGATGAATTTATCGATAAGAAAATATTTTCAAAATTTCCAAAGCTTTTTTCAGACTCATTAGGTTGCTTTAACAAATTTAAAATAGTTTTACACTTAAGAACCGATGCTCGACCTATGTTTTTTAAGCCTAGGCCAGTAGCATATGCTTTGAAAAATAAAATTGATTCCGAATTAAACCGTCTGATAGATTTAGGTATTTTGAAGCCGGTCGATCACGCTGAGTACGCATCGCCAATCGTGCCGGTCCTAAAAAAAGACGGTGGGATTCGAATCTGTGCAGATTTTTCTGTTACAATAAACAAATATCTAGTTATCGAACAATACCCGTTGCCGACGGTCGAGGATCTTTTCGCAAAATTACACGGTGGCGAGCAATTTACCAAACTTGATTTATCTATGGCGTATAATCAGTTGTGCTTATCTGAAGAATCGCAAAGCCTCACTTGTATAAATACTCATAAAGGTTTATTTAAATACACTAGATTAGTTTTCGGATTATCTAGCGCACCCGCTATTTTTCAACGCACCATAGAATGTGTATTATCAGGTCTTGAAGGGGTGGTAGTATTTTTAGATGATATTTTAATTACGGGTAAAAATAGACAGCAACATGAAAATAGACTATTGTCAGTTTTAGAACGGTTAGAGGAGGCTGGATTAACTCTAAAAAAAAGTAAGTGTGATTTTTTCAAAGACGAAATTTCCTATTTAGGGCACATAATAGACAAAAATGGTATAAGGAAATCACCTGATAAAGTTGAAGCTATTTTAAAAGCACGTAAGCCTGAAAATGTTTCTCAGTTACAGTCATTCCTAGGGTTAATTAATTATTATAGGAAATTTGTACCCGATGCGGCGTCGATACTCAGTCCACTGTATGACTTGTTGCATAAAAAGGCAAAATGGCAATGGACATCATTTCACGATGAGGCGTTTCAAAAAATAAAAAGGTTACTAGCTTCAGAAAAAATATTAGCGCACTTTGATTCTAATGCACAGCTGATTTTGACAGTAGACGCCTCGCCGACGGGGCTGGGTGCCGTGTTGTCTCAAATATGTTACGACGGTATAGAAAGACCTATTGCCTACGCCTCCCGTACTCTTTCAAAATCAGAAAAAAATTATTCGCAAATACAAAAAGAAGCAACTGCTATAATATTTGGTGTAAAACGATACCATCAATACCTTTACGGACGTTCCGATCCGTTTGTTTTGCGAACTGACCATAAGCCTCTCATTAGTATTTTTCGACCGCATCGAGGTATACCGGAAATATCTGCAAACAGGTTACAGCGATACGCAATATTTCTTTCGGGTTATAATTACGTTATTGAGTTTGTTCGAAGTTGTAATAACAATGCGGATTATCTGTCTCGCTCATCTATATGTAGCCTAGAACGGGAGACCTGCGCGAGTAGTAAAGTCGTTGATTGTGTGGATCGCGCAGCTTATGTTAATTTTGTAATGAATGGTAGTTTACCCATTACATTGAATAGTTTATGCCGTGAGACTGAAAATGATAAAATACTCGGAAAAGTCATATCTTATGTCATTAAAGGTTGGCCTAGGAAAGTACTGGATCCTGATTTAAAACCGTATTTTAATTGTAGGTTACAATTATCGGTTGAAAATGGATGTCTTATGCGTGGACATAAGGTCGTTATTCCGTTTTCTTTGCGTGACAAAATATGTACCGAGCTTCATAGTAGTCATTTCGGAATAGTCAAAATGAAAGCAGAGGCTCGAAAGAGAGTATGGTTTCCCGGGATCGACGCAGTATTGGAGCGAATGACTAAAACATGTGGAGTGTGCGCTGCGCTTCGCCCCTCCCCTCCCCGTGCTCCGCCGGCGCCTTGGCCTACCCCACCGCACCCATTTTATAGAATACATGTAGATTTTTTAGGTCCAATAAATAATCAAATGTTTTTAATAATTGTAGATGCTTTTTCGAAATGGGTGGAATGTTACTCAATGAATGCGTCTTACGGGTCTAGATCGGTAATAGAGAAATTGTGCGAATTAATGTCTCGAGTAGGTATTCCGCACACACTGGTTAGCGACAATGGTACATCTTTTACGTCACAGGAATTTTCCAACTTTTGTTTGATTAATGGAATAAAACACATACTATCACCGGCATATCATCCGTCGAGTAACGGTCAGGCGGAAAGTTTTGTAAAAATCGTAAAGAGGGGAATAAAAAGTATAATTTTAAGTAGTCCTA
This sequence comes from Melitaea cinxia, assembly GCF_905220565.1. Lineage (NCBI taxonomy): Eukaryota > Metazoa > Arthropoda > Insecta > Lepidoptera > Nymphalidae > Melitaea > Melitaea cinxia. The sequence continues at coordinate 4,288,306 of NC_059407.1, forward strand.
ATAATAAAGTTATGCAGACACAAATCGCAAAATTTTTATTCGACTATAGAAACTCGAAAAACAGTACCACAGACATGTCACCTGCAGAATTGTTGTATGGTCGACCCTTAAGGTCTAGGTTAGATTTAATTGTTCCAACGCGACGTTTTCCTGTTCTTTCCACATCCACAAATTTTTCTCACTCAGTGAACAATAAACAGTGCTTACAGGAGAAATGTAAAAGTGAGTTCAGGACGTTTACAATTGGACAAGCAGTGTGGGTAAAGAAGTTTGCAAGTAATTTAAAATTTTCGTGGGTGAAGGGAGTAATTAAAAAGAAATGTGGAAATGTAATGTACGAAATTGATTGTCCGGAATTGGGTGGTAAAGTTATAAGGCACATTGATCAAATTCTTGCAAGGGTTTTGAATTCAAGGCACAAAGAAAGAGAGAATGAGTGGGACCCCGATGTTATTGATGATATTAAAAATGACACCACATCAGTTACCACCGATGTAGTATCTGTTTCCGATCGAGATGACTCTTCTTCACCTCCCTCTACATCGGAGTGTATGGAACCGGGTTTCAGTGGGTCAGATCATACGCCAAGTAGCACCACCACAATATCTGCTAAGGATACTATTGTGTCAAGCAAAGCTACCACTGATTATCAGAGACAAAGATCCAAACGCGAGCGACCGCCTGTAGATTATAAGCGTTTTTTTTAAATTTTCTTATTTTTTTAATGTTTTGTTGTTATAAGGGGAAGGGGTTGTTGTATATTTTCTGTCTTTTACAATATCGAGGATGTGGGTAGATTTGTGATTTCTGGCAGATGTTGAATAAAACGAGTTGTAAACCCGATCAGCTGTTTTTCTGTTGTTCCGAATAATTGTGTATCTTTTAACATATTTAATGTAACACATTAAATTTTATTAAAATAAGGAGGTGTTTAGGGGGTCAAGCGAAATCTCACTCAATCTCACGTGGGGAGAGGGTGTTCTTGACAAATATCACGTAGTTTTTTTGCCGCAAGAAACACTACAAATTTGCGAGAAAATTGGGTTAAATTAAGTAAAAAATATTTCTCCATTAAAACATAGCTTAATAAAATTATACATCATAATATTCATTGCCGTTAAATTTTGCACAGATAGAAGAATTTATTAACTAAGTATAAATAAATGAATTTGTTTACAACTATTTATTCGTTTATTTAACATGATCAAGTATTTTGCTAACATTATTTGTTACCTATTCATAAATATTTATTAACTCGCGACCGCTGTAACCATGGATTATCACACGTCGAGATACTGAGCTTGTGTGGATAAGCGATAACGAGTTACAATGGTTAAGTCAGAGCGATTTCGAATCTGGGTCTGTTTGTGTTCTGTAATTGACAAGATACTAGATATCTAAAACAAATACTTTAAACTATTCATATTTCCATATGTATTTCTATTTTTTATCATGACAAACCCATTTAACTAATTGTAAAAAAATTGGTATTAAAAAAATTCATATTAAACTATAATTTTGTACTATCATTGTTGTTTATAAAGTAATTCTGACTAAATACCCTAAGCACACGTTATAATTGTGTTTGCTGGCAAACGTAAAAAACCGACTTCAATTACATTGACAAGTAATACAATGTAGGTAGACGAAAAAATAGCCAAGTAAATACACATTATCAAAGATTTACTTCTTCTACGTGACATTGGCGAAATCATCTGTGCTCATTTAGCACTATTGAAAGCCATTTTAATCAGAAGAAGAAGAAGAAGATTGACTTCAAAAGTTGTAATCAGATCTCGGTGAAATTTAAATGTGACCACAAGATAAACATCGGCTTTCGATTAAATCAAAAATCGTCAAGATCGGTACACTTAGTAAAAAGTTATGCAGACTTTCGAAGGTTTCCCTCGATTTCTCTGGGATCCCATCATCAGATCCTGCTTTCCTTATGATGGTACCACACTTAGGACATCTTCTTTCCAACGAAAAAAGAATTATCAAAATCGGTTCATAAACGACGAAGTTATCCCCGAACATACATATACATATATATATAGTTAAGCTATATTTAACAGATAAATTACATTAAACTAAAAAAAAAAAACATTAAGTATATATATATATATATATATATATATATATATATATATATATATATATATATATATATATATATATATATAGTCCAAGAGGAACAGTGGCTTATGTGTTACGAGAAACGGTTAAAAACAATTTTCAACTGCTTTCTTTTGGTTTCAAACATAAGAACTCTTAAATAAAATAAGTCTATCCATAGTAGACGAAGGTCTTCTGAACGCTTAACCACATGCTGACTGATGTTGTCTATCGACGTGCTATTAGCATTAAAACTTTACTTTTCCATCTATAAATCAGAGCTTTTAAGGCTTATTGCTCACTGAAAGTATCGCCTGCTCAGAGACCTATATCAGACCATCGCTTTCTCTTATACTATAAAGATACACGATAACTATACATCAAGTAACATCCCACTGCTGGGTATAAGCCTCTTTGCGGACTGCGGATTGGCGGATATATTCTTTACTATGAGTAAAGATCACTATCAGGCATTTATGGTAATCGGAATCGACAGCCTAACTATAAAATATAACGATTACAGATGCAATAAGGCAAAAATAAATCAGATTAAAACTTCTTTTTAAGTAAACGAGTTATACAAACTTGTTGGGTGATAACTTTTTTTCAAACATTTCTGTCATAAAATGTCTCCAACAATAGCACAAGGGCGTACAGATGATTGCTGGGAATTCGGTAGCTTGCGTAGTTTGTCTGTGGGAGCATTTTTTTGATACGGTATTACACTAAAGTATTCGGTTGGGTTTGTATCATTTGGATAGCATTTGCAGGACTATATCGTTCTACGTAGTTAGTGGTTGATCAGAATCAGTTTATCGCTTTGTGTGACACGTTTTTAGTCGTTCACTACGTGCCTCGTTTTAAATTGCATCCTGGTTTTTATAGAGCCGACATAGTTTGTTACTATAGCAATACAGACCGCCCACAGGCTTGATCGAGTAGCAATTTACTAGGACATAAATTAAACTAAAATGTAAAAAATGGATAATGTTTTTTTAAAAAAATGCCGTTGTACATTATATTAGTTTTACATCGTTTAGCTGTTATTAATAAATGACTTTACTGTAACGTAAAATTTTACCTTTATTTTGTTTGAACATTTGTCTCATTAGAATTGAAATTGTCTTGTATTTTTTTGATAATTCTGTGATGTTTCGTAGTCTTTGATATTTATAGTGGTATTACGTGGTTTTAATAACTATTATGTACAATTGACCTATGTATACCTTATACTACGATACTGCGATGCATATGAAGCGGTAGAGATCGCAAAGTAATTCCCTGGCAACGCCAATACTTAAGCACTTGGGAAACAACAACTGAAGTTTACGCATTTTAAAGAATATAGTTATACTACGTGAGCTGTTATGGTCTTAAAAACTATCACAACTCAAGAAAACAATTTGGTTACAATTTTACTACAAGTGTTAATTATATTAGTAACTTCAGTCCTAGACGATGTGTCAAGATGAGACTTATACCTTTTACTAAATTTCAACCTCTGAAATAAATAAACGCGTCAAATTCAACGGCCCCCACTAATATTAACACATATAATGCCGTACTAACAAATGAACTAACTGTATTTTTTTTTTTGTAAAATACGGTCATGGAATGTGAGGAATGTCTTAATTCACTATTTTCGTTACATTTTACATAATGTAATAGTGAAATAAATAAATAAATAATGGTGGCTGCCATATATGGCTGACGCGGCGCCACTGTAATAAAATTCTCAATGGGGCCGCGTCAGCCATTTTGTCAGCCATATGATTTCAAAAGCGCGCGAAACAAACGCGTCGCTCGCCGCCGCCGGCGCCATTTTGATTGTTTAGCAGCCTGTGTTTGCCCCCCGCGCGTCATTTGTCGCTGTGCATCGAAGGAGACTGCAGTAAATAGTTGTTCAGTTAGTGATTTAGCAAGTTATTAGTTACTGATTTGTGATTTTCAACAAAAAATGGAAGATTTTTATGATGATTTGGACTACGAACTATCGCAATTAGATTTAACAGTGTATAATCAAGAATGTAACACATTATCAAATAGTGATGCTACACAAGTATTTGACGTTGATCTCGATGATACAGTATCAATCGCACGGACCAAAAATCATCATCGACGCCAGATTTTATCCGACAGTGAAGATGATCAGATTCCCGTGTTACCAACCTCACGAAATACTGAAGTATGGTTCAATCCGTTGGGTAAGCAACCAAGTATTATTCCATATACTGAATGTCCTGGGCTTAAGCCATTTTCATTGCGATCCAGCATGAGTTCAGCTAAACCAGCAGAATTTTATTCATTGCTAGTACCTGACAGTATATTCGAGTACATAGCCGAAGAAACAAATCGCTTTGCTTTACAAACCTTGAACAAAAGTGCAACAAAATCATACCGAATGCAGAAATGGATGCCAACAAATTGCCATGAAATTAAACGGTTCTTTGGCATTTTAATTTGGATGGGGATAGTGAAACTACCTCAACTATCTTTGTACTGGAGCACTAACAAATGTTTTGAACAGAAATTTGTCAAGTCCATTATGAGCCGAAATCGATTTGAACTCATTTTGAGGATGTTGCACTTTGCCAATAATGAAATAAATCACAATAAGGAGGACCGATTGTTTAAAGTTAGACACTTATTAGATATGCTAAATGCTAATTTTAAATGTCATTATACACCTAATCAAGAAATGTGTGTTGACGAAAGTCTAATCCCATTTCGTGGCCGTGTTATTTTTAGGCAATACAATAAAAATAAGCGACACAAATATGGGATAAAACTTTTTAAGCTGTGCTCAAACCCAGGATACACTGTAAAAGTGCAAGTTTATGCTGGCAAAAATTATGAAAATGTCAATACTACTCCGACTAATGTTGTCCTTGCCTTGTGTGACGATTATCTAAATAAAGGACATACGGTTTGCACAGATAATTGGTATACCAGTTTGGATCTGGCACGAAAACTACTAGCGGGACAAACTCATCTCATAGGCACACTTAGAAAAAACAGACGAGGTTTACCTCAAACAGTTGTCCAAACAAAACTGAAGACAGGAGAATTCTCAGCTCAAGAAAATGACGACGGAATAACAATTATGAAATGGAAAGACAAGCGGGATGTACTGCTGCTGTCTACTAAGCACTCCGTAAGTTTCAGAAGAATAACTAAAAAAGGAAAAGAAAAAATTAAACCGAAGATTGTGGTAGATTATAATCATGCAAAATCAGCGGTTGATCTGTCAGACCAAATGTCCTCTTACACAACCCCTCTTCGGAAGACAACGAAATGGCCCAAAAGATTGGCGATGGAGTTATTATTGAATACAGCGATTGTAAATTCATATATTTTATATAAATTAACAACCAAGAAGAAGCTCTCTGTCGTCCAGTTTAGAACCGCGTTGGTTGACTACCTCGTGCATACAGGAGTCCCGGAAACTAGTGCCTCCTCTAGACCTAGGCGAGTAAAGCATGAATTGAAGAAAAGGCAAGGATTGGCCTCTGCCTGTCGTAAATATTGTGTTAGGTGTTATAAAGAAAACTGTGCCCAATTTGGAAGAGTTCATGCTCGAAATAAAACCAAAAGAGTGGTAACATACTGCGAAGACTGCCCGAATGAGCCACACTATTGTATCAGCTGTTTCAATATAAACCATAGATATGTTTGAGTTTAAACGTGTTTGAACATGATGATTGATGTAGAATTGATTTATTATTTTGCCAATGCCAACTTAAATATAAATAAAAGCAATTAAAACATTTACCTATAAATTTTATTTGCAAAAACCAACTATTTTTGTAATCACTCTTTTGTTTTCGAAACTTCCACTTACAAACTTGATATTTCTCAAAATGTAAGTAAAAGTGTCAATGCCATCATTACAGTTATAATTTACTAGGCCTTGTCAACCATACTACATATAGTTTAACATAAAAAACGTGGCTGACGACGAAAAATCGTGCTTTCAAAACAAGCATATTCCGTCAGCCACATATGGCTGACACGGCCCAATTGGTTTGGAAAATGTCAGCCATGTGTGGCTGACAAGGCATTATATGTGTTCTCGTACGTCGGAGGTCTGGTCACACACAATACACAATCATAAACGCCCAGACTACGGGAAACATCTGTATGGCCAATAAAAATGTTTGCCTTATACGGGGACCGAACCCGCAAACGCCAGAGCAACAGCCACAACCAGTTCTGTGACCATTGCGCCAACGCCTAAACACACGCGTCTTAGACATCATTACCATCATCACTTCAGCCGCAGTCCGCTGCTGGACATAGGCCTCCACAAGTTCGCGCCAAAAATGGCGTGAACTCATGTGTGTTGCACGTCTTAGACACAAAATGAAAAACGGCATTTTTTTCCACAGATAAAAAAGTAAAAATGATTAATTTGGCTTCTACAGCTATAAAAGTACATTTATAATTCGTTCACCGAAACATCTCTAAATATTTGTACAGATTGTACGATTTCTCTTTTATAAACATGATAATGGTCTAAAAATAAATAAACACATGCATAAAATACGATTAATCTTGTAAACAAACATATTAATAGTAATTGATACAATTTAAAGAGTTGTTTGCAATAACAATCGTAATTAACTCTGATTCTTCATGTTACGTGGTGGGTATTTCCCGTTATTCCAAGAAAATTGTTGACCGCCATACTTCTGTTATTTATAAGAAGGAAAAAGGGGTATATTAGTATGTACATTTAACCGACTTCAAAAAAGGAGAAGGTTCTCAATACGACTGTATTTTTTTTAAAATGTAAGACACACCTAATTACATTTTACTGGGTATACTGTTATTATTGATTTTTGTTCCAATGAACGCTGTTTCTCTCTGTACTTAAATATGATCGAGATTTGACGAGTACTTTTTGAGTTATCCTTAATAATACGTAGTTAATTGACTATTTTTTCGCTATCTACGTTGTATTAGTTTTTGATGCAAATCTAAGTCGGTTTATTTTCATTAGCGAGCAAATACAATTATGTATGTAGGCATGAGGTATATTTATACGGAAGGAGATTTTGATGTAGCTTTTTTCTTTGTTTGGAAAGTTGCTTTGTCAAGTATTCTTAGAATTTTTTATACGAATCAAAAAATATACGTATGTATGTATATATATTTAAAAATGGGGTTTTTTTATTTAATGAAACAACTTTTGGGTTGGGGTTTTTATCATACCGTAATATGATGATCATTAGTTTTATATTGTGTTTGTTTCCGGGTCATATAGCGTGAGGTACTTACGATTATTATAATTATCTACTTATAATATTAGTGTAACTCTACTTTGTAAAAGATAGTAATGGTTAAAATTTTTTAATTTTTATATGCTTTTCTGACACCGTATATTTGCCGCGTATACGCCAAAACTACGGAATAAATTCAAATGAAACCAAGTATGATTTGAATCCATTATAAGATCTTGGACATTATACTTTTTATCACAAAATTCAGTAGGGTTCCTTTGGGAAAAGGGATAGAATCCAAAGTGTATAATCATAAACAAAGACGCTGGTACGACTTGTCGGAACGAAACGTGTAAAAATATAAATAATTCATGACTTGTAATGATATGTGTAATTGAATGTTAGAATCGGAAATAAGCACGAGTCCACTTACACCGTTGACAATACCGTTCATTTGCATTGCTAACGAAAATAATGTTAACAACGTGATATTCGTGTCACAATTATTTTATTGCTAAATGTATGATCTACTTAATTATTTTGACATTTTTCTATGGAATTCATATAAAGAAACATGTTGCAATGCTAGGTAACAAGGGAATGCTTTATTTGTTTATCTAAACATAAATAATAATTGTGTTTGCTAGCAAACGAAAAAAACCGAATTCAATTACATCGACGAGTAATACAACGTAAGTAGACGAAAAAAATTAACAAACGCACTAGGCGTCACTACTATTTTCGAGGGTTCCCCTCGATTTCTCTGAAATCCATCATCAGATCCTGGTTTCCTTATCATGTTTCCACCCTTAGTATATCTCCTTTCCAACCAAAAAAAAAAGAATTATCAAAATCGGTTCATAAGCGACGAAGTTATCCCCGAACAAACATAAAAATTTATATGTATACGGTTGAATTGAGTTTTTTGGTGTCGGTTAAAAATAAATCAACGAAGTAGATATATATGTATGTGCATAAAATCTAAAAGTATCGAAATATCGACGATAAACAACTTAACGGTATCAACGGCGGGTCAACTAGTTCTTAAACACGCACGCACGCACGCACGCACGCACGCACGCACGCACGCACGCACGCACGCACGCACGCACGCACGCACGCACACACGCACACACACATACATACATACATACATACATACATACATACATACATACATAGGAAATATCTTGCTCAAAATTTGAAACGCAAACCTTATAGAAGATAAAAAAAATGCTGACAAATAACACAACTCACAAGAAGTGTTAAGTTTCTGAGGTGAGTCAGGTTGCCAGAGCTTTTGGGCGAACTGGGGTTAGGGTCGGCAAAGTGTTTGTGATGTAGCCGTTTACCACCCGGAAGAATTTACGCTTGTTTGCCATACTAGTGTTATCTATTTAAAATTGTAACACGTGTGTACGTATGTACACTATGTATGTATGTAGTTTGCCGGTTAATTTGTAATTTAGGATATAATATAAATATTTAGTTTTATTGCAACTAAAATAGTGTACTAGACATAATTATATTTCAACTTTATATGGAAAATGTGTACATAAATAATTAATTGTTCAAAGCGAACGTTAACAGCATAAGATATTTATAACATCCATTAAAAAGAGCCATTGCATATTCAATTGTCTTGAAATGTCAACGTGTTGGCTGAAGTTCTGCATAGGCGCAGTCTTAGAATTGTGTTCTCGACATTACCATTTTAATGTGGACACTTTGACCTCTCTTATGTACGAACAGTTTAAATCTATCGTTCATTCATACGTATTTTATATGTTTACTAGCTGACGCGGCAAACGTTGTCTTGCCGCTAAACGCTATTTAAAAATAGGGTTTGATCGTAGAGGGTTGAAAATTTAGGGTTGTATGTATTTTTTAGTGTTGTATCATAAAAAAAATATATATAATTTATTTAAAAATTAAAAAAAAATTAGGGGTGGAATACCCTATATATTTAGGGGGATGAAAAATAGATGTCGTTCGATTCTCAGACCTACCCAATATGCACACAAAATTTCATGAGAATCGGTCTAGCCGTTTCGGAGGAGTTTAACTACAAATACCGCGACACGAGAATTTTATATATTAGATATAAATCATCATCATCATCATTTCAGCCTATCACAGTCTACTGCTGGACATAGGCCTCCAGAAGTTCACGCCAAAAATGGTGTGATAGATTAGATATGTGTGTAAATGTACGTGTTTATTTCTTAATATGTATAAAGTGTGGTATATCAACGAACTAAAAATATATATACGTAAGGGTAAATTTTTTCACTTTTAAAGTCAAATGAATTTTCCGTAAAGGTCTAAGACAGAAAGTGACGAAAAAAGCTGGGTTCTCTATTGAAATGCTTTCAACAATAAGTAATAATGTAGTATTATCAAAAAATAGGACGTTTAAATTAACATCAGATCAATTAATAAATTATCTCGATCTGTATGAAGATTAATTAGTGTATATACTTTATATATATAGCTTAAAACGTTTTCCTTTTCTACTTGTTCATAATTTAATTATTTAATCGTGTCACAAAATAATGCTATTTTATTTGGAATGTGAAAGCACTTTTAAAAATGAAGACACTTACTACCAAGACATGCCTTATAAATATCTCCATTCCCATAATTAAATGTTTAGATTAAGTAATTATTTTAGCGCAATCAAGTTTTCAAACACGTCATCAATTAAAGCTTCCACTAGTAAATACAGCCTAATTAATTCGCTCCTCTTTCACCGTTAGTTAATCTACTGTTTGACGGTAAAAGTTGCCAATTAAAGGGATTTAAGATAAAGTGAGGAGAATGTTCACTGTGCAGCTTCCGTGTTTTACTGGGCGCTATTGTTGGGTTACTGTTTTTAGGATATTGCCTATACCGTCTTATTAGCAAATTGTTATGAAATTATATGATGTTTTTTGTAGTTCGTATGTAAGTTTTTTGTACGAATCCTTCTTATATCTATAAAAAAATAAGTAAACGTCAAGTAATAATTATCTATAACGTATTGCCGATCGTGGACGTCCAAGTAAGCAAATATTCCTATCTTTTCAAAGCTCAATTACTGCAGGCGAGATACGGTCAGCAGTTTATATGGAAAGCAGAGAACAATCCATCCCGTATTGCCTCGTGTGGCCCGTTAGCTAGATGCACGGCCCGCGGTACTACGACGATTTAATTAAAGTATTGTGCGCTCGCCGACATTAACGTGCCGTTTTCAATACTCTTAAGGAGACGTTATCGTAAAGACATTATAAATTCTACACAGACAACAGCTTACTTAGCAGTGATAGCTTGTTACCTAGTGCGTAATTAGTAACTATTAAAGTAATTATAATTCGTTTTCGCCATTCTATGTCAAATTGAAAAATCATGAGTGCTATATTGGATTATTGGAAGTCATTAATACAATTTATGTATTAATGAGGTAGGTGTTGCCCATAGTCACCATAAGTCACACATGAGTTCACGCCATTTTTGGCGCGAACTTGTGGAGGCCCGTGTCCAGCAGTGGACTGCGATAGGCTGAAGTGAGGTATATTTTATTTCTACAGCAGTCGATTCTTTAGACTCTCTTGTTCATGCACGTAATTTTTTTTTGACATTTTTATACTTTTATAATTGATCTAGTTGTTTGATGAATAAATTCCTAATATGACTCCTTTAAGTACAAAACAAGAGTAACGTAATGAGTTAAAAAAATTGTAATATAAGGAATATTCTACGATTTGTTATTTTAACGATATGCAAGCTTATTGCTCACCTAATTATATATATAGTTTAAAGAAACTAAGCGAGAAACAACGTTTAGTTATTTTAAATAGGTATAAATATTAGGTCGAGGGAAAAGTCTCTTCATATTTTATATAGAAAATCAAGGTAAGATTTTACAAAATGTATTTAAATTAACTGTTTATTATAATTATATAACATTTGCATTGAGCATACAGATGTTTGCCGTGGTCTGGGTGTTTGTGCAGTCCTTGTGGGTCTCCCCACTGTGCCTTGGAGAGCACGTTAAGTCATCGGTCCCGGTTGTTATCATGTACACATGCTAGCGATCGTTACTTATAGTAGGGAATATATCCACCAACACGCATTAGAGCAGCGTGGTTCATTAAGCTGATTCTTCTACGTGGGGAAAGAGGCCTATGCTCAGCAGTGGGATATTACAGGCTGAATCGAATTATTATGTACGATGTATGTCGATTTAGTTCTATTTTTACTTCAAAAATGTCGTGACGTTCATCTGTAACTGGGCAACCAGAGCCAAAATATATCTTTGACATCAAAATTTCCTGACTGAAAACGCTTAAACCAATTTGTGTTACTTTTACTGCGACTACATTAGGCAAGCGTCACTTTATTTCGCGGCTCGAGTCGTATTTTTTAAAAAGTAAAATTATACAATGTATTTTTTCGCTGGATTCCTCCATTTGGCGGACAAAAAAACAAATAAATGTGAAGGTCATTTTTAAAATGTTGTCTTTTTAACCGACTTCCAAAAAAGGAGGAGGTTCTCAATTCGACTGTATTTTTTTTTTTTTTTTTTTTTTTTTTTTTTATGTATGTTACATCAGAACTTTTGACCAGGTAGACCGATTTCGACGAATTTTGTTTTAATCGAAAGGTGGTGTGTGCCGATTGGTCCCATTTAAATTTATTTGAGATCTAACAACTACTTTTCGAATTATATCTAATAATGCGTTTTTACTTGACGCTTTTTTCGTCGACCTACGTTGTATTATACCACATAACTTTCTACTGGGTGTACCGATTTTGATAATTCTTTTTTTGTTGGAAAGGGGATATCCCTAGTTTGGTACCATGATAAGGAAACCAGGATTTGATGATGGGATCCCAGAGAAATCGAGAGAAACTCTTGAAAATCCGCAATAACTTTTTACTGGGTGTATCGATTTTGATAATTTTTAATTTTATCGAAAGCCGCTGTTTATCGTGTGGCCACATTTAAATTTCATCGAGATCTGATTACAACTTTTGGAGTAATCTTTGATAATGCGTATTTACTCGACTATTTTTTCGTCACCTTACGTTGATTATACCTCATAACTTTTTACTGGGTGCACCGATTTTGACGTTTCTTATATAAATTAAAAGCTACTATTTGTCACGTGGTCCCATTCAAATTTAATTGAGATTTGATTAGTAATTTGTGAGTTATATCTAATATTGCGTATTTACTTGACGGTTTTTTCGTCACCCTACGTTGTATTATACGTTATATCTTTTTACTGGGTGCACTGATTTTGATCTTTTTTGTATAAATCAAAAGCTAATACTTGTCATGTCGTCCGTTTTAAATATGATTGAGATATAATGAGCAATTTTTGAGTAATCTTTGATGACACGTATTTACATGACGATGTTAAGACGACTGTGGTCATGTTCAATACTTTGCCACAACGCCATCTATCAAAATGTAATGAAATTACTTCGTTCACTATCGATCAAATTACAATATTCCACTAGAGTAGAGAGTAGCAGTTTATTCGTTATAAATATATTTGAGCTTTTAATTTTTGAGTTATCGCTAATACTGGGTATTTACTTGGCTATTTTACGTCGACCAACGTTATATTAACCTCATTACTATTTTACTGGGTGGACCGATATCGATGATTCTTTTTTTAATCGATAGGTGGTGCTTGTCATGTGGTCCCATTTAAATATAATTGAGATTTGACTCGAACTTTTTGAGCTATATCTGATATGGCGTATTTACTTGACTGTTTTTGGAGTTTTCTCCTTAAGAATCGATTTTCATTTAAGGCCCCGGAATGAAAAAATTGAACAGTAAAATCTACTGAACGAATGACCTTGTTAGAGATGGCGTTCAGACGTTTTCTAATAACGCAATTAGGTTCCGATAGATGGCGTTATTGCATTCATTTATTTACAATTTGATATAGTAATAATATATTCCTTAGACTAGTAAGCCTTTTTGTGCCTATTTAGACAGTTGATCTGAAGGGGTAAACTCCAGTCGTGCATCGGAGCTGTGTGAAAACATGAACATTACATATTTTTAATAAAAAAGACAAACCGTAATTCAATATAAATCCGCTTCAACTAAAAAACCCGCCGTAATAAGCGATGTCAGCGCTTCGCGCGAATCGACGACGGGCCTTTTATGGAATTTCTGCCTACAATCGCTAACAAAATGTTAGAAATAACAGTAGAACATTATATAATTCTACAATTTTATAATGTCGCGTTATATGGAATACGAACAAAGTATTACTATTTTTTCGTCGATCTACGTTGTATTACTCTTCGATGTAATTGAAGTCGGTTTTTTTTTCGTTTGCGAGCAAACACAATTATTATGTAATCAAAACCACACAACCAAGAAGATTTCATTGTAACTTTTTACTAGAAAATACGAAAAGGCTATTTCTCGAACCTATTATGTGAATTAACATTTGGATGCTAATTCACTACGTATTTAGTTAAACTTTTAATGGCTATTTTGATAATAACTCATTTATTAGTAATAGTTAATTTAAACATAACATTTATTGGCCAGTTAATTGATGGATCTTCGTCAAATAATTGTTATTTTACGAAGCGTCCATGAATCTTCGCTTTAATAGCAAACTCTCGATAAGGTATTATGCGCCATTATTATACAGAGCTCTTAGGTTTCGGGAACACAAGCTCTCGTCAATTAAGGTATCGCAGGAACTCATCTTCTACCTATATTGCAGTAAACCTATACGGCACAATGGCATAATGAGATCTAGGACAAACCACGCCTAGATAGCTCTTCGCTAGATGAAATGTCCACATGAGAAGTGTAATAGATTTTATTGGAAACTTTTATTGGAAGATTGGTTTTCAGTCTCGGGTTAAATTCTGTTTATGGGTTTGACCATATTGAGTTATTTGAAATGTTTGTTTGGGATACTGTCAATATAGTTAGTGGAACTTTATGTCTGCTTATTTATCCTTAAAATAGGCGTAAATAAATTTTATTTATTTACTTAATATGATCATGAAAAGGAGGCTATTATTAGCGGAGTTTGTATTGATTTATTAGAAGACAGTAATGTTATGCGATTTGTTCAACAGATAGCACAAAGGAAAGTTAAATATTGTGTTATAAATAATTTAGCAAGAGAAATTCGAATGTTATCTATAATTAATTGAACATTGGCGATAAAATTCTTCATTGCACCACCTCAGGAATTACCACGTACTAACTAGTTTCTGAATGTTGTGGGAGATTGCTAATGAGCTACATAATTAAAGGGCTGTTGGAGAAAATTGCCACGAACTAAGCGATTTATATAAAACAGCGATGTTGCACACATATATCAAAATAAATGGACTATTATCGTCTCTCTATAATTTTAGAATGGCAAGAAAAAGGTTTATGGAGGTCATCACACAAATTATGCCTGTATCCAATTCTATGTCATTATTCTAAATTGTTCTAATGTTTTTAAATTCTCTAATTTCCACTGTCAATTGAATTTATGATAGATTGTTTAAGTATTAAATAATAATAAACATATCTACAAAAATTTCAACATTCTAATTTTTTTTAACTAAAAAATAATTTTCTAAGTTAAACTAGAGATTTAGGAAAAAAATCACGTTTATTAATAAAAAACAAACCTATATGAAAAATACTTTTTGTGAATTCGAAAAAGTGTTATATTGTAATAACAAGATTTATATAAAAATAAATTAATTTCCATATGTTATATAATACATCTATATATCTGTGTTTTTTAAGTAACAAATCAACGGTTCAAATCAATATTGCCTACGTACATTTGTAGCCGCCTCAGGAGTAATATTAACGTTACCGGTGGGAATCAATGCGCATAGGCATGCGCCGGCGAAAGTGAATATAATACAGCGTTTGTCGTTCTAACACCATTCCTTACGGCGACATGACTATTAAAACTCATTAGGTCTACTAAAACAATAATGTAGAATACTTTAAAATAACAAGTAGTGTAAAAATTATCAAAAAAAAAAAAAAAATTAAGGAAAATCCTTCTTGCCCAATTTCTTCATATAAAACTAAAATTAAATGCTAATTGAGTAGATGAATAAAATGTATTTTTATTAACGAATGAAATTCTTAACAAGGTGGAGTGTGGACTGATAGTAGGGTTGATTAAAAAAATAAATATTATACATGTCTGTTAACATACATATAGTCCTATATTAGTAAAATTTATGCAAAAGCAAAGCTTAAGATTAATAAGAGCAGAGCGTGCTATGGGCATTATTATTACTAAAAGTTATATTAATATAGCTAAACGGTTTGTTATCCTACTTAATTTGTTACACTTTACTTACTTTTTTTGGATTTTTTTTTACACTTTAACGCAAAAGCCGATCTGTTCGAAATTAAGCAGGTAATCAATATATCTATATATCGGGGATTATCAATAGTTTTAGTTTTGGTATTCATAATTTTATTTATTTATATGATTCTAAACTTTGATAAATTAACTATCTCATTCATCATTAGTAATAGTTTCTGTATGTAAAGATCGCATCTTGCTGTTTCGAATTTTCTTAACACGTTAAATTTACAATTCCGATCGTGAAGAGGCAGTGCTAGTAAAGGAATGCTTGCTAACCGTTCCCTCCCATGTTCTCACGAGTTGCCGCTTGTTCGACTGTCTCCAAACGACACGGATTTAATCGCAACACCGTCATTGCTGATTTATCTCTTGATGTGCGACCCGGGTAAGTTTCCCATTTCTAGACCCGTTTTGTGTATACTGTTACTCTGTTATCGTTCTAGCAATTATCGTTTTTTTTTTATGCAGAATGTTACCGATGATACAAATGATTTGTTTTTTTTTTTTTTTTTTTTTTTTTTATAAATGGCCTCCTTTTATTTTGTTGCTTATAATGATTATTTGTATTTTTTGGGTAGAGGTAACATCGACTTTTATTTATGATACTTTTATTGCATAATTGAATTCTATGTTTCTTTTCTTGGTATAGTAAAGATAATATAAATATAGTGAAAAAGAAATTTCCTGTTTTTATTGTTATACGTAAACTTTTATGAGCACCTTCTTTGGTAATGTAGACTTTTTCATATAAATTAAAATAAACAATAAGACGATTTTAATAATAAGACGGTCTAATATAATTAAACAAGGCGAACTTCGAGGATTTTTAAAGACATTATTGAAGAGTATAATAATCCTTGTTTTGATCAACAGATAGAGATACGGAAAGATATATAAATAATTATTTTGTATTGCTATTAACAGGGTTCTGTATCAATTTAATGTTATCATAAAATACGGCTTTTACATAGAGCTTCAAATTGTTTCAACAAAATATTCGAAAAAGTTCAAAAATAATAACCAATTAGGCGTTAATTAAAAATAACAAAAACAAAGTGATCTTTTTAAGGGTGAAAGTTAATACATGGCGTGTAAATATCTTCTAACTTTGCTCATCGGTCCTAAGTTTCTCACGTGCCGTTTCGCGGTCTCGACCACGCCTCTACAAGGCTCTATCATGTCCGCCTGTCAGGCGAACCATTGTAGGGACAATGTTATCGCTATGAAACTAGGTAAACATATACTATAAATTGAACAAACAATGAACATTTCAGGTACTTAAGTCGAGTATTGTATTATTCGTTTACACAATAATGAAGTGGCGTGTCATATGTTATACAAAAACTAGAGATCGTAATCAATGATATAGAAAGACTTTCACTTGTGTCGTGTGCAAGGATTTCATGTTTTATATACCTAGCATAACAAAATAGATTAAATGAACTAAGCAGATTTTTCATATAACCTACCGGTACTTCGTACCGTCATATATTTTTTTTTTTTTGTTAATTTTTTAATATTATTTAAAGAATTTTCCAATTTCGTGCAGTCGCTCAGTAGATATGCGCGTAAAAACGTTACTATATAGATAATTTATATGTATAATTATATATATAATCAATAAACATTGTTTTTATAGATATAAAATTTGACAAAAACACGTATGTCATTTTTTTTCTCGTAAATCTAAACCGTTGTGCGATCAAGACGTCTTTAGGCGTCATTACAAGTTGTTAAAGGCCTGCGGGTGTGTTCCTTAATTCATCAAATTACAAGCCGGCCATCATCTTAATATCCCCCGCCCCTCAACTAGGCTTTCAATAAACCAGTACCGCATTGATAGAGCGTAATTATAGTACGAATGCGCATGCGCATAAACTTGCTCGCAGCGAATTTGTGCGGTAATACGGTGCGCAGTTGCTGTGGGATTGTTTAGATTTCGATACGAGCACGTATGTGTTTATTATTGGCTTTGATTGCTTAAATAATTTTGCGGGTAGTATATTTATTTTTTTATTAGGTATTTCTGTAAGTTGCAGATGATTGCATAATTACTACATAACTAAACTTATTACTAATTTCATTAGCCTGTTGGCGCAGTTTGCAGTGATTCTGATTTTTGCTTCAGACGTTAGCTGGTCGATTACTGCTTCAAGTTTGGGTGTAATTTATATTTATTTGTATATGTTTTGATTGATATCAATATCGGCCGCCTGTTACTAAAACACAGACATAAAGTTATCTACGTTAGGATCCGACCATGTTTGTATGCTAAATATATTTATAATTTATTAATATTATTATAACTCTCTGTTAATAATTTCCGTTGTTTGGAATTTGAAACAACATGGAGCGGGGACTCCATAATAGGTATTAAATTATAATGACAGACTTGTGGTTCATTATTATCATTTATAGAACTAAATATTTAAATAATTCTACATCACGCACTCGATATTACGACGGAATTTTACTAAAATATGCATACAGCTGCATTTCAATGATTTGGTAATTTACATACAAAGTTTCTTTTGAGGATTTCAATGTAAATGTTAATTATGTAAATGTATTCGATATCCTTTTACTGACTTTAGAATTAACGTCGCTGAGGAAGGAAATGTGTCGTAAATAATCAACGAGTATTTGTGTTATTTTAGAATTTACAATAATAATAAATTTAATATTGTATTGAGATATTAAATAAGCAAATTTTTAAGTATAAGTAAAAGAAATAGTGATTCATTAAAGCAGTACCTTATCGTAATCTTAATCGATTACGTTATCTTAATTGATGTTTGTAAATTGAAATTCTTGCAAGTCGATAAAATAAAGAATATTCTGATCACTCCTGACTTGTACGTAGAAATTTTTGTACAAGTTATTTCCATTACTGTATGATCGATAAGATACGATAAGTGCACAATTTGATATAAATGATAGAAAGGATGACACTTTTCTAAGAGCTGCAGAAATACCCATGAAGATGTAATATCTGTCGTTATCTGTGTATTTATATGTAACGGTACTTACGTGGTTTATTATCAGAAAATTATACAGACATCACAGCAGTGTATAAGGATAATAAAAAATACATGCTCCGTCGTTATGTCAAATCAAGTTGAAAGTTAGCATTATGTTGTTCGCGACACACCACTCTGCACCGCCACCCGTCCACTTAGCTATTGCCTTAGGCACAACAAATCCTCTACATAAATGTCCTATGAAATTGCATCGTGAGTCCCGAACAGACCATAAACAATGCTAGAATGCGTCGCGTTTATGATCCAGTCATAATGACAATGTTATCTTTTTCATAATTTTGACGTAACCAGGATAGGTCTTGTAGATTTTGGGTGACTTGTAAATTGTCGGAGATATTGTTATTAGTAATCATAAAAAAAGAGTTGCTCATTAAAGAGAGCTTTCAAATCATTTTGAACGTAAGGTACAAAGTAGAAGTTGTTTACAATAATGAAACACGTTCTGTGTGATGTACGTGCTATGTAATTTTCTTATATTTAGCAAGTAATTTGGCAGTTGTTTTGTCAGTCAGCGCCAACCCGTATTGGAGCAGCGTGGTGGATTAAGATCTGATCCTTCTACATGGGGTAAGAGGCCTATGCCCAGTAGTGGGATATTACAGACTGAAGCGTTTGTCAGTCAGGTCAGGACATGTTTAAACAAATTTTATTGGAACGTAAAGCTATTTGGCTTTAGGGCTTACCTACAGTCTACACATTACAAATACAATGACAAAAACACAATGCGGATACGAATTCTCCAAAAATTGTAAAGGTACAGTAGTATACTACTACTATCATCATTTTTCATTTTCAGACATAGTTTTATTGCCATATTAAATTTATTTCAAGTCGGTTTATCTATGAGAAGTCAACAGAACTCTCTGTAAGACAAGACGAAACTCGTGTTTTCTTTAGAAACTAAGAACTCATAAAAGAAACTAAATACATGTAAACAATATTCATACCATTTAGAAATTCCTGTAAGTCTCCGATGTAAAACAAATAAATCTTTAAGATTTTACAATAATATATTTAAATCGACGATTGTATAAAACTATAATTTTCTACTTGCAACACCAGCATGCTCGTATATTCACCACCGGGTATCTTATTACTGAATATCTTCTGCGGTATTACTGGCACTATTTATTAGATTGAGTCGTGAGACCGTGCGCAGTAGCTGGGATAAAATAAATAAATAGAATATTCTAGTAACAGACCAATAAAATAACGGTGTTTGCTTACAAAATGACCGGCAATTGGCGGTGGCTTCGATCGATTGCCTTCATTTTTCTAGTTTACATTTTTGGAAAAGCTCTTTAACTTTTAATATTATTTAGTGAGATTTGACGGAAAATCCTATCCTTTAACATTTACTATTGAAGATAAAAGTAAAAATATTTTATAAATTCACTAGCTGACCCCTTAAACGTTGTTTTGCCATATATGTTATTAACCCCCGAAACTCTTCCCTCCTTATAACTTAGGGGTATGAAAAATAGATGTTGGCTGATTCTCAGACCTACCCGATATACAATATCCATATAATCCAATAAAAATCAGTCCAGCCATTTCGGAGGAGTATGGCAACGAAAACTGTGACACGAGAATTTTATATATTAGATTTGTTAGAAGTTAGAGGTCTTAGTAAAATTTGAAATATAAAGAAGTTCCGTATCCTATTATTAGGAAATATCTCGAAGTCGTTGATATCTCCTAATAAAAAATATTTTAAGAGTCTGTTAAAAGTTAAATCTCCAAATAGCTTCGTAATCATAATATTTATATTTTATCTTATACTATTAAACGAGCAATTCTTGTATATATATATATATAGAATCTGAATCTCGGAAACGGCTCCAACGATTTTCATAAAATTTAGTATTTAGGGGGTTTCGGGGGAGATAAATCTATCTAGCTAGGATTCATTTTCAGGAAATGTCGTTTTATCCCTGTTTTTAGGAATTGAAAAAAATATCGTTAGAATACGAAGGTAAATTTCGCATAAGTCAATGTAGTTGAAATAGCTCGGTGGGAAATCGACCGCTCGGGATCAATCGAGAAGATCATGGTTCAAATCCACATGTCCCTGATCAATTATTTTTTCTTTTTCTTTTTCTAATTGCACTCGTTATTTTTAATTTAAATAGACTGTTCTTATTTTTTATTATTATGTCGGTAAAATCGAAAAATATTATTCATATTTTATCAATGTGTAATTCGTATTTATACTTTATGATTTCCAAAAAACACGATTTACTAAAAATACCGAGCTTAGCTCGGTCACCCGGGTACTAATAGTTAAAGTAGATGTTATGTTCCACTGGCTGAAGTTGTTGGTTATAGTTGTTAATACACGTAATAAGCAAGTGTGTATAAATAATAATTGAAATATTCTTGATTTAGACCCTTGAGGATATAATTATCTCCAGCAGTCCACAATCACGAAAACGTTTTTTCTTACTTGTTCAATAATGCTAGCCTCAAATTTAAGTTATTTGTTTACAAATCAGTGATGTCATGGGGTACTAAAATGACGATTGACTTACAAACTTAATCTTTTTATAATTTTTGTAGGTTGGTTTATTTTTATTTTATAGTATTACTAGCCGACCTGGCGAACTTCGTACCGCCTTATTTTTTTTTACTTGAGTATATATCGAAATAAAATATAGCCTATCTTTCAAGTTAGATCAAACTGCATACGGTGTGCAAATTTGATTAAAATCGGTTAATTAGTTTAGGAGTCCATTGAGGACAAACATTGTGACACGAGATTTGTATATATTAAGATATATATATATATATATATATATATATATATATATATATATATATATATATATATATAATATACGTTTTATTAACATCTACATCTCCCATAGTTTCCATATATTAAAATAATGTACCCGTATGTATGTTATAGTCTTCAAAATTTTATTAAATTGTAGCAATCTGGATCGCAAATAACATCTGACTTAGTGTTTTCTCCACTCTACATACGTGACATTGGTGAAATAATCTGTACGATTTTGGTTATATTAAAAAGCACCAATTAAAAAGGAAAATAACACGGGTTGTTAGCAACAATTTGTTTTTATAATATTCTTTATCGATTAGGAAAGTTTGACTTGCATTCATTAACTTTGAAAAATATCAGGCGGTGCAACGTTCAAGTTCAACCAAAGTCAACACTTTATATTAGCTGAGTAACTAAATAAATTCATTAATTTAATTGTTTATCATTAAGTAATAATTATTTACAATTTATTCAAATATATATATGTATTTTTTTTAATATTCTTGTCTCGCTACACCATTCTATGTCTACTTCGCTATTCCTACTAAAATTATAAATATGAAAATAAAGATGAATGAATATTTGTTACTCTTTCACATAATAACAACTAAAAACGTACACAAAATAAGTACCTATTATTTTTTTTTCAGAATGACGTATAGTTTACTGTTTATCTTGACATTTCCACGGAATTCTAAAACAATATTTCATGTCTATGATTAAAAAAATAGTTGCAAAAAAAAATAACCGTCTAAAATATTTGAAAATTAAAGCTGTTGCTGACAAAAAGTATTTTATTTTTAGATATATTTTGGCTTATTTTGATGGTATTTCAATGATAAATAGTTAAGTAAAATAATATAAAAATGTCTTTAGAGTTTGTATATTTATAAGGAACATTTCTTATCCCGATTTTTTATTACATTCTGCCTACACTTGAAATCTTAGTGATATAACGGCCGTAGGTCACAGCAGGATACCTATATCCTACTCAAAATTTGGAATAGCCCGACTGAAGAAGTGCCTCGACCTTACGGAAGATCACAGCTAGATAATATTGCTTTCAAACAGTGTTGTGTTTCTGTGACGAGTGAGGTGAACAGAGCTCCTGGGGAGGATTAGGATAAAGCCGGCAACGCGCTCGCGTTGCTTCTGGCGTTGCAGGCGTCTATAAGTTACGGTAATCGCTTACTGTCAGGTGAGACGTACATTTGTTGTCGACCTAGTTGTATAAAAAAATAATAATTGTAAATACACATAGGCAAACAACAAACAAACTAGTAAGTAGTTTAACAAATCTGTGACCCTACACGTGTGAAACCGGGCGAATCGTCCAGATCAATAATAAAACAAGCAAAGTCATCGGCAGAAGTGAGTCAAGCAAAATATGTCAATAGAGAACGTTTAAGACAGACGTCATCGATAATATTCACCGTTTGTTTGCAGATACATTAACGATTGATTAAATTGCATTCGCAACCTGCGCGGATGCATAATATCGTATATAATACCCGGTTTATTGCTCCATTACACAAGATCTATTTATAGCCTTCGATTTGCTCACTTTGAATATGTATGGGGTTCCGTGAAGTTTATTTTTTGATTTCTTCGAATATGTCAAACTCGAGTTAAAGAGTCAGATGATGAATCTCTTGTGTCCATCATAACCAACACGTTGCAGGATACAATGGGTCTTTCGAATGTTCACTCAACTACAATTCAATACTGTCAGCGTATTGGGGTGAAATCTGACAATAAAATACGGCCTGTATTGGTTCGCTTTAATGATCTCAATGTAAGGTCATTAATTTGGAGCAATAAGAAAAAGCTTAAATCATCACCAGTGTCAGTAAGCGAGTTCTTGACTAAGTCTCGTCAAGCCATCTTCCTGATGGCCAGGAAACACTTTGGCATTTCAAATTCCTGGACTAGCAATGGCATAGTATATGTAAAGCTCCCTAACAATGACCGGAAACGCTTGACAGACAAGAAGTTCTTAGAAGAGTTAATTGAACAGTTCCCTAAGAATACAGACTCTTCTCCCTCTGATGTTCCTGTTGTCGAATTGCCGTCGAACAATGGTTCGCTTCAGAAGGGTTCGGTTAACAACGTTCCAGAGCGCTCTAAGAGGGTGAGTCCCTCCTCACATATGATCGGTACCCGTAGGAATGCAGCAAAAAAACTGTAATATGTTAGTTCACTTCTTTTTACTCTTTTTTTTTTTTTTTTGCTTTTGTGTTGTTACTGTACTGCCCATTTGTAGAACTAGTTTGTATATGTTAATGTCCATTTATGTCTCATGCTTTTGCTTTTGTAATATATGATGTGATTTTGCACTTTTTTACATTACATACATGAGAATATTTAATCAAGTAGCAGGGAAAAAAATAACCTGTTAATATGTTAGCTCATCTCTTTTTTGTTTTTTTTTTTTTTTTTTTTCTTTTCTTTCGCTTTTGTATTGTGTTGTCCTGCCTGTTTGTAACTAGTTTGTATATGTTAATGTCTATTTATGCCTCATGCTTATGCTTTTGAAACATATGATGTGATTTTGCGCCTTGTACACTACATACATGATAATGTTTAAACAAGTAGCAAAAAAAACTGTTAATACTCGTATGTTAGCTTAATTCTTGTAGTTATTTATTTTTTTGCTTTTTATATTGTCGCTGTCCTGTCTGTCTGTAACTAGTTTGTATATGTTAATATCCATTTATGTCTCATGCTTTTGCTTTTAAAATCTTTGACTTGATTTTGCACTTTGTACATTATATACATGATAATATTTAAATTTCTTACTATAAACTACTTGGTATGTTTTGTTCAAATCCAATTTATTGTTTGGGTTGTAACTATGTTTTATTTTCTTGTATATTTTGTTTTTAACAATTTTTTTAATTTAATATTTATCGCTACGTAATGTGTTTTGTTTACACTTTACGTAATACTGACATAGTTGACATCTGTCAAAGACAAAAATATAGCCTTGGACTCTTTTATTTTGAGTCATTTGATTAATTTAGCTTATTGTTTCTTAGTTTTTTTTTTTTTTAATCTTATTGTTTTTTAGTTTATTTTTTTTTTTTTTTTTTTGATCTTAACATACCTTGCATAAATATTAATTATGCACTGAATGGATTCATTATTTACTATTTTCACTTTTTATTGTGTGTGGTGTACTCTCTTCTCACATTTTTTTTTTTTTTTTCTATCAGTGCCGGCAGTTTGTGCAGTAAAATAATGCTTCATTATTTACATATATATTTTTTTATCATATGCTATTATCATTTTTCTTTTAACTTCATAATTATTACTGTTAGTTATTATTATATTTTACTATTATTTTATTATATTTATAGATACATATACTCCCATTATTTATTTTTTTTTTTTTTTTTATCTTTCTAAATTTAATTTGTCTTTTGAACTATTTAGTAACTTGCAAACACACACATGACATCCAGCGATGATTCTTTTTACTCCGCCGATTCTCTCAATGAGCCTTCGTTGTGTTTAAATTTAAGCAACAATTGTTTTTCGCTTGGCGATGTTTTAAGCAATGCGTTCGAGGGTTTTGCAAAAAATTTTAATATATGTCATATAAATGCTCAAAGCATACCTAGTCACTACAAAGACCTGCTTACTGAGTTCTCTCTTGATACTTTGCACGCTATTCTTATCTCTGAGTCTTGGTTAAAACCTTCACTTTCTTCTTCTTATTTTCCTATTCCTGGCTTCATATTAGTAAGAAACGATCGTATTGGCAGAAGAGGTGGTGGTGTAGCTATATATATTAAAAGTCATCTATCCTTTAAACTTATATGCCAATCTTCTCCAACTCATAACGCTTCTATAGAATATATTTTTTTGGAGATAAATTTAGGGCGTAAAATAGCTCTTGGAGTGATCTATTGTCCTCCAACGATTGATTACTTTTCGCCTTTGGAGGACGTTTTCGAGCGTGTTTTGTCTGATTACAAAGAACTTGTGATAATGGGAGACTTTAATACCTGCTTACTCAGAAATGATCATAGATCATCCAAACTTCGTGCAATTGTTGATTCAGTTAACTTGGAATTTCTGCCACTTTTACCTACACACTTTACAAAAACTTCTGATTCTCTTTTAGACCTTGTCATTTGTTCAGATATTAAACGTGTTTCCAGATTTGGCCAATACCCAGCCCCCGCTTTCTCTCATCACGATTTAATTTACGTCTCTTATAATCTTAAAACCCCAAAGCCTAAGCCTCCTACTTTATTTCTAAGGAATTTTGGCATCCTTGATATTGAAAAATTATCTACTGATGCGTCTTCCATTCCCTGGGCTTGTGTTTACGAGATGCAGACTATTGATGCTAAGGTCAATTTTCTTTGTTCCAATATCACTTACCTTTATAACAAGCACGCACCTTTACGTAAAGTAAAAATAAGGAGGAACGGGACAGCCCCCTGGATTAATTTGGATATACGAAAAGCCATGGCCAAGAGGGACAGTGCATTTCGAAAATTTAAGCTGTATCGATCGGAAATCAATTGGTCAATCTACAAAGCTGCTAGGAATAGGTGTAACCAAATGTGCAGGAATCACAAGCGCCGATTTATTTCGGATAAAATATGTAACTCCTCAACTACAGACACTTTAAAATTTCTTAAATCTTTAGGTATAGGCAAAGACACTAACTCTAATAACAACATTTCCGTAGATATTGATGACCTAAGCCGCCACTTTAATACTTCTCATGTTTTTGATGATAACACCAAACATGACACTTTATCTACGATCCTAAGTCTGCCGAAATATGAAAAGTCCACATTTAGTTTCTCACAAGTAAGTGATGCCGATGTACGCAAACGTGTGTTGTCACTTAAATCCAAGGCTCTAGGTTGTGATGAAATTGGTCGCACAATGATTATTCATATTTTGGAATCTATACTACCTGCTGTTACTCACATTGTCAACTTTTCTCTAACTTCAGCTACCTTTCCGGATTTGTGGCGGCGGGCTCTGGTTCTCCCATTACCAAAAATTTCTAACGCATCCCTTCCGAATCATTACCGTCCTATTTCTGTTCTCCCGTTTCTCTCCAAAATTCTCGAATCTATCGTCCACAGCCAGCTGTCTGAATATCTTTTATCTTGCAACTTATTGGATCATTTTCAATCCGGATTTCGTGTAGGCCACAGCACTACTACTGCTCTGATTAAAGTGACCGAGGATATAAGAGAGGGGATGGAGAACAAATACGTGACAATTCTAACACTTATAGATTTTAGTAACGCTTTTAACGCGGTGGATCACGATTTGTTACTCGCTCTAATATCTCGAATTAACATCTCTGACGTTGCTCTTCAGTGGTTTTCTTCATATCTTTGGGGACGCAAGCAAGCGATATGCATTGGCTCTAAGCGTTCTGATTGGTGCGACGTTGCTGCGGGCGTTCCTCAGGGTGGAATTCTCTCCCCACTACTATTCTCACTATTCATTAATTCTATTACTTCTATACTTTCCTGTCAGTACCACCTTTACGCTGATGACTTGCAGCTTTATGCACAAACTAGCATCGACCGTCTTGATGATACCATTGCTAAGCTTAATGATGATCTTTCGCGTATCTCGGTCTGGACCAAAAATTTTGGAATTAATGTCAATCCCTCTAAGTGTCAGGCTATGATTGTTGGGAGTTCTCGTGAACTATCAAAAATTCAACAACCTACATCACCTCTCTTTTTCAATAACGTGGTTATCCCGTTTTCCTGTAAGGTTAAGGATTTGGGTGTGACTTTGGATTGCTCTCTCAGTTGGGCGGATCAGGTTCGTGAGATATCTCGCAGGTTTTATGCATTCTTTCATTCTATCTTGCGCTTTAAAAATTTTCTTCCCGTGAAGGCCAAGATTGATTTAGTAAATTGTTTTCTTTTACCTATTATTGATTACGGCGATGCTTGCTACCCTGACTTAAGCGAGGAGCTCCTGATCAAGCTGCAAAGACTGCAAAATACTTGCATTCGCTTCATTTATGGGCTGCGCAAATACGACCATATTTCGTCCTACCGGTCTCAACTGCAATGGCTGCCGATTAAAGAAAGGCGAAAATTGAGAATTCTCTGTACCCTCTATTCTGTAATTTCCAACCCTTTTGCTCCTTCTTATTTAAAATCTAAATTTAATTTTCTCTCTAACACTCATTCTAGGGATCTTCGTTCTTCTCTTAACCTTACTCTATGCATACCTTCTCATAAATCTGGTTTTGTGTCTAATTCTTTTACAGTTAATGCCATCAGACTGTGGAATGAGTTACCGGTCAACATCAGGAACTCTCCTTCTCAACTTTCTTTTAAAACCCAGGTTAAAAAGTGGTACCTAAAAAAACTCTGTCAATAGCCCCTCCTTATTTATCTTTTTACTCTCCTCATCTTAGGCTTACATTAATATAACTTCATGTCATGACATTTCTTCGTGTGTTTACTTTTGTTTGAACATATTTTTTTCTTTTTCTCTTTTTTTTATATATTTTGTTTGTAATATGTATATATGTATATATATAAGTATATTTATGTATTTATATGCGTGTGTTTATTTTGCTTGTATTGTTTTATAGTCCTACCTCAACACTTACTTTTACTATTTTTTTTACGCCTTAAGGTTGACTGGTAGATAAGGCTGTACGGCCTTAAGTCCGCCTTTTGCGCAACGTGTTATCTTGATGTGTTGTTTTGTTGTTTTTTTTTTTTTTTGGAGTTGTGTAATAAAGTATAAATAAATAAATAAATAAAAACCTTAACAAAATCATCGAAATCGGTCCACGCAGTCAAAAGTTCTGAGGTAACTAATATACATAAAAAAATGTGATTCTACCTATTGAGGAGGCCTTACTATAAAGACTATTAGCCAAACTAAATACTTATAAAATAATGAATAATCCATATATAACAAATAATAGTTTTATGGTTCTTATTCGACGTTTAAAATTTGAGTTTAAAATATTTTGGTGTGATAAGTAACACTTCGGTGTGAATCCATCTTGCACTTTGCCGCTTTTTTTTTAAGTTTTGACTTAGTTTTACTTACTAGTAAAACTTATATTAGTTCTACTTTTGGTCAAATCATAATCACTTGCTTAATTTAATTATTTCTGTATGGCTAGAGCTATTGACGAGGGCCAGGGTACAGTCGGAAACGCGCTTGCAAAGCCTCTTGGCTTTGCTGTTCTATAAGCAACGGTAACCGCTGACGGGTATAAATAAATCGTGGTACCTACAGGAATAATCAAACGGTACCCTAATCCGCGTGGTCTGAGAAGCATGTAGGTAAGTAAGAAAGTTTCGATGAAGACTAATAAAATGTATATTACTCATGTATCATGTAAACGGATATGTCTTTTAATAAAAATATCAATAGTCTTTATATGTGCCTATAATAATAAATAAATAAATAAGGTATATTGTATGAGGGTATGTCCTCATGTTTCCTTATAAGAACACTATAAGCGATACTAATAACGTTGAGTTGAATGTCTATACGAAATTAATTTTCATAAGACACAAAGAAGACATCGAGTAAGGTATTTTCTGATATGCCTCACCTTAACAGTGCTTTTTTTATCGGAAAAGACGTAAAAATATCTTGAAGTTTAGACTTGCAAGGGCTGATTACCAAAACATGAACGCGAGCTATTAAAACGACGTCATTTAATTTAAATTAATACTAGTTATTCTAATCCATCCTATCATATCAAAAACCCTTTTTTTGCTGAGTTAATGTGAAAATTCTAGAAACACCTTTATACCACATATACAAAAGTAGGTCTAGCATCTAACGATTATCAAATTATTACGTAACTGTGAAATATGAATATAAAAAATGTACAATAATAAATTTAAAGAATGAGTCATGAGATATTTTATGTCTAAATTAAAAAATATGGTCAGCAAATGGTCGTAAATAGTAAGCGGATCGCCAAGTACTGTCTCTTAAATAATGCTATTCTTGCACACACAGCTGAGTTTATAGAGTGTTTATGATGGTAACAAATATCGTCTGTTATATGAGTAAGTTTAAAAAGCTTACTTGCACGGATTTAATCAATTCTTTTTAGTACAAAATGTAACAGCTCGTTGTGTTGTGAGAATGCACTTGAAATACTGCTTTAGGAATATTGGGAAGAAATTGTAGCTTCGGAGTTACATCATATTAAATTGGAAGTAGTATATTTTTTTATTTGTTTCATAGTATTTATCTCATTGACTGTATAAAAAGAAAGAAGTTTTTTTCGTTTGCGAGCAAACAAAATTATTAGTCATTCGTATTCGAGTCTAATACAAAGTCTAACAATAGCTGAGTCTAATATACGTATATTTTTTCTCCGGCAATTAGCGTCAACTTATAATTTTATGATTTATAATAAATAGATTGTAAACTAGCGAATTAAAATATTATGGTGATACCCACCTAGTAAGGGATTTTTGAGAATATGACATAGAGGATGAAATTTTGCATAAGATTTCGTGAATTTCGACTGTTTTAGGGTTTTTAGATAACAAATAAATATTTGTATTATTTATTTCTATGAATATCATAAATAAACAATTACCTCACACCCGTTCAGTCAGTCATCTGGCAGGACAGAAACCTGTCTTGGAAGACCAAAACGCACACAAAACGAGCACAAACTCGTAGCAGACATCTTATGATCTGTCATCGGTTTGTGTTTGCATAGAACAATTATCACTAACGCTGATTGAATACTCTTATTTTATAATACCCAGTAAGTGCAACTACTACATCTATCCATAATCAAATACATCGTTTTCATTTTGCGTTAGTACCAGACCCATTAAAACTGCATCATAATCAGTTATGTTCCTTACGTTATAGCTCTAAGATTCGCATATTTAATTAAAACACATTCTAAACTAACTATGGCGGGAGCGCAAGTCATCATCTAACTGTTAAAATTAATTATTAATTAAGATTAGAAAGTTTCAAGTTCAGTCTACGGTTGATTACTAATACGAGGAGGTTGAGTCGTTGTTAGTTTAGTAGAGGAGTCCTTAGTTTATAGAACGCATATCTATTATTATTAGTTAATGGTAGGATAAATTGTGAACATTAAAAAAAAAATCAGGATCTATACAAATAAATAAAATTGAAAGTATCTGTTTGTAATATTAAATAACCGTTCATATGTATACACGGTACATATACCAAAATAATATTTTTTATAATTTTTGTTTGTCTGTCTGTCTGTTTGTTCCGGCTAATCTCTGAAACGGCTGGAGCGATTTTGACGGGACTTTCACTGGCAGATAACTGATCTAATAAGTAGTAACTTAGAACTCTGCGCACTGTACAATTATTTTTTTATTAAATTCCACGCGGACAAAGTCGCGGGCACAGCTAGTCTAAAATATATAACAACTACTTTAAAGTCCAGTGATCTGAAATTTATTATTCGGATTATTTCGTTTATTGTTTTTACTCTTTAGCACTGTTTATTTTAAGCTTTTCCAGCAATTTTCTTTGGAGAAACATCTCAAAATGTATACTGACTGTAAAGAACACGATGAAGCCGTAAATTTCAAGCAATCAAAAATAATGGTAATTCAGCTACCATAACTGGCGCTCATTATAAATAATAGCAGCTCTTGAAAAAAGTAACTGGTTTTTCTATCAACTTGGCAAATAATTGTCTTGGTCATACATATATTTATCGTTTTCTGGCTGTTTATATTGTGTACGTTCTCTGACCCACGACATACATAGGTAACGTGTGTTTGTGGGGTTGTTTAGTGTTAAGTGCTTACTATTAAATGAGAAATTGTAATTGCAATACCCGTAATTAAGCTTAAGTTTAGTTGGTTGTCTCATTGTTAAGGTTTATCGATGTCAATTATAGTTTCAGTGTAATCATCTTATTCTTCGTGTGTATTAGCATAAAGATTAGCTGTAAATTGCTTCCTCTGTCTCAGTGTTGTAAATTATTCTGACGACTATTATAGCGGATATTTAAGCTCACATCTATTTAAACTTTATTTGAGGTTTCTCTTATTAAGTTTTGTTACTTATTCGTTTTGTTGGTAATAAATTAAGAAACCTGTCTTCACATTAAATTCCGAATAGGATCGGTTATCTAATCTTTTTACTGTTAATCCTAGTTTCAATGACTCGTGATACTTGACAACCCTTAAACAATATTCCGGAATTGAGAAAAATATGAAAGTGTATATAGTTCTAAATAATAGTATTTTAAAAACCTAATATGTCAGATAACGTTAATACGATTTCAGGAAACGTGTATCGAGTACCCGCAAAAAACTCTATGACCTGAGATAGTAAACTTAAGCAGACATTTGTTGACTTTGACACACAAGATGGGTCGGAACTGAGTAAACTTAGATAATTATTTAAATGATGCTAAGAAATATGTAATTAGTAATAAACTTTAATTATCCGGTTTTCACGAAATAACCGATATGTTCCAGTATAATTTGGTTTAATTTAATTTTTATCAAAAGGTCAAAGAAGAATAAATTAATAAATAATCGTCGTAAATGCAATTATTTCAAAACCTCACAAACACATTTGCGATTGCTATGGCCGCTACACCTGCTCGAATAAATTATGATGTCTGAATGTGTTTTGCATATTTCCGTTTTCGAACTTCAGGCTCGAGAAATGTTAGATGGTCGTATGAAATGACGATATTTATTTATTTATTTATTTAATATTTTGTCATTATCATACGTTTGAATCCTGTGTAGAGAACATTACTTTAATAGTCATTAGTGGTTAGCGTTGATTAAACACTGATTTATATAAATTTTGTTTTATCATTCAATTAGTATTAATATTTAGTATGATGAACCAAATAAGTTTAGTAGTTGATGAACCAGATAAGTTAGTAGATGAACATGATAAGTTTACGAGCTTAGCAAGTTTGAGGCTTAATTAGCTGACCGTTGATGGTTGGTTAACTGTGAAATTAATTTAGTGAAGGTTTGTTAAAGCTGATAGAGGCGAAGTTGTTATTAATTTACCCGACTGCGATATCTAAAAGGAGAGTAATATATACGAATAAGGAGATGGATAAATAATAAGATTTTACTTTCGATTGTGATGGAAATAACACTAAAACAAAGGTTGAAAAAAAATGATGGTGTACCTAAGTCCGATCAATCGAACCAATCAAAGCCCCAACGGACAAAAAATTATAGAACACATAACATTCATAGCATTAAATTTCTCAAGCATAATCTGTACAGAAAGTAAGGTTCTTGCATATGCCTATTTCTTACATAATGTTTTTATTACTTACTTAATAAAACAATATTTGTTATTAAACATTTTCTTTATTCGTAAATCGACGGGTTATATTGTAATCTTTGTAATTAATAGAAGAAGAGTTCTTAGCATAGGAGTGAAACAGTTTTAGGCTACAGTACATCTTCTCATGATACGCTAAGTCATTTGAATCTCGTATCTCGCTAAAAACATAAACACGAAAAGATTAGTGCTTGAAATCATTTTATTTATTACACTGTCAGTATTGATGTTTTGCATGTGTAGTGAACGTGATTTAATAGTGATAAAATCACACCGTATGTCTTATGTAATAAATAATACGGACCCTCAAGTCATGTTGATTGACATTTATGGTTACTGCTCGGCTTAACGTGATTTTTAATGGCTTTACTATCTTACTTTTATTTAATTATCGAAAGCAAAAAGTATTTCTAATTGCCTCAGTGAATCTAGAATTTACGGTATTCAAAGACACTAAAACCTTATTAGTGTGGATAATAATAGTCTGCAATAAAAGCTGAAACGGTTAACAGTTAAGGTAGCGCTTCTCATATCGTTTTGACATCATCCATTGACATCTCAATGTCTGCAAATGTGGCAGTAACTCCCGTCCCGATGTCTACACCAGTATTCTGTTCGATCGTGCCGCACGCCTGCATAATGCGCCGGTGCTCACCGAAGACCTATTTTTTGCTGTAGTGAATTTTAAACCGAACATGTCTACGGGATTTTGTATTTCTTGAACTTGCGATGGTGCCCTTACTGTTTGAACGAATTTAAATTTTTCCCATTTAAAATCTGAGACCATAAAATTTTATTTACATTTACAAATTTATTCTAATTTAACATAGTTTCTTAGAGAGTTATAGTTTTTATTTCATTGAACTTTCATTTTTTAATATTATTCCTTTGAATGTTAGCTTAATCATTAGTCTACAAGTGATATTAATTTTTTAGTTCATTATTTTCTATAATATCTAAAAAAAATCTCAAATTTTCGTCAACAATAAAAAATAAAGTAACAAATAGTTGCGGTCCCATCATACATATAACGGTAGCCATGGTATAATAGTTTGAAGTGGTTTTGTTTTAGAAATTGAGAGGTTGCCGAGTCGTGACATTTGTGAGCTTCTTTCCCGATCTTAGTTTGTAGGACCTTTATGTTGTGTTCAAGAGTTGAACTGTTCGGTTCCGTGGTTTCCTTATAGCTGTTGTATTGTTTAATGTTCACTTTGACGATTCTACGATGATAGTTTAAATTTATTCTGCATATGAAATTTCTGTCATAAGCTGTTTTATTGTATCCATTATTCATTTTAAAACGGAACGGCTTTTGCTGAAGTGATATTTGCTACTTTCTCACCGTCTATTGTATATGTTTGTAAATTATTAACATTTTATATTATAGCAGGGTGTGTTGTCTATCTTAATGGCTACGAACATAAACAATTTTATTGTTTGAATCGCTTGAAGCCCTAAGCAAACATTGCTACACACTAATGTTTTATGTACGGTTGTTTTATTATTTATTTCTACTACGCCAGATGCAAGCAATCGAATATTGTTTATTTGTTGCCTTTAAACTTTACGCTCGATTCGACTCCGCCCGTAAGACACACCTCCTGTATCTAACCTTTTATCTCCTATGTTCGATGTTACGAACTGTACTAATCTTTAATGATATAAATCATTGTTTCATTTACTTTGAATTATAATAGTTTTTATTTTAATTTATTAATTTTAATATTTAAACTAATTACATTTAAATTTATCGTAATTAATTCTTACAACTGCAGTGTTCAGGTTTTATCCAACATTGTATTTTCCATTTACAAGGCATCCTACACTCCAATTATGGCCAGCTTTATTGGATTCTACTACTAAGATACTTGATACAAATTCGTATCGTAGATGCTATTAAGATTACGAAAGACTTATTAATTAGATAGAATTTCGATTTATTATTTATTGTTCGATAAAAATATCTCTAGCTATCGCGTATCTTGTATTTTATAGAGAAAATCTTGTTTGACCTTTTATGATAGCGTTGCGTACTATTTGTACATTTCAAATTTTGATAAGTGATGTAAGTTATTGAAATATAACTTGTTGATAAGTCTATCATTAGTAAAATTTATTAGTAGCTTAATTAATATATCAGTAAACGTTGTAGATTGTATAAATTAATTACAGAATTTATGGAATTACCTGTTAACACCTCGTTAATTATTACCGGGCTTAGGCCTTCTAAAGTTATCGACTTCGGACTGAAATGCCAAATAATTATTAATGTTCTTAGTTAATTCTTTGTTAATCCTCTTACAAAAGTAACTTGTAATTAAACTAGTAATTAATTCAGACAGTCCACTTTGTCTTATGGCCGGCGAACAAAATGTGTATAGTTACTATGAATATTCAATTTTTTTTTTCACTTGACTTTGTTTGGAAATTATTAAAGAAAATTTTTTAAGTAGAAAATTTAGTTATTTAAAATAAAAGAATAATACAAAAAAAAAAGAATAGGTATTAAAAAAATAGCACCTACATGAAAATATTTTTAATATTTTTTTTGAGAATTTTCTTATATTCATATGTATATAACATAAATATAAGATAGAATTCGTGGGAAATCATAAAAGGGTCACAATGTAATACCGCTTTCAAAATATTTGCAAGACCAGGTTTATTATTTATTGCACCTCACTTTTCTCGCATCTAATAGATAGTGCGGTAGTTATGAGCTCGGCGTGTAATCGGTTTAACTTCATTAATTAATGTCGCTTCGGATTATCTGACCGTCTACTACAGCAACATTTTGTCAACCCGCATACAAGACACTTATTCTAACGACGAATGCTCATGCGACGTAATCTTATTTTTTTAATAATTTCATACAATTTAGTTTGATCTGAGGGTGATTGAATGTACTGTTCTACTAATGTTTATTTTATTTTATTTTTATTGGACCACACTACATAATGTATACGGATACAATTTATTTTATTTAAGGAATTTGCTGTATTTCTATTTTTAATTTTGTAGGATTTATTCTCTTCAATTTGTAGGATTATGTTAAAGAAAATAACACAATGTCAGTACAATAACGGATAATGACCGACATGCAGTTGGTAATTAAAACATAAGAGCGAATAACGAAATTTATTTTTACTTGAATACAACAAATAAAATGATAAATGATAAACAATTGAAAGATTTCAAATTATTTCAGACGTTATAAGGGCAATTTTTTATTTCATTGTCAGTATGATTTTTATGCATGTCCTACCCAGTTCATAGGGTATTTCTTAAACATTTAATGTGTTTAGTTTAAACGTTTGATTTTGTCTTTGTAGTAGACTTTATTGGCTTTCGGAATTTATACAAATTATTAGTTTTACTCAATTTTTTAAATAAAATTGCTTTATTTATGATTACTAAATTGTTATTAAACCTATGTCCCACCACACACTGGCCTGGTAATGTTTCACCTTAAAGAATGTTTTTAAAAAAGCATGTGATGGAGTATTATATCTCCAAAGAAAGGAATATTTATCTTAAAATGATTTTAATAACACACGTTCGTTTATTTTAATATTAAACAAAATTAATTACAATTAATTTCTAGGGCACAAAATCTAACTTGGTGGAAATTCCTATTGAGTTACGTTATTTTCTTACCTCTCTTCAAAAACTACCAAATAATATCCTTTTCTTTTAAATGGAAATACTCTTAAACAGTCTGATTTGTCCGCAATATTGAAAGCAAAGCGTTAGATTACAAAAACTAACGGCTGGGCGAGAAGACGTGTTGCAGTGTAAAAATTTTGTTCCATTTAAAAACGTAGTTTTCTCGGGTGAATTGCATGATTTTATGTACTTGCTTGAAAGCAACTGATTTCTTATTGTGTTTATTCCTAAATTATCGCTAAACAAGTTTAATTGCAAGTTTAACATTGAATATTTAAGTAATAGTTTTGTATACTCACCCAAAACGTTACGTTCCATTGAGAAATTTTGTAACTCAGTGGAACGAATTGTAACTCAATGTAAGGGTAAAGGCGCGATACATGTACGTAAAATTAATATTTTTCACTAAGGTGTCATAAAGTATTATTACGACTTTTGTCCGCGTGTTTTATATAAAAATATTACTATATTACTTAATAATTTTGTTTTAGACAATAAAGTTTTACAAAAATGGCTTTGACACCAGCAGAACGTATGAAGAGGTATCGAGAACGACTAAAACTAAATCCAGAAAAATTGGAAAGTATTAAAAAGAAACACGCTGAATATGTAAAATCTAAAAGCAAAACAGTTAAAGATCTAACGGAGAAGGAAAAGGAAAAGCAACGAAAAATTTGGAGTAATCAGAAACGTAAGCAAAAACAAAAGAAAAAACAGCTTCCAGTTTAGGAAGAAAAAGGTACTAAGAAACCAAAAAATAGTAAACCAAAGTAAATTGATTAAGAATTATAAGACTGCTTTAAAAATAAACCAAAAATTGACAAAACTAGTAAATATCTATAAAAACTTTTAACAACATATCTTCCCTGGAAGTTGCTAATTCCGAGTCTGTAGTTATTGATATCTCTGATGATGCTGAAACTGACGGAAAAAACTGTCCCAAGTATTCACTAAACATTAAAAAGAAAGAAAAATCTTTTCCAAAAGTCTCCAAGAAATGTAATTCTGATTTTGAGGTGATTACATTTGCAGCTGATATTCATGTTGACAATTTAGACTGCTTACCAAAACCTAGAATTCCTGATGTACTGGCTTCTAACAAGGAAAATGTGGACATCAATCAAGCTGACTTACCAATTCCTGTGAATTCTGATATTATGAACATAGATACAAATTTGCAAAATGTTGACGACGTCATATATGCTCATGATAATAACTACCCGGCACACACCACACCAGAAGATTTAGATGGGATTGTAATAGACTTGATGCTGGATGAGGAGGAAAAAAAACTCATAAATGCTACTTACGACCTCCCCTATTTTGATCCAAACGACGATGCGACTACGACATCTAGCACGGACAATACTGCAGACCGTAAATTTCAACTATTGTTTGATAATTCTATAATCTCAAAGCCGTTTGAAACTGTCCATGTTGCAGACAAAACTTTTATCCAGATGAATGATAGAGGAAACTCCGAGACCAAGAAATAAGCGTGTTTCAACGGTAGCATGTTCCTCTGCTGAGCCTGTTCTAAAAAAAGTTAAAATTGAAATATTAAAGAATAGGATATTATTAACACCAAATAAAATGAAGATCGTCAAAAGTAAAACTGAACAAAATCTATTAAGTTCAAGAGCACTTAAAACGACGATTAAACGTACTGCGTCGTGCAACAAATGTAAAAATATTTTTTTTTTTTTATAATTGCATGACGAAATGTTCTAAATGTGAACTATTTTACTGTGGAAAGTGCATCACAAGTTCAAAATTAGAAGTTGATGATGTTTATGTCTGTGATACATGTGTGCAGAAGTGAGTAAAATATTTTTTATAATGCCTAGACGAGTTGGCACGAGTAGGTATGAGTAGGTATGGCCTAAAACCTAAGACTGATTAATTATAATGGTAATGATTCGAGGATTAGAGAATAAGTATTAGTTGATCTTAAAATAACTTTCTTATTTGAAGACTGATAGAATAAGTAGGTAACATCTTATCTAAGTCAACTGTCAGATTGTTTGTGCCATAATAAATTAAAAGATTTTATTTGTTATTGTAAGTAACGGATTTTTTTAAAATATAATTTGATTACTTTTCAGAATTTAGTTAGACTAAGAACATTGATAAAAATGAGGCAAAACCTACGTTAATTTTGTTTGTTTAATTTTTTTCTACTCAATTTTCTTTATGAGAAGAATAAATAGTTTTTGCTAATTTTAAAGTTGACTTTTATTTTTATAACTTTAAATCTATAGTCATTTTGGTAGCCATAGTGAACATTGCCTTACAATTTTGTTACGTTCCACTGAGAAATTGTCCTCTACTTTAGTAAGTAAATAATATTAATTTGTGTTATACCTACGTTTAGTACGACTTTTTTACGATTGTTATTTAATATTAGAAGATGTTGGTTTATAGATAATTATAATATTTGATATTGAGATTTTTTAACTTAATAACTATGCGAATTATAATAGTTAGGCCATATCAGTAATGTAACTCAAAGGAATTACTGATATCAATACTCAGCTATCTTTCTTTCTTTTCTTGGTTTTCTTTGATGATTATTGAAAAGTACTTTATTATTTCTAAAATAAAACCTTTCATTTAAGCATACTAAGTTATATTATAGGGTTTATAATAATTAACATTTCGTAACTCAATGGATTAATAACTCCCAATAAAGGAAAGGAAAATTCAGTTATTTCATAAAATATTGATTAATTTGTAGATTTTCTTGCCTTTTTACGTACTTTCCTTGTTAACACATCAAATTTAGTTATTTTATCCTCACAAATACGAACTTTTTTTAAAATTAACCTTTTTGCAACATCGACAACAAAATAAAAAATTGCCCATAAATGTGAAACTGTTTTAATTTTAAAGCTACGTTCGATCCGCTTCGGTACAAAAAAAATTTGTTTGTTTAGAACTGTAGATCTAGAATGACATAAAATTAACGTAACATTACTATAAACTTTTTAAATTGTAACAAAATTTTATAAAGAATAAATGAATGTTAATTGATTTAAAATTACAAATTAATATAGTCTTATGACCTTTTTCTTTGTTACTTGACAATGTATAATTTATACACGTATTTTTTAACACAAGACGTGTAATGTAAGTTAAATTGATTATTTTTTATTATTATAAATAGTAGTGTGACAAAATAAAGTAAATAAATGTAATAAGCCTTGCAAACTTTACTGCTATAACGTATACAGCCTTTTCTTTCTCTAAGAAAAAAGTTTTGAAGCTTATTTGGCTACTGGTTGTTGCATAGTTCAAAATTTTTTATTAAGAAATCTTTAGTTCAAAGAGGTCAAGATAAATTTTCAATTTTTGTTTTAGTCAGTATTCGAACCCGAGATCGTGGTGTGAACGTTCCTACTGAGCCACCTCCGCTTATGAAAAAAAGAGTAAGAAATATATTTTCAAGTTTCACATTTTTCAATAAGTTAAAAAAAAAGAAAAAAGGTAAGTTAAAAAAAACAAACTAAATTTTTAAATCTTTATTGTCTTTTGCTTTTTAGTATTATATTTCTTACTCTAAAATTCGAGACGTTAATGTTTTTTTGGTTCATCTATTTAGCTTCAAACATGACGTATAGCCGAATAAATTCTTTAATTAAAATTTAATTTCATCATATTATTAATACCCCAAGGTGAAGATGTTTGCCTCCCTTTTTAGGAAAAGCCTCACAATTACTCCACATAAATTATATATCATTTTATAGATATAATTGCTTGCTCTACCGGCGCCAACAACTAAAAATTTTTTTATTGCTTTTATTTTTGTAAATTAATTATTAAATTCATATATAATATGACGGCTTTAATTTTGAAACAACGTCAACTTGATTGACGGTGTGTAAATTTTTTGTTCAATTTCAAATCGACTCACGTGTAAATACTT
Source organism: Melitaea cinxia (assembly GCF_905220565.1). Classification (NCBI taxonomy): domain Eukaryota; kingdom Metazoa; phylum Arthropoda; class Insecta; order Lepidoptera; family Nymphalidae; genus Melitaea; species Melitaea cinxia. The sequence continues at coordinate 4,328,748 of NC_059407.1, forward strand.
TTTTGAAATTTTGTAGTAATCATTATTATATATTTATTTAATGCGAATTATTGCACGGGTATAGCTAGATTAAATTATTCTAATACGAAATATTAAATAGTAGAATAAATCAATCAATAAATAAATTAAGTAATATAAAATACAATAGCCTTATTAAAATATAAATAGTGACATAGTCGATATAAGACTCGAAGTAACAACATCAATCGGTATTAAGTTGATTAAGTGGAATCCTACTCAGGTCACTGCTTTCGTGTTTTATGTAAATGAGGCAGGTGAATTGATTTGTTATTGTTCTGAGATATATTTAATGCTGTCAATTGACTAAAATTTTTTAATAAATATTATTTACAAAGATGTGCTAAAGTTTGTATTTTAAATTCTTATAAATAAACTGAAAAACATTTTTATTTACCTATTAATTCCTCATTATACTGTAATAAAACGACAAAAAAACTAACCTCATAAAACAGTTTCTATAGTTAAAATTAAAAGAAAATATATTCAATTTTTCGAAAATTCTATTCTAAAACGTACCTAATGAATGGTTTAAAACCAAAAGGTTCATCCTCAGATTAAAATTTTTAATCAAAATCTTATGCGTAATTTTAGGTTTTTGAAACTGTAAACAAATGGCTTGATAGCCATCAATAGCAAGTTCAGATAAATGGCAGTCATTTGTTTCAACTGATTGGTCTGCGGGGATGTATCCAACTTGATTGTTTTCCGCGAACCCTTCAAAGTTCCTGGAATAAATGAAAACCGTTGCGGATAAGGGCCAACCAATCTCAGAACCGTATCCCTGTAATATTTCGTCGGCTACCGATAGTTTTAGTTTGAGGCGTTGGTTTTAATGTTAGGATTTCTGGTATTTTATCTCCTGTCAGCCGAGGACCGTACTTTGACCCGTAATATGTTTGTTTGTATATAGCAATAATCAATTTTTCATTTTGTTCTTATCGTAGATATTATTTAGAGCCGAAACTTCGCCTACATAACTATAAGGTTCAACAAATAAGCATTTTTATTAAGAATTTCGTATAACGCTACATGCATAATAGATTCTGGTGAGATATTGCAAACGTCTCTTTTTCATTTTAGCTTTTGTGATTGTGAAATATATACACACAACGAGTTATAATATTCTCACATTACACGTAACAATGTGGACGATATTTTAAAACGTTTTTGCAATATTTCTCCCTTAGCTCGTTCATTTGTTACGAGCGGCGTCTAGGATTTATTTACAAGCAACATTATCTTGTCCCTTCAAAATGGCTGGAGTCGAGTATGCTAAAATATATGCTTGTATTAATGGCGGTGGCACTGTTTATTCATATTTTACGCGGGTGAATAGATTGTGTGTAATAATTGGACATGCGTCAGGCTTGTCGCCGTAATGCGGTCGTAAGTTAGCCGGTGGCCCGAGGCAGGTGTCATTATGCCAATCTCGACAATTCAGCGTCGTCGTGTTCTGGCGTCGGTATGATGTACGAGCTCGCCTTATGAGCCGTTGTATTGGCTTCTGCGAATTAGACTCCAGGCTGATTTAGGGCATCTTGATGTCTCTTCATATTAACATGCTGAGAACACATTTGCGGTATTGCTGGTATTACCTGGAGAAAGTATAACGAGAATAATGTAATTTTATCAATTATTTATTGCCATTATTTAAATACTAAAATCTAATAAATTAAATAAAAAAAATTTCAACAGAAAAAAATACTTTTGGATACAGTAATATTTAGAGCCTGATTGAGTATAATAAATATAATAATTTTTACTATTCATTATGGTTTAAATATTATTATAAATTGAAATTGCTTGAATAAAGATATAAAATAATACTTATTACAATAAGTTGATTATTTCCAATGCAACAACTGATAAAGGGCAAGCGTCGACGCTGCATTTGATTAAGAGCGGCCCAATGAAATTAATCACCGCAGCAGTTGAGCTCAGAGCTTCTTGACAAACGACCGAATGTAATTTCACACGCCATTATAATACCCCTTGCTGGAGGTACAAAATACTATTAAGTGTCAATATGCTAAAGTTAATAGATTTGTCTGAAAGTGGATATATAATACGAGTACCTTAATATTGTTTATGAATTTTAGAAAAATTTTATATTCACACGTTTTTGATGTCTTTATTAATATATATTTAATTTAAAAATAATTATTTCGTAATTGTTTCAACATCATCTATTTCAATAATATTTTATACAAGTCATTATTAACCATAAAATGTATTATATGCGATAACATATTTACGATTTTAATCATAAAATCCGTTCGTAATTGGAAATGTATTGAATAACGATGTATAATTGTAAAGTTTAACGGTGCCGGGTTATTGCTTGTGCAATTCCGTAATTATGCACTTAAAGCGCTAGGCTCGTGTTAGTGGTATCACAGATAGCTCGGATCATAGGAGCCTAGTCGGTGTATATCATGGTGTAGTTGAAGGAAGAAACGAGATCGTCGCTAGGCGCGGCCTCGCCGATAAATCTGCCGCACTTAACTCGCAACCGGTAAATAACTATGGGATTTCCGCGTGCGAGAAGGCGATGCGCTCAAGCATAAATCTATGCCCGTATTGTGATATTGTGTTGCCATTATGGACCCCGGGAAGGCTGGACGTCACATAAATACGTGCGGTCTCCGCTGTTAGACTTGTTGACTCTGTACTGCATTCGTTCTCGTGTAGAGGCACGCTTTCAAGGATCTCGAGCTTGGAAATCCTTGAAAGCGTGCTTTGAGCTTAGAATCTAGATTTTATAAAAGAATAATTAAACTATTTTTTTTGAGTATGCTCAAATTAAGCATACATATTCGAGAAAATAATAATAACGATATAGTTTTAACAAAATAGTTTAGAATTCTCGTTGTTGTACACGATTCACTTTCGCACGTCCTATTAGGAGGGCTGTATCGAGATCGCAGGAACGATGCTACACGTGTTCGAGTGAAATTACCATTATTATCGATCATCACGCTACGTCCTAACGACCGGCAATAGGCGCGAGCTAGAGGTGAATTTTATCCGGAGATACTGTGCGAAGAACGAAGATCGAAAACCAGCCGTCCTGTTACCATCCAGTAATTGTGTTTTGTTTACATTTTCTGTTACAGTAACATAAGACTTGCTTGTTTGCAAAAACACATTTTGCTATTTTTGAAGTAAAAGTTCTTTACGCACGCTTGATTTGTGGAGTAAGCTGGTAAATGCGTGACGCGAGTGTTACGAAAAGAGTGATTGGGCGAGGCGAACGGAAGTTGAGAGGAAGATGTAAGTTAGTGAAGAGAGAAAGACAGAGATTTACCTTTTGTATATTACTGTAGGGGCGGGCAACTAAAGAAGTTATACTTAGTCGTGTTGTCTAAAGCACACTCTTTTTTATTTTATGTTAAAACTAAATATACATGCATATTTGTATATTCTTTTGTATCCCTCTATGGTATGTATGTAATGTATGTATAGGTGTGTAATATATAACATATATAATTGAATTTGTTAAATAATGTGTTAAAATAAACGCCTTTATTATTTATTCTTATAAATTATAATGAACAATAAATGTTTGTTTACTGTACCTATAAAAAGTGTTGCCAAAGAATATAATGTACTTTAGGTACGTACCTACACAAAACTATTATTTGTAATTGCATTCCTTCAACTGTCTATGCTGTGTAATTTACGGAATTACAATTGCATATGAGAAACTAAATCATGTTAGTGATTAACGAGGTGTATCCAGTACAGCATGTCCTCGACAAATTATCGACACACCTTTGTCACTCTGTCAGCGCGGTGCGAATTATATTTAGTGGCCGTAAAATTGGACGCTCTGTACGTTTTTACGTACTGTTGTTGTGATTCATATTCCGTAGCGTGCATTTCATAATAATATAGGCAGAAAGGCACTGCCTACCTTGGCATGCTACTAAAAATGATATATAAAACAACATTACCTATTTTTGAAAAAGACATAAACCATAATTCAATTTAAATCCGTTTCAAAAAAAAACTTTCTTCATGCGAATCGACAATGGGCCTTTTATTAAACTTCTGCCTACAATCGCTAACAAAATGTTAGCAATGACAGTTGGACATTATATAATCCTACCATTTTATAATGTCGCACGTCATATGGAATACGAACAAAGTATTGTGTTTTTAACATTGGTCGAGCAATCAATCTGTCGAGATTTTGCTGTTTTTTTTTTTTTTTGTGGGTTTAATGGCTATGAGAATAAGCCTTAAAGTAATTTCATACCACTGGATAATTAGGGCATCTCTAACTATATTGTTTTTCTATAAACGGTAAATAATTTATTCATTATAACGATAAATAATTTGTATGTTTTTATTTTTCTATTTAAGTTTTTTATTATTAATTTTTTTCACGTGGATTCTTCGCAAGGCAGAGGGCTAACGCCGAGTCGCACGAAAAGAAATTAAAATTTAAGTAGTGATTAAACTAATTTAATCGCAAGAATTGTATAACATTTACAGCTAACGCAATGGTTATGTTCTGTGATATTCTCATCCTCATTTCACGATATGTTCGCTGTAAAGTTGTATTTCTATCTAACAACGACGATATGCTTTTACCCTTATCTTGCGGCGTCGCTTATCTATTTTAATGGTAACGAAATATTCGAAAATATCAACGCGTTTGTTATTGACGGCAGAATGTATCGGTGCTTTAGGATATTTAATGTAGCTATTTAACTGACTTTAATAGATGATTATTATGTTCATTTATATTTTTGTGTATGTTTGCCGATGTCTTTGTCAACTTAGATCACAGGTTTTTTGTGTTATGAAAAATCTTTTTTGTTTTGTTTGAAAGAGTTCACTCGATGTCAACAGCGATGTTGATATTATACAGGTCTTGTATAGAATCATTAATTTTTTACCGTCAAAACTTTATTATACGTAATGTACGAATTAAGTAACACAGGCTATTAAACATCAACCTGTTCGGGAAACATCAGACTTTTGCGGAATAGTTGACACAATTTAAAAAACAGGAAAAACTATCAGGCACGTGTAGTGTTAAAATATTTGTAAATAAATGTATTGTAATATGTGACGTGATATATAATTTATAGTTACAATATTGGACATAGATTCAGATAGATAATGATACAGTATTAACCTGTTTTCATCTACAAAACGATCGAGAATTAATAACAGATTTAGTATTTTAAAATCTCTTATTGACATATATATTGTTGAACTTTATGTATAGTCTATAGGTTTTTAATAGTTTGATTGCTTTAATAACGTTTATGAGTGCATATTATCCATATATATTCGCATACATTTATACATACAGTAGACATACTCGTATACTGTACACATAATTATATAAGGTGAGCAGCAAGACTATTTGACAAATAAATACATATAGATTCATAATTTTTTTGTTTATTTTAAAACAAGGTTAAACCAAAAAGGTAGACATAAATAGAAAATATACCTTTTGACGACTACTTTTTTTTTTCGAGTATTTTGATAGGCGTAACATACCTATTTGGAAATATATGTGAATATTATTAAGCTGAAAAGTTTGTTTGATTGTATGGAGCTAATCTGAGGAAGTACTGGTTCGAATTGATAAATTATTTTTGGGCCTGATAGTAAATTTACTGAGGGCGGCTATAGGCTATGTAATATTTTTTATCTAGTCTTTTATTCTGAAATTAACGCGAGTGAGACCGCGGCGCATGAAATAAATATAATTGACTGACCCGACAAATATTTTTCTGTCTTGCGAACTATCGAACTGGTAAAGTATAAATAGTCGATACGTTTTCATATTTCGAATATCTACATGATATTAGAAATGATATACTGCAAATAACCAAAAATTTTAAAGAACTCGGATATTGTAATTTAATTTTGACGTATCGTCTTTCAGAACCGGCTAAACTATAGATACAAGATTGTAAACATTGGTATGCGACGACGAATTCATTAATTTTCTTGAATGTAACATGTGTGATGTTCTTATGGAGTGTCGTAGTCCTTATGGATTAAAATTCCTTAAATAAAGAAAAACAAGTTGTTAGCAGTTTTTAAATTTTGTATTTATTTCGTAAAAACTTTTTCAAAATATTAGAAGGATTTAAAGAATTATAAATTCAATTTACGGCCTGGACAAAAGAAAAAGAGATTTAATTTTATAGGCACCGATCAGTGCCAAGGTATGTTTTAGTTGTATTTTTATACAATTTTTTATTTTTATTTTTATGGCCCCAATCCAGTGAACGGATTGATGGTGCAATTGATTTCCAGTACGAATTATTTTGCACTCCAAACTTGTATGTGTTGCCCTTTACACGGCTTCCTGTAACCGTCTAAGTCGCTCATGACTAGCCTCGTGTGATGTACGCTAAGATTGCGCTGTTATTGATGTTTCTTTTCTCTGTGTGATTATTTTTATTCTCATTTTAAATAAACTTATTTTTCGGTCTACAATGACAAATAGGTATATAAATTCTTTTTTTAGGGTAGTGTAGTCTCCATTTTGCTGAATACTGAATTATAAAAGCCAATTCCCCCATTTGAAATTTCCCTAACAGCCAATAAGTCATTTATGTAGCAGATAAATTACAACTTTGAGTTTCGCAAGTAATGATTAAATATATCTGATACACAAATAAGTCCTTTGATGGATTGTAAAATAAAATGAACTTGTCATCTAGCTGTTGAATATCGTTAGATATGTGACAGATAACTATCTAAATTTTTATCAGTAACCAGTGAAATTGTCAGCTTTCTTTTCCATAAATCGGCTTAAAGCGGTACTATTAATTTTAGTTAAATATTAGGTTATATATTATGTATATTTATAGCATTTGTTTTATTTACCAACAATAATGTATAAATTTTGTAACAAATAAAGTGCAGCAGAGTAGTGGAGCGGATACGAAAGTAAATAAATGTGTCCGTTTTATTTACTGACGCTGCCTTCTCTACGTTTTATTGGATTCGTATCTTGCTACGGGCGGCTCGGGATAGGTTTCACAACACTAATTTTATTACGAAAAAGATTAATCGTATATAGTTATTTATATTCAATTTTGAGACTGAGATATATTTAAAATAATACACATTATATGTACACGATGATATTAAAAGACATTTTTATTTAAATATTTAAAACTATACGGTCATGTAATAATATAATCGATAGAGTACAAACTTATTCAAACGAATAGACAAGCCTAAAGAATATTCGTAACATTACGTTGAGCAATCTTCTTGGGGAAATATTTACGAAAGTAACAAGTGCCTAGTTGTAGGTATAAAATTACAGAAAACAGTGCCTCCTTTATGGAGAAAGAGACTTATGTCCAGAAGTGGGGTATTACAGGTTGAAGCGAGTTGAATAGTTATCCCGCCATCGGTCGGCTTTTTAAGTTTTAAAATGGTAGTGGAACTGTGTTATCCCTTAGTCGCCTCTTACGACACCCACGGAAAGAGAGGGGGTGGCTATATTCTTTAATGCCGTAACCACACAGCGATTTCATAATTTCAAAAACATTTTCATTTGCTGCTATCTTAACTATAATTCATATATTAAACCAAATATAATTTTCATTTGTAAAATGACGATTTAATAGTGCTTTTGACACCTACTTAGTTAAAATAATTTTCGATTTTGATTTTAATTGCTTGCCCGATGTAGGCACTACGCGTGTCGTTATTATTCTTATTTATAATTTATTGTTTTTTGTATCATCAATTTTATGAAAAAAGGTTCTATATGGTATATGATAATAAAACAGTTTAATTTGTCGTTAAAAACTTGCACGTAGAGTATTACTTTGCTGCATTTACCCATTGTCAAGGAATAAATTAAAATCAATACATTTTGTGAAATCATTTCAACTTATTATAAATTCAAGCAACATACACAATAAATTAATGAAATGAAACCTCAGCACGAAATATTAGATATCGTAATTTCGCCGTGAGAATTCAACCGGCTCGATATTACGGTATTGCAGAGCGAAATGACATTTAGATTTAGCGCTCACTATGATGCGGTAGTTGGAGATTCTGTAGTGAGTAAATGTCCCTTTGCTGTGCTAATACCTCATTACCTTTTAAGGATAGCAAAATGGAGCTTAATACGTCTAGTTGCTCCCTCGTGGATTGGCGGATATATGTACATGTTTAGGAATTTCTTCAGAAACAAGCAGGTTTACGGTGTTTTCTTTACGAGCGCATAATGAATTTCAAACACCAATATACTCGTAAAATTTGAAAACGCAGCGGCGTTAGTTCATAATCGATTTTTACGCCACGGTTCTAAATTAGTAACGGTAAGATACTTTATGAATTGAACACAAAATCTTTGGTGGAATTATCGAAAGTTATGTTATTTAAATAGTTTTTACCTCTGAGTTTCTTTTCGATTCTTTTCAGCTAAATCTACATTTCGAATCGGTGGTATTCCACTTCACATTAGTAATAATTCATTTATTACAGGCTAACATAGTTATGATTTGTAAAATAAATGTATTTGTTATAAACCACGCTCTGGTGTAGTGGTGCGAGTAGTCGCCTAAAACATCGATGGTTTAAAGGTACTCCCGCTCGGGTTAGGTATTTGTAACTGTACTTATATTCCTTTCCGGTTTTGATGTCTATCCTTGTGGGTCTCCCCACCATGCCTCGTAGAGCACGTTAAGCCATCGGTTCCGGTTGTTATCATAAATACCCGATAGCGATCGTTACTTATATTAGGGAACATATCTGCAAACTCGCAGTGGAGCAGCGAAGTGGATTACGCTCCAATTCTTCATGGAGAAAGAGGCCTATACCCAGCAGCGGGATGTTATATGCTGAATTGTCGTTTCATTTATATGAAAAAAAAAATTGGTTTAAAAACAGTTATACCTACCGAATGTTAATAGTATCAATTGTGCGCGCTTGCTCTTGTTATTGCAGTAAGAAATGACATTTACAGCGATCGAACGCAACCATTCGCTTAATTAGATCGTAAACTCTATTTGTACACTCATTACTGCACTCTCGGCGTCGCTAAGCCAAATCCTGTCGGGGATTTATTGGTCTTTAGCTAAAGCTGTTTTATGGGGTTTTATATAAAGCTTCAAGGTGAGTTTATGTGCTTAGTGACGAATTCGTTTCCAGGCAATTCGCAGTGTATGACTAAGGGAACATTTAAAAGAAATTATGATCGATTTGTAGATATAAATTTTTGAATTGATAAGTCACGTAAGTCAGTCAGTTATCTATATCTGTATCCTAGTTGTCCATCGCTGTATAAATAAATAAAAAAATATCAAAATTATAATAAATTTCTTTTGTAAATGGAAACAAAACATATTTCATAATCTTTAACTGAAATTAGTAACGGTAAAAAATGCTCTTATTATTTATATGGTAGAAGATAAATCTTTTGATATGACATTTATTAGTCGATAGAATATATTGTTAACAATTATTTGTGCTTCTTATAAGTTTAGCATTAAAGATAGGTTAGTAATAAATTCAAGAATGATAAAGCCAACACGATAAAATTTTGTTATTAAATATAGCTCATTGTTTACTTAATTATATTCGTAAAATTTAATGACTCGTCCCATTATCAAACGATATTATATTCCGTAAATAAATGTAAATAAAGTAATTATAATGATAGTATGGGATGATGTGGATTTAAATCATTACTTAACGGGTCTCTAACGTATGGAATTTAGAATAAGGGACTAATATTGTTAGATATATAATTTAGCTTCTAAACTCAAACTGGCCCCAAGTTACGGGCTTACATAGTTTTGAGGCGAGGGTTTCAGTGAAATTTTTAGACAAAGTTTTAGTAATAAATATTTATTATATTATTCCTAAATAAACAGTTTGTAGCAAGACTTTCTGAAAAACTATGATAACCCTGTAAATCGTGCAATAATTTTTGCGTGACGCAGAGGCAAATACACAGACAGATAGATGGAGGAGAATTGGAAGTATATTTTTGGGTTATTAATATACCTGAAGATATGTATTACATATTAAAACTCGCGTTTATTTATTATTATATCACGATATACGTTTTGAGTTATTTTTGATTCGTTGATTATGAAGTTATTGCAAAAATTAAATATTTACGGTTATTTAAAACCTAAAACCAAGTCGATAAGGTTTAAATGTATATAGCGAATTATCTTAATTATTAACCTACATAAATATATATGTATATATATGTCTCACGGTCAGTTTTGGACTCACCATCGAATTAGAGAAAATAAGCTTTAGTTCGCAATTTGAAGCATAGTGTTGAAAATAATACGCCTCAACGCTTTGAAAATTAAAATGTAAATAAAAAAAGCATGGGCACTTAAGAGCCCATGGATGTTAAAACTTATATTTAAAAAAATGTATATGGCGAACATAATATTTGGTCTCGTTACGTCGTAATTTGTTATTAATTTATAATAAACTCCAATTTGTATTTTCCTCAAATATTTATTTATGGAACTTTTTACAGTCAGTTATTTTTCTAGGATTTCTACTGAATTACTTAGCTTAGTTAAAAAGAATAAGTCAAATAATAATCAACTTTTTTAAACTTAAAATTACTGTATAAAATTGTTTCTTCCTTACGTAAAATACTTGGGCCTGGTTTAACGGCTGTGGATAAATTTTATCCTGAAAATAAGTTACGATTAGACTTTAAACAGCAGGAATGTAGTATAGGCCATTAGTACGTGTTGCACCTCAATTGATATAGTACGTGTTGCACCTCAATTGATAAACTATAGTTTATAGATTCATTTTGCAAATGAAATATCTCATAAATTCAGTTTAATTTAATGTTGAAAAAGAATAATTCATCAAAAATGTATGTCTGTCGGATATCATCCGTCAAATAGCGTTATCCAGAACTAGCGAAACCGGCACTTCCATAAACGAGTCTACATTATATGTACGTATATATCAAATATGTATCAATGTAAACAAAACACAATAAGAACTTATATAAGTGAAGTAATTTATGAGTCTCAATTCTGAGGCATTCCTTCGTTCCCCCGACTTTCACACAAAGAAGATTTGTTCTGATAAAAACTATTGGTGTCAGCTGGCCAGATTGTACGGCGAGCCTGAAAGCGCATGTATTGCACCTATCTCTCAGACACGGTCCATGGGCTAAGCAAACTCTGCAAGTGAGTGGTCTAAGGTGAAAGAAATGTCGTCTTAATACAATTATATATATTCTTTATGATATTGATTGATGATAGCGTGATTAATTAATTGATTCTTAGATAAAAATTTTAGGTCTTCTTAATCCATAATTATATTTCTCTATGTTACAAATAAGTGAGTTAAACGCTACATGAAAGGACATATTTTCATATTTAAGAGTAAAGGGTACCTGAGGGACTTTTGAAAAATAGATATTTGAATAAAATGTTCCTGTCTCGCTGTATGCCGCCTGTGGAAAGAAAGGGTCTACTGCAGCTCGGCCCGTTTTAGGTAGATAATTATTGACCAAAACAACACTTCGTAATCGACTATTTTCTCCCCAATACATGCCAATTTTTTAATATTTTTTTATGTAACTAAAATAAACCTTCAGCTATGCCCCAACGTTTTTGTTATTTTTTTTTTTTTTTTTTGTAAATATGCGTAATTTTATTAATGAGTGTCTTTGAAGACTCATACTCCCTATGATAATAAGATATAAAAAAAAAACCAAGACATATGGGCATGGCCATGGCAGTTAAAGGTTTTATGTTACAAAAATATTTGATCTTGTGTCATTTTCCAGGGAGGAAACAGTCGACCATGTTTGTATGGAGAAAGAACCGATATCCTTTCCTCTTAATGCGTATGCGTATAAATGAATCAATGATTTATATTAATATTCAGAAGGCATAAAATGTATATGTGAAATGTTATGAACCCCTATTTATGTTTTAACTACTCAGACGCTCCTACCTTGTACAACATTCATCTTACCTTTCACCGTAGAGAGATATTGTCCGTGCAGCCGAGATCCCTACGCCTCATTACCATATACTGTGCCCGTGACAGCATCGCAATTAACTATCTGTTTATTGTTGTTGAATTATAAACGACGTTGCGTGATATCACTCCCGTATGGCAAATGGAAAGCTGGACCCGGCCTATGCTCAGTTTGGATTTATTGTGCTGTACCGTCAGCTCCAAGCACTTCCTTAAGAGTATCAGTTCACTATGTGGGACCTATTTCTCTTGGTTTATTTTATTTATCATCAAGCTTCCAGTCTTGTTCCAGTGGTAGTACAGTGATATTTATTAAGCGAAGTCAGCATTTTAATTTCACCGAAAAGACATTAAAAACTCACTAAGTCGTCGCATGTTTATTCCAACTTAGATTGTTGATTTGTTCATACAAAATCAGTCAAAACAGTCATAAATATATTTACCATTTATCAAACCTTAATATTATCATTTTATACAATTCGTATCTTATGCTATTTTGTCAAGTCTAGCACTTCCTTATTACTATCAGTTAAATGAGCATGATCTATTCCTATTTGATTTGTTTCGTACTTCACTATATATCATTCGAAAGATCGTATTTTTGATTTCATTGTTAATTTGTCAAACGTCTCGTAATGTATGTTAAGCTAAATGTGAAGCTTCAAAATCATTCTTTATGAAAGTAGCAAACTTGAGATTATGTCGTAAGTATTTCTGTTTCATCTCTAATGTCATGTAAATTATAATTTAACACTCTCTTAATATAAATGATTGTTAGGGTGATAATTGTTGACTTTTTTTAACTAAAGTAATTTGGTTATTTAATATTTAATAAATTAATTTACCAAAAATAGTATAAGACAATGCACTTACGAAATACTTCGTTATTCGACACTCATACAAGGGTCAGTCATGTAAGAGATTCTCATCTTTAACACATTAACTTCTAAACTGCATGTAACATAAAGTCGTATTAGGTTCAAACGTATTGTATGGTATTTAAATCATTCGATCAATTGATAACGAACCTCAACCTTTCACGATGTCTGAACACAACCTTTCATACGTTCTAATTTCGAAAATTGAGCTGAATCCGCTCCGTTTACGCTTCCATATAAATAATGGTAAAATGTCAATTTGTAAGAAACTTTAATGCTGTTTGTATCGGATATGCAATAAATTACAAATTGAATAGAAATAAATGGTTAAACAAATGTAGTGTTTAAGTTCACTAACACTTGTTATTTAAATGTATTATATTTTTAAATAACAATTTCTAACGAGCAATGTATGTGATAATTTCCTTAAAATAAATTTTTTATTTTCATTTTTCCAGGGACTTTGTCCTACATAGATACGTCAGTATTATTTATCATTTTATTAATACCCAAAAAAAAAAAAGCATTTATCATTCATGTCATTAAAAAAACAAAACATTATAAGTTTATAATAAATATGTGTTATGAATTAAATGCTATTGTTATAGTCTTGATATAATTAACCGACATTTAATTCAATTTATGAAATGTAATATCAGATTATGATATTATCTCAAAAATATTTCGTAGTAAAAACATTTCACGATTACTCTATATCTCTTACATCAGGCATTCAACTTGTGTGCCCGGTTGTACTTCATAAATAACAAGTGACCGCTTAATTAACTCATAACTCATATTAATTCCGCCTCACTCAACAGAGCTATTTAAAAAAAAGTGAAAAATGCTATAAATAATCGCACTCTCGACAATAACATCGACGTTCTGTAATGAAGAGGCGCGATTTATTTCGAAAACGACACCGATTTTATATGAAAAAAAAATTCGTGTAATTGAGTTATTGATTATGTCGTGTCGGACGTGATTGGTATTACTTTCTAATTGTAGGCAATTATTTTTTTATTAGCCATTTATTATTTATTGTTCATCTCTGATTCGTAACGCATTCGTTATGTAGACTCCCACAAGATTTTTGGCAATAATAAAAGTTAATATTTGCTGAAATCATATTATTGAGTAATACAGTTGATACTTTATTTTTTGTTAAATTAATTTATTTTCGTAACATTGTTGATTGATGTGCTTATGGAAATGATATACAATAATATGTATAAATACAAAATTCTTTTTCGATTTCCTTATGTCTCCAAAGGTATATTGTATATTACTTAAATGAGTAATTTAAAGCATCTTTTTTATAATAATGTTATCGTGTTGTACTTTGTCGTAACATTAAATTACAGAATTGTTGGTCGACAAAGCTCCAAACAACTATAAAAAGAAAGTTGTGGGCACAGCGACGCGATAAGATAATATCAATAGTGTATTTTGAAGAGACTGTTTTTGTCAATATTTTAAGTATTCACATCCCGCATCAAGATAAGCGTCTACGAAATGAGGGACGCATATAACGTTATTAGTCTGTCATTCGGGAACTTTTATCTCATGTGCCATCGACATTCATCCACACTACGAATTTGAGCATAGCCGTCGTGCTGTAATATATATTGATGGCGCTTCGTTCGGATACCGATAATGTTCCTTCTGAAGTTCGAATAAACAATTAGCGAACTATGAATGAATTCGACAACATTTCGCCTGACGCGTGACAGTGAGGCGTGTTCGAATGTTAACTTGTGCATACATCATCGTTCTTGATACACCTGCGAGACCCCGCCCACATCGTCCCCTCCCCCGCGCCCCTGCTGCCCCTGTCTTTCGCTTGCCATCATCAAGACACCATTCCATGTTCAGACGTCATTCAGAGTGGTCGTTACTATCGTCTGATGTACAACGTTTAGTGTTTTTGAACTCAGTGCTGTGTTTTTAACTTTACGTGTTTTTGTAAAAACAAAAAAAAAAAAAACTTTGGTCGTGTTTCGTCGGTTTCAACAGTTTTGTCGTAAGTTCATTATAAGTATTATTTTGGTTGGCAATATTTATTAAAACATAATAAAATTCGCTATCGTCTCGTTATGGCAATCAATTTTGGTCTTTATCGCTTACGCAATAAACAGTTTATTTATGAGAAAAAGTGATTTAATATTTAACTTAATTTATAATTAGTTGAAAAGGACAAAAATGTAAAGTAACTAATGTCATGTATTATATTAAAAGTCACAAAATAAAATACTTGTCTATAACTTTATTTGCCACTTGTTGCAAAAAGGGTGGAGCTTAAAGTTTATTCACGCAGGCGCAAAAACTTTTACGACAGTGGAAAGACAAAAATGTGAGTCGGAGTCATGGTAATAAAAATATAGACTTTGCGTGTTTTAAATTTGACGTCGTGCATTAAAAACGTTCTTTATTGTTGGACGGAGATGTAATTTAAGTGAAAGTCGCTTCCCTGAAATTATTTTGTGTTAGATAATGTATGTAATATAAATGATTTGAAAAATAGGTATTGTTCTCCCACATAAACGATTCCATATTTAATTTTAAATATTAATAAAAAAAGATTTAATTTTCTAGAATAATTTCTACTAAAGAGTTTTACTTTACTTACTAGTTTTTATTTTTATTTTTTGTTATTATAAGCGCCTTAGAGACCATTACAAAGTTGGAAGTGTCAAAAAATGCAACCTTTTGATCCGTAGCACACCTATAAGCAAAATAGTTAATATAATCCTTTTTGGCTCCATGGGAAGCCATTAAATTAAATGATTGTCATATGGCACCCATTGCAATCGTTTGTATATCGAACCCTAAAAATGTTTTTAAACAACGTCTACCGTAAGTAAATATCTGTCATATTATTTATTCAAATCGTTTCAACTTTGTAATTTATACGGTATACAAGATAGGCATGTTGTGGTTTTATTTTATTGATACAATTCTCTAGTTATCTTTGATCGTTTTCAAGAAATTAAAACATTATTTAACTTATAAATTTACCAGCTTTATATTGCGACCGAAGCCGCATGGACACTGGGAAAAAAAGTTGTCATGTGCTATTCAAGAGTATGATGACTAAGCCAAACTTCTTCCAGATATGTTCTTCATCGCTGTTGTGATTGAGTATCAAGCATCCATTCATCCAAACTTTTCCATTTTTTAATAATACATATCAAAGATTTTGTAGTGTGTTCTTATAGTTTTGATATAAACAATAAATCGAGAACTTATTACGTACAATTTTTTTGTTTTGTTGATTATAATACACTACTAAAATCATACTGTTGTCTATAAAAATGGATTTAGGTCAATCATTACTTCTAGTTTCAATATGATTGGCTTAAATACATGATGTTTGTTTGTTTGTTTGTTGGAAGGGGTAGACCTAGGCGGACATTTCAAGACCAAATCGGGGACGTCTTGAAAAAAGGCCAGGTCAAGAGTACCCTAAACCGACGAGCATGTATGAAGGGAATAATGAAAGTGGATGAAGCGAAACAAGTATGTAAGGATCGTAGCAAGTGGAAAGAAGTGGTCTCTGCCTACCCCTACGGGAAAGAGGCGTGATTATATTTATTTATTTTTTTTTTTTTTTTTTATTAAATACATGATTATCCGTTAAAAAGCCCGCAGTTTATTTAAACACTTAAAAATTGTGAAAATTAGAATATACAATACCGTCTAATAAATTCTATCTCATTCTTTCCCATACATTTATGTTTTTGTTTTTATCGTGACGTATTTTTGTTTTATTTAGTTTAAAATCACAACAATTCTAAAAAAGGTTCACTTCAAAACTAATCTAAAAATAGTAATCTGAAGTATGATTTTATTCTAGTTTCATTACAAGTTAGGTCTCAAATTTGTGTTTGTAACTGTTTTTTAAGTGTGACAATGATTGCACTGTAGTGCGATAGTTATGCGACAACTAAGAGCAGCAGCAGCCATTGGACTGTCACTGATGTCCCTGAGATACCTACTATGATCGTACAATACGACTTCAGAATAGGAACAACGTCTGGTATAATTGCTATTTGTGTATTTTAAATTCAACTAATAATCTTGTAACTTTGTTTCTGATATTTGTCCTAAATTAACATTAAAAATCGAATCTCTTTGAATTTCTAAATTTGAATTAAATTCTGTATCTTTTAGAAATAATGTTATTAAATGTAAAATTTTAAACGTCCGATTTGTGAGTTGTATCTCCCCTTGCAATTGATTACAGTACACTACTATACGCTGTCACTATTAATGATTGATAGAATATTTGGATTTTCAATCAATACAAATAAGATTTTAAACGCCTCATACTTACCGGCCCATAGTGAGATGAAAATAAAAAAAAAGAGATGGGAGTCGGAAGTCCAAACATACAAAACACAAATGCCAAGAATACGACTTGATGATCTTGATGGCCAATGCAAATGTTTCTCATGTCTAAGGTTTTATGTCCTATACGAACATGTTATGGGCGGCGATTGAATCTGTGACTGCTAGAGCAACAGCCGGTTCTTGTAACCACTGCTATAAAATTACGAATATGTAATCATAATAATGGGTGCATTTGCATTTGATATCTACTGTACGATGGCTCTTATCTTTGTGTGTGAGTGACAGACAGCGGCGTTAAAGCTTACGTCTTGAATACTGATGATCTAATTGCTTATAGAATAATATAGTAATAATAATTAATAATATTATTTTATATATTTTTTTGAAATTGTTTGTCTTATTATAGAATACAGTTGGCGGAATAACACATTTGAAATATTATGATTCCACGAAATTTCAGTGCAACATTTGTAGAACAATTTTTATTTTCTTTAAATTTTCCTTAAAAAGTTTTATTTTCTATTCGGGATGAAAAGAGCTCGTTGTTCGCGTGTCTTTTAGTCTTTAACCCTTGAGCTAATAGCTTCAACGTGACTACATATGTTCTGATCTCGACCGTTAATCTCAGATGTTCTTAAGCGAACAGTCTTAATGTGTTGTCGAATCAACTCGGACCCATTACCCTTACAAGATACTTGTTTCCTATTGACTTCAATTAGCTGTGATTATATCTGTCTAGGTCAGAGCTGTATTTAAATAAATATGGATTTGTTGTTAAATAATATTTTACACATAATGGTCCTCAATACTATCGCGTTCACCCTTCAGCCTATCGCAGCCCACTGCTGGACAAAGGCCTCCCCCAAGTTCGCGCCAGACATTATGGCGCGAACTCATGTGTTTTGCCTATAGTTACTCACGCTGGGCAGGCGCTAGGCGGGTTGGTGACTGCAGGACTGGCTTTGTCGCACCGAAGACGCTGCTGTCTTTGGGGCATTGCGCGTTTGATTGCCCGTGTTTTATAGTATCGTTAAGATGATGATTATTTATTGACCATGTCATGGACCATCAGGTCATGTTATCATATTGGTCGATTGTACTCGTGAATATGGCGTTTGCGATTTTGCTGAAATATTGGTAACGCATAACACTTTTGATAATAAACACAGTAAACGTTAATTAAAAAAAAACTATTATTTGTTTCGTAGTTTTTACAATCTCAATAATCTTTACGTTTTTAACCGACTTCCAAAAAAGTAGGAGGTTCTCAATTCGACTGTATTTTTTTTTAATGTATGTTACATCAGAACTTTTGACTGGGTGGAGCGATTTCGACAAATTTTCTTTTAATCGAAAGGTGGTGTGTGTCATTTGGTCCCATTTAAATTTATTTGAGATCTAACAATAACTTTTCGAGTTATATATAATAATGCGTTTTTTCCTGACGCTTTTTTCGTCGATCTACGTTGTATTATACCGCATAACTTTCTACTGGATGTACCGATTTTGATAATTCTTTTTTTGTTGGAAAGGGGATATCCATAGTTTGGTACCATGATAAGGAATCCAGGATCTGATGATGGGATCCAAGAGAAATCGAGGGAAACTTTCGAAAATCCGCAATAACCTTTTACTGGGTGTACGGATTTTGATAATTTTTAATTTAATCGAAAGCTGATATTTATCATGTGGTCACATATAAATTTTATCGAGATCTGATAACTACTTTTTGAGTAATCTTTGATAACGCGTAGTTACTTGACTATTTTTTCGTCGATCTACGTTGTATTACTCGTCGATGTAATTGAAGTCGGTTTTATTTTCGTTTGCGAGAAAACAAAATTATGTATTTTATAATAGGCAAGGAAGTTTTAACAATCATTAAGGATACATTTCAACAAAAGTCACGTGTTGCTCTACCGTAATGGGTCAAAAACATCGATACAAGGAAATGATACATTAAAAATAGTCTATTGTATGTTGCACTCGAAAATGACGATTTTAATTACAAAAAAAAAACAAATAAGTTTCACACATGATGCTTATTTTATACATATGATATGCTATGATATAACGTCCTATTATTTTAATGCAAAAATATCTATGACTTTTAAGTAGTTTTTACGTCGTGGTGGGATATGTGGTCAATTCTATGTAGTTCAGTAATTTCACGATAAATTTGTTATCAGAGCTGAACCGTTTCATAGTTTGTGGTTTACTTAATAATAGATAAAAAATATAACATTATTTTAATAACAATTTTGCACACGAACCTACTAGTATTAAAAAAAAATTAAAGTAAAAAACTAATTCATTTAATTCAAATTTAAATGATTTAAAAAGAATACAATAATTTTTTCCTTTAAAACTTTTACGACCGACAGAGAAAGTTATTACACAATTTATATGATATAAAAATTTGTCGCGAGATTGACCTACCTATGTAAGGCAGGTTGGTGACCGCAGGGCTGGCTTTGTCGCACCGAAGACGCTGCTGCCCGTCTTCGGCCTGTGTATTTTAATGCCAGTTGGATGGTTATCCCGCCATCGGTCGGCTTTTTAAGTTTGAAGGTGGTAGTGGAACTGTGTTATCCCTTAGTCGCCTCTTACGTGGTGGCTGTATTCTTTACTAGCGTAGCCACACAGCGATCAATTCACAGTTCATCTGATTGATTTTAATTTTCGAAATTTTCAAATTATGTAAGTATGAGTACTAAAGTTTGTTTTTGAAAAAGTTTTACTTTTATAAGCTATAATATTGTCTATCTCTTATACTAATTTAGCGATAAAAGCTAACCCCACTATATTTTATTAGCTCTTTTTTCCATTAATATAATTTGGTTAATAAATAATGAACTTAATTTTTTTAATTGTACTGGGAAGACTTTAAACACATAGTTACTTTCATCGGTAAATTCTATTGCTTATTTATAATTAGATTCAAGAAAATATATAATTTGATTCAATAGTTTATCTATCATCATCATTTCAGCCTATCACAGTCCACTGCTGGACATAGGCCTCCACAAGTTATAATAGTTTATATTTTGAAAAAATTATTGTTTGCTTGCAAACTAAAAAAAAAACCGTCTTCAATTGCTTCGACCAGTAATTCAACCCAAGTACACGAAATAACAGTCACGTAATTATTAGAGAAATAAAGACTAACGATCCGCTCTAGCTTCGCACAGGTGCAATGCTGATACTATATAATATGATATATAATATGATGATACTATATATAAAATATAAAATAAATATTTGCAATGTAAGCGCAAAAAATGTGCTTATTTCACATTAGAAACCTCTAAAACTATCAGTGTTCCTCTATTATATTATGCATGTATTATACATATAAACCTTCCTCTGGAATCACTATATTTACTAAAGAAAACCGCATCAAAACCCGTTGCGTAGTTTTAAAGATCTAAGCATACAGACAGCGGGAAGCGACTTTGTTTTATACTATGTAATGATAACTCAAAAAGTACTCGGCAGATCTTAATTAAGATTGAATGGTACCACATGACAAGCATCAGCATTCAATTAAAAAAATCATCGAAACCGGTCCACCTAGTTCAAAAGTTCTAAGGTAATATAGAAAAAAAAAACAGTCGAATTGGAAAACTTCTCCTTTTTTGAAGTTAGTTAAAAATTTGCAATAAGTATCCAAAACATGAATTATTTATATTCACTTTACTTATACTTCGAATTATTATTACATTGAACCTAACTATTAGTATTTGTATATTGAATGAAAATTAAGTAAATTTAGTTGAAGCATTCCGTTACACGCACACGATTACAGTTTGTTGATAATAACATAACCGTATATAGATAAACGTACTCACACATATCACGCTACGAAAGACAGTTTTAGCGAGTGGTCAGTGTATATTGTTGAACCTAGACAGGTATATTATCTAAGACCTGAGTACTTTAGATTCCTTGCGTAGATATTATATGCATAAAGTTATGTTAAATTGTACTTGTTTCTATACACCTAATACTTTAAGATTAATTAAAAAGTAATATGATTTCGTTTAATAAATGAAATTATGAAGAAAAATAAATAAGAAGATTTTTAGTAGATTGGTAGTGTAGGATATAAAGGTTATCTTAATGAATAATCTATTATAATTAAATAATTATATATAATTGTGTTCAAATATAATAATTTTGGAAATATTGTAGACTCATATAAAGTAATTAAGCTAACATTTTTTGTAAAAGTTAGTATCTATACTAATATTATAAAGCCGAAGAGTTTGTTCGTGTGTTTGTTTGAACGCGCTAATCTCAGGAACTGCTGGTCCGATTTGAAAAATTCTTTCAGTGTTAGATAGCCCATTTATCGAGGAAACTTATAGGCTATATATCATCACGCTATGAGCAATAAGTGCGGAGCACCTATAAAGAATGAATCAAAATTGGTTTTTTTTTTTCTTTTGAGAGCTTCCGCTGCGTGCGCTGCGTAAACAGTTGAAGTACGGGTTAAAGTTAGCGTTAA
Organism: Melitaea cinxia; assembly: GCF_905220565.1. Classification (NCBI taxonomy): domain Eukaryota; kingdom Metazoa; phylum Arthropoda; class Insecta; order Lepidoptera; family Nymphalidae; genus Melitaea; species Melitaea cinxia. The sequence goes on from NC_059407.1 coordinate 4,350,501, forward strand.
CCCAAAGTAATTAATTATGTCACGCGCAAGAAGTCGCGGGCAGAAGTTAGTGGATAAATGTTTATAAAATTAATGGTGAAAATCAGTATAACATGTTAAATCTTAAAATGAAGTATTACTAATCAAATAATATACTTTCTAAAACGCTGAAACGAAAAAGAATCAGAAAACATTAATAGCTGGCATTGCGTTTAAATTGATTTAGGTCCCGATGAGATCGTTCAGTCGGACAGGAAGTCTTTAATTACAATAATTCATCAAGTCCTTACATTCGCACCGAGTGTGGTAGTTTTTATGCGTGCTCTATAGAGCATATAGAGGTATGAGTAATATCCGCCAGCGGACATCTGCCGCGAACGAGCTCTTGTTGTCATCTTCGAGCACTTTATCTCTGTTAGATGTATCAGTATCTGTAACGTTATTGTTATTTTATGGACTTGGAGGGGAATAAATTTCAATACTTTGTAATGTCGATGTTTTTGTACCATGTAGGTCTGTGTGTGTGATATGGATTCCCCTTTTCACCGACTTCAAAAAAAGGAGGAGGTTCTCAATATGACTGTATTTTTTTTAAATGTATTTTACCTCGGACATTTCCACACGGTGGACTCGTTGGTTCCATTTAAATTTTATGTTGTATTATTATATCGAATTGAGCATCTCTTCATTTTTGATAGCGGATGAAAATTGACAGGATATCAACGTCAATAGTTTATAGTTTTATACATATAAAATAAAATAAAAATTTTAAGGCATCTTTAGCGCTTTTCTTATTGTAAAAAAAAAACATTTAAAAGTTAGCGAAAGTAGTCGTAATTTTTTTTAAATCCATCTAATTATTTCGCAGATGTAATAAATCCACAGAATCTTATTACGACTACCCGGGTACCTTATCCACTGATGTCATAACCAGATTACGACGAAAGAGGTTATGATCATTTATCAACACGTAATTTAGAAACGTTTGAAAATTTTTACAATCATCTTCGTCGTACGATATTGATGATTCTTTAGAAAGGTTGCGTTCAGACGGCAATTTAAATAAACTGAATGGTAGCTCGTATGTTCAATATGGATATTCCGTTATAATTACTTATTCCAATACATTGAATTCGAACATCGGCGCCTCGCATAAAATTTATATCTCTTAAGTCTCTTTTACTTTACCATTTATCATTATTTCGTATTGGATTATATAAATCCTATTTTTCTAATACTCTATTATGGACGATTATTTGACTACCGTTCCTGAGAGATGTAATATATTATATACTTATGTATATGTTTATTTACCAAAAGATATTTATATTAGTTAGCTGTTGCTACACTAAGTTGCCTATTTTAGGATAACTCAAGCGTTCGAGTATAATAAAGTTTTATTATTATTATTATTTACATATTTATATCATTTGAACTTTTATAATATGATTCTGAAATATCGCGTCGCTGTGTGTGAAGCGTGGCTGTTTATGAGTATGTTTATTTGACAGAAGATGGATGCCTGGAGCCCAAGTTCCTTATTGCTGTCGTTTGTTCTCGGATTTATTGGACACGAAATAACGGTCGCGCCCTCAGCTGCCCTTCGTTTGGTGGCGTCCCGTGATATATAACTGACACGCACAATTACTGTCGCGCAGTTTATATGTATATTAAAATTATCTTATGAATTATTACGTTTCGACTATTTAACTAACGGCATTATAATTTATTGGAAATTGTGGAGAAAGTTGTAGTTGTACAGTTAATTTGTAATGCGGTTAATGAATAAAACCAAAAGACACGAAGAATTGATTTAGAGATATTACGTACAAGTAAACAAAACACATAGAACAATATATTTTTATATTCATCGTGTGTGTGAAAATCAGAAAAAGATATATAGAAAGCCATTATTTATGTCATCGGTATAACGAAGATTTATAGTATGGTAATAGTTTTAATTTATTAACTGCAACAAATGTTTGCGGTAAGCGACCCGGGTACTTTCTAATGTCTCAGAAGTTACTTCAGCTCCAGTATCATCTACTAAATAAATATTATACCTTTGTAAATAAACGTACGGATTCTTGTTATAATTAATTAAGTGTTATAATAGGTTAGTTTTAAAGCAGGTTACAGCAAATACCCTTATGCTACCATACTCGTATGTCTCATTTCTTCACTATTAATTTGTCAACGCCCAGAGCACTTCGGCGATGACATAATAGGTAACGAAAATGAATACTCGAAGTGTATCGTGAACACAAATAAATACTTACGTTTAGTTATTTTTATGTTGATTAAATCGTTATTGTCTATTTCATCCTTTCTTTATGTCTCAAGTACGCGATACATTTGTTGCAATGAATGTGTACTAACTAGCAGTGGCGGCATTATTTATGACAGTCGATACGATCGACCCGGACTTGTCAATCACTCGGTACATACCAGATGAATTCAAATGAACTTGGTCGTTGACAGATCCAATCGATTTCAAACCTTTTCCTTCAATGGATACTGGTTAAAATTCAATATCAATAATGTACATTGTTGGTGCAAGTTGGCTACGGTGATCCATCATTCACGAGTCCAAGCGCGTAACGAGCCTTTATTCGAGAGAAAGATGCTCTTGCGACGGTTTTTACACCCTCCCGCGTTCTTATTGATGGATCACGAATTTGTATTAGCTTATCTTTTTCAAATATACATCTTGATGAACGTCATTCCATTTCATACAAAGGTTCCTAACCTATCTTCGCGTAATCGGCCGTCTTATCTTGAGCATGTGTTAAGTATCCTGTAATTGTTGGCTATTCATTTCTGTAAATAGACATTGTTATTCTAAACTTTCCTCTCAATGGCATCAATGGGATGAGTTTGAAAGGCCCGAGTCACTATCAGATCCGCATAATTGAATAACTAATGAAATCGAGACTCCCCACGTAAATAAGTGACGCACGTACGGAAGAGATCACCCTAACGATCATCTGATGTTATCTTAACATTGACATTTCAATACAACATGGATCAATGGTACAGTGACATTTACTGTAGAGATACGGTTGCAATTCTCTATTTGGAATATAGGATGGAATATTATGAGTGTTCTCATCCTAGTATATACTTTGAAATTAATGATGCAAATGTGTGTATGTTGTTAGGAAAGAAATTTATCTTTCTAGTTATGCGAAATGTGCTTTATCAAAGATGTCAGTGTTACTTACGTTTACAATTTACATACAAGGTGGTCGTGACAATACGACAATAATTAATACTGAGTATAGCTAGTAACATTCTCAATTAGCCTGCAAAAATTAAATTAACTAATATCTCATAGTTTAGTCACAAAACACTTTTCTTTTTTTATAACTAAAACATCACCCCATATCTGTTATTAAGCTGTCATCATGGCCGACACAAGTTACGTATTTAAAACAATTTAAATAAAAGTTGTAAATAATGTAATTTCACTAATCGTGCTACAATTTAACGCAAAATAAACCTTATACCGTTGTTCATAAGACACTAGAATTAATATGTGGAGAGCTAATAATTGATTTGCGCTTTCTTTCTGAAATATTTCGACCGATTTCTTTCGTATTTCGCACATCGTAATTCGTAATCGTAAGTAGGTCAGTGTGTCGCCGACTGCCGTTAGCCTGTGACGTGTTAAGCTATTTGATACCTCAGCGCTCGCGCAACATTCGATCTAGTGACGCCATTGTTTATAAGTACTCAAGTATATTTTTTTGTTACTGTGAGATATTAGACGCTTGAATTAAGTGAGATTAAGTGAAGACACATTATTTAGGATATTTATTAGGTAAACTGTGCGAAATTAGACGCTTATTTTGTGTGCAAATAGTAATATTTTTAATAAAAATGCCTCGCTATAATTATACGGCTTCAGAGTACACCGATATGATATTAATTTATGGAGAATGTGACACAAACGCTGCTTTAGCGATTCGTACATATCAAGAGAGGTATGGGCATACCCGTGTTTGTCCAACAAATGGTCGAACTATTGTCAAAGCTATCCAGAGGCTTCGGGAGAATCAACCCTTAATCCCACACTCAGATTGTGCTCCTCCGCAAGTCAGAGTGAACTTGGATGAACGGATTCTAAATCATTTTACTTTAAATCCAACTACGAGCTTACGTAGAGTAGCTCGCCATTTTCGTGTGCCCCACTCAAGTGTGCACAAAATTTTGAAACTCGACAAACGTAAGCCTTTTAAATACAAAAAAGTACAGGCATTGTTAACAAGAGATATGTCTACCAGAGAAGAATTCTGTAACTCAATGTTACGAAAAAATGAAGAAATCCCCGACTTCCTCTTCAACGTAATGTGGACGGATGAAAGTACTTTTACCAAGAACGGTTTATGGAACCGTCACAACTTAAGGCACTGGAGCACTGAAAATCCGCAACTGACAAGAGACAGCTCGCATCAGTACAGATTTGCCATCAATGTGTGGGCTGGTATACACAGAAATACAATAATTGGGCCCATTTTTATTGATGGTAATTTAAATGCGGAGAAATTTTTATTATTACTCAATGAAACAGTTTCAGAGTACATGGAAGAGCTTTCTCTCGATGTATATCGACAGACGTGGTACCAATTGGATGGTGCACCTGCACACTCGGTGACTTCTGCGAGAGCACGTTTAACCGAGATGTTTGGAGAGCGATGGATCGGCCGTTATGGCCCCACGAGGTGGCCACCGAGGTCACCAGACCTCACACCACTCGATTTTTTTTTATGGGGTTACGTTAAAAATGATGTTTACGCCACGGATGTAACTGATGTGGACGACTTAAAAAATCGTATAATACGATCTTTTGATAAATTAAAAAGTATGGCAGTTAATGGTGACCTGTTATCAAAAGTGAGAAATAATATTTTACGTAGATACATTTCGTGTGTTCGAGTTCATGGTGGACATATTGAGAATTTTAAAATTTAATATCTTTTAATGTATTTTGTATGTGTTAATTATTCTGACAATCAAAAACAAATAATTGAATAATAATAGTGTCAAAGTATTGCGATGTATTGTGTTACAGCGGCGAGAGGCTACCTGCCCGCCCGCCTTTAGTCAGAGGTCAGTGAATCTAAATTACAAATGGCGTACTATGTATTTTATTAATTTGCGATATTAAGTTTGTTCGAAAATTTCATTTTTTCAAAAACGGTTCAAAATATTTTCTGATAGTTTTATGATATTTCTATATACCAATACGACCTGTGTTTTCATTTATTGTCGTATTGTCGTGTACACCTTGTATATTACGAATGCAATTATTGATAAGTTAACGAGGTGTCTCCGGTAATTAATTGAGAAGATTAGCGCTTAGTGAAGAAAGTAAACTTATGTCGTTGAATATGTGTGAATTATTAGATATAGATGATATGTTTTAAAAATAATAATTACGAATAAAATGTAGAAGTATATATGTATCATAATATAACATATATTATTTATAAGTATAGTGTATTAATATATATTACAGTTGGTAATCATAATCATTATTCATCGTTTTAATGTGCTGAATGCGAAGTTCGTTGAAAGCGTTACTACTGCACGCGGTACCTTTGATCGCATAATCTGCGTTAATAGATTATTCAACATTACGATTACCGTAATATCGAGCTCGTACTGTATTTATAAACGATTTTGGATATAAAATTTTCTATCGTTACGTGTGACGTAATGTTTACGAGAAGTGTTTTATGTCCCTTGAAATGATTAATAGTAGTTGATGAGACAGCTGATGAGTGCGAGACGCGGCTGACAATATTGTCTCATTTCTCACTAATAAACCTTTGAATGTACATTATCTTCGTATTGATTATCTTGATTGTATAACGTTACTTTCTAATGTAAACATTGTTTGTCATGTATGATAAATAATGGATATTATGAAGTATAAATATAAAATATTTTCGATCGACGATAAGGTAATAAAATTCAACACGATCTAAAGAGTATTGCATAAACACGGGTATAGATCATGTTATTTTACAAAAAGGTTGTAATACAACCCACAACGAAATTACTGTGATTTCGTATCGAACCGTCGATACTTCGACATCAACATGCAATCGGTCTAAATTACTCAATAACGCGGTCAGTGTTGGTTCTTCAAAGTTCTGATGTTCTAATGCTATTGTTCTTACAACAATGTGCCTCTCTCCATGTGTCTTTTTAAACGTACGTCGTGACTTTCACTAAACAGATATCCCAACAATGTATTTCTTTTAACTAAGACAAGAGACGCTTAGTTGAAGAGTAGCTTATTGTAAAACGTCAAGGCCACCGACTAACACAATGCGTATAGATTTAAAAAAAATATATTTTGTAGTATATGAATATTTATAAGTTCATATATTTACAATATTTAAGTCTATTAACTATCTGGTGTGTTGTAAATCGTGTTTTTTTTTAGTAAAATTTATTTTTTTGATTCTATCACTTAGAAGTTAAATGTCTAGACAGCACGTCACTCATTAATAATGAATTTCGTCGTTTTCCTTTAAAACTAATATTTTTTGTTTATTTCTCGGCACCGAGATAACACGATACCTCCGTTCGACTTCGAATTGTCGTGGTCGCTTTCTTACACTGTTTCGAACGTTTTACAGCTTTAAAAATTCTGAATGATTTACGACGAAACGATAGCGCAATGTCATGAGCAAAAAATAAAGAATTTTATCAATTCCGAAAATAAATGTTGACTATCCACATGATAAAGTCTTGCGATAAGAATGCATTCTTCAATTGAAGTTCATCATCGTTGTTTAAATATTAAGTTTACATCTTTCAGATAAATTTTAAGTTGTTACACGATTTGAATTAATTAAATCTCGGCTCTCTCAAGAGCTTTATAATTACCGTGGCATCGATTCTATGTGCTCCGTAATGAAGATATCGTCTCATCTTCTTTATTGCAATAATGAAATATAGAAATAGTTGAGCGCAATCTACCGTCCGCTCGTACAAGCAGGAAATAAAGTCTTGTTATCTTCGGATACCTTCTATAGGTGCAGGAACGAACGCGTATTGTGATGTATGTTTACATTGTGGATCTTTATAGATAATATTTTGTTTATTGGTTCTATTGAGTCTTCCAACTGATTAACGTTTTGTTATGTACACATTAAATCTGCATACGTTTCTCATTTAATTATGTTTTTTAGTCGTTGTAATCGCGAGTTTGTTCGTAATTATACATTCAGAATTTTCCCCTTCTTTAATTGTTAGGAATTGTGGCATAAAAAAATATAGTGTCATTTTTCTTAATATGGAGTTAAATTTCATCATATATTTCATTCAAATTCATTCATTAGGGCATGTAGTGTGGCAAAAAGGACGACTAAATGACATAAAAAATACACACAGCTTTTTTAGTATCCGGTATCTATACACTCCAATATATATATATATATATATATATATATATATTTCAAAGATGTTCAAAGTACATAATTAGACTTGCTACAGTTTTTTATTATAATCATAGTCAAATTTACAATGTATATTTATTGGATTTATCGTTTCCATTAATAAAACTATCGTACTACTCGTTTTTTTTATTCGATAGTTTGTAAAAATCCATCGGTCGCGTCTGTAGTACCATGTTCAACCTGTTCGGTTCCGCGCAGGGCGTTCACCGCGGTCGGACGCGCATAAATAATCGTATTATATATTTTTTATAATCGTGACAGTAACAGACCATTACTTCGTCTATTATTTAAACGTTAAAATTGTAAACATTTTGTAGTAATATGAATGTATTTAATAGTTTTTTTTTTATGTGTTTTTATGTACCTACACGTGTATTTTTGGATATTGCGATATTTAACAAATGAAAGTAATTTACGCTATACACGGAAATGAAATAGTTATGGTTAATTTTATTCATTCAATCTAAATGTAGAAAAGAATTAAAAATTAAAAATTATTCTTTCAGGTTTGTGCTACACGCCGTATCGATGCCTGAAAAAACATTATAAATGTAAGTAATTTTTTAAATAACAATTCTGTACTATTTGCTTCTTTATTTTGTGACACTCACGTTGTGTGTTGACCTATGAATCAAGATCTCGATGTAGTCACTGTATCATCAATATATATTAGTTCCGTTTTTGCTGGCTGCCTTTAATTTGTCTAAGTATTTTCGTAGCCATAAAACTATTTCGGCTTTCCTACTAAAATACTGTTACTACCTCTTTTGTTATAGAAAAAAGCCAAATTTTTTAAGTGCTTTGATCCATTTTGATCTTGACATAGACGGAAAATCAGAATCTTCCATTACGAATGTTCAGGATTTTATCTTCCACAAATTCCATGCGAACAAAGTCACGAAAAAAGGATTTAGTGTTTATTATATATTTTTGGTTACAGACTCATATGTCACACGTCATTGTCTTATATAACCTTATAAATTCGTCTACAGCTCGTATAATATTTGTTAGTATTGATTTATTTATTGCTAATTCATCGATTTTCATTTAAATCGTTGATTTCGTGATAATGTGGTTTCGTATCGTTTGAATCAAATATATGTAGGTATATGGTCAAATGAATATATATATAGATAAAAGTTTATGCGTTTATTTAGAAATTTAATAAAAGTGTGAGATTTATGAATATCATTCAACGTTTTGTGTCAGTATTATTCTGGTGTAAGCTGTTACATAAATAAATGTATTCAATTGAAATTATAATTATCAAATTGTGTTGAAGGTTAAATATTATTTTCAACTATTTTTTTAGGTTCTTGCCGTTTTTAGTAGGATCTACATTCCTGAAAGGGGATTATTAAGGATGGTATATTACAACTATTATGAATTTACTTATAATAACAGTTTAGTAACGATTAAAAATTGCTTTCGAAATCCCACGTGAAAATAATACATTTTTGAGTTAGAGGTTAATTTTTTTTAAATAGATAGTTATTATAAAAAAAGTTTTAATTACGAAAAATACTTTTTATTATAATTGTGTTTGCTCGCAAACGAAAAAAAAGACTTTAATTACATCCACAATTAATACAACGTAGATACACGTAACAATATAAAGTAAGTATGCGTTATCAAAGACTACTCAAAAAGAAGTCATCAGATCTTGATCACAATTCGATTTAAATGTCGCAACATGACAGGCACCTATTAAAAAAATCATCGAAATCGGTCCACCAAAAGCTCTGACATATCATACATAAAAAAATACAATCGAATTTAGAAATACGTAAATGAATATGGTAAGCGTAAATTAAATTGCAATGACTTGGCTTTCAATTCTAATATAGTCCTGTTTTATGTTAATGATTGACGGACGAGTTTGAATAAATAACTCTTATCTCTCTATCACTTAATTTAAGAAAATTTGCGAAAGAAAAAAGTTATACTATATACCACCACGTTACCCACGTTTTTTACTCTGAATTGAATTTTATGTGATGTAAGTAATTTTGATTGATTGTTCGATCTCCTACAACTGCAATATAAACTCTTTGTAATTAAAAATTATTGTCTACTTTTTAGTTCGATTAGCTATAAAAGCGCGGTTTTTTTAGTTTTTTTTTTAACTATATTTTTTTGTGTAATGATGTAGCTACTGTTTGTTCCCCAAACACAAAGAAATAAAATAAATAATATAAAATAAAAATAATAATATTACATATGAATTACGAACAATTTCAACATGTTACCAGCAGTAGTTACTGTGCAACATTGTTAATCCTGCGTTATGTAGGAGTAATTCACAAGCATTAGAGACTAAAGCGTAGGACACATTTAGGACAACGCGTCCTTTTTAACCAACTTTAAAAGGGGGACGTTCTCAATTCGATTGTTTTATTTATGAATGTTACCTTAGAAATTTTGAATGGGTGGACCGATTTCGATGACTTTTTTTTAATCGAAAGGTGGTGTGTGTCATGTGGTTCTATTTTAATTTAATTGAGTTCTGACGAGTACTCTCTAATACTGCGTATTTACTTAACTATTTTTTCGTCTACCTACGTTGTATTTCTCATCGCTGTAATTGAATTGAAGTGCGAGCAAACTCAATTATTCTAAGTAATAGTTTTTTTTTTAATTTTGTCTATATTTTAATTGATATACTAAAGCTAATGATTTCGATTTTGTTAAAATTTGTTTTGATACAAAGACAAATAGAAGTGATTTTTTGCGTTGGAAAGAATTACGCTATTTTAAAACCATGGCTTTAAACATTACCATGAATCAAAAAACGCATGTTGTCTAGCAAATTTTTTAATTTTTTTAAATCAAAGGTGGCCAAGGAAGGAACCCTGCTGATGAAATGGACAGCTGCATCACTAGAGTTGCGAGTACTTTGCCGGCCTTGTTTTATTACCAAATTTTTACAATATTTGCAAAAAGGGTTTATTTAAAACAGGTGAACAACAACAACAAACAGACAAAACACAACTCACAATAACAAACAACATTCCACATCCCTTGAATGTGGTGCACACGTCCTATCTTATACATACAATGAACTACTGCAATTACGTCTACGCCTCGATTACTGTTTTTGAAGAATATAATTTGAACCGTTTGCTCCATTCGAATTATAATTAAACGTCGGATCGTGCGCGAGTTATTAGACTAATGTAGCTATGGATTTCGTTATTAGTTGCAGTTATATTAACATTTCAATAATAACCACCTGTCAAGTATAAGCAAGACAAAATAATTTTAAAATTTATTTAAAAAACACGAATAAAACAATACTTACGCTGTCTTCGTAACCTTTTTTAAAAATAATTTTTGCGTTTTTGTAAATTCTAATGATGTATGTGTTCTGACTGAGTTAAGATTTTAAAAATGCTTTATAATGGTACAACAGGTGCCAAATTTTTTGTTGCTATTTGGTACATCCTCCTGAACACTCTTTTTTGTACGCCTTAAGATTGACTGGTAGAAAAGAATGTATGACTGTAAGTCTAGCTTGGTCAATATATTTTGTGTACTTGTTCAAGAATGTGAAACGAATCTTCGAAACACGTAATATTTTAGGCAACTATATAAATGGAACAAATGATATAAAATCAACAACTAAATTATATAAATATCAAAATAGTAGTTTATGCAACTGTCATATAATGAAGGGTATCATAATAGTAACGAGTGTTTTAATACCCGTGTTATATGCAGTTGCATACACTACTTTATCTTCACTAATGCAATTAATCAAACAACAAGAGTAAAAGCTGACAATAGTTTATTTATAATAATTGTTCAAATTTTGGATGGTACAATTTTGAAAGTTAATGTTAATTATTGATCCAGCAGCTGTAGCGGTCGCGGGGCAAGCAGTAGAGCTCGTAGACGGAGTCGGAATAAGTTATTATATTCCTTTTCATATAATTTTCTAGATTTTTCTGGCAAAAGATTGTGAGTTAATTTTGTTGCCAATTCTAGAATATCCGGAGGCGTACAAATATCATCGTCGCTATCCATTTTTAACTTTTAATTTATTAAATTAAATTCACGCGTACGTGTATTGTCACAGTGATTTTGCCGCCATTAAAATCTAACCAATGAGAGCGCAGCTGCGCGCATGCGCGCGATGTTATAATGAGATTTTACGATATCGATGTGGATATTATACCATCATGTGAAATTGCTTAAATTGAGTTTTTTGTTGTCTGCGCTATAACAGTAGTAATTATAAGTCAAGTATTGGAAACATAAGTAGAATGTTACAACATTAGTGTAGATAAAAGTTCTTTAAATGTTATCGTATATTAAATCGCTTTGTTCAAAACGCACGATTACTTCATTCGTGTACGCCGGTCGTTATATCTAGTCTTAATAAACTTTGCTAGTTACTTACAACAGCAAATATCGCAATAAATAACAAGACGCTTATGATACTAATGTCCTAACCGCACTCTGATTTTGATCTCATCTGATACGCTTATCTCGATGTAGTTCTGTCACGCTCCTTCAATGTCCTCTCAAGTACATTAGAAAGGGATAGTAATAAACTAACAGTTCCTGGGTCGTTTTGAAATGTAATTATTGCTAACTAATGAGTTACTAGAGTTCTTGGAAGGGCAATTTGATGAGGATAAGCGAAGGTTGTGAAATTAGTTTTAATAAACAGGCTTTAAACGTCATCTTTACTTATAAATAAGTAGTAATTTATGTTTTGATGTTTTTATTGCATGCCTCCTCATCTTTGAAAGGCAATTTTAATGAATAAACTAAGTTATCTACATATTAATAAAATTGATGTGTCCGTTTAAGATTATGAACTAAGTCTCTATGGCTTTTTAGAAAAGTCTTTTTATATATTATATGTATAATAATGCGCCAACAAGGCAAAATACATTCACCAGGGTACAAACATATTGAGTGTTATCTAAATTATACGCAGATACAGCTTACTTGAGAGTTTAAAATTATTAAGTACAATAAAGTTAAGAATAAAATAATCAAAAGGGACTGTCCACTTTGTATGGGGGTTTCGGCCCCGAGTGGACAGTCACTGAGAATAATAATTATATATTAAGTTAGTAATTAAGTAAGTAATTCGTACGTTAACAGAATGTTATCTAAAAACTAGGCAGGTAGATTTAGAAAATCTTGAAACCTTTTCCAGCCCAAAAACTAAATAATTGTCATGACATGGGCACAACAACCTACTGTCCGTCGACAAACCATGCAGTTGCAATAATATTTTTTATGGCTTCTCTGCCTGACCTTTATTGTTTACATATAAAATAAATACAAAATATATTTCCCTACTTATGTGCCTACTGTATATTTTACGTCGTAGTAGTGATGAATTCTCGGTTGACGGAAAACCTTTCAGTAGGTTGCTATATCACTATGAAAGCAATATGGAAGTCAAATGAATGTATGACGCAAAAGTCTGTAGTTTAAGGTTGCCATAATAAATAATATTTTCAATAAACAAATAAATCGATTAAATCGATAATCGAATTTAATATAATTAATTGCTTGCTTTTTATTTAGTCAACAACAATGTTTCTAAAATAGTTTATTTTTCACAAAAGTTAAATTTATTTTTACTAAAAACACTTTTATAGATAACTTTTTTTTCTTATTAATTCGATTTAACGATACTTTTAATCGATATTAACAAATAATTGATTAAAAAATATTTTAAAATCGATTGTTCGTTAATAATTATTGTTTGTTTAAGACTGGCAACGTGGTATAATCAAATCACCAACCGAAAATAAACTAGAAGTATATTATTAATGAATTAAAATACTTATTGAATAAACTTTTTATTAGTTTATATTGATACAACTGAAAATCACGAATAATCACGATTTAATATATGAAAATTTTTGGTATATTTGTTTTTTTGTATGAATTCTGTTTACGCCGGGCTGAAAATGGACAGTCCCCTTTAAATTCATTATCAAATTTTAAATTGATACCATCAAATTAAAATTAATACAAAAGGTTAAAAATAAAACAGTCAATTATAAATTTTAAATAAATTAGTCTCGTTAGATATTTTCGCCCACGTCTTTATCCTGACTTTTGACAGGCTGATTTAACACAACACTTCAAGTAAAAAATTAATATCTTTAAATAAATCGTAGTACATTTTAAGCGTTTACCAAGGCAAAATAAGCCGATTTTTTACTTGTTCCTGATAAGACCTGGTTCTAGATAAGAAACTGTCTTATAAATTGAATACTGAGCTCATTTCAAATGTCCTTTTTGTTACGGGCTGCTCACTACAGGAACACAACACTGCTTGAGCAGTATTATTTAGCTGTGATTTTCCATAAGATCGAGGGACTTTTCCAGTCGGGCAGCTCCAGATTTTAAGCAGGATATCTTCTGCTGTAGTACTTTAGTATTTTTTTTAAACAAATGTCTCACGCTGTTATAAAGTCTGCATATACATCTTCGTGAATCTGCTGCGTAGAGACAGCTATTGATGAATCTTTATCGAAGACGTTTTATTATAATATTTAAATGCTATATAGTAACTACGTATTAGGTCATCATAACTGTCATTAAAATGATTGATAACAAAATTAAATGATTTTACATATCTCGTGAAATTAGTAAATATTTGGACTAAATAATGAAATATGTGTTGTAATCGGCCTTGATTTATCAAACTTTTTTATTAACTATTATTATTGAAATAATAAAGATGTTTGGCTTTAGATAAGCTGGCTGTTGTGCAGGACGTAATAAGTCTGAATTTATAATAGCTAAGGAATATGATTTTGAATTAATTGCCGGTTCTCAGAACCTTCATTCCAAATTAGTGATTGCTTCCTATAACGAATTGCTTACGTACTAATGCTTGTAAAGTGGCAATCGACTTAAAATGACGTCGACGAAAATAGTCTTCACATAGAATAAAGATTGATTTTCATTTAGATTTATAAATCTTCTCGTAATATTATAGCTTTAAGCTCTATCTTCGATAAATATCTTATCAACAAAAAAAAGAATATAAATATTTAAATATTTTTTATTTCTGTGACATTAACATTTGTATGAAGGTACTTATATATACATTTATAAAATTTAACTGCTGCTCAGTTAAGTTTCTTTTATATATATATATAAAACCAAATGGAAAGTATACCACATAAATAACATCGTGTGACTAAAGCAAACAACGAAGAACTGAGTATTTTATTGTATTACAATCGTTACGACAGATAGGTATGCTAACGTCTAAAATCGATTATCCACGGTAACGCCTCAGAAAGCGCTGCAAGCGCACGCGCATCGCGGCGAGTGATTATTTACGCATGGAGAATATCTATTGTACAGTTTGCAACATACTGAGCCGTATTTGCTTAATAACATAGGCGGAGCGGATCATTTTTAGTTTAATTAAGTTTTCAAGTTAATTATACAAGGAGGTTTCTTTAAATTTATAGGTGTTATTGCTATTATTTCACTTTTTCACTTTCGCAATGTATATAGTATGTATGATAGATATTTTTTAATGTTACAATTTTTTTTTTTAACTTATTGTAATGGTAGAGATTATTATGATGAACATAATATCTGTCCTAGGTTTGATGCGATTTGTCTAACTAAATAACAGCATGATGTCTGGCTGAAAATAACGGGTGATCCCACGCGTGCGCAGGACATGACGTAGATCGCGAGCGTTTGATTAGACAGGTGTTTAAAAATAATTTGAACTTTAATACCAAAATATAAGGTTGAAATTATCAAGTTATCAATCTTACCTACCGGTAGCCGTCGTATCTTCACCGACTGCTACCTATATGTAACTTGTAAAGAGGTCTTGTAATGTTACTCAAAGGACAAAGTTTATTCATCCGCTATGACTAATGCAGATGAGTGATAACTGAATACCGGCATAATTTAATAAATTACAGATATATTTGTAACTATTTCTCAAGTAGATATAAACATATCGATTTGGTAATAAATATTAAGAGCTAAATAAGATTTTGTCTAACGTTATAAATTTTCTTCAAGACTTTTTTTAAATTGGGCAAATATCAGAATGGTATATAAAAATTCATAAAAGTCGAAAATATTTCATGTTATTTCGACACATTAAGGTTTGAGTACCAGTACAATGTTTAATAATAATGCACACTTATTTATTAAAACTAGTATCCGAGAAGCCTGTTACGGCCCCAGGAGGCTTCTGAGCTTCTGGAAGGAGCTGGGCTGGCTGAATTAGTCAGCCCTCTTTTCACGCATAGCGGACCACCTTTGTGTCTAAATGCGGAAAACCGAGCCCACAACAACAACTAGTGGTCGCCCAGAGATCGAAATTCGACCATCATTAATTTAAATTATATTGTAAGTTTTAACATTAAGCAAAAGTATATATGTGTGTGTGTCAAATACATGGTAGTGTGTGTAATGTTTTTTCTTATTGATTAAATGTATTTTTTATACATAGTTAAAAAAAATTATTAGCATCTGCACTCATTTTCTATATAAATTATTATAAGTGTGCTAAGTTTCACACTCCTCCGTCCGCGCTATTTTCGTAAAAAGGAATACAAAGTTTTTGCTTCGCGTGTTAATATTTAGAAGATAGATAGATTTTCTATATATGATATCTAGCTCTGTGTGACTGCGCCAATAAAGAATATAGCCACTCGCTTTCTTCCCGTGGGTGTCGTAAGAGGCGACTAAGGGATAACACAGTTTTATTACCACCTTGGAACTTATAAAGCCGACCGATGGCGAGATAACCACCCAACTGCTGGCTTTGAAATACACAGGCCGAAGACGGGCAGTCAACGGGCATAGTCAATAAAAAATTCTAGTGTTTCTGTTACAGTTCTCAATGAATAGACCTGTATCGGGTGAGAGGTTTAGGAACGCTATAGATTGTTTCATAAAAAGTATTTAAAAATTTGAACTTTCTTCTTTTATGAATGAAAAAGGGGTGAGATTCACCAATGAGATTTAATAACATATCATTTACTTGGATAGGCTCATAATCACAAACGTTTTTTACTTTTGAAATTGCTATTATTTAATCATATAATGACATTACACTGTCAGAAACATCTCAAATTCTTAACCCGTTATTATGTATGCTTCTAAGTTTAAAGTAATAGTTTCGTCGGATGTGTAAAAAAGGCCCACGGTAAATATTACATCACAATACAAAATACATCGTCGAATGCCTCGAACGGAAACGTGTATTGAATTGCCAACACTTCAAGTCACGATCTTTAATTTTAAATCATTTATGAGAAAGGCGTTCATAGAAATGCACACGTCTAAACTGCGCGCTGAAATCCTATTTATGCGAATCAAAATCACGTCAGTTTCTATCGTATCCCGTCACGGGTTTGCTTTAATGGATTTCATGTGATGATTGTTTTCACATTCTCCGAGATTGTTTGCAACGTGAAAACCGTTTTGAATGTTAATTAATTTGTTTGTTTATTAATTTGACATGTAAACTATATATGTATATTGATATAATATGTAATGAGAAATTTAACTAGTACACTAATTAAAGAAGTATTGAAAAAGACATATGGCTTTTTAAAAACCTAGAGTAGGTACCTTTCGGTTTTAATTTGGGCATATATATGTTTTTTTTAAGTATACGTTTTTGTAACTGTGTAATTTATTTAGTGTTTTATAAACTCTGTGCCTTCTTGTGATAAGTGATATAAGTCTATGTACCCTTTTTGCGATTTTAACACGAACAAAATGAGAAATAAAATAACATCTGCTATAGATATAATACTGAATATATATGGTTACTGAAAATTAATAATTTTTTATGTTATTTTTAAATATTATATAATGATTAATAATTTTTTACCAAAGTATAATTGTATTAAAATAATTCGTGAATATTTTATATTTGGCAAGTTGGTACCCCCTTGTCAGTAATCAATCACTATTAAGTAAGTACTCAACACTATTTTTCGTGATTTGTGAGTTAAATGCGATTGTTTTTAATTGCAAATTTAATTTTCAGTACATTTTTCGTGAATTTTTTCTACTTTCTTGGACCACTGAATACTTCGAGGAATCCTTAGGAATATCCTTTTGAAACTAAAACTTTCGTAAACTGATTAAAGTCAGGTATTTGTGAATAGGCGAGTGATAACAACATTGTGCAACACACACAAACATTGTGCTAGGATCATTGTTATAGAGTTTACTCAAAGACAAGGTGTAACTCAAAAGTTTTTTTTTTCTTCTTTAATACTTTTAAAATTAAACATTCCCCAAAAAAATTAAAATCTTTGTTGAACGAGATTATTTCAGTAATCAAAAGAAGATACTCCAGTTGAAAATCTAGTTCACTTAGTTTAAGAAGAAGAATTTTTTGAAATCTTGTTTTTGCTCTTCTGTAAATTGACGAGTTTCGCTTTGTATCACTTGACCCAGGAAGCACAGAAATAATGTAGACTTATTAACCGACATCCAAAAAAGGAGTAGGTTCTCAATTCGACTATATATATATATATATATATATATATATATATATATATATATTTATATTATATTTATATTATATATATATATATTATATATATATATATTTTAATGTATGTTACTTTAGAACTTTTGATTGGGTGGACCGATTTCGACAAAAAAATTTAATCGAAAGGTGGTATGTTTCATTTGGCTCCATTTAAATTTATTTGAGATCTAACAACTACTTTTCGAGTTATTTCGAGTAATGCATAACTTTTTACTGGATGTACCGATTTTCATGATTTTTATTTTAACCAAAAGCTGATGTTTATCATGTGGTCACATTTAAACTTCATCGAGATCTGATAAATACTTTTTGAGTAATCTTTGACAATGCGTATTTACTTGACTATTTTTTCGTCGACCTACGTTGTATTACTTACTTGTTGATGTAATTGAAGTCAGTTTTTTTTGTTTGCGAGCAAATACAATTACTTTTTCTAATATTAATAAGAAATAGGGTTCTTGGAACAGAATTTATTAAATTCTAAAATACACATTTTGCTTATTTAACATTTTGCCCTCCTTAATATCTTAAACTCTTGATTTCTTCCTCGTAAATAAAGTAAAACATGAAATGTACTATAACTGTCAAACTTTAACAATATAAATAAAATAAACATACACTGAACGATACAATCATTTCATTGAAGGAATAATATAAATATATAAAATGAGTTTGATGTATGGGTACGATCTGGTCATAATAACTTAATACTGTAGCCAGAGAGTTGGGTCATCCGCTAGGGCTGACAATTTATCGATTTTTTTCTTCTCATTGGTCAATAGGAATTCCATTTCTTTAGTAGAAATCTATTTCAATATATTTATATGTGTTATGGCTTTATACTTTTCGATAGTAACCATAGTTACTCCTGTTTGGACGCGACATGTCGTGTCCGTTATGCTGGATATTAATCTAAGCAAACTGCCGGTTCGTAGACATGCGGCGAGAGCTTCTTTAAATATTATAAACTTACAGAAGTTATTCATATCTTTAGGTATGTGTTGTTTTTGTTGTTTGATGTTGGAATGGGTAGAAACTTTCATAACAATATTTACTGTTCCAGATTTGATTATTAGTGACTTTGATTCGTTTTTCTATTTATTATTAAAGTTACATTTTAAATGAAAATATGCGTGACAAATTAGTTATCACTGGTTACAATAATTATGTATTTGTATAAAAAAAAAATGCTTTTAAATATTTAAATTATAAATAGATATAATCATCTTGTGTCTTTTGTCATCCTTTGATTGAGAAATTGACATTTGATTTGAATTTGACAGTAATTTTAGAGATTTTATTCCACATTGATTTTATTTTTATAATGTAGTAGCGACCCGCCCCGGCTTCGCACGGGTGCAAATCTATCGGTGTTCCTCTGCTATATTATGCATGCATGTATTACACAATATATAAACCTTCCTCTGGAATTCTCTATTTACTTAAGAAAACTGCATCAAAATCCGTTGCGTAGTTTTAAATATCCAAGCATACAGACAGCGGGAAGTGACTTGTTTTATACTATATAGTGATTATTTTGAATTTATTACAGATTCTATTAAATTTTTTTGAATATCTGTCAAACTTCAATTAATAAAGCTCGTTATTATTGATTTAAACATTAGCCTTTAAAATACAGATAATACAATTAGTAAGAATAGCATTATCTTATCGATACGACTCATCATTAATATTTATGGTATTAATACTTATGTGTAGCACTAAAGTGACATTAGTATTCAAAAAAGTGGTATTATGATCAATAAATATAATATAAATGTCAATATGTTAGTCAAAGTTTATGATTTTTAAACATTAATTTGTTCTTAATTTGTAGTTTCACTTCTGAGTAATATATTAAATATTAAAAGCGGTGTAAATTATAAATTTTTATTATATTGTGATTCAGTGAAAGCGTTTATTTATTGTTATATAATATTTTATTTTCTAAAGCTGATTTTAACTGTATTTAATACATCATAAATAAAATATGATTTGTTAACGTAACTTAGCTGCTCAAAAGAGTGAATACGCATTTTCTGGAATCTAGATAGACGCACTTCAACCAAGTAATTTTTGAACGAACATGATTAGGACTTCTCGTATAGCTAAATAAAAGCTTTTGCTTTAAGTATAAGAACTAAAGTTGATTTAGCTCAAAGTTTCCTCGTGTAGTTTTAATTTTTCGTTCAGCGATAATTTTAAAATAATTTAACATTCTAAAATTTAGTAGTAAATACTTTCAGCGGTTCGTCTGTAAGCTTTGGGTAAAATATCTTATAATTTCACTTTTTTTTTACATACATTACAAATATTATATCGTAAATACAATAAATGACGAATTTTATATTCTTATCATTTCTACGTTTCTAAGTAACAAAAAATGCATCATGTTAAAATAAAAACAGTGTATTAAAATATATTATGTATCATTGATCTGATATTTCGCTTGCGTATTGACGCACTTGTAGATTTTTATTATGATTACCTATCCGTTATCTATATGTTACGAAACACGATGAAGTCACTGTACGAATATAATATATTATGTGGGATAAAATTAATTTTTATTTTAGCATGATTAATAAAACTGTCTGTTTACATGGTATAGAATAAAATAATTGCCTATTTTTGAATATTAGATAGATAGATAGATACTCTTTATTGTACACAACAACAATCAACACAATAACATATCACAAATAGAAATAAAATAAAAATAAAACAGTGTACAAAGGCGGTCTTATCGCTAGAGTAGCGATCTCTTCCAGACAACCTTTGGGCATATAGGACACAGCGTAGTGAAAAAGCGGTAGGGGAAGTGTATACAGAGAAGTGACAATTAGTGTCACCCAGAACAATATCAAACTATCGAGTATAAATACACATACATATACAGCACAATACATACATACATACATAGATACATACATACAAACATATATATATATATATATATACAGACATACATACACATATATATACATACGCATAAAAATACTATACCTACATATAAACGAAATACATATAATATGAATAATAGCATAGAATACAAAATACAAGTGAAGCGATACTCCTACAATATGTTATGCAGAGATAAAAACAATTATGACGTACTAAGTGACAAATAGTGCGCCTTGAGGTATTTTTTAAAGCAAGACAGGGATTGGGCTTGTTTTATAGGAAGAGGTAGAGCGTTCCAAAGTTGAACAGCTTTAACTGAAAAAGAATTGGAGTAAAAAGAAGTAGTGTGAGCTGGGGTTTCGAGCATCAAAGTAGACTCAGATCTAAGGGTGCGTTCGTGTGTATTACAAAGATACTTGAAACGCTCCTTAAGGTACAGAGGTGTATCAGAATGAAAAAGTATACAATATAGTAGCGAGAGTATGTGAGTATTCCTGCGAAAGCGAATCGGAAGCCACTTGAGACAACTGCGAAATTCGGAAACGAGGTCATATTTGCGAAGACCAAATATGAACCGTATGCAAAGATTTTGAAGGCGCTCAAGCTTATTTAATTGCTCCTCTTTAAGATCAGGATAGCAAGTGTCAGCATAGTCAAGAATTGGTAGAAGGAGTGACTGTGCTAATGTAATTTTGGTAGGCAAAGGGAGGAAATATTGCAGTCGTCGTAGTGATCCGATAGCTGCAAATAGTTTACGGCTCATCTCACTCAGCTGAGGTGCCCAAGAAAGATGTCTATCGAAGATAATTCCGAGGTTTTTGACTGTGTCGCTGTAACTGATTACGGCGTTGTTATAAACGACTGGTGGTATAAGTGACCAATCTATTCGACACACAAGCTTAGGACTACCGATAATAATGACTTGACATTTTGAGGGATTTATGTTTAATCCGTAGGAGTTACTCCATCTATATATGTTCTTCAAGTCATTATTTAAATTGCTTATTGACGTAGGTAAATCTGTCAACTTAGCGTGAGAATAAATTTGAAGATCATCGGCATACAAGTGGTAGAGAGAAGATATGCGGAGAGTTATTGAATTTATGAAGATCGAAAATAAGAGCGGAGACAACACGCCACCTTGCGGAACGCCAGCATTAACGTTGGACCAGTCTGAATATGAATCCTGGACACGAACGCGCTGCCGACGACCAAACAAGTAACTATGAAACCAATCAATTGCTGATGGAGATATGTTAAGTGAGCACAAAACAGCCAGCAGTAAATCAAAATCCACCGCGTTAAACGCATTGCTAAAGTCCAGCAAGGTCAACACGGTGAGATTCTGACCGTCCATTGCCCGCCTAATGTCGTCAGTGATTTTCACAAGGGCCGTTGCCGTACTATGACCTTTACGGAAACCGGACTGATAAGGATTTAGGAGATCATTGGAAGAGAGAAATAAAGTTAGCTGTTGATGGACAAGACGCTCTAAAACTTTGGACAGGAAAGGGAGAATGGCTATCGGGCGAAGATCGGAAAACGTAGAGGAATTAGGTTTTTTAGGTAGGGGAATGATTTGAGCGTCTTTCCAGCTAGTAGGAAATGTATTGGAACTTAGGGATTCGTTGAAAATATGGGTTATGACAGGAAGGACTGAGTCTATTATAGGAATGATCATATTACGGCTGATGTTATCGAAGCCCACTGCATTAGAACTAACAGCTAATATGCTCTTCTTAACATCACATTCAGACAACTGTGTGAAGGTAAAAGTTGACGAAGAGTCAGGAGTTTCAATGGCAGAGAGATGACTAAGGGTATCGGCTTTAGTCGCACTGTCTATAGTGACAGAAGAAGTAAAATGTTTATTGAGATTATTGAGATCAAAGGAATTTGAAGGCACGTATTGTTTGACTTTGCCAACTCCAAGTGTTTTTAGAAATTTCCAGATTTTTCCAGGATCTGCTTCCTCTGATATAGATGTGTGGATATGGCGTCGTTGTGCATCTCTACAAGCCTTGTTGCAACGATTTCGATGAGTTTTATACTTCTCCTTATTAGATGGGCTCGGACTAGATTTATATCGAGCTTTAGCTTTATTTTTTAACTGCTGCAGTGCTCTTATTTCAGCTGTTAACCAGGGAGCAGGAGCATGCTTAATACGCACAGGTCGAACAGGAGCGTGTATATCGAATAGCTGGGTCAGGAGAGAATTAAAAGCTGCCAATTTTTCGTCCACCGCAGATGCGACAAATACTCTATCCCAATCAATCCCAGCAGCATCTTCACGTAAACGGCTCAAGTCCATGCCTCCAAAACTACGCTGCAGAAAAATTCTTGACTTTGCCTTTGGGGGCCTAATTTTATAGGAAAGATATAAGAGATCATGGTAAGAGAATGCATCAGCTGGACACTGACCATGCTTTTCAACGTGATCAGATGAAGAGACAAGGATCAAGTCAAGAAGAGAGGGAGAGCAGTTAGGATAAGAGTGAGTAGGATTCAGGGGAAGGATGGACAAATTTGTGGAATTCACAAGAGAGCGCAAGCGTGAAGCTCTGCAGTCTTGCTTAAGCAGGCACGTGTTAAAGTCACCCATCACTACCGTATGGCTATATTGAGGAGTATATAGTTCTAACAGATTTTCGAAGGATGCAAAATAGTCAATAGTAAGTGATGGGTTATAATAGACACCTAGAAGGAGCTTTGTGCTAAATAAAAGGAGTTCAAGGAAGAGGTGATCAGGGCCATGTCCATCGTGAGAAATGGATTTGCTGATGATGTTAAAGGAAATGTGTGAGCGAAGATAGATGGCAACGCCACCACCAGTTCGCCCAACACGGTCGTTACGGATTAATTGGAACCCTGGAAGGGAATAGGAAGATGATGGTAGACAGGGTTTAAGCCAAGATTCACTTACCAAGATCGCATGAATGTTTTTATTTTGAAAAGATGACAGAATATCGGGATAGTGTGCAGGAATACTCTGCGCGTTAATGTGGATGATATTAAAGTTTTTTGAAACATCTTTAAATTGAAAGTCAAGAGTTTCGCTAAGAGAGGGAATGCTAAAAAAACTGGAGTCATTACTCCGAATTGCAGAAGAGGAAGAGGAAATAGAATGGAACGAATCATCATTGTCACTTGTCATAGATTTAGAAGTAGAATGTTATTACCCATTCTCGAAAATTTTGCTAAAGAAGATCTAATATTATTTGCTTGCAAACGAAACAAAAACCGAATTCAATTACATCGACAAATAATTCAATGTAGGTGAATGAAAAATAGTCAACTATTTAGTTGCATGCTAATACAAATAACTCAAAAATTATTCGTCAGATATCGATCAAATTTAATTGTGGTTTTAACCACACAACAAGCAACAGCTTTCGACTAGAAAGAGAATTATCATTAAATTCGGTAGGTAGGTTCGGTAGGTTTCGTTAGGTAGGTATTCGGTCGTCGGTACACAAAGTAAAAAGTTAGGAGATAACATACATTAAAAATACAGTCGAAATGATAACCTGCTTTTTTTAAAAGTCGGTTAAAATGTAGAAAATAAAATAATGCCTAATATTTCATTATTGGTTGATGTAAGACTTTCGTCAAGTTAATAGTCCAACATGGCTCTCCGTAATAATTCTGTCATATTTTTATTTTTAGGCTGATTGCCAACTATTGACGTCCCCTCCGAGCAATGTACATCATTATAAATTACTTTTAATTAATTATTTAAAAAAGGTTTCTATCAAAAAAAATAAATAAATAAATAAATAAATAAATAATATGCTGGACAATATATAGAGAGATTGGTATATTGTCACTCAGCAACAAGTAGGTATCGTCTGAATTGACATTGAGAGCACATTTTCGCAATTATTGTGAGAATACAAAACGACACGGCGGCTTGGTTTTACCTTCATGGAAATGGTTGCTGCTTGTCTGAGTTGTAGCCCGTATGTTTTATAGCATACTTTTTAGACAAACCGGTAAGAAGAAGCAAACAAAATAATTATTTTGCTTTATAAGATAACTTAAAAGAGTTCTCTCTCGTCTCATTCATCTTTATTACGTTATTTATTTTGAAAACAACCGGGACCGAAAACCTTATGAGTTCTCTGAAGCATTAGAATAACGAAGCAAGTGGGCTATTATTGTCGGTTAGTCAGGTTTAAGTTTTCATGTTAAAATACAAATATTTTTATACAATAAATAACATGTAAAAATATAACCTGATTATTTGATTAAAAGAAACTGTCTGAAATAATATTATTTTTAATATTTTTGTATCACGCTATGATTTTCTTATTGTTTAACAAATATAAAAGACTTGCTTCTATTTTAAAAAACATCTGCTTTTATAATGGTTATTCTAATTTAATGTCGTTTTTAATGAGTTATTATTTCGTTTTAACGATTACAATAGAGTTATAGTGTAATACGGAGTAATACAAAATCTATCGATAATAAGTAAATATATAGAAATGAATCTCTGTATCTTTTGGTCACGCCTTAACTTGGGGGGGGGGGGGTGTCGGCGAATTACAGATAATGGTTTTGGTGTTGCAGGCGTCTAGGCTACGGTAATCGCTTAGCATCAGGTGAGCCGTACGCTTCTTTGCCGACATAAACGTATAAAAAAAGAAATTTTACTTCTGAAGGTTTTATACATTAATATTTAAAATATCTTAATTAAGGTGCTTTTTTTCAATGCACTGAAAATAAGAAAGTAAACATTTTAGTAGTTAAACCCATCATTTTGTTGCAATGTACAATGTTATATCATATAAAAGCTTGTCACGAAATTTTCCAAATTAGTATTTAGATTAGTAATCGGAACTA
This sequence comes from Melitaea cinxia, assembly GCF_905220565.1. NCBI lineage: Eukaryota > Metazoa > Arthropoda > Insecta > Lepidoptera > Nymphalidae > Melitaea > Melitaea cinxia. The sequence continues at coordinate 4,376,241 of NC_059407.1, forward strand.
GACAAAATTATTGCTTGAATACTAGTAGGTAGATAATATCACACTAACATTTTCTGAAGCGGAGCATTGACCATTAATATTAATATGAGACATCCATTAATTAAAAAATAAAAAACTAAATCATAATATATAGCACGTTGAAACAACAACAGTATTCGACGTTCCGAGCACAATAAAGGTTCTTCTTGTTTATACAAATATCTCAGATTTGGCACACGTTGTTCGCATAGTTGGCGCCGTCCGCGTGCAGTCATTTGCGCATAAAACGACTAATTCTCTTTATTTAATGCCTCGTTACTGCCTCGATTCTCATGTAAGAGATTATGCGCCAGACGATCAGGAAAGTGCTATAGATTAAGAGATCTAAGCGAGTCATGTACAATGTCAAATATATAATGTATATTAATATAACGAAGATAACGAGTACGTAAATTTGTTTTTTGTAGATCAGTTGCTCTGAGAAAAAAATATTGATCAATAACTTACTAAGGGTACTTATGATAGAACGATAATAATAATAGGCATTGAAAATTTTATAATAGGCTAAAAAATAGTACTTTTACTCATATGGGTTCATAAAACATAAATTCAGTAATGATAATGAAAAAGTTTTTCTTTAATCTAACATAACATATAACAGTTTAAAAAAGTTATTTGCATTTAAAACTATATATCTTAATACCTTCACTTCTCTGCTGCAGTATGCTAGATCTATATGCAATAAATTATTGCATAAAGACTAATACGAAAATAATGTTTGTCTTCGTATTTGGTCCTTATACAATTGAAACGTGTCAATCAAGAGCTTTAAGTTAAAAATACTCAGCACAAGCACTATACACAAGACGTAAATCTTTCAAATATAGAAAAGATCTCGGACATAGACATGACATGATCAGATTTGAATGACCGAGCTACACAGTTTTTAATGCATTTGCAGTGCCGCAGATAAGAAAAGGGATAGGAATAAGTAAATGTAATATGCAGTTTAACTTTACTGACAATAATAGATATAAGAATTGAAAGAAAAGTCGGTAAAAAATACTACCTTCTGTAAGTTTTGGTCAATCTGTGGTCAAAATATTTGTTGGTGTTATTTTCGAAAAGAAAGTTGATTTCAACAAGTCTTATTATTTATGTTACTGGAATATAAAACAATAACCACTTAACATATTTAACTTATATCACATGATAAATAACATTTTTTATATTCCTAAATGCACCAACATCATAAACGTCTACACCACATAAAAGTGGACGCCCATATATAATATTATTTACAGCATTTTCACTTCTAATTTGCATCTGGTCAAGTCCATTACGCGTTGTTAAAGGTACATTAAAATCTATCGGCTATTAATAGTGTATCGGTCTTATCAACTATCGCCTCTATCTTATGACCATTTGATGTTTTATCGCGTGTGGTACACTCCAGTAGACTTCCTGTCGAGACGGCTATTGGTGTCACGCGAATCTTAGACTTTTGATCGTGATAAAAATGTCTAAATGTTGCGTAATTGACGGTCTACAGATTGATACGCCGATTATGTTAGTTAGTGTTGAAGCTTTTACTAATAGCGGATTTAATTTTATTTGTAAACTGTCCGAACCGTTTTTTTTTTGTTTGTTTAGTTGCATTTTGTCTAAGTGATAAATAGTTAAGTACGTCTTGGGTAATTTATAAGATTCAGGACGTTGCTAATATTTAAAGGTAAATTGGTATAATTAAGCCGGTGACAAAACATGTACAATCGTTAACTGACTTTCTTCGAGTTTCCACAAATAGCACAATTTGTGTTATTGCGAATGTGATCGCAGATAATGTCTCTCAGATGTGATCGTTGTGATGTTTACAAGCGACGAGGTCACGTACCATTTGTTTGTATTTTATAATGTCATCTATAAATTAGGTGTAAAACGCCGATTTTTGAAATGTTATCTTAGAAAAACCTAAAATGCTTTTAATGCAACAAGTTACTCATATCTAAATTATATAAATATAAATATTTGTGTTCTTCAATCCTTTCCAGGACGCAACTAAAACTTTTATCGCTACCAAATCGACTGTCGTAAATCCTAAGTCGCGGTCCATTGTTGCCGTACAGCACTTATATGGGATCGGCCAAAATAAATCACGAGCAGAACCATATCGGCACAATCGTTGACTATCGCTCGGATCGACCGCGGGCTACATCGAGAGATACGGGGTATTACGCTATTGAATTAGCATTACCGCTGTTCACAATATTGTTCCGGCTCATGGTCATAGTCTCGGCATGCCTCATTTATCATGGTCGTATTATTTTAATTTCTGTCGTGTCCGTATGAAGAGGACAGTCGGTGGGATCGTGCAAGATCTTAACTTTTGATAGTATTAGATGCATAATCTTCACATCTTTGTTTGCTTCGGACCCGCATGCCACCTGTGGAACGCATGGTGGTATGTACAGTGCTTCTGCTTACGTCCTACGTTTTATGAAATTAATGCTATATTTATTATTGTATTAATTCGTGTTATTTTATTTGTTGTAGGTTGATCAGCAATCTGAATGTTCTTCATATCAACGGCTCCACCTATTAAATGTAAGTCGAACACAATAACTTGTAAAAATAATAATCATTATTTTAAATTATAACAATTTTTTCCTTATGAGATCATGGTTTTTAAAGTAATAATGGCAAAAAAAAACTTTTGTTTCGTGCCGCTTTTGTAATAAAACAAACATATTTCTAATAATGATAACACTTGCACCGAATGTACATAATTATGTCTATCAGACGTTGACCTGAATACAATCTTTCGGTAAACAGTCTCTTTCATTCATCTCATCTCTACATCGATAGAGTGATACAGCTCTTATCGATCAATAATTGATGGGCACTTTATTTCCGCCCGGAGATTTATCATCAATTCAATATTTTCGACGGACAAATAATACCATTATTCAATTAAGTTAGATCGCGTCACGTTTGATTGTCATTTGACCGTTGGCACCCTCGATCAATTGAAACAAACTCAATAAAGCGGAGATACGTCAGATCGGATGTGCGCGTCGGATATTGAATAATAATTGGTGCACACGAGGCGGTTCGGACTGGCGTCACGATGGAGATGGTATCGGGAGAGCGTGCCGCATCCATCAGGTCGAAAGGGGCACTATCTGCGCCGGTATCGCGTACCAACGATAACCATTGTCTTACCGGTCGATTATATCGGCGAAATTTGTGCTCGCCTCCGTCGTTTGTCTTTCGCCGCAAATGAGACGGGTAATGGGCAAAGCGGCGGCGTATTTCTACAAAACTTTTGCCTAGTCATTAATAATCCGTGGGAATATAACCTTTTCGATGACAATGATTAAAATACATTTCTCTGTCGTATCCTCTTACGTCATAGAGAGATGAAAATAATAGTAAATACAAAATTATTCATAACCGATACGGCAAAGGCTCAAGCTATAAAAGGTATTGCTCATTAGAGTAACTATTTCAAGCGAGTTTTATGATATTGGGATTAAATATGAATTTCTTGATAATAAATTAATAATGTATGGTCGAGGAAGTTAAACTTATACGGTCATTAATACTTAGCCGTTTGCAATTGAACGGACGATAAAGTTCATCGTTGGCGATGGCCCGGACCACTTAATAGCATTAGCATCATTGTCTCGCGGTCATTAATAAGTGCTCGGACAGTTCTATTGGCCGCGCTCCATAATGGGCCGAGTTCTGCTCTGCTCTGATGTCACGAATTCGTATCCTAATAACCCTCGGGTGGTAACCACGGATGATAATATATCCTGTAGTACCAGAAATTCGAAATTGTACTGACCCGTGTTGTTTTCATGCTCGACTGAATTTAATCAGTTTCAAATCTAATTTACTAGTTATTTTGTTAGAATGTTTATATGTGCAGACTGTAGATTTATGAAAGGAATTTCAAATAGGATAAAAATACGATGATCGTTCGAAACTATTTTTTTTTTATTATAGTTCGTAAACAAAAAGTTTAAATTGTAATTTATATGTATACGTGCATAACAAAAGCTGCGGTGTAGTGTCGCGAGTAGTCGCCTAAAACGCCAACGGTTTGCGGGTTCGATTACCGCTCGTGATGGATATTTGTATTTGTACAAATATTTCTTTTCGGTTTGGATGTCTGCCCTTATGGGTCTCACCACCGTACCTCGGAGAGCACGTGAAGCCTTTGGTCGCCGTTGTTATCATAAATACCTGATAGTGATCGTTACACAAGTAGTAGGAAACATGTCCACCAAATCACATTGGAGCGGCGTGGTGGATTAAGCTCCAATCCTTTTCCTATATGGAGAAAGACCCCTATGCCCCGCAGTGGGATGTTACACGCTGAATGCGTATACGCGCATAGCTGATGCGCGGACGTTTAACACTACGTACTTCTATAACTGTTCCATATGAGAATACTTCAAGTGGCGTATAATTGAAGTTTTGGAAAATACATTCTAGATGTAAATAAAGCTTCAAATAAAGCTGGATTAGATAAAGGTTATTAATTGTTTCCTCTGCTGTAGAGGTTGTTATCAAAATATATTGAAGTTAATGCTAAAAGAAGATTTACAATTAAATTACTAAATTATAATTTGTATACAATTTACGAACATTTAGTACAAATAAAGCAACATACTACATTGAAGGCTTATCGTGATGTCGCCTAGATTTCATCAATCGACTCAACACGGCAGCTGTAAATCCAGTCAGCTGCATCAAGCGCACGCGCCTGTCCGTCAATTAGGCTCAATTAGCTCGTGATACTCGCCTTTGATCTACCGACCCGTGCCGTCCCGGGCCCCCAACTATTCAAGATGTGACATTTTTTCACTCTGTAAACTAATTAGAAATCTTTTAGTTACGAATAAAGATTGGAGCTTTTGTATTTTTGTTACGTTAGAGACTTGGGTGTTTAAAATTTTTGGCCTCGATATATTTTTAAAAAAATTCAAAATATGTTAGAATTATTATTTTAACCTTTTTTTAATACTTTTTTATCATATGAATGTACATTTCGTAACTTTAAGCGTTTATATATAACGAAAGTTCGCTTTTAGGTTAACTATAATTTGATTTGCTCGAGCATTAAGTCATTAAACACACTTCTAGGAAGCGTAGAGTTAATAATATTCATTATCTGAAGACAACGAGCGACATTCGCGGACGCCTGCGCTCGTTTGTTTATTACATGCCACGATAAAGTTGACGGTATATTTCTTAATTGCTTATTGCACGATACATACACTATCGGTCCACTATTTCCAACATATAATAAGCATTATCATAACAATAACAAGCGAGTAACTAGCGGCTTCGAATGCTCATGTCGGCTACGATAACCTATAACCATCTCAGTCGCCTCTCGGTTTTTTGTGCGCTAACTCAGTCGTTTGTTTCGTGTTTTTCAAATTTGTTAATTTTTGTGAATTAAATAAATAAGTGATTGTAGAGTATTATCAGTTTTGTTATTTTAGTGTGATTTCGTATGCGGTAATCGAATAGGTATTTTTGATTTTTCATTTGAGTAATAAAAATATGTTGTTGCTGTATATACATTTTTTTTTCAACTAAGTAAATATTTACTTTTTTTATGCTTAAAATAAATATTTTTAAGTCATTCTAAAAAATTAAATTAAAAAATATTATTTTAAGACATTTTTTTATTTAACTCATCATAAAAATACACAAAAATACTATGTAGACTTTTTTTATATACTAGAGACTTTAATTTAAAAAGTTATTGATTAAGAACTCGAAATGAAAAAGAAACACATTTGTTATTTAAAGCGCAGTATTATATATGTTCAGTATATTGTTGTATTAAATTTTCTTGATTACATATTACATAATTGTGTTTGCTCGCAAACGAAAAAAACCCGACTTAAATTACATTGTAGTAATACAACGTAGATTGACGAAAAAATAGTCAAGTAACTACGCGTTATCAAAGATTACTCAAAAAGTAGTAATCAGATCTCGATAAAATTTATATGTGACCGCATGATAAACATCAACTTTCTATTAAATTAAAAATTATCAAAATCGGTACACCCAGTAAAAAGTTATTGCGGATTTTCGAGAGTTTCCCTCGATTTCTCTGGGATTCTATCATCAGATCCTGGTTTTCTTATCATGGTACATACTTACTACACTACACACTACACACTACACTACACTACACTACACTACACTACACTACACACACACACTAGGGATATCTACTTTCCAACAAAGAAAGAATTATCAAAATCGGTACATCCAGTAGAAAGTTATGCGGTATAATACAACGTAGGTCGACGAAAAAAGCGTCAAGTAAAAACGCATTATTAGATATAACTCGAAAAGTACTTGTTAGATCTCAAATAAATTTAAATGCGACCAAACGACACACACCACCTTTCGATTAAAAAAAAAATGTCGAAATCGGTCCACCCGGTCAAAAGTTCTGAAGTAACATACATTAAAAAAAATACAGTCGAATTGAGAACCTCCTCCTTTTTTGGAGGTCTTAAAACGCATGAATTTTTAATTATAAATTAATTTTCACTATATCTTTCCCAAATCATAATAAATATTTTATAACATACACAAACGGTCGTCTGTTCTTATGGTAAGCAACTTTAAAATATTTTTACTTTCTTAGTTCGGTAAGAAAATAATTTGGTTATTACTGCTCAATTAACCATGAAATGACGAAACTGGAACTCATCTTGTCTGGATATTAGGTACTCTGTCAGAAATATAATAATCATCGGCTAATTCGAAACTATAGTCAGGATATCAAAATTAAAATAATGAAAGTTATAATAATAAAAAAATACTAATATGTGCATAGAAAACATAGCTCAGTAAACAATTATTTTGAGAAGCATGTAGTAGATCTTATTTTACTTTTATTTAGTACATTTTAGTATAATAATAATAATACTTAATTGAAATTAAATTTAATTAAAATAATAATATTTAATGAAAATATAATTTAAAAAATCTCGCTTGTTCTACAATCACAAAAGTATTATTAAAATATTCTTCTGTGAAACGACGTATTAATTGTAATTTTATAATAAAATGAAAGTTCCGAGGTGCGTAAGATTGCCTCTTGTAATAATCGAGCTTTCTAGGAAAGCGCTTAGAATATTATATTTCTGTTTTTTTCATGTTTTTGTGTAATCTTTTGCATTTTATATTTCGGGATTATTAAAATGTAACATGGAATAATCTTTTTGAATTCTTTCTCACATTATTTTTAACGAAAAAAGGTTCTTAATTTAATAATTTCATTAGTCAATGTATTTTTAAGTTAACAATAGACGTTGACTATCAATCATTTTTTAAATAAATTTAATTCTAATAGAAATCTTATCTATAATTCTGATTGTAGATGCGTAATTAAACTGTATATTGTTACAATGAACTTTTGTATTATCGATGTTAAATTGACCGAGAGCGTTCCTACACGCTTCAATGGGATTATTTACATTCAAACAGCATCTCAATCTTAAGGCAGGTACGACGCGGATCATTAATCACCACTTGTTTGACCAAGGACGTGGGACGGCATTTATGAGATTTTGAATGCATATGTATTGTATTCTTGAGGACACTTATCTAAAACTATTAGTTAAATAATTTGCTTACGATTTGAGTGTAACAATGTTTTAAATATATTAGTTTCACTTAAAATAAGTTTAAAGCTTTTATGAGTAAAAATGTACTTAACTTGCAGTGTCCCTACACGATGTTTTAATATAACGGTTTTACATAACAATAAAACCGATATTATGTGCCGAGAGGGAAAACATACAGCATTGTATATGAAGAAGCAGTGCATACTTTGCCATTTACTTACGGTCTGTTGAATACATTGTCTATGGTTCAACTACCCTACAATAATTGACGGTAGTAGAAAATCCAGCTAGGACACGTTTAGCCGTTGTCACTTTGGACGTCATAGTCTTCACCAGGAAGGACTTCCTGCAATGCTGTATGTTTTCCCTCTCGGCACATAATATCGGTTTTATTGTTATGTAAAACCGTTATATTGATGTGCCTCCGGAAAACATACAGCATTGTATATGAAGACGTGTTTGTTATCTGCTGGTGAAATATGTATATAGACACAACGCTATGATGAATAATAAAATGAGACTAATAAAAGTTTAATGAAAAGAGATTGATTAAATCATTTATTTTTATTTTAGGTAAATAATTCATTTTACATTTCTTAACAAAATGAAACCAAATAGTACAATTTTACTCATTGCAAAAATCTTAATTATTATTTATTGATAATTATTTATTTTAACTTATATTTATAACTTATATAAATTTATAATGATGTGAAAGTATTAAAAAAGGAATTACGATCATTTTTAGATACTTCAATTATTTTACAGTAATGATTAAAAAATGTAGTGGATGATTTCCAGTTGCCCCGAGCTAATATATCATCTAAGGGCTGATTATCTAACCACCCAAGTGAAGCTACAGCTGACCTACAACTCCCCGGGGTAGCATCAATGCCACTGTCCTTGAGAACTGTGCGCACCCAATTGCCAATTACAGTGCGGGAAGCAGACTTAACTTTATTACAAATTGTAATGAAAAGGTTGTCTAAGTCTCTAATATCTGATCTCCGTTGTTTGGTTTTCTCTATTAAGCACCTAACTAAACTAACCGGACAAAGGTTCTTATCAGGGTGCTTAGAGAGCTTCCAAGCAGGTTGGCGATAGTCATGTCTGTCAGTCTTTGACCCAAATGCGGGTATTAAATAGATGTTTTGTCCATTATCGAAATAGTTATCTTTGGAAATTCGCAGCAAGGTAAGGTCGTGAACTCTACGTCCGGATACTAGTAACAACACTGTTGCTGTTCTACGCGCTATTTCAAAGAGCGTCTCTTTAGGTGAACTAACTGAAAGCCATTCCAGAACAATTCTTGGGTCCCAGGTAATTAACGGTCTAACTAATTTCGGTTTAGCTACTCCAATTGCCTTAAGGGCATGTTTAATAATGAAGCTTGTAAATGCTTGCTGTTCTACGTAAGGACCACAGAAAGTTAATATAGCCGATTTGTGGACTAAAATAGTGCTATAAGATAAGTTTTCATTTAGGAAAAGATAAATTAAAAATTTCGCGATGTCGGCAGGATTAGGTGCTTTTGGGTTAACTTGCGAATTGTTACACCACTTTAACCATCTCTTAATCGCAGGTAGGTATGTTGCTAAAGTAGACTGTCGCCAGCTGTTTTTTAACAGCTCCCTTTCTTGGGTAGACCACTCCTTTATTTGGGAACCCCACCCCCAATTTTCCAAACTTTCAAGGTTAATAGATGTACTTGTGGCGGTGGTTGGGACGTTGTCATATCTATCATTGTTTTCGACAGGTTCTGTATTTCGTGTGGGTGATCCAACGCTCTGGACTTCAGATCTTGCAGCCAGAAAACTTGAGGCCACTCCGGTGCTACTACCAAATAAGTCCCTGTCGCACGGTTTAGATGTGCCAAGACTCTGGGTAATAGGCTCGGTGGGTGGAATATCCACGCTAGTTGGTATTGCCAAGGTCTGCTGAAGGCATTTATATAGCTTGCTGATTGATCTCTGCAGTCTATTGAAACGTAGTTTCTTACTACAGCACTTCGTCGAGAAGCAAAGAGATCTATTTCTGGTCGACCCCATTTCCTGAAGACTTCTCCAGTTGTTTGGGGCAAGAGATGCCATTCCGCAACTTCTTTCCCTCGTGACAATCTGTCTGCTATTGTGTTGTACCTCCCTGGCAGGTAATGCGCCGATAGTGTTATCTTGAACTGGTCGGTTAGGGTTAATAGTTTGTACGTCAACCCTAGTAGTGCTAACGACCTCGTTCCGCCCTCTTTCCGGATGTATGCAATTAAGGTTCGATTGTCTGATTGGACAAGTACGTGGGATTTGCTTAACGCAGCAACGTTTGCTCTGATCGCTGCCATTACTGCGTATAGCTCTTTCCTGTTGCTGTGCCATCCCCGTTGGTGTGGAGACCAAGTTCCCCACATTAGATGCCCATTTAGATGAGCACCCCAACCCAAATCCGAAGCGTCCGTCGCTAGGAAATGAGTAGCCGGCTTTCTGTGTATTACCGAAGAGTGACGTGTGGCGCCGAGCCACCATCTGATCTCTTGATACACCATGTAGGGGATTCGTTTCTTTTGACGTGGTTGCCTTTTGTTGAAATGTCGAAGAAAGATTTGCCCTTTTCGACAATGTAACCTGCCTCGGGGTATGACAAAGCTGGCAAAGTTGAGCTGTCCCAGTAGGTTCTGCAATTCGCGAAGCGTAATCTGGCCTCTTAATAATAATCGAAGAATGGTAGCTTTGAGAGTGTGTATCCTCTTTTCCGGTAGTGTCATCCTGTTCCTTGCAGTTTGCCAGCGGATGCCAAGGTATTCTAGGTCTTGTGTCGGAGTTAAGATCGATTTCTGGTAATTGAGAATCCAGCCCAGGTATTCCAAGTGCCTCACGGCCTCCGAGGCCTGAAGACATAACTTGGATTGGTCTTGGTTGACCAAAAGGTAGTCGTCTAGGTAGACTAGTACACGACATCCCTTGGCACGCAGGGTCTCCGCGACCCAGCATGTTACGGACGAAAAGAGACGTGGCGCTGAGGCCAGGCCAAAAGGCAGACATGTCATCTCGTACAATTGATCTAAGTAACTGATTCGAAGGAATGGGCGGTGAGTTTTTGCTGCAGGTACGTGAAAATATGCCTGAGATATGTCTAATTTTATCATCCAGTCTCCTGGCTGGAGAAAATCTGGCACTGAGCTGTGGGAGATAAGGCGAAAATGCTTTGTCTTTACGAATTTGTTCAATTCTCGTAGGTCGAAAATAGGTCGCATCGACCCGTCGCTTTTCTTCCGCAGAAATAGCTTGGAGATAAAACTGGGCGTTACTTTGGTAACCCGCTGCAGTATTTTTTGATCTAAGAGGTCTTGCACTATTTGAGTCATGTCCGAAGAGGGTTTGGTTGCAAATCGCTTCATAACAAGTCTTGTTGGCATTACCAGAGGAGGTTTCTTGTGAAATGGTATTCGAAAACCAATGATTGCTGATATTATGAATTTGTTCGCACCGAGTGCCTGCCAACGGCTTTTGAACGTCTCTAGACGACCTCCCCTGAATTGTGTCGGATAGTCATTTTTTCTTGTCTTTGTTTCGAAAGGACGGGTTTCTTGGTTGTTTGTGGTTGTCGATCTTTCCTTTGTACGTTTGTTTAGCGTTCGATTTTTTGGAGGTATTTTGAAAATAATTCTTATCTTGTCCTTGTGACCTGGGTTTGGATGTCGATGGTGTCGGTTCGTGGTATTTTCTTTTCACTTGGTCCCTGTTTTTAACCACCTGCGGGGGTGATAGCCAATAATGAGGCCCTCCGAGGGATTGCACCAGTGATATTAATTGTGTTTTCTCGAATAGAAATTCCTCGCTAGGAGGTATGCTAACAAGAGCGGCTTGAATACTTCTATCAGAAATTTCATTAATTAATCTTTTACGCCTAGTTTCTATGCATTCAGCTCGTTTACCACACACAATTTGTAATGTTTGTTCAGATAATTTATAAGATGGCGACATAGTACCGAACATTTCACTTATTTTATTGAAGAGGTTATCAGAAGTAAGTTCTGTAGGCTTATTGTGGGACCAATTAATAATTTCTTGTAGGCCTGATTGTAGTAACTGCCTTTGGTATAGCAAAGCATTAGTTATTGCCGCCATAATTTCTTCTGTTGAGGCCAGGAAATCTTTGCCTTTATTTAAGCAACATATTTCGTCATTAATTTTTAAATTACAAAAGCCTGGGAACGCAAGCATGTCTGTTAATGCTTTCTTATATCGAATATGTTGCCACGTAGACGAGTTAAAATGTTGTAGTTTTATTAGCTGATTTAAACGCTGTTCATCAGCTGGTTTAAGTACTTTTTTCTGATCGAAATCAGTTTTACAAATACCTAAATCTAAAGATTTTGGTGTACTAGTACAAGGATTAGTCAAGAAATCGCCATTACTCTGTTCTGGATTCTCAATCACGTCAGTAGATTTTGCGGGCACATTCGTATTTGTAGATAACGCATATTGTTGATGCATAATTAAATTAGTAAGGACACTGACCTGTTCGTATAACGCGTCGATCCGGGGATCGACCGTTACCTGAGCGTCTCGTTTCGATTTCTTGCGTGGAGGTCCCTCCTCTTCCGACTCGCTGGTTGATGAATTGCTGGAGTGGGAAGAGTTTTCTTTCCTTGGCCTTATGCCCCTCTCGATCGGTGAATTGGATTCGATAGGCTGGTTTGCCTCTAAATCTTCATCGACCTCACTAGGCACGCGATTCATGACGGTTCACTCCCGCGGTATTAAAACCGGCACAAACAGAAATACGAATAGATATTGATTTAATATTAGTTAAGCTAACACTTTGTAAAATTATTTTTTGAAATATTGAACGGATTATTATAATATTTTTGGATCTCGACCGCACGCGGCGAAAGTACACAACGCTATGACGTCCAAAGTGACAACGGCTAAACGTGTCCTAGCTGGATTTTCTACTACCGTCAATTATTGTAGGGTAGTTGAACCATAGACAATGTATTCAACAGACCGTAAGTAAATGGCAAAGTATGCACTGCTTCTTCATATACAATGCTGTATGTTTTCCGGAGGCACATCAATAAATACATTAAGTAACAATAACTTACTAATCGTTACTGGCATTCAGGTCGCGGCTTTGCTTTCGCGGATTATTAAGCTGTGATCCTTCTTCTACATGGGGAAAGAAGCTTATGCCCAGCAGTGGGATATTACAGGCTGAACCGTAGATTTATTTATGTCGGAATAAAGAATGTTTTTAATAATTATGTTTACATTGTTTCATGATTGTGACATTATTAGGTTATTAATAATTTTGTTATCATATCTCGAATGCGTGTATTAATATCGTTGTTATGGTATTTAAAGTTTTAACGATCGTCGTTTCATTGCAATGTGACCCAATTACATTCGTGCATTCGAAAATCTAAAATGATTTTTATGGGTATCAAATCACGAGCAATACATGCATGATTTCAAGTGCAATTGATAAAAAGTAACATTAATAAAATTAGTAACTCGTGTATGAATAAGTGTTTAATGACTATGTATTTGATAAATGAATGCGTCACAATCAGTGGCCTCCAGTTGTTCGGGATCCGAAAACACATACAACACGGACATTAAAACCTAAAATATATTATTTTCTGGGTTCGCAAACACTCGACACAATCGTAAAGACTAGATATTGTATTTTAACATTGTTGTAGGTATATTGTAATTTCTACATATAAATTTCTTAACCAAATTATTGATATTTATTACTTTTAATATTATCCACTGAGAGTAATGTATTTTTATTGACATTGTAAATTTTAATTATTGTATTTTGATAAGATTGTATAATTCTAATTCTACATTTATCATTATTTTCTTCATTTGTCATCTCTGGACATTTACATACCTAATCCAATTTAGAATATTCACATAATTTATTAAAACACTTTTAAAAGACTTTTTTATTTTTTCTATTTTATGTTTATAGCATTGTCTAAAATTAATTTTGCATGCACGCTGTCTTTTTTAAATTGTAAATATTTACAATATAATGCAGGAAATAAAAGGCCTTTTTGTTATATCAAAAAATCCAAATGAATGCGTCACAATCAGTGGCTATTGTGTCACAAAATCCCAAGTTCTAAGAACAAAATCTGATGATAAGGAAATATAACATTGTTACTAAAAATTAACTAGAATCCCTACTGGCCTTTACAATAAGTTTCTATAAATTATTATTTTATTCTTTCGCTTTGATTAATTTTTACATAAAATAATTCTATTCTGTTATGTGAGTGTATGCGATTGAGTATTTATTATTATTATTATATTATAACCGTAATACTAATAAAAATACAATAAGAAAGTATAAAAAATGTGGACTTTGCTCTTTCCCCTTAAAAACGAATGTAGCGTCTTTTTTGAGATTTGAAGACACCTTGTAAATAAACATGCTGTGTGGTTACGGCAGTAAAGAATATAGCCTCCTCTTCTCTTCCCGTGGTTGTCGTAAGAGGCGACTAAGGGATAACACAGTTCCACTACCACCTTAGAACTTAAAAAGCCGATGACAAAAACAGAAAAAATAGGTTATTAAATGTTCTTATTTTTTAAACATGCCATTTTTTTGCCTTTTCGTTGGTCAACACCATGATGGTAGTCATGATGGTCAACTTTTGAAAACAATGAACGAAAAATACACATAGGTACTTATAACCTCAAATATCTGTCGAAATGTTATTTCAGTAACGTTCGGAATTCACGTGGTATTTTCGTGCCGTTTCGAGAATATTGTATTTCTTAACGTCTGAATTCTCGTTGAGCATAGCATATGCAAATTTACACACGCCTGTATAAAATGCTAGTGTAAAATAGAGCCGGTGTCATTCGAGTGACCCGCCGCCTCACGGAATATATTATCGAAGAACACAATTGAATTTGTTACGACGCTATTGGTAGCATTTTTACCTTCGGAAGTTTTTAAATGTTTCATTATTTATTTTGAATGTTACATAAGTTTCTTATGAGTCGTTTTGTTGTTTACGTTTCCGATATAAAGGACAAGTTTTTTTTTTAAGATATAAGGTTTAAATTTATTATTGTGTGACCCAACGTTTTTAAAAATTTTGACGGATTTTAATTAATGATTAAACTAATTCTTTGATTTTGTATAATTGTATAGATTAACATATGTAATTGTAAATGAATGTTGATTTATATCTGTTAAAAAAAAATAATGCTCATATGCTAAATGCTCATTGACTTGTTCATTAGGTACCTTATTCATCATTACAGCCTATAAAGTCCACTGCTGGACATAGGCCTCCACAAGTTTACGCCAAAAATAACGTGAACTCATGTGTTTTGCCCCTATAGTCACCACGCTGAGCAGGCGGGTTGGTGACCGCAGGGCTGGCTTTGTCGTTTAGAAAGCGTTTTAAAAAATAAATTTGATAATTACACACATACCTATTATTTAATATATCAACGTACCCAACAAGCATAAAGACAGACGATTCCTTGTATACGGTTATTGGATGTTTTGTATGTCATTCAAGCTGAGTACATGCGAGATACACCTAACATGCATAATATTTATCGTCCGAACTATTCATAAACTATGCACAAAAATCAATCAAAGAGAAACAGTACTTTAAGTTCAGTTGTAAACGTGTCCTGTACCTAAACTGTTGCTTCTTCTATTATTCTGAATGATGTTTTTGTACCTATTTAAGTAATAGTGTATAGTATACGTGTTTCCTTCTATGTGAAGAAAGAGGCCTACGCCCAGCAGTGGAATGTTGCAATCAATTAATCAATACGTGCTTTAATTCAATGCCCCTCGCTTGTATACTTGTATTCAGTCTGTATATGTACACCAGATGTACGTTTCTGATTGTCATCTCTATTGATTAACAAAAACAGAGCCACTTTTCAGAGTCAGCATGGTGGTGGTGCTGAACGGCGTCCTCGCGGACGAGTGCCCGAGGTCGATTCGGGCGTTGCTGGCAACACATCCTGGCTACAGAGATGCAGCGGCCCAGTTGTTGGGCGCCGCTGCGAGGGTCATCGGCCCCCCCGGTCTGCTCTATGTTGCCCAGAGGGAAATGGCGGCGGTTGTTCCTCATGACAGTAAGTTAATATATGGATTAGTTTATCGTTATCGTTATGCTACTACCGTGTGGTTTTAAAGCAGTTGAACTAATTTTGATATTACTTTTATTGTTATATAGCTAGCTATATTATCCAGTAGTAATATATGATTTTTCAAATCACGCTATAACTCGTAGTATTTGAGCAATAGCCCTAAATATACTTGTGCTATTTCAAAAACAAATCGTTTGTATAAATGCAATTTTGCGTATATTACCCTTTTTGGAGATTTTTTGGAATTTACTCAAAATTAGGGGGTGTAGGGACCAAACAGAATCAAAATTCAGATTCAGTGCATCGAAATACATAAACCAGATAGGTCTGGTTAAAGGCGCAGTGCACTTTTTTTGGCTAGTGTAATAAAAGTAATTGAAATCGCGAAACAATGTGATGGCTGTCAAAACTAAACGCGAATGAAAAAAACTGTGGAAGATTTATATATATAATTTTTACAATTTAAAATTTTTATTTTTGTTTTATTTCAGAAAACGTTAGTATCATTGGGTCGGACGACGCCACATCATGTATTATAGTAGTCGTCAGACATTCAGGTAAGAAAGAAGTAATAATAATTGAAAATAAAGAAGTGTGTACTTACATATTATGTATGCACGTAAAAAGTTACAGTTCATTGGCTAGCTAACTTCACGTTGCTGACTTCTTCTTCGTTGACTAGATAACTTCAGGGTGTAGGTTTTTTTCATGACGGTATGCGCGTGCATTGTAAAAATTTACTCCCATAATTTATCCCTAACGCGCCAAAAGAAGTATCACTTCAAAAATTTGTATTTAAAATTTAAAAAAATGATTCTCAATGATGCTCTTATATTGTAAATCAATTAATTAAAAATAATTGAGTGTAGGTATTTTGACTTCAGAATGAACAATTTTAATATAAGTGTATTTGTTATGTATATGTCTATCTATTCCAGGATCAGGAGCTGTAGCGCTCGCCCATCTGGATGGTTCTGGAACAGCGGAAGCGGCCGCCACTATGGTGGCTCGAGTGCAACAGTTAGCGGTCGGGTATCCTGAAGGTCGATTAGAGTTGCAGCTAGTAGGAGGATTCACAGATCCCCATCGTTACTCTGATGATTTGTTCGCTAATATTATGTGTAAGTATTTTTTTAAATTGTGATCGTAATGTTTCAACTGGTTTTAATGGCTGTAGTCTTGTTTTGGCAAAAGAAATGATTATATGCTGTTTTTTCATGAAGTATATACATCTATTTTAAAACAGAAGTAATGGTTTGTGATGAAGCGACAAGCAGTCAACGCTAGTAGGGACAATCAAGTAAATAACAAGAGCTTGAAATCATCATTTACTAGTTCTGCTATTATCAAACACGCAGGCATTAACTTGCCCTATCTTGGACAAAACTTATATTTAATAATATAAATATCATTATATTCTGTAATTTATTTTATCGTCGCTTAGTAAATTCAAGTATCGCTATCTAGCGAAAAACTGAAACCACAATAAAAATGGTGTCTTTTCACTTTATACGTCAATAGAAAATTCAACAAAAAAAGGAATAGTCCACCAGTTTAAGCAATGCAGTCTTCACATACACGCTCATTGAGAAATAAATATCTACAAGAGACAAGGTCACGACGTTATTTGTCGCAGTGCCAACGAGTAGCGAATTATTAGAGAACGCGTGGGCGCTCATTGTTGGATGATATGTACAATTACATAGTTCACTAACTTGTTATAACTAGGGTTTATTGATTTGATAACATTACTTCACATCTCACACTTCTTATTTAGTCCTCTGCCCAAAGGTTGCCTGGAAGAGATCGCTGTAGTAGCCATAAGGCCGCCTGTTGCAACTGATGCAAATTCTATATTTATATATCATTTGTTATGCTGTTAAAACCTTGTATTAGTGTGCGAATGTGTTAATAAATAAATAAATATTTAAATGTATACTTTGCTGTATTTTATAATATAATAGTAATATTAATAAAGCCCTTTATTCTGGGATTAAAGATGATGTACGCGTTTGCATCATTTATAACTTATATAATGTCTCTAACTCTCAGTGTGCCTCTTGGCATAGGCCTCCTCTAATAATCGCCACTGTGGTTTGTCCTGAGTTACCCGTCTCCACCTTGGGCCAGATGTCATTTTGAGATCATCCTCCCATCTTATGCACTGTCTTCCACGGCTTCTCTTCCCATATCTTGGGTACCACTCTGAAACTGCCTTACACCATTTTCGTTTTTTATCGCGCATCATTTTACCGATCCACCATTTTATGATATACAAAGGGTTATTTATAGGGCCCGCTTGATGGTAAGCGGATACCGTAGCCTATGGAGCCTATAAACTTCTACTCTTAACACGGGGCTCTGGCTACCTCACCACAGGAATACAAGACTAATTGAGATCAGTATTATTTAGCTGTGATCTTCTAAGATTCTTCCTCTGTTGGGCTGCTCCCACTTTTGAAAAGATTTTTTCTGCTGTGACTTACCTCAACAAAAAAGTGTTTTCCAAAGTTTTCTCTTATTATATTTTACAGAATTGATATGCATAATATATATCGTTTGAGCTCGATATTAGCTTTGATTACATCTGTCTATATCAGAACTGTATTACAAGAAATATGGATTTGATTAAAATAAAGTTTAAAATTCTAAACTTACATTAAATGGCCATCACAATTAAATAGAAGTAAAACTTACCATGGAAATTCGCTGACCATGGTACTAGCAATAGTGCCAAATTATCGGAAATTTAAAGTAAACATATGCATAATGTGTAGGTACAAAATAGTTTTGATTAACCAAACTACGTATGACGTCCGTAATGATGCATTCATTTTATAAAGTTGTATATGACATAAACTAGGAAAATGTATTTTAGTCACCGCTATATCAGATTAAATGCCCACCACGCCTGTCTCGATAATAAATCAAATAATAAATTTTATAAATAACACATCAAACAGAAAAGCGAAAACGAGCTTTTATGACGTCTTCGACCAAAATTTTATCTGCAATAATAAAATCATTGGAGATATTAGCAGTTGTTAATTTTTAAATAACCAGCTGACCCGCCAGAGGTTGTCCTGTTTTCCGGACTGTCCGCAAAGTTTGAGTAGTCGTTGTTTTCTTAAACTTTCGAAATTTTATGATTCTTCTGCGGATTTTTATGATTCTTTTTTTCCGTAAGGACATTCTATAAAGTATTAGAAAACTTGAAATTAATCAAAAATTATACGAATGAAAAAACTGTAACCGGCCGATGTATGTGCAGTATACATACATGGAGAAACGTGGAAAAATGCTCAGCTGTGCGATGTTACAGGCTAACTCGTAATTATATCGTATCGATACTGTACATAAGAAATATAAAAAATATATACTGGTCCAGACAATTACTAGTAGCCAACAGCTACTTTTAGAATTTTTGTCGTTATTAGGCGTTAAAAATAATTAAAGCGTAAGCAGTGATTCGTTGTTTAAATTCTTGTCAACTACAAATCACTTTAGTACAATTCAGTATTATCGGACAAAAGCTACATTTTTTATAAGTTTGGTAATAACACACTATTCTAATATGACGATTAAATTTTTTTACAGTATCCTTTCACCGTCTAACTGAAGAAATCGACTTAACCCTCGCCTGCTGTTGCGAGCTAAATACAGCGTTAGGAGGGGGGACGCCCGCGCCCCTCGTGACCGGGGTCGGGGTGGATATCCGAGCCGGTGATCTGTTCCCGGCCACCTTCCCGGATAAGGGGCCCGAATTACCCCTTCGAGGGACTAGAAATATTACCGGTGGATTACATTCTTCTCAGGTGTGTGAGGGTCATTTTACCAATTGCTGTTATACTGGACTTCTGTTAGAAATCATTTTTTTTTTAGTAATAGTTGAGTTAAGAATATCATTTAAAGTGGATATGACATACCGCTATTATTATTTGAAGATAGTTCATATTTGGGTTCCGATTATCGATTCATATTTCGGTGACCGAGGTGTTGTTAATCGCGACAAGCCCCGTTTAAATGAAAGTGTCGATAGTGACAATAAGAGCCCAAATACGTACAATTCTGCTAATTTAAGTTAGATCTCAATTATCTCTAAAATATCAACAATTAGTGTAACGATTTATTGAATTTTATAATGCTTGCGTTTCTCTTTAAGTATTTAAATCTTGTCTCATCTCAGTCTATTTTTTCCAATATAAATAAAAAAAAAATCAGTTGCTAATTGTGAATTACTTGCTTTGTTTTCAATTATATGCAAATTCAGTGTAAAAAGTACATTACAGTTACGCTTAATTTAAAAATTTACAACAAATATTAAATAGAACATTTAAATTGCAGGTACTCGACATATACGACAACGGGTTGGCGATGCTGCGCATCGGGCCGTTCAACTACGAGCCGCTGCGCGGCGTGGACCTGTGGCTGGAGCAGTCCGACGACTTCATCCTGCAGCACCTCAGCACCACGCCGGCCGTCGAGGGCCCGCACTTCGTGCACAATGTGAGTGTTCAAACTTACAACAGAGCAGCGTGCTGCATTAGGCTCGTGGACCTGTGGCTGGAGCAGTCCGACGACTTCATCCTGCAGCACCTCAGCACCACGCCGGCCGTCGAGGGCCCGCACTTCGTGCACAATGTGAGTGTTCAAACTTACAACAGAGCAGCGTGCTGCATTAGGCTCGTGGACCTGTGGCTGGAGCAGTCCGACGACTTCATCCTGCAGCACCTCAGCACCACGCCGGCCGTCGAGGGCCCGCACTTCGTGCACAATGTGAGTGTTCAAACTTACAACAGAGCAGCGTGCTGCATTAGGCTCGTGGACCTGTGGCTGGAGCAGTCCGACGACTTCATCCTGCAGCACCTCAGCACCACGCCGGCCGTCGAGGGCCCGCACTTCGTGCACAATGTGAGTGTTCAAACTTACAACAGAGCAGCGTGCTGCATTAGGCTCCGATTCTTCACCACGGGGAAAGAGGCCTATGCCCAGTAGTGGGATGTTTTTTTAAACAACTAGGCCGAATCATTACAACCTATAAAGTCCACTGCTGGACATAGGCCTTCACAAGTTTACGCCAAAAATAGCGTGAACTTATGTGTTTTGCCCATAGTCACCACGCTGGGCAGGCGGGTTGGTGACCGCAGGGCTGGCTTTGTCGCACCGAAGACGCTGCTGCCCGTCTTCGGTAAGCGATTACCGTAGCTCATAGACGCCTGCAACACCAGAAGCATCGCAAGAGCATTGTCGACCCAACCACCAAACCTCCCCAGGAGCTCTGATCACCTTACTCACTACAGGAATACAACACTGCTTGAATGTAGCTATTATTTAGTTGTGATTTTCTGTGAGGTCGAGGTACTTCCCCTGTCGGGATGTTCCATATTTTGAGAAAAGATATTTCCTGCTGTGACCTAACTCCGTTAAGTCTTACAGCCTGAATCATTTATTGTAATCGTTTAAAAAATAGTAGGTTCTGTGTTCTGTTGTATGTAATTTTGCATACTAGACGATGGTACAGTTTGCAGTGAACAGTGACCCTGCTTTCTGATCCAGGCTTTAAAGGTTCTATACCCGCCCTGAGTGGTTGTTATATGTATTTATTTATACGACGTATTATTAAACTGGGGTCCTCCCATTTTACTGCGATATCAGAATCGAT
The DNA here is from genome assembly GCF_905220565.1 of Melitaea cinxia. Taxonomy (NCBI): domain Eukaryota; kingdom Metazoa; phylum Arthropoda; class Insecta; order Lepidoptera; family Nymphalidae; genus Melitaea; species Melitaea cinxia. Next base: position 4,397,687 of record NC_059407.1, read on the forward strand.
ATTATAACCTATTATAAATTTGCAACTTACTTGCTCTAACGCTTTAATAAAAATGGTAAAATTACTAATTTAATTATTATTATTATATTTATAAATTTACCATCGTGTGTACGTTAGTGTTGTGTCAATGACCCAGTCAACCGTTGTCGCAGTTAAGTTGGTTATTTATAGACTCTTTACTCATGTTCTCTCAACTTGTTTTTTCAAATGTGTCGATTGTAAAGTTACGTAGTAAGAGGGCGTTCATAAAATACGTGAGATGTTTATGGAGGGGGAGGGGGTCGAGTCAAATCTCATCTAATCTTACGTTGGAGAGAGGGGAGGCCTCAGCAAATATCACGCAATTTTTTTCTGATTGAAAAGTATTATTTAAGAATTCTATTGTTAAATATTTTTTTTTGTACAATAACAATCCAACGCGTTTACGTAAGAAACCCACATTTTGAAAAATCTCACGTGAGATTGGGGGAGGGGGAGAGGAGGTTGAATAAAACCTCACAACCAGGGATATTCCGGTATGGGTTATTTACCTTTATAAAACGGTACTTATCGAATCAAAATAACGGTAAGAGAATCATTCGGTAACCGAATCATATCGGTAATACAGTATCGAAATAAACCGGTAGTAGGCATAACGTTCGCGTCGTAAGTTTAAGCGGGCAATTCCCGTTCTTGTAGCTGCGCTGCGCTAGCTCGGATTGCGGTCCGAACGTACACCATATCTCTATCTCATTCTCTCCCGTGTGTTGCGTAATTTTACTTAAAACTTATTTATTTGTGATAGACGACAGGCCCCGCGAGCAAGTTTTCATCTCTTTTTCGCGTTAATGTTTACATTGCATATAACGAATAATTCAAAACAAAAAACTTAATTACTTTCATAGTTAAAGAAGCCAGTCTTATGAAAAACCAAGCATTATCAATAAAAGCAAAAGAACATTACAGATTTTTCATTTCAAACGATGGCTCACAGATTTTGTCACCCTCTGTTACTTCTCCGAATCATTTAAAACCTAAATACATAACGTTATATTTCGGTATTACAGTTTAATCGGTAACCGTTTTATTACGGTTTTGGAACCGAAATAAAACGGTAACCTTTTCAATCGGTAACCGATTCATACGGTAATCGTTTCAAACGGTTACCTATATGAATCGGTTTGGCGAACCCTGCTCACAACATCTCACCAGGGGGGAGGGAGGGACAGAAAATTTAAAAAACACCACGTATGGCCGCCCCCTAATAAGCTGTACTTTCTATGGCTTGATTTTTTTAACCGACTTCCAAAAAAGGAGGAGGTTCTCAATTCGAATGTATTTTTTTTTATGTATGTTACCTCAGAACTTTTGACCGGGTGGACCGATTTCGACAATTTTTTTTTAATCGAAAGGTGGTATGTGTCAATTGGTCCCATTTAAATTTATTTGAGATCTAACAACTACTTTTCGAGTTATATCTAATAATGAGTTTTTACTTGACGCTTTTTTCGTCGACCTACGTTGTATTATACCGCATAACTTTCTACTGGATGTACCGATTTTGACAATTCTTTTTTTTTTGGAAAGGGGATATCCTTAGTTTGGTACCATGATAAGGAACCAAGGATCTGATGATGAGATCCCTGAGAAATCGAGGGAAACTCTCGAAAATCCACAATAACTTTTTACTGGGTGTACCGTTTTTGACTATTTTTTCGTCGATCTACGTTGTTCACGTATAATTTCGGTCAGGTATGCCTTAATGTATTTCTATATGACCTTGAACGTTAGGACGTCAATTTAATGACAAGTTGTATACCTAAGTATTATTTACCTGTATATTTACCACAAAAAATATGTATTTAATTCTATATCAGTCGGTGTTACACTTATATACTGACAGACCGATACGTCACATAGGTAATGTGCGAGAGAGACAACGCTCTAACGCTTCAGCCTGTAATGTCCCACAACTGGGCATAGGCCTCTTTCCCCATGTAGTGGAAGGATCAGAGCTTAATCCACCACGCTGCTCCAATGCGGGTTGGCGGATATATTCCCTACTATGATTAACGATCGCTATCAGGCGTTGATGATAACAACCGGGACCGACGGCTTAACGTGCTATCCGAGGCACGGTGGGGAGACTCACAAGGACTGCACAAACACCCAGACCACGGCAAACACCTGTATGGCCAATACAAATGTTTGTCATGTGCGGGGATCGAACCCGCAACCGCCCACGCAACAGGCACAATCCATAGCTGTGACAGTTGCGCCAACGCGGCGTCTACGCGGCGTCTACGCTCTATGAAGTTGAAATTAGCTGATTGTCTCTTTCCAAAGGTTGATGTGCATTATTTATGGCGGGGTACTGTAAGTTTCCAAACATTAGGAACAGGCGACTGTGTGTGTATGTTAAACATGTTTATATGTGATATATGTGCAAAAGACCTCCTGCGGGTTTTAGTAAGAGCGCAACGTCAATCTTTAATATTCTTAAATAAAATAACAAAAACTCAATGTCGCCCTGATTTGAACTTGCAACTACTACTTCATCACAGAGTTAAAAACTGTACAGATAGCGTTCTTTTGAATATTCGTTATTTCTAAAACAGTATATGGATCAAATTATAATCTTAAAACTAAGTTAGTATACTATGTACATAAATCTGTTTACATGTAAAATCATGTTAATAGTTTCTATAAATTTGATACACGTAATTTTATAATTATTAACAATTTATGACTTTCCCCTGCTAAAATTGTGTGACTTCACATCACATATCTATCTTATTTTAACCAACTTCGAAAAAACGAGGAGGTTCTCAATTCGACTGTATTTTTTCAAATGTTTGAACTTTTGAATGGTGGACCGCTTTCGATGAGATTTTTTTTATCGAAATGTAGTGTTTGTTATATGTTCCTTATCCATTTACTTGACTAATTTTTTTCTACCTACGTTGTATTACTTCTCTATATAAATTAATAGGTTTGTTTTTGCTAGTGGTTTGTTTAGGTTGTGCGAGCAAACACAATTCTTGTTGTTCATAGTTTATCTCAGTATGTATAAAGTATTAACTCTTTCTATTTTAAGTATAAGTAATTTACAATTAAGAGTGTATGCTACCTCAAATTGCTTATTTTCCACTCGGCAGGATGTCCATATCTTCCAAACTACTGAATATTTAACTTTGAAATTTATGTATAGTAAAGTTCAGGACATAAGGTATCTTTCATATGTTTCGAAAACACGATTCCATAAAATTTTCTCGATACAAAAAAATAGCAAAGTTACCTCTATTTTTGTATTAAAACCTTAATATCTCAGTAAATATAGAAGTTATGGACTTGAGATTAAGCATGGTAATTGAAATAAGTATGAAGAACATTTTATATGTTGCGTTTTTTTTAAAAATAACTATTGATAATGTTTGTGTGGAGAAAATACATAATTATAATTCGCGCAATGAACAACCAAGCGCTCTCAATTCTCACGTGTGTCAGTGCGGCTGAAATCTGAATTCGAGCTGCACCTTAATAACAAATTATACTTATTTCAGATGCGTGTAACTCTGAAGTTTATTCAGCAACATCCATTCCCAGCAGTGACCGTGTTTCCGGATAACCGGCCGCACTACTATCGACGTGACGAACAAACTGGTTGCTGGGTTCCTGTGCGTTTCTAAATATTTATGTAAATGTTACAAAACCTGATTGCTATATTAATAACGATTCGTTTTTTTTCTATAAACGTTTTCGTGGGAAAAACGGTTAGTTTTTGAATATATTGAATGCGATACGGTACGACACGGTGGAAATCGATCGCGCACGATCCGATAAAATTCTATAGTGATTATATGTGGCCTTAGAGTGAATCCTCTAGTAGTCTACATTCAGAAACGATTCGTTTTATATATGTGGCTTTAGAGTGAATCCTCTAGTAGTCTACATTCAGAAACGATTCGTTTTACCTACAAATACTTACGTGATTAAAACGATTCGTTGATTTACACTTGTTGCGAATCAATCCGACTGAATTGTATAGTCACACAAATAAAAAATTTATATGGACTTATAAATGAAATTTAGCAGTAAACCAAACGTTAAATGATTTCCTATGAACTTCAGATGGACATCTTTAACCGCAGTATACCGTATCGCGTCCAGTGTGTTACGCATCTTGATGCGTTTTCTTTAAAGAATTTTAAATTATGACAAGTTACAAAAAAGGATGAAAGTAAATAAATACTTTAACAAGTCAACGAATTTGGTTATTGTTTCTTTATATAAGATTTATAATACCCATGTTTTGTATTTGAAACAAATAATCTAAAAAATAGGCATAGTCAATGCCTATTTTTTTTTTTTTTACTTTGGCTTATTTGACTTTACAATTGATTTGATTTCATAGAGTTATAATAAATCTAAAAGACGGAAAATATAATACATTTTTCATTTGATAATTATTATGAAAGTACAACTAATTTTATTTTAAATATTCTTGAGACGCGTTATTCATTTGAGAATAAATTACAATTATATAAAAACTTGGTAAATAATAATAATACATTCCAATGTAATAGTGTAACAGAATTACGTTATAATTTAATGACTTATTTGCTTTCATTAAATTTCTTTTCTTTTTAACGTTTTTGCCTTTTTGGTTTTATATAATTTTATCATACTTTAGAAATGAGAGGCATTTCTGTTATTCAAATTATTGTTTAAGTTTCAATGCAATTTTTAAATAGATTTCTTTTTGTAATTTTTCGATGTTATATGTAAATATGTTTTAGAATTGTACTTTAAGTTAAATATTATGTATATTTTGACATATCAAATAATAATAAGATTTCTGTTAAAATAATTGTTTCTGATTTATTTACTTGAAATATTTTTTATCTGTCCTCTGAAAAAGTTGATTTCGATTTATGAAATATAATTTTTTTTTAAGAACTCTATAAAGATAACAGTATAGAGGTTAGTTTTGGGTAATATTAACAGTAAAGTAATATGCTGTAAATATATTAGTGATTATAGAAATGATTAGTTAATGGCGTTACTAGTTATTGTTTTGTGAAATATAATGAATATATTGAAAGTTCAATAGTTATTTGTTGTTTTATTTTCTACAACCGTACAAGTGTTTAAAAATCGAAATATATATTCTTAGTATATTTATTTTATATTCTGAATATTGATAATGCATTATTCTTGTAGTAAATTAAATAAAAGGCTAAACTAAGAATTTCTTATGTAAGTAGTTCAGTTATTCAGTTCCAAAGAAATATTATAAATAAACATTTTCTTTACAATTTTCTTTATATTGATTATTTTTCTGATTCTTTCCTTAAATACTGTTTATTATTATCAGTTTAACCTTTCGACGTGTAGTTACTGCTGAACGTAATCGTCTATATCGAAGTTCAGGTTAGCCCACAGCTATTATTTTTTAAATGTGAATTTTATTATTGTAAATATCCGATATATTCAGGAAATTATTTTATTACTTTCTTATTTAACGTGAGGTGTTTTTTTAAATTTTCTGTCCCTCCCTCCCTCTGGTCTGAGATGTCGTGAGATTTTATTCAACCCCCTCCCCCAACCCCCAATCTCACGTGAGATTTTTCAAAATGTGGGGGGTTTCTTACGTAAACGCGTTGGATTGTTATTGTAATAATTGTGTTTGCTCGCAAACGAAAAAAAACCGACTTCAATTACATCGACGAGTAATACAGCGTAGATCGACGAAAAATTAGTCAAGTAACTACGCGTTATCAAAGATTACTCAAAAAGTAGTTAAAATTTATATGTGACCGCATGATAAACACCAGCTTTCGATTAAATTTAAAATTATCAAAATCGGTACACCCAGTAAAAAGTTATTGCCGATTTTCGAGAGTTTCCCTCGATTTCTCTGAGATCCCATCATCAGATCCTGGTTTCCTTATCATGGTACTAAACTAGGGATATCCCCTTTCCAAAAAAAGAATTATTCAAATCGGTACATCCAGTAGAAAGTTATGCGGTATAATACAACGTAGGTCGACGAAAAAAGCGTCAAGTAAAAACGCATTATTAGATATAACTCGAAAAGTACTTGTTAGATCTCAAATAAATTTAAATGGGACCAATTGACACACACCACCTTTCGATTAAAAAAAAAATGTCGAAATCGGTCTACACGGTCAAAAGTTCTGATTTAACAAACATAAAAAAAATACAGTCGAATTGAGAACCTCCTCCTTTTTTGGAAGTCGGTTAAAAACCAGTGTGCCAGTGTTTATACCACACGACTGAAGTCAAACTTACGAATCGTAACTCTCTATCTTCACTAACTTATCTCCCTCTCAACTTCCGTTCACCTCGCCTAGTCACACGTTTCGTAACGCTCTCGTCACAAATTCAACAGCTTACTCCCTAAGTCAAGCGTGCGTAAAGAAGTTTTACTTCAAAAATATATAAAAAAATACTGAAGTAGCAGATTAGCAGCCTGGCTCGTAAAAAGTACCGTAACCTACTGGAGAAGTACATAAGAAGCCTGATTGGGGAAGCACCTCAACATTGCACAGAGTATCACAGCCAAATAATGCTATTTTCAAGTAGTGTTGTATTATATTTTGTTGAGTAAGGAAGCAGAACTTCTGAAAATGGCCAAATGAAAATCAAAAATAACTTCATTCAAATAGGCTTCAAAAGCACTTTCGAATCGTCATTTTACAAATTTTTTAGAGATTATTTTTTTTTAAAGAAGTAACCACCGATTCGAAATGTAAATTATGCACGGAAGAATTTTATATATTATTTTTAGTAAATAATGATTTGTTAATGTATTATATATGTAATTATTTTTTATGCATAATATTATGTAGATGTGTGTATGTCTACGTTGATGTATATGTGAATATAGTTTTTGGTGTATTATATATTATGCTGTATATATGAGACTTATTTATACATAGTATGGGTTGTCTGGAAGAAATGGCTAATTAGCCATAAGTCCGCCCATTGTACTTCACTGTCTTTAACTATCTTTATGCTTTGTTTGTAATATATTTGTGGTGTACAATAAAGTATAAAATAAAAATAAAATAATAAATAGTAGATATATTGTTGTAAATTACATTGTGTGCCTGTTATAATTATGTTACAATAGTTTCCTTTATAGACGGGTTGTCTGTAAGAAATCACTGTCAGTGATACAACCACCTTTGCACTTTATTCAGTATGTTTTTTTTCTTTCTCTTTTTCTAATGTTCTTGTAAGTGTGCAATAAAGTATAAATAAATAAATAAATAAGAATCGGCAAGAAATTCTGCAGTTCCTCGTTTAAAAATATTAAATAAACTGTGTTTTAGTACAACCATCTGGTCTGGGGTAGGATCGGCAAATTTCTTCAAGTTCAAGGTGAGATGCTAGTATTATAAAAAAAAGCGGTAAAGACTATATTTATGAGAAATTTTACTTTGTTTCGTTATTTTCATTTACCCCAAAACGAAGTAATTAATGTAACCGTATTAACGAATACGGTTATTTAAAAATATGTTTTATTAACCGACTTCAAAAAAGGAGGAGGTTACTCAATTCGACCGTATATGTTTTTTTTTTAAATGTATGTTCGGGGATAACTCTTGTTTATGGACCGATTTCGATAAGTCTTTTTTTTGTTGGAAAGGAGATATCCCTAGTTTGGTACCATGATAAGGAAACCAGGATCTGATGATGGGATCCCAAAGAAAGATAACTTAAAACTGATAGAAAAACAGCAGCTCTCGAAATCCGCATAACTTTTTACTGGGTGTGCCGATTTTGATGATTTTTAATTTAATCGAAAACCGATGTTAATCATGTGGTCATATTTAAATTTCAGCGATATCTGATTACAACTTTTGGAGTAATCTTTGATCATGCGTATTTACTTGAAATTTTTTTTTTGTCTACCTACGTTGTGTTACTTGTCGATATAATTGAAGTCACTTTAATCCAGTTCCTAGTGAAGAAACTTTATTATATTATTTATTCTTTATGTAGCGACATTACAATTATTCAACAAAGACTAAAGAGCAAAGAGTATATAACTAAAGAGAGTAAAGAGTTAGCACTTTGACTTGACAGCTACATAGTAGATAACAAACAATTTTTGACAGCTGATGTGTAATTGTGTATTTGCTTGCGAAGAAGTGGTCACACACACGTTTAACTATAAAATTGCTGCTATTAGGCTATAACCACGTAAAAGTAACGTTTAGAAAGTGTTAAAACAAAGGAAAATGGAAAAACAAGCATATACTGAACAACCCCCTCCTTATTCGGCGTCTGTGCCACCTCCACAGGGTAAGTTTTTTTTTTATTGTAATGTTATTGAAAAGAACAATGAATCACAAAATAGTTTTATGATAAGGACATAATATATTGTTACACCACTCTGAAATGATTTTCTTATATTAATTATGCAGATTAACTAAATTGCATCCATTTTGATAATAATTCTATGAAGTGAAGTTTGGAATCATCATAATTAAAAAGAGATGTAGTTACGAGTGGTTGCAACAAGCCAGAATTTTCCTTGTAAAGGATTTGCTTTTTTTTTTGCTTTACTCCACTAAATGTTATCTGTCAAACAATATACACATAATTAGCCATTAACTGATAAACAGATTACAAAGTTGTGGTTCTTTTAAACTTTTTATAATTACTTTCGAGGACATTTTATTTCCTGTCAAAATTTAAATTGTTTTAGATATAGTAGTATGAATTTGGTACAATGAATGTTAAAAAATGAAAAGTAGGGTTAACTTCCAATTCACTCAAGTTCCATTCAAACTCATTAGAAATACAAGAAAGATTACTTACATTAAAAAAAATAAAGACTTGCTTTTTTTTTAAGTATAATCTGTTCATTAGTTTAACAAGAAAATGTTTAACATTCAATATAGAATAGCCACCAAGGTTATATGTAATTTGATAGCTATAAAATAAATGATAGTAATATTATTAGTTATAGCAAGTTACTGCTATTATGAAACAAAATATGATTTAATATTGTTAAATAAAAAAATACGGGTTTACAAATTACAGGGTCACAAGGTGTGCCGCCCCCACCCCAACCACAGCCACAGCCAACACAAGGTGCATTTCCTCCACCACCCCCAGGATATACTCCCTATGGTACAGTACCAGAAGCAACTGCATATGTACCCAACTATGGGGCTACAAATATCATCATACCCCCTGCTATAATAGCAGTCGGGGCTTGCCCAGCCTGTAGAGTGGGCATACTTGAAGATGACTTTACCTGTCTAGGTATTCTATGTGCTATTCTCTTCTTTCCTTTGGGGATTTTGTGCTGTCTTGCTCTTAAGAACAGGAGATGCTCGAATTGTGGCGCTATGTTTGGATAGAATTGGGAAAATTAATAATGTCAATGGCTCCATACTTGAAAACAATGTGCTATTAACTTTGTGGTAAAATAATTGTTTTTATAGCATAAAGAATGAAATAATATAACTTATATTTATTATATATTCAATGAATACTGAACAAGATTAATGATATGAATAAGGAATAAAAGGTGTTTAAAAATATATTCAGTCTATCAAAGACAAAAATGGTGCAGTTTTTAACATATAAATCTCTCATGATGATTAATAAAAATGACTATCAATTTATAATGACCAAAAAATAAAAGAATAAAATAAAACTATATGTCATTCCGTATATTTAAATGCACATGATAATTGTTACCGTCCAAGTTGGTTAAGCTAATAAAATATATATTTTTGTAACAAAGTAATGTTGCCAAGCTGTTTAACTTCCCAAAAAAAACCATTCACTTGTTTTACACCACTGAACATGTTACTTTATCAAAAAATGTTACAATATTTGTTTGACTTCAATACTATTAAGCTAATTATAAAACTTTTTAACTAGAAATCAATATTGCTTACTGTCATTATTACTTTCATTTACTTTTGTATTTAGATTATTCATATTCTTTACAGTGTGAATCAACTGTTTGAATTGTTCACATTCTGAATACAGTGTAAACAACAATACTTACTGTTCAGATAAGGAATAACTTCTGACATATGATGAAAATTACATGAATTTTGTAGATTATTTTTTGATTATTCTGTAGCAAACTACAATGCTAGTTTGTGTGTTGAAAAGCAAATTTAAAATCACTGACTTGATTTCTTTCTATTATTCATAAAAAAGTTGTTTGGGCTGTGAATAAATTAAAAAGTTTTATATTTAGTGCGATATAAAAAGGTTTATAGTTAAATAAAAAAACTAATAATTGACTGTTACAAATTCTGCACTTTTGTTAATATTTATTAAAAGTTCCACTTGATTTTATCCATTTCATTGTCATATTCTAATGTTGTCATGTTTTCGAAATTATTCTTATGTAATCTATACTTACGAATAGATTTAGATTTTTAGTACGATTATCTTATAGTATATCAATTTTTTTGTTGGAGTTGCATGAAAATATTTTTCATTGTATAGATTATGAGACCAATTTTTTATTATTAAGAAAAAGTTCTTGATTTTGGATAAAAATTATGACGTCTACCCCTAAAGGCTAATTTTGATTTGATTTTGTCTATTAACAATAATTATTATTAGAATGCGATTTTTTTGTTTTTACCAACTGTAATCGTTATTTGAATACAATAATTTTCCGATTTTAGTATATTCAGATAAAACTTTATCAAAGTTAAGTGTAGTTTTGTTAGTCTTAATATCATATTTCATCAGAAGCAATAATTATATAATAAAATATTAATATGAAATTGTCTATAAGAGCTTGGAGTTTTGCTAACTTAAAGTAAAATTAGTAATAACAATATTATACTTATTTTACAGTTTTGTAAATGACAAAATTTATTATCTTAGTGTAAGATAATAAACATCAGAGTTCACTGCAAAGGCATATTGAACCGACTTTGTTGTTTTGTATTGAATGTGTTATAATATAACTGATGTGTTTAAAGTTTTTGTAAGTTTCTTTATAATATAGAATATAATATAATAAATTATTTATCTTTGTGATGATGCTTTCATCTTTTTTTTTTGTTTTATTAGATTTAAAGTCCAAAAATAATGAATTAAAGATTGTCTTAAATTATAATATTAACATATTACAATTTAAGACATAATTTTCAGAAGCCGTCATCTCGCAGTCACTTTATATTTCAATGAATTCATGTATATGACGTACCTACTGTGCTATGAAATAAATGTATATTAAAATTAAACATACAAAAAATTGTATATTAGTATTTAATAAAAGTTAACATAACGAAAACACATTTTCACAAATGTAATTTTTCATCAGGCTCATTAAATTAATTTGATTTTTTATGATTTGAGACCGAAAGCATCATAATAAAGATAAAATTGTTATAACAATTATAGGTCTTAATTTTTTATTTTTATGTATTATAAAGTGAATGAAATTGATAAAAAGGATAACTCCACTTCTAGAAAATTGTTACTTGTTTGGAACTTTTTTCTTAAACTTGATAGGTACCCACCTAGGGTAACGAGTAGTGTTACTAACGGCAAATTAAATCTATAGTCTATGGCCCTGCCATATTCTATTGGGATTTAACAATTACCTACATTATTATGCTAGACATTTAAGAGACATTTCATTTTTCTACTTTGAAAATGAAAAACAATTGTTACAAAATGGTCGCCATATTCATTGTTTGAGAAATAATTATTAGTAATATTTTACTCATATCATTGGAAAAAAAAATGGTTACTGTTAAAATATGTATATATACATACATATACTTTAAATTTTGTAGGACAAACATGTATCATTTCAAAATTTGATTAATGTCATATATGATATTGAAAAGTACATTTTTTTGTTTGTTTATTATCACTAGTGCATAGGTTGATCTTTTTTATTTGTGATATTCGGCCAAGTCAAGAAATTTAGATCATATTATCTATAAAAATTGTAGGAGGTAGTAAAATAAGCCAAATGCCTTTAAAGATCTAAGATATGCTATGAGAATATACATATATATTAAATATTATTACTATATTAAGCAAATGAACATATTATATGAAGTTATGTAATTACATTTGTATTGTAGATTTTCCAAATAAAGTTTGGATAAAAATATTGTTTTATTTCATCACATCACATCAGCCTTTGAACTCATGTGTTTTGCCCATAGTCACCACGCTGGGCAGGCGGGTTGGTGACCGCAGGGCTGGCTTTGTCGCGTCGAAGACGCTCCTGCCCGTCTTCGGCCTCTGTATTTCAAAGCTCGCAGTTGGATGGTTATCCCGCCATCGGTCGGCTTTTTAAGTTCCAAGGTAGTAGTGGAACTGTGTTATCCCTTAGTCGCCTCTTACGACACCCACGGGAAGAGACGGAATTGCTATATTCTTTAATGCCGTAACCATACAGCATATTTAATAAATACAAACTACCTACCCTATTTTAGTACAAATTAAACTTATATTAGTACTAAATTCGCTGGGTTTTAGAACTAAATTTCGGATAAATATTACCATTTAAAATTTATTTTCACTTCCTAAGGATGTAATTTGGTATCATTAAAAAAGGTAAATTGGAAAAAAAAATCTAGTAATTTTCAGATCTCATAGAATAAATATTTGAATTTTATTTCAACTGCAAACTTATTAAAAGTTTATTTTAAGATAACAATTGGTTTGAAACTAAAATTGACTAAGGAACGAATGAGGAAATGGCGTTGGAAATTCAAATATCACTATATTAGTCAAATACGCGGAATGATCCAATTAGGTACGCGTATTTGCACTATCTCCAACGATGTGTTGCTGGCCAAATCCGATTTCAGACCAAACTAGGTTGTCAAAGGCTGAACTGAATTTTAGTATACTATTGCCGTAAAAGTTCCATTAACACAGACGATCGCGAGTTCCATTCCCGCTTATATTTTGGGGTTGGGTATTGTTTGTTTTTGTGTTTTCATATATACATTCCTTGTGGGTTTCCCTATCCTGCCTCGAAGTCTCGGAAAGCACGTCAAGTCTTTCCATCTAACTACCGTCCTTACTCATCGCAGGAATACAACATTACGTGAGAGCACTTCTAAGCAATAATGGAGTTCATTTTTTTTAGAATTTTTTAATTGATGGAAAAAAAATTATAACCTTAATACCAGTAGATACTTTATACAGATTAATAATAGAATATAAAAATAAAAGATAAGTTACAAGCTTTTTTGTTTGTTTTTACAAATTTTATATTACGAAGAATTTCTTGATAGGTATCGATTTTGTTTAAGAACATGTAAAAGGTTATTTCATTTGATACTACGCGGTGCCGCTGCACGGTACTGATAACAGGGGCTCATCACGTGGATATATTGAAAAAGGAAATTGTGCTGAAATTATAAATATGTTCAAATAGGCGACTTTATCTTTCGATACTAAAACGCATTTTTCTTAAATTATATAAGTTTTTGCTAGTAAAAAAAAAATAGTGCTTCTTTTTAAATTAAAAAAAAAATATCACAGCACAGAAACACGACTGGATTGGAGTTAACTCTTTGAAATGGTTAAATTATATTTCATCTTATATCCTACCTACATACAAATGTATTTTCATTAATTTTATTACAGTATACGTAGTAATACGTACCTATATCACAGTATGAAAGCTTATAAACATTCATTTATGAATAAACACTGTAAACAATATTATAAACTAAATACATAGCTAGGTTCTCTGTTTTTATTCCTATTAAAAACCATCCAATTGCTAGTCGAGTAATACCAACGAAACTCGCCAAATGCGTAGCCACGATTGCTACACAAGGATACGCTGTAGCACTCATTTTGTACTAAACTTACGACGGTAACACCATTTTCCCTGTTTACCCTACTTACGTAGCCGTCTTTGCTACAATATTTTTGCTTTGTCAAGCCGGTGTCTCTAGATACAGTATAGGTAATTTAAACCCTTTTTTGTTTACAATGCTCCTTCATCATAAGCTCTTTAGTAAAGATCTTCGGCCTTCTTTACTTTTAAAGATTAGTCATTTGTTGAAATTAGGAAAGTGCTTTATACCGAATAATTAAAATTATAATTTAAATTAAATATTTTATTGTATTGTTTACAGTTTGGATAAAAGCAAAAGCCATTAAAATGAACTTAAATTATTATTTTTCAAAACTTATAGGACAATACAGTACAATAAAATATTACAAATCATTACGTGTTCATCAGTAAAACAAATAACAACCGCTTTGGTGTAGTGGTATGAATAGTTGCCTAAAACATCGACGGTTTGCGGGTTTAATTCTCGCTCGGGATGGATATTTTTATTTGTACAAATATTTCTTTCCGGTTTTGATATCTGTCCTTGTAGGTCTCCCCACCTTGCCTCGGAGAGCAAGATAAGCCGTAGGGACCTACGGCTTATCGTGTTGCTATTGTAAATACCTGATAGGGATCGTTACTCATATACATAACATAATCCGCCAATCCGTAGTGTAGCAGCGTCGTGGATTAAGCTTCAATGCTTCTCCTCGATATTACAGGCTAAATCAAAGACGGTACAAAAAAACAGAGGTAGGTTTTTAGGATTCTATTGAGTTATAGCACAGCAGGAAATATCTTACTCAAATTTTGGAGCAACCCAAATAGGAAAGTATTTCAATATTACAGAAGACCACAGCCAAATAATACTGTGCTGCTTCTGCTCCGCTGCTAATGTGTTTATGTGGTAAATAATTGTGTTTGCTCGCAAACGAAAAAAAACCGTCTTCAATTACATCGTAGTAATACAACGTAGATCGACGAAAAACTAGTCAAGTAACTACGCGTTATCAAAGATTACTGAAAAAGTAGTTATCAGATCACAATAAAATTTAAACGTGACCACATGATAAACATCAGCTTTCGATTAAATTAAAAATTATCAAAATCGGTACACCCAGTAAAAAGTTATTGCGGATTTTCGAGAGTTTCCTTCGATTTCTCTGGGATTTCATCATCAGATCCTGGTATCAAACTAGGGATATGGTATCAAACTAGGGATATCTTCTTTCCAACGAAAAAAAATTTATCAAAATCGGTACATCCAGTAGAAAGTTATGCGGTATAATACAACGTAGGTCGACGAAAAAAGCGGCCCACCGAGTCAAAAGTTCTGAAGTAACTACATAAAAAAAAACAAAAAAAAAAACAGTCGAATTGAGAACCTCCTCCTTTTTTGGAAGTCGGTTAAGAAGGTAACAATTGCTCGTGGGTAGCTTCGGGGATAGCATCGGCAACGCGCTTGGTGTGGTCCTGGTGTTTTAGGAAGTCCATGGGCTACGGTATTCGCATACCATCAGGTGTATGTAAGAAGAAAATAAGTTTGTGTAGTCGTTATATTAGCTAGCTGTCGAGCTAATGATCCTAGACTCGAACCTGTTGCGTTTTCATCTGCAAATGTTTTGCGATTTATAATTATTATATGATAAACAAATGTTGCCATCTGGCTATTGATCTGACTATTTGTGTTCATACTACGATGGACCGTTGATTGTAAGGCGTTGGTTACTATTTATTATTTTCATTAATCTTAAATTGTATAAGACCGACTAAAAAATAAGTGTATAAACGAGCATTTCACAATATTATGTTTCACGAGTGTTATCTACGGAGTTTCGTGTTCATTACGAAGGCCAGTATTTTTTAATGAACCCTAGCTCTGGCGTACATTTCGCTATGAATGTGCTCTCGTTAAACTGAATTTCATCTTAGTCGAGAACAGTCGTATACGTTTAATTATTATCTATCAAATAACATTGCTTAATTTTTGAATAAAATTAAAGAAAACGATGATTATTTGAATAATTTCACAGATAGAATATTGCTAAAGCAAAAATAAAATTTAATACATTTTAAAAGAAAAAAACCGTTAACTCATCGTGAAATCACTTTAGTACTCAAACATGTATAGGTACATAATAATATATTTGATAAATAATATTTAACCTATTTTTCCAATCGGATAAATAGATTTTCAATTTTTCTTCTAAAATAAAATAAAATACCATCTTATAAACCCAGTCATGTCCTTTAATTTAATAAGAAAACAAGAAAGAGATTAAACTTTTATACGCAGTACCTTTAGATACATGACATGTGTAGGGAGAAGTAAAAGTTTTAAGTGAATATGTGATAATACAGCGGGTACAACGTACCTAGGCTACTTTTTTATTTTAGCCTCGCGTGGATTGTTTGACCATTGGGACTAAAAAGTAATTTATTAAATTGTGTCCACGCTACTGTATAGAGTGTTAATTTATTTAACTTAAATTAAATGGCGGATTTTGACAACCCCAATTATTTAACATACTAACTGTGCCCGCGACTTCTTCCGCGTGGAATTTAACAAAAAAAGTTATTTTTCAGTTCGCAGAGTTATAAAATAAATAAATTTCTAAAATAAAAGTAGCCTAAGTTACTCCTTATTACATCGGCTATCTGCCAGCGAAAGCCCCGTCAAAATCGGTCCAGCCGTTTCAGAGATTAGCCAGAATAAACAAACAGACAGATAGACAAAAATGGTAAAAAATGTTATTTTGGTATACGAGTATGTGACGTGTATAGATCGATATGCATTTAGTAAAAAGCGGTTATTATTTTTATTACCAACAGACACCCCAATTTTATTTATTTGTATAGATGTATAAATTCGAAAACAACACAGAACTGTGATCAATTAAAAAAAATTATACATATTTTTAAGCGTTTTTAAAACTGTGTCTAGTTATAATGTGACTAACTCTGCGAAAATATAGAACCATATTACTTTTTAAGATTTAAAGAAAGCTATATACATACATAGAGATATATACGTAAAGTACACCACCAATAATAAATACCACTTTGGCTACTTACGGAAGTTGCTTACTTGAACATTAAATTTCATTACGCTTCGCTTCAGCCTGTAATATCCCACAACTGGGCATAGGCCTCTTTCCCCATGTAGGAGAAGGATCAGAGCTTAATCCACCACTCTATAAATAATATACATATATTATTTATAGAGTGGTGGATTAAGATATTATATTATATTATATTATATTATATTATATTATATTATATTATATTATATTATATTATATTATATTATATTATATTATATTATATTATATTATATTATATTATATTATATTATATTATATTATTACATATTCCTTACAGAATGAAGCGACTTTCAAGTTATAAAGATACCAACTACTTGGAATGAAATTCGTAATAATTATATAATAACTAAGTTCGTCGACGGGTATTATCGTAGAGAATCTTCTGCGCTCCTTTTACTAATATTTCAGTATCTGACAATCAATTAATTATATCAGATCTTACAATCAATAGACAGAAATAGAATAAGTACTGTTTGTACTAGGAAAAATCTGTTTTTTTTTTTTTTTTTAACATTACATTTGCCTTGTTTGTGCATTTGGATGATTTTAAAATACTTAAAATTGAAATCGTTTCAAAATGTCTTTTCATACATTATCTCTATTATTTATTCATCTTTCACATTTTACCTCTGTATTGTAAAGTGTTTTGTAAAGTGTACATGGTAACATTAACAGGTCTTACAATTAAAAAATTATTAAATTAAATTAGCTTTTGACGAGTTAGAGCTTTCACAAGTGGCACTTAAGCTTTATAAAATTTAATTTAGGTATGAGATTCTATGTAACCACAATTACGTTTAAACTAATCTTGATTCTAAATAATTTATTTTGTTTTATTTTTATTCACTGTCATTACTAACTTCACTAGATCCTTTACAACGAAATGTTTAACTTATTTGTATCAAAGTATTCATACTTTTCGTTTTTCTAGATCCGACTAAAGGGACTCCGAATAAACGAAAAAGATAATAATTGTGTTAAAAAAATAATGTTCGCAACCAAAAAAAAAATCCTTTAACTTCACATCGACAAGTAATACAACACAGATAGTCGAATAGCCAATGATATACGCATTCGATCGATCAAAAAATGGGACCACAAGAGAAGCACCAGTGTCCAAAAAAAAAGAAATGAAAATCGATACAGTCAGTAAATAGTTATGAGGTAAACGACAACGTATTAACACGTAAATCGAATTAAGAACCTCCTTATTTTTCTGATGTCGGTTAAAAAAGCTATATCGCGAATTCGTTGTAAATGGACTTACAGTGTAAAAAAGTACCCTATGTTCCCTCGAGTAGTGACGCCTTATGTTTGAATTTATGGATATTTTCAATAAAGGTTTGTATTATTCATAAGGAAACAGACGTAGCGACATCTATCTCATATTTCGAGTCTAAGATTACAAGAAGCCCGGTTCGGAACCCTAGGGGCGAAGCGACACCATATCTTGCTTATGGCCTTCTGGAAAGTCATTATTTTGATTTACTAGCATTCTCGTTCTACTAAATGTAGAGGATTTTAGAATATGTGATTATACTGAGCCATGTATCCTTTATTAGGCTAAGGCTTTGTTTTTTAAGACTGAGCTTCTAATTACGACCCTACAATATTGCAGATTGGTGAATTCGTATTTATTACAATTTCTTTGTAAACGCTAAGCTAATGAATGAGTTTTTTTGCCAATACACATAGTAAACTTTTCAATACTTTACGAAAAGTTTCAAGCTTAATATGGCTAGTTTGGATTTGAAACCGCAAAAATCTTTAGTATTGAATCACGTGACTTATACACTGCATCTTGGCTTTTACAACTTGCAAATATTTAAAATTTACATAAATATAAATAACTTTCTATTTACATTGCGCGTGTTTTGCTTTTTAGGCCACTAAAAATATTGTTTCTATCTTTCAATATTTTTTTTTGATTTGTAATCGTAGGTTTACAGTATAAACACAACTGGAATCGAAAATACAAAATGTTTTTCACTATGTAACAGCATACACAAAGGTAGTGTCAAAACAAACAATAGTGTTTGAAATAACACAATGTGTGAGATCAAACGATTTTTGTAAATGTTGTATGCAATGTTTTTTATACTTTATTTATACGTACAGTACTTACAAGAGGCAATTTCTTTTCAATAAAATACAATATTAATTAATGTACTGTTATTTTTTTAAATGAATAAAAAATTGTTTATCTATTAAGAGCATCACCCACTTCGGCCTATCGCAGTCCACTGTTGGACATAGGCCTCCATAAGTTCGCGCCCGACATTATATTTGTGAGTTCGATTCCCGTTATTTATTTTCTGTTTGGATGTCTGTCCTTGTGGGTTTCCCCACCGTGCCTCGGAGAGCACGTTAAGCTGTCGGTCATACAACATATAACATATCATAGTTACTTATAGAAGGGAATATATCCACAAACTCGCAGTGTGTGAATAACCCGCATATTGTGGATTAAGATCCGATCATTCTCTTACATGGAAAAAGAGGCCTTTGCTCAGCAATGAGATGTTACAGGCTGTTTTTATCTATAATATAAAAATGAGTCGCTGAATGTGTTGCTAAGCGCAAAACTCGAGAACGGTTGGACCGATTTCGCTAATTCTTTTTTTAAAATATTCCTTGAAGTACGAGGATGGTTCTTACGGAGAGAAAAATGCTAAAAAAAAAAAATTAAAATTTCCTGAAAAAGTCTAAAAACAACACTTTTCTATACTCCCATACAAAAGTTTTGTGATAATACTTAAAAGTCAATTTGAACTTTAATACCATACGATAAAGTTTGTGTTATGCGATACGAAGTTCGCCGGGTCAGCTAGTAGACTATAAAATATATAGCTAAATATCACACGTTTATTGTGAAATTGCGTGATTGACTGATACAATAAGCTTACGAGGATATATCGTAGGTGCCTGCCTATATACGTTTAAAAATCTTACCAAAATGTTCGAAAACTAATATTTATTATGTGATATTTGTTTCTTTGTTAATAAAAAAAAAAATGTTTATTATTAAAGTACGCATACTTTGTTTAATTTTATGAAAGTAAGATTAATCTACAAATTACTTGATCATACCAAATCTGTTTCTGTACTAAAAAAAAAGCAGCAAATTCATTTAAAAGAACGGCAAACTTTTTGTTCCGAGAATGGCGGTTGGTACAGGAAGGTAGATGGCGGCGAAAGATTGCAGAAGTTTAAAACGTTGAAAAGTAAAACAATATCTACAAATGCCGTAGAATTGTAGATGTTAATATGACATACATTATATTACTTTGTACATTACTATCTCTATGTGTAAATAACTGTTTTATGTCATATAATTATAATTATGTACTTCAATATTAAGCCGAATATATTATGTACCTAGTTACCTACTGATAATGTTGACAATACTGATGTTCAGTAAAACTCGAATGAGTTTATGTGGCATCTTATTATTAGTAATTGTATTATATATTCTTACATGTATCTTAATAAATAAATAATAAAATAAAATAATGTAAATTTTTTTCTGAGTGTCGTGCAATAAGGTATATTCTATTTTCTATCTATCTACGTATATAATTAGTATGAGTTCGTTCGCCTCAATGGTAAAGCCTAAACTTGATAAATTTCTGTATTTTTTTTTTTATATTTTTCAAAAACGACTTGTTTTGAACGCCTGTTATATGTAAGAATGGAAATAAATACAAATTTTATTGAGTAAAAATAATAAATAAATACATAAATAAATATCATATAACATACACACACGGTCGTCTGTTCCTATGGTAAGCAACTCAATGCTTGTGTTACAGGTAACAGCCGACTGTTACTATTTTTTATTTTTGATAAATATACATAGAACTCGCAACCCGCGGCACAGAAAGCAGGGCCACTACAAACTGAGCCAACGGGCTAGTCAAAAAAGGCCAAGCTAAAAAAATTAAAAATATGTTTTTGTAAAAATTGTTATTTTTAATTTTGAAACGTAATTAAAATATAGTTTCATTTAGATACTACTAACTATATTTTAAGTTCGATAGATAGGAGTTTTTTAGATTTTAAAATAGATATTGGAGTGATTATTTGTCTACACTGTATGATGCCACTGAATCAACTTAAATAAAATGACATATTTCTTAAAATATAAAATTAATAACCTAAAGAATAATGTATATGTGTGTGTGTGTGTGTCTTTTGATATAAATATCCTATGTTTTATTATTTTCCTATGTTTATTTTTGTTTTTTTTTCTCTGTTTCTTCATTAATTATGTTTGTATAATGCTGTTTGATAGTATGGACTTTGTCTGAAATAAAATTATTATTATTATTTTTAAAGATAGAAGAAGAAGAAGTAAGGGCGATATACAATAGATACTTTATAATTTTATTACAATAATACCGATCGTCATTAAAACATCTAACTCCTACGAGCACACGTCGCGTAAAAGTTTGTTAAATTTCAAATGTGTTTTAAAAGGCAACATATTAGATTACTGTTAAACTTTATGATGTTTATGTTTGCTTGCTGACGATAATAGGAAGGGATTGAATTGTTAATAAGACGTAGGTACTTAATTAGAAGTTGAAGAAACATCAAATTTTTGTATAATATTTGCTTTTTATAAGAATATCAATTAAATGTATAGCAGAGGTGGCTCGTGACATTTTTCCACGGTGGTTCATAAAAAAAAACAAACGAAATACTAGAGCTTACTTTTTATTTTATTAGTATAGAAAATCCATTCCGTCCATATAGATTCACCACCACTGCAGGCGCCAACTCCAAACACCAGACACGGAAAACAAAATCATGTATTGCTTTCTCCACATCCACCAAGGGTTTTTTAAACATTTTTCAGATTTAGTTTTCGTACTACATTTTTGAGCAAGTACAATTTCATTTCAAGGTACATTTCGAGAGTTTTTCATGCGGTATATTAAAATATGTACTGTATTGTTCTATTTTTAACACAAAATGTCGCACACAAATTATTATTAATACTTATTTAAAAGAAAAACTGCAAAATAGCTGATAAAGCCGATACGTTCGTTTGTATGCATAAGAACGGCAACAGCGCATAGGCAAGTTATCCCCGCGGTGCGTGGCAGGCCCCGCACGCCGCACGGCCGAACCTGGCGAACGGGCTCTTTACAACGAGCCGGCTCTGCTGCATCCTGCATAGTCTGTTGTAAGATATTTGCTCTCAGCTGACCTTAGGATGTACGAGCGAAGATTAGCAACAATAGGAGTAATAAAAGGAGTTAAAAGAAAAAAAAACTAAATGTTAGAACAAATATATATTAATTATTATGTTCAATAAACACATGTAAATATTTATAGTTATTACACATTACTTGTCGTTTTAAAGTCTTATCCATCTAAAACAAGTTCTACAATAATATCGAAGAGATGAAAATTTGACATGGCGAACGACTGAGAAAAAACTTAGATTGCTGAAGAGAAGTGATCAATAAGTTATATTATAATTAGTACAAGAAAGTTGATTAACAACTTATATAAATTTCTACTTAAGTAGAAGAATTTCATTAGAGAAAGAAGAAGAGTCAAAGGATTTTTTGAGTCATCTAACGTAAATCATATATATTAATACGCTAAGGTTAAGATGTTTGCCTCATTTTTTAACCGACTTCCACAAAAAGGAGAAGGTTCTCAATTCGATTGTATTTTGTAAAATGTATATTATTACATCAGAGCTTTTGACTGGATCGACCGATTTTGATGGATTTTGTTTTAATTAAAAGGTGTTGCGTGTCATTTGGTGCTATTTAAATTTAATTGAGACTTTACAAGTACTTTTAGAGTAATATCTAATAATGCGTCTTTAGTTGACTTTTCGTCATACATAGGTACGTTGTATTAAACTGCATAAGTTTTCACTGGGCTTATCGATTTTGATGATTCTTACTTTAATTGATAGCTAATGATTGTCATGTAGTCTTATTTAAATTTGACCTAGATCTGATGACTACTTTTTGAGTAATCTTTGATGATGCGTATTTACTTGACTTTTTTTTGTCTACTTACGTTGTATTACTTGTCGATGTAATTGAAGTCAGTTTTTTTCGTTTGCTAGCAAACACAAATATTAGAAAAAAACCTCACAATAGCTCCACATAAATTATATATCATTTTATAGATAATTGCTTGCTCTGTCGGCATCAAAATCTTTAATTTTGAAACAACGTCAACACGATTGACGGTCGGAATCATTTCACGTATTTAAATACTTTTTTGTAATATTGTACACCTAGTGATAATTATTAAACTTATTTAGTGCGAATTATTCGCACGGGTACATAGCTAGTTGATAGTTAATAATGAAAATCTAATAGTAATCCCTCTCTTAAAAAAACTTTAAACCTGAAGTCGACTAAATTCGAAAAACGATAAAAAATGGAAAATTGCATAAAAAAATAGTTTTTATTCTTACTTCATCGAATAAAAGAGATGTGAAAAATTACTGACATTACATTAAAATGAACCCGATCGTGCTGGATATTTTTTCATTTGAGTATAAATTAATCCCACATGGAAATTAATATGAAAATATTAATTATTCAAGCGATATTCCGTGCCGTGGTTACTGAGAATAGTATTATCATCAGTCTCACGTAATAACTGTTATTTTTTTTTAAGAATTTTACCAGTCGCTGATGCTCTGCTCGCTACTTTACTATAAACGCTTCATGAGTTTGGAGTCTATACAATATTTTCTCTTTCTATAAATAGAAATTTTGTTTGCTAGATTTTGTAATGTGTTTAATCAACAACTTAACTTGTTCTTTGAGGTGGGTTGGCGAGAAACTATAAGTCCAGATATGCTGACATCTAGAAATAAATAGTTTTATAAATAGTAGCATACAGAGACAGCAGAGAGAAAAAATATAACATCTTTACTTGTACGTCTACTCGTACTTTGTATATATAATATTAATTCCTAGATTTTGTTTCTTCCTTGTATTAGTAATAGAAAGCGCGATAATACAAAAAAATGTAATTTTGCATAAATAACAAGTTCAAATGAGTAGTAGATTAATTTCGAAAAATGTAATGTCACAGTTTTAGCTTTTATTAGAAACGACAACAAAATACACATTTTACTATTTTAGTTTGTTTTTTTCATAATAATTTGAATTAATAAAATACGAATATTTCTCGTATCTAACATGTGTCAATAAAAATTAAATGAAGAACATCGCCCGAACCTAATCTGTTGTTGCATCGTTTCATTTGCATTAGAATTGTATAAATTATCAAAATTGCTTGAATAGTATAACAACAAATTAAAATTACGTCTTTTGCACACTGGCACCACAGATAATGTAGAATGGTGAAAACAGTTAAGTTGCAAACTGCAATGTAATTATTTTATAAGACGCAAGGCGTTTGTAACAATTTTGATAATAAAACGTGAAAATGCTAAAATAAATGTGAAACAGTCCAAAATTGCTTAAAGAATGAACTACTAACTGAAAGTTGTGAAGGAACCCGAGTAAGCTTCGTTAAACCAGTTTGAACAAAGCTAATGTTCGCAATCGCGGTCGCTACAGTAACCAAGATATTGGTAATTTAAAGACTGTCTTATCTGAATATAAGATTTCTGGAAAAAACCGCTATTGTCGATAAAGCTTCACACTCAAAGCTTCACACTACACAATACACAAGCACAAATGCCAAGACCACAACAAACATCAACATAACATGACAAACATGGCCAATGAAAATGTCTGTCGTGAGCGGGGATCGAACTCGCGACCACCAGCACAACAGTCAGTCCTACGACCGCTGCGCCAACGCATCGTCAAACCTCATTGTACACTTTTCTTTTTTATTAATAATTTTGTAGTACAATATTGTTCTGTGTGTGAATACAATAAAAAAATAAATAGCTGTGTCGCTAAAAAGATTTTGTCACTTTCAGTGACGCGGGATGTTTCGGATGGAATTGGTCAAAACAAAAGAACAGACTCGGAATCGGAGCGGGAATCGAGCCCACAACCGACTAAGCAAAAAGCAGGGTCTAGTAATAAGTGAACCTAGATTTGTAATAATAATCGATTTAATGAATGTTCTGAAATAAAATTGCCCTATATAGTACATATTGCTGCAGTTTTTGATTGTATTTGTCGCCGAAAAATCGGGAATCTCTCCAACAGGTATAGTTCGCGTCATGTAAAAAGAACGCTGAAAGAAACTGGAGAGGGTGCGTTTGCGCATGGGTATACTCGCGCACAAAAGTACTACTGTTTTATTTTTTAACTAGCTGACCCGGCGAACTTCGTATCGCCTAACATAAACTTTATCGTATGGTATTAAAGTTCAAATTGACTTTTAAGTATTATCACAAATCTTTTGTATGGGAGTATAGAAAAGTGTTGTTTTTAGACTTTTTCAGGTTTTTTTTTTTTTTAGAATTTTTCTCTCCGTAAGAACCATCCTCGTACTTCAAGGAATATTTTAAAAAAAGAATTAGAGAAATCGGTCCAACCGTTCTCGAGTTTTGCGCTTAGCAACACATTCAGCGACTCATTTTTATATTATAGATTAGGCTTTCACTCGCGGCTTCGTATAATGTTTATTGGTAGGTACATTAAAAAATACTAGAAATACAAGTGCGAATAATTCGGACTAAATAAGTATAATAATTATCACTTTACAAAATCACATTTTTTCTTAAAACAAAAGCAATAACAAAATTTTTAGTTATTGAAATGTCGTATTCAAAAATATTAATTATCTGTACTCTCGATATTCGTATCTTAATAGTTTTTATCTGTTTAAAATGATAAATTGATATTTGTTTTTTAGTGAAATTAATAGTAAATGGAGAATTTTGTAATTTAAAACTTTTGTGCGCGATAATATTTTGAGTCGACGTTGAACTGTCCAACCAATAGCACACCGGCAAGCATGCGACACGTGATAAAAAATCCCGTCCCCTACCCCATACCACCAAATAGACCGATAAATCGCTTCTGCGCAGCTTTAAGGCAAGCGTTCTTTTTACATGACGCGAACTATAGTCACTTATTAGAAACTGTAAAAAAAGTTGAAAAACGTATGTCTACCGTTTTACAACATTCGTATTATCCCTAGTAGTTATATTACTAAACAGAGAACCCGAATTTAATATCTTGACTTGTTCTACATTACTCATATTTCCTTTGAGAACATTACCTTTAATAACATTTACATGTGTTCGAGTTTCATCAAAATTTATGATTTCAATTATTGATATTATAATTGTATTTAGCTTAAAACCTATTTATACTAGATGTGTTTCGTAATATTTTATACTAGACGTACTGCGTGGTTTCACTCGCTACTTACTACTACTACTTCAGCATAAGTGTTTGTATGTCCGTGGAAGCTTGATAGCACATAGAGATAATTTGATATTCTGCTTTATTTTTCTTTAAAGTTTCTTTAAATCAGCAGTCTACTGACCAAATACATTGTATAAAACTTAAAAATTTTCTATAAAAACCTTCATCCCCATTTTAAAAAAATGTCCCCATCCTTATTATAAAGTAAATAGTTCAAAACGTTATTAATTGTGACAGGTTCTTTGCAATTATTATCAAGAGCTTATATACCAATTTTAATACATCTACGTCCAGAAATATTAAAGTTCCGTTCAAACTTTAACCCTCCATCTTATCTGACGTCTCTTACACAACCTACCCCTGTACCACATTTCAACTTCATACAACTAATAGTTTTCAAGATTTTGAAAGTAGTCATAATATTTATTGATTACGCAAAATGAAATTACTTTTTCCTGTTTATTGTATCAATATAGATAAATAAATAAATATCTACACAATACACACACGGTCGTCTGTTCCTAAAGTAAGTAACTTAATGCTTGTGTTATAGGTAACAGCCGACTGGTATATAGCTCCATTTTTTATTCGCTAAACATATTTATAAATAAAACATATATAAATATATAAATAAATATTTATATTACACCCAGACCCGGGGTGGGAATCGAACCCATAACCCTCGGAGCAGAAAGTAGGGTTGCTACAAACTGCGCCAACGTTATTATTTTGTTACAATAATGACGTAGAGTCGGTATCTATACATATAATAAAATGGTAGGAAAGTCAAAACTGTATATTGAAGATTTTTTTAAAACAATACTTGGAGTGTGATCTACAATCGATACCGAAGCCCAAAATATAATTTTTAGAATTTTTGTCTATTTGTCTGTTTGTCTGTATGTATGTCCGGGATAAACTCAAAAAGTACTGCATGGATTTACTTCAAATTTGGCACGAATATTATTAAGAAGTCGGGTCAACATATAGGCTACAAATTATCACGCAATCACCTACGGGGAACGAGCAATGAACCTTTAATTCCTCAACGCATTCTGTAACAGCGTGTAATCTAACGACGCATATTTGAATGTTGTTATTATGTTAATAACCATGCTATAAGCTAGCTTCATACTATAAATAACGACATTCTGTAGTATATTTAGCATTGCCCGTGCGAAGCCGGGGCGGGTCGCTAGTTACTTAATAAATCCTGCGCGTACTCAAGTAGATATTGAACTATTGATATGGTATCGCGGGCTTTATTTTCATACGTGACAAATGTAAGTCTAGCTCGTATAGATAGATATTTTTCATGATCATAGCGTTTGTACTTGTATATTGTGTGTGTTTTCCGACCCTCGACACAAGAATTATATTGTACTGAGGTTTATTAAGCGTAAATAGCGTTTAATTATTTATTATCTTTTATAAATGTCACGTGCCTATTTAAAGGTATTTGCAAATTTATCAAATTATACTCGGATTTAAAAATTTTACTCTGTAAAGGCATCGTTATGTATAAAATTTTTGCAGTAATATCTTGACAATAAAAGGAAAGAATTAAAAATTCTTATTCTCCAAGATTAACCTTAAATACATTTAACAAAACTCGACGGTAATCTTTCGTATAATTTGCCGTTAGTCTAACAAAAGGCTTCATGAATATTCTATAAGGTTTGATTCAATCGAATTGTTTTTTTAAGTCTCTGATTAAACCCTTTATTTTTTTTCAAACCTCGTTCTTCGTTATTCGTTGCCTTTTCTACTTCTATTTTTTCTGGTTCACTTTAACATCTCATTTACCAGGTAGTAGTAACCATTTATTGGATTTAATTGTAATTTTATAATAAATGATTTAGTTGAATCTTATCTTATTCTTATCTTATGTATATACCTAAATAAAATGTTAAAATAAATGTTGCTAAGCGCATAACTCGAGAATGACTCGACCAATTCGGCTATTTTTTTAATGTTTTTTAGGGCTCACGAAGGTTTTAATACTAAAAAAAAAAACAAAAAAAATAATTTTTACTATTAACTTTTGACGGAACGAAGTCTGTCCGGGCAGCTAGTTAAAAATAAATGAAAGAATGTTGTATAAATAAAATAGGTAAAGTTACAAACAATCTACAACTGAAGCCTGTTAAAACAATATCATAAACAAAGCTATAAAGCAAAATTATGTTTTTAATACTTTTTAACGTCCTCAACTGTGTATAATTGTAATAATATACTCATTGTGTATAATAATCAATACATATAATAAAAATGTAAATGTAATATGTTTGTGCACGCTAATCTCAGAAATGGCTTATTCGATTTAGATACAATTTTCACCAATATATTGTGGTAAGCTTCACTTAACATTTAATGTTTGTTTTATATCAATCGGTTCATAAATAAAAAACTTATGCCAATTTAAAGAATTACGTTGAACGTGTAAATACCCAAACGTTCATAATCCAAAATAAACCAAAAGATATATCCAAAAAATACTGTCCAATGTCTCAATTCCACGAGGACGAAGTCGTGTTCACAGCTAGTAGTAAATAAAAACAAGTTTTTGAAAGTAAACTGAGAGTATCAAATGTCAGGATAATACCGAATTAAAATTGATTTCTAATTAATTACTAAGTAAAACTATTAATTTACTTTTTAATTAAAATATTAAATAGATACACAAAGTTTGACGAACCTACGAAATAACTAAAGATTACGAAATTATTTTATAACTTTCAAGAGTTTTGTACTTTACCTTTTAAACCTAGGTATTTTGAAATATTATTACGATATTTATACAAACATATGTACACTATTCTATAATAATTACGAGTAAGTACGCTATGATAAATATCGGCAGCTGTTTTTAGTTTAATCGTACATCTAACAAGATGACTTATTTAGAAATTTAATTTGATTTCGATTCATTAAATTCATCGAAGCGGCAAATTAGATTCGTTCATTTTAATAAATTAAAATTCTAAATTACCCAACACATAATATATATACTTCATTTAATAAAATTAATTCTTCAAACTATATTTCGATGTTTCTGCTCCAGTGAATCACTCTTAGTCAATTTTTGTATGAAACTTTATTTTATTTAATAAATATACTTGTATTTCTCCGTAAAAGAAAGCGAGTGATTTCGTAGCTCGCTGGTCTGGAATCAAACGAGTAGCATTACTTTCACGACGGTTGAGATGATGTAGGTTTCCTATGGAGACCTTATTGATTTTTATTTGAAGTACAAATATGATTGTTTATTACTTTTCTTGTTCAATTCAGTCGCTATAAGAATATCAGCCATACATGAGTGGAATAGGATAGTTTAGGACTAGTTTTTCAGTACATTTCTTGTAGTCTTCTAGTAAAACGTAGTTCGATACTACAAGAATAATAGTATTGTAAAGCAGAAGAATTATAGCGTTTATTTAAATACACTATATTTATTTAGGATAATTAGTAAGCAAAAATTATAAAAGACGATTACGGTTAAAGACTTGTTCGTTAAGCCTATTTCTATAGATTTCGAATGTTATGACCCGCCTTTATTTTATATACATATAGTTTGTGTTAAAAAAGCTGACAGAAATTACGGAACGCTGATCCCACGAATATACTGACGTACCAAACTGATGGAAGTTTCCCAGGCAACCACCCCACGAGTTTCCCCGTATTAACCTTTTAATGCCTCATTGTTTTAATTTCAAAATTTATTAATTGTAATATTATTTTGATCACTCTTTATTCCCACTTAGAGCTAAGCGGTCGTTAGTAATTTTGGTCGCTGGACTCATGTCTGCATTAGGGACACTAAGTTTAGAATAACTGGTTTTCTTTATGTAAGTTGCAGTTGCAGTTGGTACTTACCAAGTAACGATTATTAACAAAAATAAAAATTGGAATAACAAAAGCACGGGCATTATAAGCCTGTGGATATATCTTTATATATGTATAAAAAAAACAGTCGTTAGTTATAAGATAATTATTGTGCTAATATAATATTACGCTACAGCCTGTAATATCCCACTTCTGGGCATAGGATTCTTTCTCCGTGTAGGGGAAGGATCAGAGCTAGAAAACGTGATGGAAAGACTGTAAGAGATATTGATGACACCTCTGTACGCTGAAAGAAGCTGATCCAGAAGTTCTACCGATCTTCGTCGCACGGGAGTTGCAAAAATTACCCCCAGTTCTTTTCGACCATGTCGATGTTACACAAATTCTCAAGGACTTAGTGAAGATGCGTCAGGATCTCAACAATATTTCTCATTACTATGCAAGTAAGGAGGATTTAAATATACTGAAACATGACATTGAAACGCTGAAGGGTGTCTCGGTTGCAAATAATCTCTCTAGAAACATAAATCCGAAGAGGGGAGCTTGTATGTTACAAAGTTTCGAATGTAACAGTGGTCCTATGGGGTTGCAGCCTTTCAGCAATAGAAGGACATTTGTGAGGGTCCCTGTTCATTATCACCGAGCAGAAAAAACCGTTATAAAAATCAACATCCCGAAGAGGGTAGTATTGAAAACAAATCATCGACCGAACAAATGAATAACGGTGTGTCACCGGCTGACTTCGTCGAGTCAGCTGTGAGCGGATCACTCGAAGAGGTAAACAAATCAAAGCTAACGCCGAGCGAGCGCATGACTCATGCGTTGAATGTTCCTGCGCCTACAATACCGTCAGACGGGCCGTTCTACAATGACTGCAAGCCGCAGGATAGAAAATCTTACTCTAAAGTTTTGGAACAGGGTGAATGGAAGCCTCAAGAAGAAAATAAGCCATGGATATTGGTAAAATAATTTTTAACAAAAAAAAAACCGACTTCAAAAAGGAAACTAAAACTGTTATTGTAGCCAGGTTGTTGTAGTATTTACTTGGCACCGACTTCAAAATTATAAAATATTTATTTAATCATTTCTGATTAACTAAATCAAAATACGAATTACTTTGTACTAAGTAAATTTATTTGTCACTTTTTAGTTTCCTTTTTGAAGTCGGTTTTTTTTTGTTAAAAATTATTTTATTTTACAATTTTTAGTGATTGGTAGACCTAACAAGGATGCTTTTTCTCTTATGTCGGGGGTTCGGAAACATACACAATACACAAGCACAAACACCCAGATCATGACAAACATCTATATGGCCAATACAAATGTCTGTCGTGCGCGGGGATCGAACCCACTAACGCCAGCGCAACAGCCGGTGCTGTGACCGCTGCGCTAACGCGTCGACATACTATGAGTAAAGTTCGCTATCAGGTGTACGTAATAAC
The DNA here is from genome assembly GCF_905220565.1 of Melitaea cinxia. Lineage (NCBI taxonomy): Eukaryota > Metazoa > Arthropoda > Insecta > Lepidoptera > Nymphalidae > Melitaea > Melitaea cinxia. The sequence continues at coordinate 4,429,251 of NC_059407.1, forward strand.
AACCGAGACTGACAGCCTAGCGTGTTCTCCGAGGCTAGGTTGGGAGAACCACAATTTAAGGATTAACAACTAGACCAAAAATAAATATTTATATAAACATAAATATCCACTCCAAGCTGGAATAGAACCCGCGACCGTCGGTGTTTAGGCGCCGCCGACACGGCACATGCACCATTATATCAAAGCGGTCGTCAAACAGCAAAAGGTAACTGCTGTAAATTGTTGAGAATTTCCCTCGAGTATTTATGGGCTCCATCATCAAACCTGGTCCTGCGACACAGATGATCACACAGCAGGTAATTGCTATAAATCGTTGAAAAGTTCCCTCGACTATCTTTTGTCTCCATCATCAGACTTTAATGGCAATTGTAACTCATATAGGTGCAAAGTTCCCATCAATAGAAACGAATTAAGTTCAAACAGCAGGTAATTGCTATAAGTCGTTAAAGAGTTCCCTCGACTTTCTTTCGTCTCCATCATCAGATTGAAATGGCACTTATAACTCATATATATGCAAAGTTTCCATCAATAGAAACGAATTAAGTTCAAACAGCAGGTAATTGCTATAAATCGTTAAAGAGTTCCCTCGACTAACTTTTGTCTCCATCATCAGACTGTAATGGCACTTATAACTCATGCAGGTGCAAAGTTCTCATCAATAGAAACGAATTAATTTCAAAAAGCAGGTAATTGCTATAAATTGTTGAAGAGTTCCCTCGATTATCTTTCTTCTCCATCATCAGATCGACTCCAGACCTTTATTAAATAGTAGTGCTTTATAGTGCTTAATGAAAACATGATTCAATTTACTAGTCACCTTTACGATTTTTGAAAGTTTTCCTCGATTTATCTGGGATCCCATCATAAGATCCTGGTTTCCTTATCATGATACCAAACTATGAATATCCCCTTTCCAACGAAAAAAGAATTATCAAAATCGGTACATAAACGAAGAAGTTATCTCCGAACATACATAAAAAAAAATATATATATATGGTCGAATTGAGTAACCTCCTCCTTTTTTTGAAGTCGGTTAACAAAAAAAAAAGATTGAAAAATCGATTTGTTAGTAACAAAGGGAAAGCCGTTGTCGAATCAAATGTAAATTTTAAAGCGGCGGATATACGAATACCGCCGTATATTTATAACATAGCGAAAGATGTGACGAAAGACGATATTTAAAATTATGTAAAAAATAAGACGAAAGTCTCTGTTGATTTGGAGAAAGTTATTATGAAAATCCCAAAAGATTATGATGCATATAAAATCTATGTGCCTAAAAGTAAAGTAGCATATTTTTTAAGAGATGAATTTTGGCCGGAAGCGGTGGCATTTAGACGCTTTATAGACTTCAAAGGAAGACACCGAAGTGGTCAAATGCCCAGGACTACCTTTAATCAATAATGGATGTTACAACTAAAATAATTAGTTTCAACTGTAAGAATGTACAGCGGTCTGTTACTTGTGTGAGGTCTCTCTGCCGGGATGCTGACATAATTGCTTTACAAGAGACATGGCTCCTACCACATGATCTTCACTTTCTGGGAAATATAGATGAGGACTTCGCGTTTACTGGAAAATCAGCGGTAGACACTTCGCAGGGTATTCTCCGTGGAAGACCGTACGGTAGGGTGGCACTGTTGTGGAGGAAGTCTGCGTTCCCGCGTGTGTCGGTAGTTGAGTGTCATAGTGTGCGTTTAGCGGCTGTTAAAATACACCTCGACAGTGGTAAGTTGATGCTAGTGATTACTGTGTATATGCCTACGGACTCGGCGGGCCTTGGTGATTTCACGGACTGTATGGGTGAAATAAGCCTTGGTGGAGACAAACAGCATCGAATCTGTTTTTATACTTGGGGACTTCAACGCACACCCCGGTGAGCAGTTTTCACTAGAACTTTTAAATTTTTTTAACGAAAACATGTGGTCGTGTGTAGATATGGTACTATTACCTAGCAATACCTATACATATGTTAGTGACTCACAAGGCTCTCGCAGATGGCTCGACCATTGTATTGTTACTAGTGCCGCACGGCATTCTGTACTTAATGCATCTGTTTTGAATCATGATGTTTACTGGTCTGATCACTTTCCCTTATTAATTAAATGTAACATAAGCAAGATTCAGTGTAAAATTGTGGCCCCCACACAATATTTTAATCAAATAAAATGGGGTGAAAGGGACAGTGATCAAATACAGATATATACTGATAGTTGTAATAGTAAATTACGCTTAATAGACCTTCCGGCGGATTTTTGTGGATGCAATGATAAAAAGTGTTCAAATGTCGATCATAAAATTAAAATAACAGCTATGTATAATAAGATTGTATGTATTCTGAGGGAGTCGGCAGCTCCCAGGCAGCATGTAGCTATGTCGATAAAAAAGTGACGAGGCATAAGTGCATAGCGGGCTGGAATATGCACGTTAGTAGCGCTCACAGGGAGGCTCGGTTTTGGTATCAGTTTTGGTTATTGTATGGTAAACCGGACACTGGTTTTATTTATGATAAGATGCGTGACTCGAAAAAAATATTTAAAGCTAAATTAAAATATTGTCAAAATAATGAAAAACAAATAAAATTAGATATTATTGCTCAAAATCATGCCGATAAAAATTTCAATAAATTTTGGAAAATTACTAATAAGCTAATCCAAAATCGAGCCTCCCCGTGAGTGTAGATGGTAAGTTTGATCCGTCTGACATAGCAAATGCCTTCCGTGAACACTTTAAAGTGGAGTCTTCCCTCCCTATAGAGTCGCAGGTGTTCGATGTTGGGTGTCGCGACGGGGACTTTACTGTTAGGTTTTCTGAAGGTGAGGTCGCTTCGGTTATTAAAGGAATGGCCAGAGGTAAGTCTCCCGGTCACGATGATCTCAGTATCGAGCACCTGAAGTACGCGGGGGTGCACTTGCCTCGAGTTCTGGCCACGTTTTTTAATTTATGTATAAGCCATTGCTACCTATCAAATGAATTAATGTATACTGTTGTTGTGCCTATAATAAAGAATAGAACGGGGGATGCCTCCGACTTGTCCAACTACAGGCCTATATCTCTGGCTACGGTTATAGCCAAGGTGCTGGATGGTTTGCTTGACAGAAGACTGGCCGAAAATATTAAAATCCACGATTTACAGTTTGGTTTTAAGCCAGGCTTATCCACAGAGAGTGCCGTTTTCTGTCTCAAGCAAACTGTGCAGTACTACACGGCTCGAAAAGCCCCAGTCTTTGCTCGCTTTTTGGACTTGTCGAAGGCATTCGATTTAGTATCGTACAATTTGTTGTGAAGAAAACTACGGTGTGAAAGCAGTCTATCTCTTGATGTCATATCAATATTTAGATATTGGTATGACAATCAGAGGAATTGCGTCAAATGGGCTGGCTCGCGATCGGATGAATACGGGTTGGAATGTGGGATGAAGCAGGGGGGTTGACCTCACCCAAGCTTTTTAACTTGTATATTAATAAGCTGATCGAGGAGCTCAGCAGCACCTACATAGGATGCCATGTAGGCGGGACTTGCATCAATAACATCAGCTACGCAGACGATATGGTGCTGCTGATCCCGTCGATTGGCGCCTTGACTAAGTTGCTTCACATATGTGAGGAGTACGCAGTGGCTCATGGACTCAGATATAACGCGTTGAAAAGAGAGTTCATGGTTTTTCGGGCGACGGACGCGAGGAGACAACGGAGAGTAACTTGTGTTACTCTAGGAGGCTCTCAGTTGAAAAGAGTTGACCGATTCAAATATCTGGGTCACTGGGTCACTGAGAGCTTCACAGACACGGTGGATATTGAGAGGGAGCGTAGGGCGCTGTCTGTTCGCTGTAACATGTTGATTCACAGATTTGCGCGCTGTAGTAAACAAGTCAAAATAACACTTTTCAAAGCCTACTGTCAATCGTTCTACACGTGCGGTCTGTGGATCGATTTCATGCAGTGAGCATACAGTGCACTCCGTGCCCAGTACAACAACGTGTTCAGGATGTTGTTTGGTTTGCCGCGCTTCTGTAGCGCGTCGTCTATGTTCGCCGAGGCGCGCACCGACTGCTTCCACGCGATCATTAGAAAGCGGTGCGCGTCGTTGTGGGCGTGAGTACGCGGAGCATCGAATACCATCCTGAACGTCTTGGCCGACCGATGGGACTCCCCATTATTTTGTCGCTGGGTACAGCTTCATGCTCCTTCTGCTAACTATAATCTTTAGCACAGGGGTCCCATAGGAAGAAATTATTATATTACATTTATAAGTTTTACTAACTTAGTTGTAAGTTTAGTTCTAAGTTTTGTGTACCTAACACGTAGATTATTATATTTTGTCATGTGCGGGGATCGAACCCGCAATCGCCAGCGCAACAGGTACCATCCATGGCTATAACCGTTGCGCCAACGCGGCGTCATATATATAAGGATACCAGGATCTGACGATGGAATCCCAGAGAAATCGAGGGAAACCCTCGAAAATCGTAGTGACGATTAGTACTTGTACGTTGTACGTTTGTCGATATAATGAAGTCGGTTTATTTTTCTTAAATAGGTAGTTGTAAGTTAGTTTTAAGCTAATTGACGTGGAGCATACATACATATATAGGTACCTACCTACCTATCTGTCAATTTATAGTATGTTATTTTTGTATATATATATGTACTAGCTGTGCCCGCGGCTACGCCAGCGTTTAAATCAGTGAGTCACAAAGTTTTCCCGGCAAATTTCCAGTGAAACTCAAAATCTCATCAAAATTGGCTTAGCCGTTCCATAAACGTTCCTCTTGAAGCCCTCTCTCCATTGGTAAAACCGCATGAAAAGCCGTTCAGTAAATTTTGAGGGAATCGATCACAAACACTTTGGGGACTTATTGTTATAATACACTAACTGTTGCCCGGGACTACGTTCGCGTGGTTATGAAGATATGCATTACTATTAAGATGTTTAAGCAAATTATTTTTTTATTTCAGTCACTTGAAATGCTTATCACGCTGAGTAATTTTTTAAAAGGCACAATTTAGTATAATTACTTATTAGTTATTTTTATAAAACCTCTCTATACACCACATTTTTAGTTTTATTTTCAGGCTGCAGTATAAATAATCTAGCAGGCGAACTTATAGCTGCTGTATATGTTTCATACAAACTATCGACCCCAATCAAACGCCCTTAGCAGTGGAATATCAAAAAATCCGTTCTTAGCGGACGTTTACTAACTATAATCTACCTCCCTGCTAAATTTTATCTTTGTCCATCCTGGATGGATGGACCATTCAGCGGTTTTTGAGTTCTCATGATGAGTGAGTCAGTGACCTTTCTCTTTTATACATATAGATTACGATGCATTATTTGGACCCCTTTTCACTATCTATAGAGCATACATTTTAAATTTCGTCTCTTACTTTAAAAACATAGGCCTTTCATACAAACTTACAACCCCCGTTTTATCCTCTTAGGTGTCGAGTTTCGTAAAATTCATTCTAAGCGGATGTTTACGCCCTATAAGGAACCTACCTGCCAAATCTCAAGTTTGTAGCTATTACAGTTTCGGAGATTTCGTGATGAGTGAGTCAACCTACCATCCCCCGTTTTAACCCCACAAGGGAGTTGATTTCTACAGATACATTATTTGGACAGCTTCTCACCACCTACAGAGCGTACATTTTAAATTTCAAGTCTCTTACTTCAAAAACATAGGACTTTCATACAAACTTCCAACCCCCGTTTTACCCCCTTAGGGGTCGAGTTTCGTAAAATCCGTTCTTAGCGGATGCCTACGTCTTATAAGGAGCCTAGCGGCCAAATTTCTAGTTTGTAGGTGTTATAGTTTCGGAGATTTCGTGATGAGTGACCTTTCGCTTTTATATATATATATATATATATATATATATATATATATATATGTGTGTGTGTGTGTGTGTGTGTGTGTGTGTGTGTGTGTGTGTAGTATCTATAAGCTAGTTAACAATTTAAGAGGTGCATGTATAGATGCTGATGTACAATATGTTATTAAATTTGTATAAGTATACCTATAGTAGATGTTAAAGTACAATATTAAAATCTGTATGCGCGTAGCGATCTTCCCGCCCACATCCTATTACTAATACATCTCGTCTCACGTTCTCGTTTTCTTTTTTATACTTTCTTTCAAACATACTTTAGTAATCGGAAATTGTTTTGCAATATTTCATCTCAAAATTGATATATTTCTTAAATATATTTTTAAACTGATGTTTAATATAATAAAGAGCGTTATATGTATAATAATAAATCATTTGTTAAATTTTGTACGTCGTATAATTTTTTATTTTATTTCAAAATTTACATTCACGGGTTCAAAATGCCCATGCCTTTTGTTAATCATGCATGCATTATAATAATACTACCGGCGATTTTTCATTATCACTACAGACCTAAAGTCCTGTGACTGCCTAGTAAAACTAGGACGTGATCCGACGGTGACGGTTTTTTTTCCTTACAAAATACTATTTGATGGAAAAGTCTACACATCATTCATTTGTAATTTCTGAACATATTATTATTATTTTTTATCTATGTCTATATTTACACTTTTTGCTAGTTATCATATATGTACACTTATTTCCTAGTTACCATATATGTACACTTATGTTCTGCTTACAATATAGGTACACTTAACCTATGTTACTTTTAGTAAGGGATTTTTTTGTTTTTTTTTCTAATATATTTATTTATATATAGTTATTATTTATATTTATTTACACTACTACATAAATTCATCTACATAATTATATATCTATATCTACTTTATTTAATACAGCATCTTGAACAGAGCCCTTGCCAGCGACATATCACGCTTGTAGATGGTTCCGTCGTATAATATTAGGCCGAGAAAAAAATTTATTCCTATTTTATATGGCAATTCAAGGTAAGATTTCGCAAGATTTGTTTACATGTAACTATAGTATATATGTACCATTTTGTTCGGTAGCTTGCCCACATATCGTAGGTAGTGACAGGACAGGTGCCATGTTACTGTAGAAAATTTTGAACTTCTCATTAAAAACCCGCGACAAGTAGTTTTGACGGTCTCTCGATGTTGAACTTTATACTGCCTAAAGAATTCTGAAGAGACCGAAACAGATAGAAATCTGAAGATGCAAGACCAGAGCTATAAGGTGGATGCATTAAGACTTACCAGCCAATCTCTCAATTTTAGTGAAGTCGCTAAAGACGTATGTGATGGGGCGTTGTAGTGATGAAAGACCACAACCTTTTCTGTTGATCAATTCTGGCCGCTTATTCTTAATTTGTTGCTTAAGCCACATCTCCTCCTCATCAGCTGTTAACAGTAGAAATCCGATTTGATTGTTTTGCCGAACGGCTAAAACTCATAATGAATGATGCACTTCCAATCCCATACTCATACACATACATCATACACATCACCTTATTGCGTTTCAACCGTGGTTTTGCGATAGTTTGTGCACCGACCTTTAATTACGATCTCTTTTGTACTTTCTTATCGTATTTGATCGACTTTAGTAATCAGTCAAGATCGTCACCAGTAATCAATCTCTTCAAAAATGCAAATTGTTGCTCGTATGCCGAGACTTGTGAAAAAAGTCATAGAATGAAAAAGGGGGATTTATTGCTGAAAAATGTGCTTAGCTAATTATAGCGTTTTTTAGCATGGACTATTAATATTTCTTTACGCTTTCCTTTTTTTAAATATATTATTGATTGATTTGAGATTATATTGATTGTTAATAAGTGTGTTTGCTCACAAACGACAAAAACCGACTTCAATTTCATCGACGAGTAATACAACGTAGATCGACGAAAAACTAGTCAAAATCGGTACACCCAGTAAAAGTTATTGCGGATTTTCGAGAGTTTCCCTCGATTTCTCTGGGATCCCATCATCAGATCCTGGTTTCCTTATCATGGTACCGAGCTAAAGATATCCCTTTCCAACAAAAAAAGAATTGTCAAAATCGGTACATCCAGTAGAAAGTTATGCGGTATAATACAACGTAGGTTGACGAAAAAAGCGTCAAGTAAAAACGCATTATTAAATATAACTAGAAAAGTAGTTTTTAGATCTCAAATAAATTTAAATGGGACCAATTGACACACACCACCTTTCGATTAAAAAAAAATTGTCGAAATCGGTCCACACGGTCAAAAGTTCTGAGGTAACATACATAAAATAATTGTGTTTGCAGACAAACGAAAAAAAAACCGACTTCAATTACATCGACAAGTAATACAACGTAGATCGACGAAAAAATAGTCAAGTAACTACGCGTTATCAAAGATTATTCAAAAAGTAGTTATTAGATCTCGATAAAATATTATATGTGACCACATGATAAACACCAGCTTTCGATTAAATTAAAAATTATCAAAATCGGTACACCCAGTAAAAAGTTATTACGGATTTTCGAGAGTTTCTCTCGATTTCTCTGGGATCCCATCATCAGATCCTGGTTTCCTTATCACGGTACCAAACTAGGGATATCCCCTTTCTAACAAAAAAAGAATTATCAAATCGGTACATCCAGTAGAAAGTTATGCGGTATAATACAACGTAGGTCGACGAAAAAAGCGTCAAGTAAAAACGCATTATTAGATATAACTCGAAAAGTAGTCGTTAGATCTCAAATAAATTTAAATGGGACCAATTGGCACACACCACCTTTCGATTAAAATAAAATTTGTCGAAATCGGTCTACCCGGTCAAAAGTTCTGATGTAACATACATAAAAAAAAAAAAAAATACAGTCGAATTGAGAACCTCCTCCTTTTTTGGAAGTCGGTTAAAAAATACAGTCGAATTGAGAACCTCCTTCTTTTTTGGAAGTCGGTTAAAAATTGTTTCATTTGATGATTTAACAGTTTAATTAAACATTTAATATTTAATTTAATTTTCCTACTTTAGTTAAGGTGGTCCTAAACTTATGACCTGCAGTGTAGACACTACATATATCAAAATAGCGTTTATGTACAATTTTTGTCTGTCTGTCTGCCTATCTTTTTGTATCTCTGAAACAGCTGGACCGATTTTGATGAGACATTCACTGGTAGACAGTTGATGTAATAAAGAGTAACTTAAGCTACTTTTACTTTAGAAATTTATTTATTTTACTACTCTGTGAACTGAACAATTACTTTTTTATTCAATTCTACGCGGATGAAGGCGCAAGCAGAGCTAGTATATAATAAGCACACATTGATAAAAGCTGAAAAAAATAATATTTTCTATATAAACATGTTTATATAAAAGTCTGCATTCTCGTTCTGAAGATTTTCCAATAAACGTATGATAAACAGTTGATTACGGCGGACGATCTCTCTCGAGATCTGTCTGCGTTTCTTTAATTTAAAATGCAAATGCGAGACGTACGAATGCTGACTAGATACGCATTATTCCGTCTCCTTATTTAAATAAATTCCCATATTGAGAAGTGGGACAAAACTGTGACGTTTAGTCTCTTACAAAGAAATTTGAGTCGAGAACAATTGCAATGTCAGTGATACCCCGATACGGCAAATTTTATTGGCACATTCCGAAATTCTTGTCTTTTGTTTTTGAAGGAATTGCTGTAGGTTGAACCTTTTTTTGTCATTACATGGGAACCGAGACATTTGATGTATTTTCTTCAAAATTTTTGTAATATATAATACTATATAGAAATTACAAAGGGGTGTTTGTGTATATAAATCGTTTAGTATATTTCTTTTGCCTTCCTCTGAAAAGCAAGTGGTTGTGTCTTTAAATATAATAAATATGAAGAATGGTTAGACTTTAAGAGAGACAAAGGTTAAAATCATTTATTTTTTTTATCTTTTGTCGAACTATTTGTAGTCGATACGAAAATATTTATACATATTTCGTTTGTCTTTTGTGTGTTTGTGTTGTAAAGTAGTACTCCTGCGGATTGGTCTACATCTACAATAAGTAACGACTATTATCAGGAATCTACAAGACTGACAAATAATATTTGTACCAACACAAATATTCATCTTCAGCGGGAATCTAACCTGCAAACGCCGGTTTTTGGGCATGCATGCACCACTAGACCAGAGCGGTGTCAGTATTATATATGTTATTATTAATATTTATACATATAACAATAACAGTGTATTATTAAACGAGTAATGTCTGCGACCTTGGTTATAGGGTCACTGCTTTATGACCGTCCCATGAGAATTCTTTCATTTTCGGAGATATAATGTTTCCATATAGTTGGACGAGGGTATGAGCTGACACTATGCCGAATTTCATTAAATATTATCTTTTGACGCGAAAAATAGGTACTAAATAAATCATTATAATTATGTTTTAGTTTATTTTGCGTAAATACAATCTACGATATTAAAAGATGTATTAATAGTTTTTCTTTAAAATATCTACAGTTTTTATTTCTATTGAAAATATACCTATGATATAAATTTAAAACCCTTTCTTATAAATTTGTTATTAATAAAACCCCTCGACACGAAAATTGCACGATCAGATCATAGTCATGGTGAAGTTGGCAGTGGGCAGCAGCTGCCAACGAATCGACCAATTTTAGACCTGATTTTCTATTAATGATATACTCGTATCTACAAGATATGACTGAGGCTCTCTTTTCTATTTATATAGATCTCAGTAATGAAAAATTATTAGTAAGAGGTTTGGTTGGTTTTATCCGGAACAATAACGATATAATATAAATTAAACTATGTGTCATGGGACACCAGATAGGAACGAAGAAATTTGTCATAAAATATTAATTTCAAGTTCTATTCGAGGTATAAAGAAAATAATTATTCGGGTATACATTTTTTTTTATTTATGATTTTTTATTGATAAAAATTAAAAATGAAAAACTACTTTACAAAATTATCTTAACACCCTTTTTATTTACAATGATTTATAAAAATATATTATAATTATCGAATGATATAATAATAATATCATACTGCAATAATAATAAAAGTCTTCACTAGACTATACACGCCACGTTGGCGCAACGGTTACAGCCATGGATTGTACTCGTTGCGCTGGCGGTTGCGGGTTTGATCCCCGCACATTACAAACATTTGTATTGGCCATACAGGTGTTTGCCGTGGTCTGGGTGTTTGTGCAGTCCTTGTGGGTCTCCCCACCGTGCCTCGGAGAGCACGTTAAGCCGTCGGTCCCGGTTGTTATCATGTACACCTGATAGCGATCGTTACTCATAGTAGGGAATATATCCGCCAACCCGCATTGGAGCAGCGTGGTGGATTAAGCTCTGATCCTTCTCCTACATGGGGAAAGAGGCCTATGCCCAGTAGTGAGATATTACAGGCTGAAGCGTAAGCGTAAGACTATACATAAGACACTATACTGCTATCATATATGACTATTCATAAGAATCTTACACTTTTATTTGACGTTTAATTTCAGATGATCTAGTCCGGAGATGGAGTGATCACCGCAAAACATCTTTTTACGAGGGCTTCGGAGAAATGGACTAAGTATAGTAAATTTCTAAATTATTATATTAACAAACAAAAAACGTTAAAAGATAGTTAACGGCTACCGCATGTGTGTACAAATTTTCAAATTTATAAATTTAAACTTCTATTGGGCATCCTAACTGTATGTAACCCCTAAGTAGTTAGCATTATGTAATGTAAACATTTTTACAGATAATAAGTACCTACGTAGCGGTTGACTTTTAACGAAGCCTATTTGTATAAAGTGCGTGTATATTTTCCTTATAATCATTTAAAAATTTGCAATAACAAGCAGGGGACGGAGAATTTTTCAATTTTATGATAATTTCCAAGAACAAGCAAAATAACAGAAATGTATTAGTAGAAAGGTTTTGATGACTTTTGATTTATTATGATATTATTTATTTTGATATAACCGTGTTCAAATAACTACACGTTACATAACATAGTAATTAATCAGTTAATTGTTATTACTGACAAGATGACTGATCATGTAAATGACATAAATTAAACTAAACTTGTCGAAAGTACAAATACGCTGATGCAAATAATAATTAACGTGAAAATGTAATCTTCGGTAATAACGTGGTTGATGTCAGATTGTGTATCGTTACACATAGGTATATGTCAAACTAGTTAATACACATGTGTATTTTGACTGCTTCGCTTATTGTATGAGTGTACAAAACTAGTTACTTCATAGGGGTGTCATGATAAAACCTGTATCAGATTTTAAGTTAAAATTCTGAAACTATAACTGTGCTAAACCCGTATCCTGTTTTATGTGATAGAATTTGCGGGCTACGAAACCAACATACTAACAGACAAATATTTTTTTTAAATAGTTATTTCGAATATTACTGCTTTTATAACCACCCATTTAATTAGTTAAATACTAAGTAATTATACTTTTAGAGATTTCATGTTATTCGATTTTCCTAATTAGCTTTCGTGTACAGACAACAGCCGGTTAAAATTTATTTATATGTATAGATGCCATTATCGACATCTAGCTAGCGACCAAACCGCAAACAAGCGTTATTAATTCAGTGACTTATAGTATTGTATGTTGTTTTGTGAATACAAAGCGATGTAATTCCCTCTTTAAATAAATTAATATGTTTAAATATAAGTATTTAAGCGAATATAGTGGTGGTTTAATGAATAATTTAGTTTGTATACTGTAATTTTATTATATATGGATGGATATTATTTTATTATATATAGTAGAACTTAAACATCATTATCATCATTACAGCCTATACAGTCCACTGCTGGACATAGGCCTCCACAAGTTTACGCCAAAAATAACGTGAACTCATGTGTTTTGCCCATAGTCACCACGCTGGGTAGGCGGGTTGGTGACCGCAGTACTGGCTTTGTCGCACCGAAGACGCTGCTGCCCGTCTTCGGCCTGTGTATTTCAAAGCCAGCAGTTGGATGGTTATCCCGCCATCGGTCGGCTTCTTAAGTTCCAAGGTGGTTGTGGAACCTTGTTATCCCTTAGTCGCCTCTTACGACACCCACGGGAAGAGAGGGGGTGGCTAAATTCTTAAGAACTTAAACAATTCAGATTTTAAGACTAAATTTGGATTTATATTTTAATGAATTGAAATCAACTGAAATAAAGTTCTCAAAAGCTAAACGAAGGTCTTATATTTAGACTGAAGGGTAGGATTTGAAACTGCTAATCCATTGCAGGCTTAAGAATAATTCGAGAAAGGCGAACAATGATGATTTTTAATATTGTATAATCGTATAAATATGTAAATTGTAATATCTTAAAATCTTGAGTCAATGTGAAACCACCACTAGATTCGGAATGTATATTCTGATAAGAAAAACCAGCATTAAGTTAAAAAGCTACTCTATTCAAGATTTTAGACTTACTTGTTTTTAAGCATACATTTTCAGTTGAGTGTTTTCTCGTGACGTGACGTTATCGCTTACAGCGATCTCTTCCAAGCTACCTTTATTAAGATGGACGTGGCAATGGCGAGAAAATTGCTAAAACAAAAATGTTGTATCACTAAGAATTTAATTCTATGCATTTAGTCTAATTTTTTTAAATATCTTTATTAGGGACTTTTATACAAATGTACATGACAGTCTTATACTATACTAATCCTATACTAAAACTAACAATTTTAATATTTTTAAATAAACTAAATATAATACTAAATTATTACTAAATTTTAATTTAATACTACTGAATACAAACTCTAGTATAGATTTGACACATTGGGATGTTGGTTCAGACAAAGTCTGATTGAACAAGCCAACTTCCAAATAGTCTAATTTTATTTTAAACAAAATATAGGTACCTAAATGAAGTAATGAAAGGTGAGAAAAATGTTGCAATTATATACTTATAATTTATAATTATAATGTAAAAAAACCTTTTGAATAATAATAAATTAAATATCTAACATGTACGTTTTACCTCAATTCCATTCTTGTTCATTATTTTTCAAAAATCGTCTTTTAATTTTTTTTTCTTACAACTGTGGTAAAAAAATGTACGTAAATAAACACCTTATTTAAATATGTTTTAATTAATTTATTGACTCCTAACATCTCTACTAAGAATAATTAAACTCGACGACTTTAATTAAAGTTTATGACACGTTGCTTATTGCTTCTCATCTAAATTTTCTTTTTTATTTGAAAAACATGGAATATGTTTTTACGGTAGGTATATTACGATTTACGATGCCATTTCATATACTATATACAGTATTTTTATGTATATAACACAATGATCAATTAAGGTTGTGTATTTTATTTAAAATTGTTAAAAAATAGAGAAAATTTTAAATCATTGATAGAGTAAAACATTATAGTAATTCTACGATACAGCATGCTGGGCTTAAGCTTCTTTCTCTATGTAGAAGGACTAAAGTTAATTAATTATAGTAAGGATAACAAATTAAATTAATATTTTATAAATATGTGACATGACGACGCGTTGGCGCAACGGTTACTGCACTGGTTTGTGACTGTTGCGCTGGCGGTCGCGGATTCAATCCCCGCACACGACAAACAATTTTATTGGCCATACAGAGGTCTGGGTGTTTGTGCAGTCCTTGTGGGTATCCCCACCGTGCCTCGGAGAGGACGTTAAGCCGTCGGTCCCGGTTGTCATTATGTACACCTAATAGCGACCGTTACTCATACTAGGGAATATATCTGCCAACCCGCATCGGAGCAGCGTGGTGGATTAAGCTCTGATCCTACTTCTACCTGGGGAAAGAGGCCCAGCAGTGGGCAGGGGCTTTGAATATGTAAGGAATATACAATACCTATATTTAAATATAAAGAAACATCTACATTTGTATTTGTAAATTACACGTTATAATATATTTAAGTTCGTAGCGCTTAGGTAGGCGAGCCGTGTCTATTGAAACGATGCAAATTTACAATAGCTCGTATTTTGCTCGTCCTCAATACACTTTGCGGCAACTTTCACAGCCTCATAGCCTCGTTAGCGCTAAATATTAGTTTCAGTAAGCTGATACACGCGTCTGCTTTAATATTGTGTATTTTTATCTTCTTTATAGGAACGTTGTTTGAGGTTAATGTTTAAATGCGTTACAATGACGACTATAATCTATAAAAATATTATCAAGAGGAATGATTTGTAATTTTCTATGATCACAATGAGTAAGCAAAGAAAATAACAGGACTTATTTTAAAAATCTTTAAACAGAATAAAGCTACGTTATCACCGAGCTACATTTGCTACACGTATATTTTAACCGAAAAAAACGTGACAGCTAAAATCATGTAATTCATTAAAAAATATATGAAATAAAATTCTTTAAAGTGAATATTATAACAGTGGACTTTGCTTGTTCTAATTTAAGAAAGAGTACGTAACGCTTAAAATTAGTCACACTAAATAATACCACTGAGAAATAGCAAGAACTAATAATACTCTGACACACGAGTCAGGGATTATAAGTCTAGGTCTAGGATAACGTATGCGCTTAGGTAACCGGATGATGTGAGATCGGTGTGACGGCACAAACTCGCAGTAGTTAGTACTTTGTGCCCAACTCGATACGTGTTTGCAAAACTTCCACTGCTTGTTGCCAGTTTACGTTTAACACTATGAAATACACAATTATCTTGTAGAATTTCTATTGTTTTTAGCAACTAATACCTACTACCGTAAATTCTGATTGTCTTTTAGGCTTATGTGTGTATGTAATGCTGTCTTTATGTGTCCATAACAAGATTAGTAGTTTTCCAAAATATTTGTAGTTAATTATTGTAACAACAGTACTTGTTATTGGTACAATCTAATATATAAAATTCTCGTGTCGCGGTGTTTGTAGTTAAACTCCTCCGAAAAGGCTTGACCGATTCTCATGAAATTTTGTGTGCATATTGGGTAGGTCTGAGAATCGAACAACATCTATTTTTCATCCCCCTAAATCATCCAATAATCATCATCAAAAAATAATCATCCCCCACCCCTAATTTTTTTTTATTTTTTAAATATTTTTTTTTATTTTTTAAATATTTTTTTTTTATTTTACTATGATTTGGCGTTGAAAAATACATACAACCCTAAATTTTCACCCTTCTACCACCAACCCCTATTTTTAAATAGCGTTTAGCGGCAAGACAACGTTTGCCGAGTCAGCTAGTAATTCATACAATTTTATACTAAGTGGCTTTTGATAATTTTTAATAATAGTTGCAATTTATTTACACATACAAATATTACTCGCTTTTACGTTTGACTAGCCCGTTGGTGCAGATTGCAGTAAATCTCCATTGTGTTCCGAGGGCTGTAGATTTTATCCCCATCCGGAGCCTAGCAAGAATATAAGTTCTTATTTATATTTATCAAAAAAAAAAAATGGCTACATCAGTCAGCTATTATCTACATACATTAGGGCACTACATAGGCGTTGAGTTTTCTATCTTAGGAACGGACGACCGCTTGTGTATGTTAAAGTATTTGTTAATTCTATGTCATGATTTAATATAAAACGCCCGTTGCAGTCACCCGCGTCCGTATTTCATCACTTTTTAACCGACTTCCAAAAAAGGAGGAGGTTCTCAATTCGACTGTATTTTTTTTTTTTTTTTTTTTTTTTTTATGTATGTTACATCAGAACTTTTGACCGGGTAGACCGATTTCGACAAATTTTGTTTTAATCGAAAGGTTTTGTGTGCCAATTGGTCCCATTTAAATTTATTTGAGATCTAACAACTTTTCGAGTTATATCTAATAATGCGTTTTTACTTGACGCTTTTTTCGTTGACCTACGTTGTATTATACCACATAACTTTCTACTGGATGTACCGATTTTGATAATCCTTTTTTTGTTGGAAAGGGGATATCCTTAGTTTGGTACCATGATAAGGAAACTAGGATCTGATGATGGGATCCTAGACAAATCGAGGGAAACTCTCGAAAATCCGCAATAACTTTTTACTGGGTGTACCGATTTTGATAATTTTTAATTTAATCGAAAGCTGATGTTTATCACATGGTTACATACAAATTTTATCGAGATCTGATAACTACTTTTTGAGTAATCTTTGATAACGCGTAGTTCCTTGACTATTTTTTCGTCGACCTACGTTGTATTATACCGGATAACTTTCTACTGGATGTACCGATTTTGATAATTCTTTTTTTTTGTTGGAAAGGAGATATCCTTAGTTTAGTACCATGATAAGGAAACCAGGATCTGATGATGGAATCCTAGAGAAAACGAGGGAAACTCTCAAAAATTCGCAATAACTTTTCACTGGGTATACCGATTTTGATAATTTTTAATTTAATCGAAAGCTGATGTTTATCATGTGGTCACATATAAATTTTATCGAGATCTGATAACTACTTTTTGAGTAATCTTTGATAACGCGTAGTTACTTGAATACTTTTTCGTCGATCTACGTTACTCGTCGATGTAATTGAAGTCGGTTTTTTTTTTCGTTTGCGAGCAAACACAATTATTTATTAGCTAAACTCAAGGTAGGCCTCTGTCATCGACATAAAATATTCCGTCACTTAGGTTAAAAATATGTCAAATAATCCTTAAAGAAATTAATCTAAGGAATTCTGTCTTTTTCTGTAAAATTTTACGGTCGATGATGAATTACTCGACATTTGTTATGCAACTAGCAGAGTGACTATTCGGGCAGCTAGGTAAGCAGCTAGTAAGCTAGCTAATCGAGCAACCATAATACCAAACTGTTGAGAAAGCAACCCAGTAACTTTTTAAGCAACCAGTCTAGCCACTAGTCGGATAATTAATCGAACAGCTCTTGCAACCAGTATATAATGTGTGTAAATAATGTAACAATTATTTCAGTAAATATTTGGAAGACTAGTAGAACAATTAATTTTGAAACCTATCCTAAAATGATACCAACTCTTCGAGTCAATATAATGTAATAATTTGTATAAGTTTCGTAAACATACTTTCATTTCGACTTAAAAATTCATCAATCCGTAACCAATTGAGAAACTATTTGATGAAGTATTCGAACTAATCATGGAAGTACATGTCTTGCAGACTGGTTGAGCCTTTAATGAACAATTAATTTAGCGTCAGGTCTAGTTGGTGATAGACGTGTCGAGCAATCAACCGAGTGTCCCGACTAAATGAGCATTTTGTATAGTAGAAAGTTGAGCAAGGAATTTGGAAAACAATTATCAAGCATCAAGTCACATGAAAGTTAGATTATTAGCTAAACTAATTACTATAGATTGTGTCACTAGTCATTGACCAATTTATTCGAATGGCTTTAGAACTACTTGCGAAAGTAGTAGCTAAAAGTAGGAAAATTACATATAACACATTTTACAAAGTTAGTCATTTATTTTCTTATGGGATTTCCAAATGAACTGGTCTATAATTATATTCTATTCCCCAGGTACAATACAAGCACACTGCGGTATGTCGTTAATAAAAAGTACATGACCGAGCTCACGCATATTTTGTAATTAGTGACAAGTTTCGGTAGTCGCTTATTATAATTTATTCTATAGAGACATGTATGTAGTCGAAAAGAATAATGACGTCATTTTCATGCAGGTAATATATCCACTTTTATCTTTAGGTTGAGATGAATAACCGTTTAATTTAAATCCGTACCTTTAGTTGTTAAAAAGTCATTTTTTGGCATAATAAGTATTTCTTATGAATTGCAAAATGATATATTTTTTCTTAATAGCGTATATCATCATTTATAAAATAACTTAATTATTAATTCTAATTATGAACGTAAAATATATTTTAATATTGTAGTAATTTTCTAACAGACTAAAAAGCTTCTAAATGATAAAACTTTGATTACTAAAATCTAGAGAACACATTAAGTAACATTTCACTATGAGAATGTTATTCACATACGTGCAGAAATACCGCATTGGATTTTTTTTTTTTTTTTTGTAAAAATTACAGACTTTTTGTTTAAAACTGGTACGAGAATATTTCGTATATATTCCTTTTCCAGTAATTTATGAATGCCACGTCAAAAAAGGCCCTCTTTTGAAACGGATCAGTAATCAAGCCATTTTTGCAAGAACTGAATCATTTTCAGCGAGTTAATAGCTTTGATGGTATCAAGCTCCTTGTTCATGATCAGTGTACGTCTTTTTATGGTCTCTACGATTTACCGATCTTTCTTAAAATCATGCACATATATATATGCAATAACCTACATAAAAAATGAATAGCTAAACGTGTTTGCAAAGTGTAAAACTCGAGAATGGCAGGACCAATTAGTAGTAGGATTTTACGGAACAACCGGCTATGAAAATTGTGTAAGAATATTTCAGAAAAAGTAACAATCGTTTAAGATGTATGCATTTGACATTTCGAAAGACAGGGCGATGTCTGTCGAGTCAGTTTATGAGAAATAAATTCGTTTTTATTTATCATACGAACGCTTTTTTTTCTTTTATGTAATCGACCCTCATCAATCACATTTCTAAATACGATACTCTGTGCTTGAAGAATAATATGTTTGTTTTTCGTTTGTAAGATTAAGAACTTTCCTCGGTTGCCTTACATTTCCTCGTTATACCAATTCTTCTTCAAACAAGTCCTGAAACTAATATATCATCAAAGAAACAGACGAATCCTTTTAATCCTTGTAAAGTATAATCCACAGAATTATGTCACAAATTTCAAACAACTTTAATCCAAACTTTAATCTGTTGAATGTTAATTTTGTAATTATTAATTATCTAAGAAAATGAACAATTGCTATATATAAAAAAAAAAAAAAAAAAAATTACTAAAACAACTTCGAAGAAGAATAATTCGAATATATCTATCACACTAGGACATCTGGATGAAAGTCTAAAACCTACATTAAAGACTCATATTTCGTCCACATTCATTAAATTGAAAAAAAAAAGTATATCGTATGAACTCTTGACCGAATTTCTTGTGCAATATAAAAAGCATATAAAATCGGAGCGCATTCAATGTATTCACATTCAAAATCAATGAATATCTTGCTATTTTTATTTATAAAATAAGTTTTGTCCCGTGGTTTCACCTGCGTTAATATGAGGAAGAAACATACCTACTAAAATATTACATAGCCTTCTTCGGCGATTCGACTATCCAACACAAAAATGAGTTCTTAATTCGAAACAGTAACTGACTATGGCTACAACCAAAACCACAAATAATAGAAGTCTCAAATTTGGAGAGGATATTAATTTTAAGAGAGATTTTTCGATGATCTCAAATACGGACTGAATTTTTTTTGACCAATTGTTAATATTAATTTGAAATTATTAAAATCTTCTCTTACGTTAAGGATTTGTCTCTTTAGTATCATGATTGTGTTTTCTCGCAAACGAAAAAAAAATAAACCGACTTCAATTACATCGACAAGTAATACAACATTGGTAGACGAAAATAAGAAATATATTCAAGTATATCCGCGTTATCAAGAGATTATACCAAAAATAAGTAATCAGATCTTGATAGAATTTAAATAGGACTACAAGACAAGCATCAGCTTAATGTAACTCGATAAGTACTTCAATACCTGATATTCGAAAAGTACTTGTTAAATCGCATCATCATCATCATCATTACAGCCTATATAGTCCACTGCTGGACATCGGCCTACACAAGTTAACGCCAAAAATAACGTGAACTCATGTGTTTTGCCCATAGCCACCACGCTGGGCAGGCGGGCTGGTGACCGCAGTACTGGCTTTGTCGCACCGTCGGCTTGTTAAATCGCAATTAAGGTTAAATGGGATCACATGACACGAAATGAAAAAAAATCATCGAAATCGGACCACCCAGTCAAAAGTTCTGATGTAACATACATAAAAAATACCATCGTATTGAGAACCTCCTCCTTTTTTTTGGAAGTCGGTTAAAAATTACTTGTATTTATTTTAGTATAAAGCTGTTTATGAGAATATTCAAGAAAGTGTTTTATTTATGTAACATTAGGAAACCATTAAAACTTCCATGCGAACCAAGTCGCGAGTAACAGGTTGTCAATAGTTCTTAAGATTCACAGAACGATCTCGTCAGAGGTTTATGGGTCTAGAAATAGAAGTGACTGGGATATATAATCTCGCATTCTTCACTTCATATAAAAAATAACAAATTATGCTTGTACTCCTACCTACCAAGTAAATTTCCGTTACTCAGATATGGTTGTTTCAGTGTTTAGGAACCGTTTTGGATTTATTTAATGGAATTTCTATAAGTACATTATTTTTTGAGGCGATGAATTCATTTTAAGTTATATGAGGTATGGCATAGCAGGAAATTTCTTGCTCAAAATATCCATATATTCCGACTGGGGTATTACCTCGACCTTACAAAAGATCACAGCTAAATAATACTGTTTACAAGCAGTGTTGTGTTCTTGTTGGTAGGGTGACCAGAGCTTCTGGGGGAATAGGGGAAAGGGTTGGCAACGCGCTTGCGATGCTTCTGGTGTTGCAGACGCCTATAAGCTGCGGTAATCGCTTGTCATCGGATGAGCCGTACGCTTTTTTGCCGACCTAGTTGTATATAGGTATATATATTAACAAAATACAATTTTAGTTACAAAATAAGTAAACAAATTCACGATCCAACCTGTAATATCCCACTGCTGGGCTTCCATTTTTCTCCATGTAGGAGCAGAGTCGGAGCTTAATATACCATGCTGCTCCACTGAAGTTTGGTGGATATGTTCCCTACTATGAATAACGATTGCTATCAGGTGTATAGGATAACAATCAGAAACGACAGCTTAACGTGTTCTCCTAGGCATAGTGGGGAGACCCATAAGGACAGATATTCAAACCGGAAAGGAATATTTGTACAAATATAATAATCGCGGACATCGAACCCGTAAACCGTCGTTGTTTTAGGCGACTACTTTTAGGCACTACTACACCGAGTAATATTGTAAATTTAGTTTTACAATTGAAAAAAAAAAACTACAGATATTAAAACAGAATAAGACAAAATATTGACATATTAAAAAAAAAAACATAGATACTCCGCCACTTCTAAAAGAATAATTTTCCTTGTACTTCAGTTAGTGAGGTGGGAGTATTAGGGCAAGGAGTTGTTTATCCCAAATGAATGTTGTTTTTACTGCACTTGAAAGTATCCAATCTTCGTTGCAATCGTGCGCTCTGAATTTGCTTTAAAGATAACCTCGCAAAGACTTAAAAATAAGTTAGGTATTGTTTTAATTTTTTATATACACAATTATGTGCTTACAAATATTCTAATTAGACATATTTGCTATTATTATTTTGTAATCATTTAGGAATCCATACGCATTTAAATATGAAGACTGTGTTTTTATATCGAAACGAGTTTTTATTAAAATCAACTGAGTTTAACGTAAATTAATACTTCCGAAGACAACTACATTTTTAACTTTCGTAAGATGTAAGTGTTAGCCATCTTATATAGTTTCATATAATTATAAAATAATGCATATTTGTGGACTAATTGTTTCCTTTACAATGTTTTTATTTGTTTTATTTACGTTAACTCATATAGCGATGATATCTAACCTTTTCAAATGAAAAAGGTGATTAAGGACACAGCTATAACTGTATTGTGAACTCACTGTGTACTGTTAAAATAGAGATTTTGTTTATTTATAATACTTAAACGTTGACAATACTTAAATGATTTTAGCTTTTTTTTCGATTATTCATTGCAATGGTTGTGACTGTAGTGAAATATATATCTATCTATCTATAATCCTCTTTATTAGATGCTTAAAGTATTATGTTATAATTATAATTTCTTTAGAATTTTTTTGTTTAAAATAAATCGGGCTTAAAAGTCATTATTAGCTCTTAGACTTGCTAAAAGTTGTTTTTTTTTTCTGTCGCTACTATATTATTAGTTAGTAAGTTAGTTAAAATATATATCTTCAAACAGAAAAATAGCGACTACAACCTGGAGTACAAAAGAATAAGTCAAAAAAGGACTACTCCTCTAAATATAGTACTTTATTTTTATTATATTTACTTAGAAATTTCAACCAACCGCTCTGGTGTAGTGGTGCGAGTAGTCATCTAAAACATCGACGGTTTGCGGGTTTCATTCCCAATCGGATTGGATAATTTTTTTGTGTGAATATTTCTTTTCGGTTTGGAAGTCTTTCCATGTGGGTCTCCGCATCGTGTTTTGGTGAGCACCTTAAGCCGTCGGTCCCGGTTGTTATCATAAGTACCTGATAGCGATCGTTACTCATAGCAGGGAACATGTACGTCGACACACAGTGGAGTAGCATGATCGGTTAAGCTCCAATCCTTCTACGTTTTCTTCTACATGGAGAAAGAGCCCTATGCCCAACAGTGAGATATTGCAGGCTCAAACCAAAATTTTATTTAATATTTTTTTTAATACATAGTTTGATGTAGTCTGTATAATTATATCGAACAAAAGTTTTAAACGCTTAAGGGAGCAGGCCGAGATTATTTACGCAGTCCTTATTCAAATATTTGAGTGAGGATAACGTACTGTCATATTGTTCTTTTTACGGTTAAAGGGGTATATCTTGACAACGAAGCTATAAAAGTTTTATTATCCGTAAAATTAAAACGGTAAATTACTTTCCATCAGGCCGCTGCTCACGTTACCTCTGTGAAGTTTAATTTAAATAAATAAGTGAAATGAGCCTAATTTTTGTATTATTTATAAATGTCTTACCATAAGCTCTGTTGTATTTCAAATAGGATGGTGAAATTATTTACGTAAAGCTTTGAGAATACAATTGGGTGTAATTTTCAAAGATTGTTTTGTAATAAACTTTTAATATCATACAATATTTCAATACGGTTTTTTTTGTGTTTTAAAGACTAAGAATTGACAATATGCAAACATTTTTATTTGGAGCACAAATACATCTGCATATTTTTGCAAAATTTATTAATTTTAAAACGCATTACATTTGTTGTAACCGAATATTATTGTAATATTTTCGATTTTTTATATTACCGTACAAAAATGCACAATTCAACACAACTGTTACGCATATATGTGCAAAATTTAATACTGTTTTACTTATGTGCGCATTATTGAAAATGAGTACTCAGTTACCGAATTTTTATTAATACTCAAAACATGTCAAAATCGAAAGGGTTTTTACGCATGCATGTAACTTTATATACGGTTTTTACCCGTTCGACCCCGACCCGTGTTTGATCCCCCCACCTGAAAAGCATTTGTATAGGCCATACGGATGGCGTATGCCGTGGTCTGGGTGTTTGTGCAGTCTTTGTGGGTATTCCACCGTGCCTCGGAAGCAAGCCGTTTAAGCCGTCGGTCCCGGTTATTATCATATACACCTGATAGCGATCGTTACTCATGGTAGATTACATATATCCTCCAATACATACATCCGCCGACTCGCATTGGAGCAGCGTTGTGGATTTCGCTCTGATCCTTCTCTTACATGGGGAAAGAGGCCTATGCCCAGCAGGGGGATATTATAGGCTGAAGCGTAAAGCATTGCCTTTACGGTTACTTAACGTTAAAAAACATACATATACACAGAAACTAGCTTTTTTTAAATTAACCCTATATTTGTAGTTTATTTGTGTATACAAATACCGTATACCGTATAAAATTCTTAGAAATAAGAAAAGAGCTCTGTGATATTTCAGAGAGTCGTTTGCATTGTGCATCAATATGAAAACATTTCACGCTAAATTTTTCTTCGAGATAATTTTGCAATACCTTCTGATATATAAACTTACATAATGTTCTTATTCGAAGTTTCTGCAGGAATATTTATTTGATAGCTCCTTTGTAAGATCGTTTCTTTTTTTCATTAAAATGTAAATGTATTAAGATTTTGCTGGTATAACTATAAGTTTTAATTAATATTTGTAACCTATATTAACCCTTTATGTTGTTGTGATTCGTGTTTTTATTGTTTTGTTATTGTTACTGTTCTGTTACTTCGAGCTATAGATGTTTTATGGCTTACTTTATTCATTGCCTATAACCAGTCAGTGAAACGTAATAAACTGGGACTCAAATAATACACATTTGTTTAAACAAGCATATAAAAATTGATCCGTTTTATATTGTTGTTTTATTGATTGACTGATCTTTTCTAAAATATTTTACAAATACACTTAGTGGAAAATAATCAACCTACATATTATTCTATTATTTAACACAACAATACAATACATAGACATTATTGGACAATGATGACTAAAAATTGAAATTAAAGGAAATTAAAAAATTATGAAAATAAAAACCTTTTTTTTTAAATACGCAATTTGACTACAGACTTTGACAATCAACAAAAATATTATATGCGTGTCGTGTGAAATATATGGTAGTATGAGTAATGTTTTTTTATTGACTTAATATATTTTTTGAAGAAATCGCTTATCTAGCGATAAGGCCAGGCCGCCTTTGTGCATAATATTATTTTGTAAGTTTTATTTTTTAAGATACCTAGGTGTATATTAACTTGTATGCAAAATAAAGTATATTTCTTCTTCTTCTTCTTCTTTTGTTGCTATCTGTCAGAGTAATACATATATATATTATATATAAACACCTATATATATTATAAATATTGTTACGTTAATATCTTATGAACGAATTTCTTTATATTCTTTAATCGGACGTAACGTCTGCTTTTAGTTATTCTCTTAAGCCTAAGGTATATTAGGCACATTCGCCCAAGATACACTTAGATTAATTACTTAAGGTACATTTATTATTGAAGCTATACATTACTCGTTATTACAGAAAGTCTACGCAAAAATAAAAGTGGAACAAAAATAGACACGAAATAATGTAATGTAACGTAAAATTAGGGACGGAATCTCGAGTAATATAATAAAAAAGGTATACTTGTAAGTACAAAACGGCAGGTGATTCGAAAAATTAGCTTGATTGTGTGTGGGTAGTCAGTATGGAATGCCCTCTGGCCCGACCGCTGAGCTGACTGGAGGCGGCTGGATGAGGACTGTGGAGAACCAGGATGTTTGGCGCAAACTTGGGGAGGCCTATGTCCAGCAGTTGATTAGGATAAGCTGAAGCTTGTGGGCGATCCTTCAACAGTCAGATAATCAGTTTAGGTCTATTTAAATTTTACTTTAGTTTTGAATTTTCGTTACTAGACGCGTAGAAAAATAGTAAATGTGTCAATTAATCAGATCAATCACTCAAACATTTTAATAATTTTTTGCGCTCGACTCCTAATTGCGTTCCTTCAAATGGGAGGTTCTGTTGGTGTTATTGGTAACGTTCCACGAGAAAAAAAATTCTACCCCTTTTTTGAAGTAAAACTCCTTTACGCACTCTCCACTTACTCCCCAAGTCGCTGTACCAAGTACGCTGGTGAATGGGTGACGAGACCGTTACGAGAAGTGTGATCAGGCGAGGCGAACGAAAGTTGAAAGGGAGATATAAGTTAGTGAAGATAAAAAGAAAGAGAGTTACTTTTCGTAAGTTTTACTTCGGTCGTGAGGTTTAAAGCACACTCATTTTTTTTAAATTTTCTTTGCCTTAATATACGAGCTACTCTGGCAACGTACTTCTGCATAACCATCCAATGCTATTTCTTTAGCTCTAAAAACGTCGAAAAGTGAAGTATTAATACTAACTACCGCATACAACTAAAGAACTGCATATGGAAACGAATTATTTTTCTCGTAGAATGTTTTTTATTGTAAATTATTGTATTAGCAATACACACTCACGAAAGGTATCATGCGGATCATCCTATCAACGTAGCTCGTCTATTTAAACTCAGTCAAATTTAAAAATGAGCTTGGAATTGTTTTTTGTACGCGGAACGGTATTACACCAACAGAATTTGAAAGAACACAGCAGTCGAACACCTTATATATAGGTGGATAATATAAAGGTGTCATCAACCCGCCTGCCCAGCGTGGTGACTATGGGCAAAACACATGAGTTCACGTTATTTTTGACGTAATCTTGTGGAGGCCTATGTCGAGCAGTGGACTGTATAGGCTGTAATGATGAATATAAAGGTGTACATTACATTAGTGGCATTACGTTCGTTAATGTACATTACGTTAATTACAATATACATTATGGGGATAACTACATCTTTTATATATACTCACGTGGGACACAGATACATACACATTATATAAAGACACAAGCTGTGCGTTCATACACTTGGACGTTTACTTTGAAATTAGCACTAATTTACATTTTTATGTATTGATTTGGACCAAGTGTTTTTATTTTCCACCAACCTACTGCAAAGTTAGACCTAGATATATATATATATATATATATATACTAGCTGACCCGGCGAACTTCGTATCGCCTAACAGTGACTTTTAAGTATTATCACAAATCTTTTGTATGGGAGTATAGAAAAGTGTTGTCTTTAGACTTTTTCAGGAAATTTTAAATTTTTTTTAGAATTTTTCTCTCCGTAAAAACCATCCTCGTACTTCAAGGAATATTTAAAAAAAAGAATTAGCGAAATCGGTCCAACCGTTCTCGAGTTTTGCGCTTAGCAACACATTCAGCGACTCATTTTTATATTATATATATATATATATATATATATGAGAGAAAAAGATTCGTTTGTCCTGATGTGGAACATAGATTAGTTCAGTTAATTTTTATCATACCAAAACTATACTTACTGAAAGTATCTAGTTAATATAGAACGATAATATAATAGCACACATCAAATTTAAGTAAGCTTTTCCGAAATTACCAAAACTACAAATATATAAATACAATTCCTGCTAAAATATATTATCTCTTATAATTTTGCTTGTGTCATATATAACTAATTCAATAATAAATAAATCGCTTATAATCTTTTTTGTTTTAATTTGAAACTAGTTTATAACGAATTCAATAAAAATAAATCGTTTCGGATTAACCTGCTTTCATTCTATTAAATTAGTCAGTAAGGACAAATTTATATGTCAAGTAATAAATAAATACTCGAGGCTATTTATTGAGGTTTCAATCAAGCAGTCTCATATGAATTTGTAACCTTTATCTGAAACGGTGTAAGTTTCGCCAAGTTCAATAAATAACCGCGATTGGCTCGAAGCCATCGTCTTAGCGTACATCTGGGAACATCTGATTATCCTCTTGGTAAAGGCGTTCGGTTTTTACCTATCTCGCCGTTGATATGAAGGAAATTTTCCAGTGAGTTAAATATTTGAAGAATTTTTTTTTTGTTAATACTTTTGTTTGTGATCTTAGTTAGGTTAAAACTTAAATGTAGGCTGTCAAAAATACAGTGTTTATTTATTATTATTTAATGTATTTTGTTCGGTCAATTACCGAGCATTTAGGTGTTACTCAGTAAATCAACGTCGCATATGCATGGCGCCGCACTAAATAAATTAGGCCAACGCCGTGCATGTTCAGTGCATATTTCACCGTGTCTATTATCGGGTGCGCTCATTAACATTCATTAACGTTAATAATATTTAAATCTAATAAACATTTATAGTTCTTTCTAATTTTAACATTAAAACACAAAACATTTCGCTAAGGCTCAGGCACTCTACATATACAGAGTGGAGATGACAATACGACAAAAATTGATAACACAGGTAATACTAGTTTATAGGAGTATTTCAAAACCATCAAAAAAGTTCTAACGTCAAAATTAAAAAAATGATTTTTTCAAACAAACTAAATAAGAAAAATATAATGAAATTATACTACAACATGTGTGACTATAGGTTCACTGACCTGTTATGACGCGCGGTGACACAACGAACTACTACGAACTAGGTACGTTGGTTTGTTTGGTCGGTCCATAGATCAAGTAAAAAAAGGTAGATAATGCGCGGCCTTTGTTGTTAGTGAAGCCACAAAACTCGGCTCCTTCAAGTAAAGACACGCGCTCATGCACACATATGCATCAAACTACGCTCATTTTCGTCAGTATCTCACGGAGCCTCGTACAGTAACTTTGCCTTCAAAATGCCGTTCTTATGTAATTAAATGGTGCAAAAACAATACCAAAGTGAATAAAAAGTCTGAAGAAATATCGTTTCACACGTAAGTACATACAAAACTTTATATTTCCTGTTATTCCAAAATAATATTGAGGTTATTCGGAACTTATTATTTCGATGTCCCGAAATGACGTACCGAGGGAGTGCTACCAGTAATTTTTATTTTCATTAGCCCAAAATGCGGGTAAGTAAATTGTAGGTAATCATAGAAAAATAATTAAGTAGAAAGTGGACAACATTATTGTTTTTTTTTTTTTATCGTGTGATTTTTATGTTTTTCTTAAATTGAAGTCAAGTTAAATATGAATTTTTAACTCGTTTGTTTCTGTTTAAATTTGTGAATTAACTACTCATATTTTACTACTAAATATCATGGTTTTAGGTTTCCAACGAATATTTTAATAGGAGATGAATGGGTAGCTGCTTTACGACTAGCCGAAATGAACTACAACGACAGCCGTAGCCGTTTATCTAGTTGGTTTGTTCAAACCATTTTGATAAAGCTAACATGTACGGTACAAAACGTGGACTTCGCAGAGTACCATCAAGTACATACTGCTACTTACTACTACGTATTTTAATGTTATATTTTTTGTTCTAGGACCTACCGGATGAGTCTAAATCAGTCGTTAACCAAGATTCAATCTTTGATACACCTAGAAAACATAAACTAAGAGAAAAGTTAAAAAAACAGGAACTTAATTTAAAAAAAGAATGTAAAAATAAAATCAATTTATTACAGCAAAGAGTTAGACGTCTTTAAAGCAGGAACTTGCCCCTCAGAGGAATCATCAATTACTTAAAAACGCAAGTTTTCATTGACACAGATTTCTATAATTAAATAAATCAAAACACGGCTACAATAGATTTATGTAACAATTTGAATCGAAAAAAGGAGTAAATATATTTAAAACTACAAACAGGTTTTTATTTCCACATACCCATTTTACCTATATTAAATTAATTGTTTAATAAAAATTTTAGGGACTTTTTTTAAAAAGTGTCAACACTTCACTCACTCACACATCTTTAAAAAAGTGGCTTCACTTTTCTGTTCTAGGTGCGTTATCTATTTTTTTTTTACTTTATCTATGGGTCGGTCATTGTAGGTTACTAAATTTTTAAATTCTATCTAAAATAATTATCTTCTTATAATTTAATTCATTAATTTTGACATGATGTCGCCATTAGTGGCCATATTTTTTAATTTATTAAAAGGTCTAATAATTCTATTTTTTAACTCATCAACTGTATTTACGTCTGTTGAGTACAAGTCGTTTGTTACAAGACTTCACAGAAAATGCGGGATTAAGCATTGATCTTCCCGTATCCTCTGAAAAGCATTTGAAATAGTTCGGCCATCGGTTGGACAAATACGGGTGTTCCCATATCTCTCCCGGTACTTCTGTATTGCTAAATTAGCCTTACCGTGGCATTCTCCGTAAACAAAAATCATGTACTCCGAAGCTGTGTAATTATAACGTGGCATTGTAAATAAAATAAAAACTATTTTTACTCATGTACGATCGCTAGACTAAAATCATACGCAAAATGTACGATTTTTATATTCCTATTACCTGGAAGCATTTCATAATTAAAGAAACAACATTCACCGGCAAGCTTGAATTTCGTTAAGTTCCCTTACTTGAATGAACCTACCACTTTTATATGAATGAGGACTCTTTGAAAAATCATATAAAGGCTGTATTTGTTTGCTTTCTAATGAAACTTATAATTTATCTTGTGGTAATAATTGCGACTTAAAAAAAAATACATTTTGAAATAAAAAACAATTTGAAAATTATAAAACACTGGCTCAATTTGCTTTAAATTTGTTATGTTTTCCCCATTACAGTGCAATCTGTAATGTGAACGAGAATTCAGCGAAGTTAATTTAATCAGAACAAAACTTAGAAACAGTTTATCCAATGATACCCTTAAGGGCACATTATTAGCCTAGCAATTAATAAGAAGAAATGAAAATGATACGAATTTTAAGCCAACAAATTCTTTTGTTAAAAAATATGACCACAGAAAATTTTGTATGAGTGTGACAAATTTTTCTAGCAGCCCTGGCACAGCCAGTTGTCCTTTACACCGTTAGACGTTCTCAGGGTCATTGCAACACACGTGCCACGTTGATTGTTTTTTTCAGCTGTTGCAAGATTTAATATTTTAATGTAATAACGTGGTATTTTATTATTAATAATTGTTGTTATTGTTATTTGTTGTCTTTGTCGCATTTGTTGAACTGCTCGAGCAAGTTTCGCGAATATTTTGATCTTGAAATAAATATAGTCAATGAAATACTTAAATTTATTAAATATTGTTGATATGCCATGTGTGCTCCCCGTGATATTACCTACTTGCAAAAACTATGTTAGATTCAGAATTTAGATTTTCAGAATTTAAAATTTAAGCATTAAAAGAAACAATAAATTTTTAAAAAACAAACAATTATAAAAAGAAAATTATTAGAATCATACTGAATATTAAAACTATTTAACAAATGTTTTTAATATGTCTTAACACAACACTGACCTACCAAAATAGATAACAATTTTGCACGTTTTTAAATTACGCGTACGCGTAATATTATGTTTGTACCGATCGCGCTCAAAGGGTCGTTAACCTGCGGGTGACCGTTTATTAATGTTATACAACACGTAGTAATTTTAAAAAATGAAAAATCATATTTTTTGACTAAACTACTGGATGTATTTTATTGATTTTTTGTATGTGGGCTTGGAATATCATTACATATACGATGTCAAAGTTATTGTCGTATTGTCATCCCCACCCTGTATAATATACCACTTGGTGCAAACTTTATGATCAGTTATGTAATAAATTGATTACAAACAATTCTTAGTGTAAATACCTAAAGATATCGATAAGGCTAATTGCGTATTTGTGTTACGTTTCAGCCTGTAACATCTCACCACTGGACGTAGGCCTCTTTCTCCATGTAGGAGAAGGATTGGACCTTAATCCACATGTTACTCTGTAACGATCGATATCTATGATAACAACCGAGACCAATTGCTTAACGTGCTGTCAGAGGCACGGCGGGGAGAGCCATGCATGAGGATAGACAAACCGGATAAAAATATTTATACAAATACTAATATCATCCCAAGCGGGAATCGAGCTCGCATTCGCCGGTGTGTGAGCGCAAAGACGGTGCACACACTACTACACCAGAGCGATGGCACAAATGATATAATATTGTTATTCCCGTTTTATATAAATCTTCCATTTATGATGCGGATGCGGTTATCACAAATCTCCGGTAATTCTATTGAAATGCGGCATGAAACACGCGTATTTGAGTGCTGCGTTGAAACGAGTATCTGAGTGCTTAGATGGGATACAGAAAACCACATTAGTCGGTAATGAATAAATTTTCCGTACGACTACTCCGTATCGCATATCTTTAGATTTTGTCAGATATCTACGTGTACATAACACACATAATAAAATTATAGGCGACATCTGTACATAAAAATATATTTAAGAAAAACATTATTTGGTACCTCTATAATAGAGTCTGTATATTTAGCCTAATGTGATATGTGTATATGTTATGTTTAAAAAATTAGGATATTAATGTCATAAATTGTAACTATAGTCATATAATATAATATTGACAAGTCAATTGGAGTAGTTTGCAGTTACCCTGCTTTCTGCTACGGGAGTTATGGGATCGATTCCTGCTCCGAGTTTGAGTGATTTATATTTATTATATTTACGTTAATATTATTTAATATTTATACGTTATTCTCTATATAAATAAAAATAAATGTTGCTAAGTGCATAACTCGAAAATGGCTCGACCAATTCACCAAATTTATTTTGTTGTATGTTCCTCAAGGTCCACGGAAGGTTTTAAAATAAAAAATTAATAATTAAAAAAAATCTACAACGTTTAATTTTTTTACTATCAACTTTTGACAGAACGAAGTCTGTCCGTGCAGCTAGTTTTTTAAATAAAAACCAACCCATAATAAAATACAGTCATTGATATTTTGCTTACATTGTACATATATGATATAGGTAACGTATGAATGATATATTAATAAATATAAATGAATTTAGGTCATTTCTAAAATTTTAAGAAGAAAGTATCATCTGAATAATAAATCAAGCGAAACGACGAACAATACATCTGAAAGTCGTCGAGATTTACAAGTAGTTAAATAAAAATTTCTCTCACCTTCACCGACACGGTAACAAATTGTACACGCCACGAACAGAGCTGTTTCACGTATTTCATTTAACTTCACCGAACTCAACACTACATCGACAATTAATGAAAATAAAAGATGAACAGATTGAGATTGCGAATAGTAATCGTGTTGTCTCCTACATTGATATTTACGGAAATATTTTATGTGCTTGGTTAATTTATTTAAAACATACATACCTATATAAAATTCACAATTAAAAATTGTATTATAATAATGTACCTAACTACGTATGCAATACGCAATTACAAGCAAGCGTGCATACCATTTTCGAATTCATTTATTATAAAGTACAAAAATCACAAATATTTTTTTTAATGTGTACGTTTATTTATTTTATTTATTTATTTATTAAGCTTTTTTGCACACACAATAATTGTGTTTGCTCGCAAACGAAAAAAAAACCGACTTCAATTACATCGACGAGTAATACAACGTAGATCGACGAAAAAATACTAAAGTAACTGCGCGTTATCAAAGATTACTCAAAAAGTAGTTATCAGATCTCAATGAAATTTATATGTGACCACATGACAAACATCAGCTTTCGATTAAATTAAAAATTATGTAAATCGGTACACCCAGTAAAAAATTATTGCGGATTTTCAAGAAGTTCCCTCGATTTCTCTGGGATCCCATCATCAGATCCTGGTTTTCTTATCATGGTACTAAACTAAGGATATCTTCTTTCCAACAAAAAAAGAATTATCAAAATCGGTACATCCAGTAGAAAGTTATGCGGTATAATACAACGTAGGTCGACGAAAAAAAAGCGTCAAGTAAAAACGCATTATTAGATATAGCTCGAAAAGTAGTTGTTAGATCTCAAATAAATTTAAATGGGACCAATTGGCACACACCACCTTTCGATTTAAAAGAAAATTTGTCGAAATCGCTCCACCCAGTCAAAAGTTCTGAAGTAACATACATTAAAAAAAAATACAGTCGAATTGAGAACCTTCTCCTTTTTTGGAAGTCGGTTAAAAAAGAAGATACATTTTAGAACGATTATAATAATTATTATTAAATACAATTAAATAATATAAAAATATGATACATTATTATCATAATCAACGTAATTAAATATAAAATATAGAATCAATATCATAATTAAAATAAAATCGTTGAAACTATATACACATTTTTTTTGCGGATTGTCTAGTGCTGTTGGTCATATCGGCCTTTACAGCGTCACCGTGTACCGGCCGGGGACTGAGACCCAGCCGAATATACTCATGTACCTACGTAAGAAATTAGTTGCAAAAAAATTAAGTACTATTGACGTAAACCTAATTTTTTTTATTTCATAAGAACTTTCTACGAAGCACTAAAAACGTAAAGACAAAATATTTAATTCGTTCTATTTTCAATTCCTTTCGTTTCAATTACAGCTGACTGATGCATGACTAAGTACCTTAAGGTTGGCGGATATATTCCCTACTATGAGTAACAATCGCTATCAGGTATTTATGATAAGAACCCGGACCGACGGCTCATCGCGCTCTCCGAGGCACGGTGGGAAGACCCACAAGCGAACCCACAAACCGTCTGTGTTTTAGGTGACTATTCGCACCACTACACCAGAACGGTTATTGTTGCAAAGTAAATGTAATTTTTGGAACGAAGTTCCTTACGGCAGGCTTAACATTTGGCAGGGCGAGCGAACTGAAAAAAATGTGATACTAAAACCGTAAGAAAAATATATAACGGAAGTGACGTAATATCAGTCACACGACTGTATAATATGACGTTTGTAAAACTAAAATATTACTAATAAACTTTTTTTTTAAATTATTTATGTAGTTTTATACTGTCGACAAAAATAAATAAAGACATGTTTTTTATTTCACTTAATAGTTTGAATTATTATTATTATTATTATTTTGTTTGATTTATTTTACGGTATTTGTTATTTTCTAAAATACTATTTTTCCTAAACGCTTTTATGTACTTAATTAAAAACCAATCATCAAGAACTAGAAAATATGTATAAAATTCAACATTTATTTTTCAAATCGCGTTGCTTCTATACTATCCGAAGGAACTTCGTTCCTACCTGGTGTCCCATGACACCACATAATTTTTATTTAAAGTCTTTTATCAAATTAATGTTCTTTTTCATTGGATCCAGCATTTGTATATATTTATTATTTATTTACTTTACACTTTATTGTACCCCAAACAAATAAAATAAACAAGCAAGATTAACAATTACTTGTAGAAAAAAAATGTACAAAAGGCGATGTATATAATGCTATGTGTTTACGAAATGTCTATTTATACTTTTTTCTGCTAACTTTTTTTGTAAAGTATTAATTAGTTTTGATTCAATGTCAAATAAATAGACACTATTTGCTCTAACAATAATTTCACTTCAGTCGAATTGTTATTTTGAGTATTTGCTAGAAACGGGTTATTCGGTTCTATTCGTCGAAAAACAAACAAATACCTAATATGAAACAGTTTATTTGTAGTAGTGTAATTGTTTGCTGTTATTCCCTAGAGACTGTTATTAATTGGAAAATTCCTACACGGTAGCTTGTTATTTGCGAATTAAAAATATCTAGTAGAAATAATAGTGTAAAAATTCCAGAAAATAAAATTTGTACATCGAAGATAATGTGATTTTTTTTGCAGTTTACTCTTTAATAAACATAAGAAAATGTGGAAAGTAAAATTGTTAGGTAACAATAAAGCTGAGACTTGTCCTGAGAGTAATGTTTTCCGCGCAGCGTAAAGAACGAGATAAATTTAATTTTAAATATCGCAGTTATCATTCTTAAGAAGTAAGCTGGCTCATGCATGTTGCACTGTTGGTTGCGGGTTCAATACCCCCACATGTTAAACACTTATTATCCATGCAGATGTTTGCCGTGATCTAAGCGTTTGTGCTTGTGTATTGTGCATGTTACTGGACCCTCCTCGACACAGAAGTAATAACTGCAGTTTCAGTTTGTACACATACAACCATCTCAGAATAACTCATGTTAATACGGTTGGAGTGTTATATTCAATAACAGTTTTAATTACACAACACGACAAAGTGGGAACCCGACAAGAACATAATTATGGTAAATGCGAAGCTTCGACGTACCTTTATATTTCTAACATATACGTATTTTCCCTAACATATAAAATGCAAAACTCTCACGGGATCTCATTATCTGAAACGGCGAATGAAAGAGTATTTCAAAATTTATAGGATTAGGCGCGGATAATATAATAGCTGGTAATCCTGTAATCGCTTCGCAGAGAGGAACAAATCCGACTCTTTATCTCTTATCAATGTAGGTACATATTATAATACTAGAAGTCCCATATTGTTTCACTCGCTTCTACAATTACGACTAACTACAGTCATAATAATATTTTACTAGTGAAAACTAATTCAATACGCTGTTATTCTGAGATGTCTTATGTTTTTTACTAGTCTATATAACAGACTCGTTTTAATTTTAGTTACATCTTTTTATACGATTTTCTTTATATAAAATTGCAAATCGTACTTACGTCTTTCTTTGCTTACGCTTCAGCCTGTAATATCCCACTGCTGGGCATAGGCATTTTCCCCATGTAGTAAGTCAGAGCTTAATCCATCACGCTGCTCCAATGCGGGTCTTTCTTTGCTTACATTAAAATATTGTTCTTTTACAAGATATAGTTCTAGATTATATATAAATGCTTATATATTCAAGCAGGACACCGTTAATATTTTGTAGACTATAGAACTATAAGTTATGTAATTAGTGTTAATGTATATTGACAAATTTTCCAGAAGCAGCTTTTGACTTTTTTATATTATCTATTTTTAGAGAAATTAAGCAGGAAAGTGGCGGGAGCTTCAATGAAGGAAATGAACGAAAAAACTGAAAACTGAAAGATAAACTAAAAATGATAATTATAATAAACAAATTTGATACAAGTATAGAAACATATTTTTATGGTATAATTTGATTCAGACACACAAATTGTTCCTCTTTCTTACTAAATAAAATAAAATGTAGTCGTCATTATTACGACCGTATTCAATGAAAAAAATTTAGCTGTGAAATTGCAGTTGTTTCTCTTTTGCCCAACGAATTCCGTTATTGTATCTGGCCTATGTTCGGTACGTGGGATGGGATATTTTTAAATCATGTTATCTCGATTGAATTAGTACGAATTTTACGTTAAATAAAGCCTATATACTTGAAAAAGTAAGTTAGTTTTATTTAAAGCAAAAACTATTAATTTAACTAGATGTGCCCGCGGCTTCGCCCGCGTTGAAATTAATGTGTCACAAAGTTTTCCCGGCAAACTTCCAGTGAAACTCTCATCAAAATCTGCTTAGCCGTTCCGTAAGCCTTCCTCTTGCCAATGGTGTAGCCCTCTCTCCAATGGTGAAGATTTTGAGCGAATCGATCACATACACTTTTGGGACTTTCTTTTATAATACACTAACTGATGCCCGCGACTACGTCCGCGTGGTTATGAAGATATGCATTACTATTAAGATGTTTAACGCAAATTATTTTTTTTATTTCAGTTACTTGAAATGCTTATCAAACTGAGTAACAATTTAAAAGGCACAATTTTGTATAATTTAATAGTTATTTTTATAAAATCTTTCTATACACCACATTTTTAGTTTTATTTTCAGGCTGTATATGTTTCATACAAACTACCAACCCCAATTAAACCCCGTTAGCGGTGGAATATCGTAAAATCCGTTCTTAGCGGGCGTCTGCTAACTATAATCTACCTCTCTGCCATATTTTATCTTCGTCCAACCTGGATGAATTCACCATCCAGCGGTTTTTGAGTTCTCGTGATGAGTGAGTTAGTGACCTTTCTCTTTTATATATATAGATTACGATGCATTATTTGGACACCTCCTCACCATCTATAGAGCATATATTTTAAATTTCAAGTCTCTTAATTCAAAAACATAGGACTTTTATACAAACTTCCGACCCCCGTTTTATTCCCTTAGGGATCGATTTTCGTAAAATCAGTTCTTAGCGGATGTCTATGCCATATAAGGAACCTACCTGCCAAATTTCAAGTTTGTAGCTGTTATAGTTTCGGAGGTTTCGTGATGAGTGAGTCAATCTACCATCCCCCGTTTTAACTCTTAAAGGGAGTTGATTTCTAAAAATACATTATTTGGACACCTTCTTACCATCTATAGAGCATACATTGTAAATTTGAAGTCTCTTACTTTAAAAACAAAGGACTTTCATACAAACTTCCAACCCCCGTTTTACCCCCTTAGAGGTCGAGTTTCGTAAAATCCGTTCTTAGCAAATGTCTACGCCTTATAAGGAGCCTATCTGCCAAATTTCAAGTTTGTAGGTGTTATAGTTTCGGAGATTTCGTGATGAGTGAGTGATCTTTCGCTTTTATATATATTATAGATTATAGATTATATATATATCTTCTTCTCTGAAGCTCTTGGCGTCTTAACTTGTTTATGGTATGGTGGTTTTATGGTGGGAAATTATTCACTAACTAGCCGTATAGCAGTGTTATGGATTAGATCAGTGTTTCCCAAAGTGGGCGACACACACGACTACAACTTGTGAACATTAACTAATATTCTTTAAAAGGTTGCTCAAAGGGGGCACTATAAAATAATTTATTCTCTTAGTGGGCAGTAGACAAAATAAGTTTGGGAACCTCTGAACTAGATGAAGACCCGACCCTTGTTCTATATGGAAAAAGAAGTCGAAAGGACTTCACAGATTGGTTCAGTTCAGTTCACGAGTGTTAGAGTTCTATACAGGAGGTCATTCTTGTTCTTGTAGTACAACCATACATACAACCATTAACGGCTGACAACAACAATGCTAAAGTTTTGGTTTACATTCAATTAAATATTACCGGTTTTAATATTTTATATGCTATACGTTATAATAATTTCAAAGGCATGCGTTTAAAAGTATACTCGACGATTTATGGATGTAGTCTTTTTTTTTTAAATTTCATTAGTATTTTTTACAGAAAAAGTAAAATTCTGATTTAATCTTGCTATTATGTAGATTCTTAGATATTAAACATGACAGATGAAGACAATTCAAGAAACTGCGTTAAAATTAAAATTTATTTTTTTATTTAAAACATACCAATATTTGTAGATGGTTAACTTCGGCGTGGCTGTTGAAAAACATTAGCCAATGTTTATTTTCAACTCGCATGTTATTGGTAAATGTCAGAATTGTAGCAACAGTTTTGTGAAGAGCGCTTCAAATACTTCAAACATTTTTTTGTTCGCAACAGACTAATTACTCACCATTCTAGAGAATAAAAATATTGCGTGTTTTCGGTATACATGAGCACAGTGTAAATATGTTTTCCAACATTTTTATTCGTTAATTTCATTTAAATTTTTATTAATTTTACATTATAAGTCTACTGGCAGGAGATAAAAAATAAATAATACCTAATGCTCAAAAGTAGTTTTTCCAATAGTGAGTTAGGTAGGACCGCACCCTAGTGGTACACAGAAAGCCACCATAAAGATAATTATATTTAAATAAATATAATAAGATTTGCTGGTTTCATTAAAACTTTAGAATTCATATTATGTATTTGAAATATCTACATTCGACTCCGGCAGACAATAATGTTTGTTAATTTTTAACAGATTAAAAAGAAAACGAAGTACAAGTAACGACTTCAAACATTTATACAATAGGCAAATATAGTTGAAGTTAACTAAATATCAAATATTAACGCAAAATTTCACCACAAAGGGCCCGAACTCCTCGAAGATGACACTCAAGGTAGAATTTCATATAACCCACCAATGCGAGGAATTCAAATGATTAGAACTTGTCGTCCACGAAAATATAGCGTTACAAAGATATTACCGAATAAATAACAATCTAAATAGCATAATAGTTGTAGTTTTAGTATGTTAACAATTAAGTGTTTGTCTATCGGCTCATCATCATCATCATCATCACAACAGCCTTTCGCAATCCACTACTGGACATAGGCCTCCACAAGTTCACGCCAAAAATGGCGTGAACTCATGTGTTTGTTGCCCCTGCTGCCCGTCTTCGGCCTGTGTATTTCAAAGCCAGCAGTTTGATGGTTATATATAGTTTGATAGTGTCTATCGGTTAAATTTACTTATTTGATGACTCGATTCTTGCTCATGTTAAATGTTTGTATAGACAGTACAGATGTACAGATGATTCTTGTGGTCTGGATGTTTTTGTCGTGAAGCACATGTAGGCTGAGTTGTATGTATTTTCAGATCCCTGACGAAGCGTTCTTCCCATACTAGAGAAGTTTCTGTCTGAATCATTGAATACTCTTTACAAAGTAAAAACTAGGTTTTATTACTTGCGATTATTTTTTAATTATAGTCAAATGCGTGGCAAGAATTTCGTTATTAGAGAAGTTGGTTCACTAATAATTCTGTTTGCTCGCAAAACGAAAAAAAAACTGACTTCAGTTACAAGTGATACAACGTAAGTTGACGAAAAAAATTAACAAACTCACTAGTCGGCACTATGATTTTCGAGGGTTCCCCTCGATTTCTCTAGGATTCCATCATCAGATCCTGGTTTCCTTATCATTGTACCCCTGGAATATCTCCTTCCCAACATAAAAAGAATTATCAAAATCGGTTCATAAACGACGAAGTTATCCCCGAACATACATTAAAAAAATGTATACGGTCGAATTGAGTCCTCCTTTTTTGAAATCGGTTAAAAGAAAGGAAAAAAGGAATTGTAACTTAATGGTGAATATTATTTATTTTGATTTGTAAATTTCACTGTCGCTAATTAGCAATTAAAATTTGATATTTAATATACATAAAACAATCTAGTACGATACTA
The DNA here is from genome assembly GCF_905220565.1 of Melitaea cinxia. NCBI lineage: Eukaryota > Metazoa > Arthropoda > Insecta > Lepidoptera > Nymphalidae > Melitaea > Melitaea cinxia. Next base: position 4,470,269 of record NC_059407.1, read on the forward strand.
AGAGCGCTTATATTTATTTCAATTATTTTTAATGAAAGACATACTTTTACAGATCCTTTAAGGTTTTTTTAGAACTAATTTTAATACCTTAGATTATGTTAAAATTAAGTAAGTCAATGTACTTTTAATTTTAAGTTAGCCATAAATATAGAAATAGTCAAGTTAGGTAAAGGTGGACTGAATACCTAACTTCCGCATTACGAAGTTGAAGAGACAAAGTCGTCCTGAAACCGCCCATCAAGGTTCCCACCAGGATCCGCATAGAATTTATTAATTATATTCTCTATTAAAACTTCAAGTCTGTTCATAATTCTTGAACCGAAATTCTTTGAGATCACTATAAATGTATGAAGAAATTTATTTGAAATTTTACAAAAAATAAAAATAAAAATAATTACAATTATTATTTATACATACTTCTAATTTTGATAATCTACTTTACATAGTTTTGTTATAACATAGTACAGTAAAGAAAATTACCTGATTGTGAATATTTTACCTTCAATTTATGATTACAAGAAAACAGTGATACCGAAATAGATATTCGTTTTTGCGAAAATAAAAGACATTATTATTTTCTCTTTAGTTTCACAACTGAGTTAGATATTAGTTCACAAGTTTATGAATTTTGAAGAATATAGCTTTAGTTATCTGACTCTAATTTCAATATAATCTCAACTATATACAATTATACATACATCTGTGTTCAGCGAATTGCCACGAAAAAGTACCATCGAGTTTTTAGTAATAAAACATCTGTTACATATTCACATATTTCAACTTCACTGCACGTATTTAAAACAAAAAACGGACTTAGTTTAATAACTAAATGAGTTGGACACGTTTAACTAAAAATTAGTAGATTTGCTAGGAATATATTAACAAGTTTTGAGTTTCAAATGGGATGTGGACCGCGGATGGGATGTGGTGAAATCGAGCGACATGTCTGTTTAACTTTTGCCTTTATGCCTCACGTAGCGATGCTATGAGATTGTATCTTTGGAAACTTAATTGGTTACATGAAAACTATAACAGGTAAAACAATAAATTATAGAAATAAAACAAAATTAAACATCAATGTTTATTTCATCAATTTTACATTACTACAATTATTATAAAAAAAATAAGTAATGATTCAATAGAACTCTTTTGCAGAGAATATTAAATAGAAGTAACAAGTAAATCTTTTTTATGTACGCTTAATAAAAAATTTCTTGAAATTTATTTAGTACGGACATTACCTACATAGTTTTTATCAAACGGATCCGTAAAGACAACGCATACATTTTTTTCTTTTTTTAACTGAAGTTTAAAATTTTAATATTACTTAATCAATATATTATTGATTAAGTAATATTGTGAACTCTTCGAGTAACTTTAATCGAACGTGTCCCGTTTTATATTCGCGTATGTATATGAGTAAACTATCACTTAAGTGGATGTTTACGTAATCACCGCCATACGAGGCCAAGTTTATTAGACACTAAAACGTTAAACCGAACCGAAGTATGTAGGAACTAGGTATTGAAAGCACACGTGGGTAGAAGTTGCTTTGACTGCCACATTAATCTGAGACGTAATTAAAGTAAATTAGTATAAGAGGTAATATATATTATACTAGCTGTGCGCGCAATTTCGTCCGCGTGATGATGGTGGCGTGTGACGAGCTGAGATAGCTTATAGATATAGAATAGATTAACTGCTTGATTTCATTCGCGATCATGTTTATAATTACTGCTCCGCTGCAATGAACCTACTGCATTAAAAGAAATTAAAGTAAAAAAAACAGCTTCATTTTAAACGCGCTAAAAAGAATAACACAATAATAAATTACAAGGTTTTATATTCATTAAAATAAATGATTGTTTTTTTTTAGTTTTTTACCTCAATTTATTTTTTAGTTTTTAGTTATCGCTTGACAGGTTTCTCAGTCTAGTATACTCAGCAAATCTTTCCATATTACACCCATAATGTTGAAGAACATAAAAACTTACTCAGCTATCTTTAGTCTGCCATATCGGATTTATAGTGACACACGTCATGTTTCGAGCTATTTTACTACTACTATTCTATCTATGTTAATAAAAAAACCGATATTTAACTATATCAGTCAGCTATTACCTAAGCATTAAGTTACCTTAGGACCGTGTGTGTATATTTTAAGATAATTATTTATTTAGTTATTTTACTATTTAAACTCAGCAATCCCTTTTATTTGAAACCGCCAATTTGATAGGAGGGCAATAAAAATAACTACTTCGCCATCTTGGGTGTGGACTCCATGTTAGATTTAGAATGACGTCACATAGCTAAACATACATTGTCACTCAAACTAAACGTGTATACAAATTTTCAGCTCAATCGATTAAAGATTTATATTATGTATAGTTAAAAATGGAGTTGCAAAATTATTAATTAATTAGATACATACTTACATACAGTGCAAGTTAGATAAAAACTTTTAATTAAATAGCACTGGTGTAGTCTACTTCTAGCTCTTATAAAAGTGCATTACGTTCACGCTTCATTTGTACAAGTTATCAAAGTAAAAAAAATCAAGCGTATTATCTAGAATAGATTAAATATATAATTGCTATTAAGAATAGCATAATTCAATGTATTGACAAGTCTATATTTTTCATTTACCATAATAGAGTAGTGTCTTTTGAAATGGTCGCCAGAAAATAAGCTATAAAAAAGAACTCTTAGTTCTTTTACAATGTAATATTATTTTTAGAAAAATGTTTATTTGACATTTCGGTGTAAGAACGACATAAAGTCTGGCAGTTCAATTTAGCTGAATTGTCCGGCTCTAACAGATATCGTCTGCACCGTCTCGCTTCTGGTGAACTGAAATGCACTGATACTTTCGATTATTTGATTTACACATTTTTGTTATTGTCAATATTATACTTTATCTCAAGGGATGCGTTTGTCAAATATTTTAGCCGATGTCTAAATGAACAACACTTACAAGGTCAATGAACTTCACATATCTTTTCAATAAAATTTCGTAATTATTTTTCTTTTATTTAATTATGATAGTAATTTTTTTAAAGTTTTATTTAATATTTATAATATTTAAATTAGAAAATTTTATTTCTATTTGTTCTTTGAAAAATGTTCGATTTGGTTTACATATTATTTCGCTTTGTTCTAACAACGTATCCTAGAGCTATTGACATTTGATAAATACTTTCCAATTAATATGATAAAAATAGGAAATTAAAGAAAAGGGCATAAGTATATGTAGCTTGGTGATCAGAATAGTGAACACAAATTATTTAATAGCATTAGAAATGTTACGAGAATGCTCAAGCTACATTTCAAATCATAGACATAAACGGTTTTACTGTCGTTGAGTCCAGCTATAAAAAAATCATTTCGTTCACTTAGCGTACAAGAATCGCAGTACGATTTTTTTTTGTATGAATGAAATCGTTAAAGTTGTCCTTAAATTTTGGCTGAGAGTAATAGAGATTCACTACTACATTGAATTTCATACCATGAATGAGAGAACCTCGACTCTAAAGTTACAATTCATTCCTTTTTTCTTGCCTTAAATACTACTCCATAAACCTCTTCGAGTAAGCGATTCAACTGTTGTGTTTTGGCCGAGAAACTTTTAAAAATATCTATTGGTGATGATAATTACTTGATTAAATAACTGTTAACTAATCTTCTTCTATATATTATTAAGGGGCTACACTACCTCAGCTCGAATTCAAATTTCACCCGTATTAAATACACATGAGAATTGAGAGCGCTTGGTTGTTCATCGCACAAATTATATGTATTTTCTCCCCACAAACATTATCAATAGCTATTTTTTAACGCAACATATAAAATGTTTTTCATACTTATTTCAATTACCATGCTTAATCTCAAGTCCATAACTTCTATATTTACTGACATATTAAGGTTTTAATACAAAAATAGAGGTAACTTTGCGATTTTTTTTGTATCGAGAAAATTTTAAGGAATCGTGTTTTCGAAACATATGAAAGTAAGTTTATGTCCTGAACTTTACCATACATAAATTTCAAACTTAAATATTTAGTAGTTTGGAAGATATGGACGAGTAAGAATAAGCAATTTGAGGTAGCATACACTCTTAAATACGTGAAGCATAACCTTTGTACCTCCTTTTACGGATATTGCGCGGACGGAGGAGTATGAAACTTCGCACACTTATTTTATATAGAGAAGGAGCGCAGAATGCTAAAATTTTTTTTTAACTGTACATAAAATATACATTAAATTAATAAAAAAAACATTACACACACTAACCACGTAATTGTCACACACACGTATATATACTACTCTTTTGTTTATTGTGAAAGTCTGACGTCAAATTGAGAATAGATTATGGATAAAGTAATTTTGTTTGCCTATAATGAATGTCAAATATAACCATAATGAATTCATCAAAACCTCAATAATGTTCAAACTTATAATTAAAATTAATTATGGTCGAATATCGACCACTGGGCGGCCACTAGTATGTTTAAATAGTTATAAAATCAAATAGATGCATGTTTAATGAAATCGATAAAGTATTATATTCTAAAATCTTCCTCTATTAAAATAGCGTTTTAAATACATTAAGACTGGAAACACAACGACTCAACCTAAATCACTATCAATACAAACTAATCGAGAGAGATATATATAGATCTTTTTATGTCGACTCTGATGACGTAATCAACATTAGAACATAATCGGTCATGTATAACAATAACAATCATGTCAAGACTCTTAGCAAACCTAATCCGAAGTTATGGGGTTTATTACGAAATGTCCTTATGCTCTGATTTATTACTACCAACAAATTGTTATCTAATGGATAATCCAGGATAAAATTATTTCTTTGTTCAAAAATGTAAGGTATTCTTTATAAAATATATTCAAATGATCTGGATAAAAAACGTCGTTATATTAAATTGACCTCTGATAATAATAATGAGACTGGGTATTTAAAGGAAAGTTTTATTATTTAGCGTATTTTTTTTTCGCCAAGATTTAAAATTATTTTGGTTTATATCTTAGTGTGAAACTTGTATTTCTTTATATTTACGTCCTGCGTTTAGATTTCACTGCAGCTTTAGTGCTTGAGGATGTTGTCAGTATAAGCTAAAATATCGTTTCAAAGGCGCTCTGCAGAGATGCAGAGTCTGCTTTAAGTTAACTAGCGTCAACTCAATCAAGATCACATATAAATTATGAGGATGTGACAGAAAAGAGCAAAACAACGAATACGTTTAATTGTTTCGTAAAACTAAGAGGTAAGTTTTTTTTTTTGTTTCGTCCGTTTCGTTTTTGGTAACTTCTTTACGTACGCTTGATTTGTGGGGTAAGCTGGTGAATCTGTGACGAGAGCGTTAGCAACAGCGTGATCGGGCGAGGAGAACGGAAGTTGAGAGGGAGATATAAGTTAAATGTAGCTCAAGAAGTTTTACTTCAGTCGTGTGGTCTAAAGCATACTCGTTTTATACTTTCTTTTTTTTTGGTAAGGTATTTTTCTTCCCACTAGGAAATCAAATTAAGTATTTTTCTAAAGTTGGATTATAGCATTTAAATAGATTGTAAATAGAAGACATCAGCTAAGACAGAAAATTATCAATCTTATTTTATAATTGGGTAGACTAGTTAGTAGGCAGGCAGGGAAAATTTGTGTATATCTTTATTATTTCTGGGTTTAAAATTAACACTAGGGTAAAATTAACATAAGGATTATTAACTACAACAAAAAATTATTTGTACCAAAATTTTAGTACTGATTGTTTTGAGGTGTTAAAATAGAGATATATGTTGCTATATGTATTTTATTTTGGGTATAAATATTACTTAACTTAAAATCTTCAGCTTAAAATCTTTGCTATAGTTACTAAACATAACTTTCGTATTAATTATAATATTAACTAGTTATGATAACTAAGAACAAATCTGGCACCGATGTAAAATTCCAAATCCATATCAAAATCCATAATTACAAACATATCTGCAAATTTGAAAAACAAAATACAACGTTCTTATCCGTCAATATCAGATCTGCTATTCAGTTCGGTAGTTTGAATTTTTTTTATAATATATGATTTACTTTTTATAATCTGTCATCACAAAGTTATTTTAATCATCAATGGCCATTTTACGAATAATTTCTATTCTTGCCTTACTATTATTTACCTTTATAGTTACTGCTTCTACTTATCTCTTTAATATAACTAAATAAGTATAAAGTTCATAATGTCGTCATCTCAAAACATATAAGACACCTAAATCTACATATAAATGTGTCATATACTTCTTACTCTGAAGCATGCCGTTGCTCCATCATCCCTCGATGACTACCTTTGTTTAGTCAAATTCAATCTACGTAACAGACTTTACTGTTAATCAACACTGTTTCAATAATGTTTGCTTTAAATCCAGACTTTTCAGTTTGCGTCACGTTAAGTATTATTTGTTATAATACAATAGAATTTTTATTATGAACTAAAATTTTGAATTTTTTAAGTTAAAAATCAAGTACAGAATTTAATTTTAATAATTATAGTGTTTATTCATTAATGGAGTTACATTTAAAAGTATTTTTAATGACATTATTTATATAACTCGTTTTTTTTTTTTTTAGATCTGAGTTTTAGACTTTTATTTGAATAAAATAAACGATTTGATTTAGAAAAATTTAATATTTTAAATTTACGTCACATCATTCTTAATATTTATATATTTATATTGTTTGTGCCAGTTATAATAAATATTATATGTCGCAACTGTATGTTCCGATTTACAGTAAAACTTTAAAGTAATATGTTATCAAAATATGTATTGTTATGCATTTAATATTAAAATTTTCGCCTACCTCTCCGAAATATCACAAGTTTCAAAATGACATTATCTGTAAGTCTCGTATAAGCAAAAACGTTGATTGGTTATTGAGTGATTGTAAAAGTTTAAAAACTTTATTCTTTAATTTTTAATTAAGCTTTTCTTCTTTTCTGACACCGCGTTGGCGCAACGGTTACAGCCATGGATTGTATCTACCTGTTGCGCTGGCGGTAGCGGGTTCGATCCCCGCACATGACAAATATTTGTATTGGCCATACAGGTGTTTGCCGTGGTCTGGGTGTTTGTGCAGTCCTTGTGGGTCTCCCCACCGTGCCTCGGAGAGCACGTTAAGCCGTCGGTCCTGGTTGTTATCATGTACACCTGATAGCGATCGTTACTCATAGTAGGGAATATATCCGCTAACCCGCATTGGAGCAGCGTGGTGGATTAAGGTCTGATCCTTCTCCTAAGTGGGGAAAGAGGCCTATGCCCAGTAGTGGGATATTACAGGCTGAATCGTAAGCTTTTCTTACGAATAAAGCAAGTCATCGAACAATAATTATGTTAGCGATAAAACATAGGATCGGATGTCGAATGATTTTATGCCTTTTCTCAACTCTTTGGGGACTCGTCAAGATGTCGAGCGAACGTTTAATATCGGTCGTTACTTCTTACTAGATAAATGTAATTTAAAGTGCCCGAGAGTTAATTCTCAACGCTGCTCAGTATTGAGGGAGCGTTTGTGAAACGAATTGCCTTGTAGTGTTGTAATTTATTAGACGATTTCGTTCGAAAACTGTTCGTATCTATTTCAGCTTGACTTGACGATTATTGTTTAATGCTCAAAGTGTCTCCGTTTTATTTTTGAGTTACAGCTTTTTGAAGGTATACTTCTTTCTGCGCGTTAGGGTACAATGATGAGAGTAAATTTTTACGATGGTCGTTATTCTTATTATTTACCACACTGATGCAATAGTACATTTAGAAGTTGCTATAATACTATACAGTACAATTTAGGATGATACAATGTTATTTGAGACTTATTTATTTTTAACTATGCCTTAAACATAATTAACCCTTAATTGCTATGGTTGTTTCTCTGCAACTATTTGAAATAAACGTAATTAGAAGGTATAATAATTTACTTATTATAATATATCTGGTCACCAAATTTCAAAGTACAGTTAGCTTACTATACTCGTATTGACAGTTAGATAGAGCACAATTTCATATATATTTTGTTTATTTTATGGTGGTATGTGAGTCAATAATATAAAAAGTTGCTTAGAGAAACTCGAGACCTCACCATTAGAACTCCTTACTTAAATAAAGAACAGAAAGGTCTGATGGTGACACAAATATAATTAACCAAATAATGACATAATTTCTTCATTTTTCATAATTATGTCAGCACCATTTTACTGACTGAAATATAAGTTGGTAATAATCAAAAGTAATATAATCATTTTAAAATGTAAGACAATTCTATTTAATAATGTACTTATAATAATAAAAGCGTATATTTAACTATTACTGTAAACATGGTCACGTTAGCAACAATTGTTGTTTACGACCAGATAATGACAAACAATAAATAATATAATATAAAAAAAAAACTATTGCGGTTAGGTGGAAAACAAGATATACAAACATTTTTTATTTTTGATAATTTTATAAATACTAGTTGTGATCCGCAGTTTCACCAGCGTTAATTTGAGGAAAAAATGTACTGAAATATTTAGTTATATGTATTGTATTTGTTACTGTGCAACTCAGGCGACTAACAACGGCGCGGCGACAAATGCGCGCAACGCGCATGCAACGTGCAACGCGGCGCGTCGTTGCATTTGATCTTACATTATGCCCTAAATTATACGTCAAATTAAACGCTATATGATACAGCTTATATGTTAGTAAATTGTGTCTTTGTTGAACTATTTTTGCCTTGCTAATGATAATGCAATAAAATCATCTTTTAATATTTGTGATGATTAATTCGTTGCAGATTTATTTTAAAACTATGATATCTTCTAAGATATTCATTGAAATCAAATGATATTAAAGACAATTTTGTCAAATAATATTTGTGATTAATAACGTATATATTTCTATAGGAATTATATAATTTCTACAAAACTCCCTTCGCCAATAATGCATTATTTTAGAAGAAATTTGATTACCATAAAAAACGTTATGATGAGTCAGTATTAAAAGATGGACATAGGTATCATGCTGTGTGGCTACGGCACTAAAGAATTTAGCCACCCCCTCTCTTCCCGTGGGTGTCGTAAGAGGCAACTAAGGGATAACAAGGTTCCACAACCATCTTGGAACTTAAGAAGCCGACCGATGGCGGGATAACCATCCAACTGCTGGCTTTAAAATACACAGGCCGAAGACGGGCAGCAGCGTCTTTGGTGCGATAAAACCAGTACTGCGGTCACCAACCCGCCTGCCCAGCGTGGTGACTATGGGCAAAACACGTGGGTTCACGTTATTTTTGGCGTAAACTTGTGGAGGCCTATGTCCAGCAGTGGACTGTATAGGCTGTAATGATGATAGGTATAATGCTGTCGTGGACCTTTTCTCGGAAGCTCGCAAAAAAGAATATTTTTCCCGTTTTCGTTACATTCGTTAAATTTAATAATGCTCAGCTTCTATTGGTCCTAGCGTGATATACCTATAGCCTTCCTTGATAAATAGACTATCCAACGCAAAAATAATGTTTCACTTCGAATCAGTATTTCCTGAGATAAGCGAGTTTAAACAAACAAACGAACTTTTCCGCTTTTTATTATTAGTATAGATTTAGTTTCCTTTAGTAATTAAGCGTTATGAAAAACAACTAAAAGTTTAATACCTATGATTTTATTTTTGTGTTACCCCCACATTAGAAATTCTAAACATTTTTTGAATATCATATCAAAAATTGACCGCTCCAGCGGGATTAAATCGAAAATAAAAATCATCATATCAAAAATTTCGCTCTAGCGGGTACATCGTTCCATAGCTTAATTGGCTAGAGCGCCGACACGGTCAGTCGGAGACGCGGGTTCGAATCCCGCTGGAGCGGTCAATTTTTGATATGATATTCAAAAAAGGATGTATTTGATTTACAGTTATTTGAACATTACATACACGAGATACACAGCAATAGCGACATAAGCAGAAATAAACACGTACAAAAGGTATACATATTACACCAGTATTGTATAACAGAATCTTCGTGTAGTCTCGCAAACTGCCTGCATCGTTTCGTAGACATTAAACGCCATGAACAAGCACTATTTGTGCTTTGCGAGTGACCTAGAGCGTGTCCTGACGAACTAGTTACGTGTTCAACTTACGTGTTTACTTTAGTTTTACATGGAATGTAGGCGAGTGGTTTGAAAATAAAAGCGCTTTTATTATTATTTATATTTATTTTTATATTTTTACGTCACGTTTTTCACGTTATTATTATTTATCTCACTGGCCCTTGATGTATATTTTGCTCACACAGAATATAAGGTTAAATGTTTCTTTTGATACAGTACCTATACACGTCCCTTGCGGTTTCGTCTGTGTTAATATTTATGGCAGTTGTTTCGCTATTATGAGCTATATAGACGTGTAAGGCCGAGTTGTTTCTAGTCTATCAGTTATACATAATTGAAGAAATAATCTAATCTTCCCTATTCTCTTCAGATTTCATTCTAAACCATCCCCGAGTAGAAATTTTTTCATATTCCCTAGAAGGACCGAACCGGGCATGCCTGATCTGGACCGGATAAGTTATGTAACGCAGAAGATTTATCTGGATCTGATCAGGATGAGATGAGATTTCCTGGACCCTGGATTTTACTTGAAAGCGAGTTTGTTGCGGTTGTTCTTAATGTTTGTTAAAAATCGATCCGAAGTAATGTAAAACATTTTCAGCATAAATAGTTTATTTTTGTATTAGTCTTTTCTTTAACAATAAATATATTTAACATGGGTTATTATGGCACGTGTTGGAACAATGGAACTGTTATATCGTAATATTCGTAACTTCTGGTCTCTGAGGGGTGTGGTGGGCCGTTTGGAACGTCGATAGAGCGTGCCTATCGCCTAGTGTTCTAAGTACGAAGGTTATTGTTCCAAAGTTCGTAATCAATTGAACTACGGACAATACGATAAGATGATTTTACGAATATTGTACCTGTAAGTCTATTACACTTTAATATCTTAAAATTGTATCCTCAGACCCATGAAACTATAGGAAGATGAGATTTAAAAAAAAATTCAATTCGTTTTTTTTCAAGTTCTAAGTATTTTTACTATGAACATTTGCAATTTTTAAATACATATATCTGGACGGTTCGTTATTTCAATTCCCGCTCGGGATGTATATTTGAATTCATAACAAATATTTCTTTCCGCTTTGGATGTTTGTCTTTGTAGGTCTCCCTACTGTGTCTCGGAGAGCACGCTAAGCCGTCGGTTTCGGTTGATATCATAAATTTCTGATAGCGTTAGCAATAAAAAGAAAAAAAAAAGAAAAAATCCAACGTCACGCGGTGTTCCCAGGCGGTCACCCATCCAAATACTAACGCGTTTAATCCGTAAAAATTTTACCTCTCATGCGCCTAAAAAAGTTTCACTTCAAAAAATATTTCTTCTTACATTAATAAAATCAAGTAAGTTTGAACACTTTTTGTTCCAAGTTTCAGCCAATCAAATAGTGTTTTCAGAACAGCCTTTTCCTTCGGGAATGTTTTTATTACTAAATCTTAAAGTGGATATGTTTCTTATATATTAATGTTTTCTCACATTTTTTTTTATTATGTTATGGGCTTACTCTTGACCCCAATCTAGCTCTAGAGCAGAGACGTGGTTGAAGATGGAGCAAGTTCGCCTAGAAGAAGCCTGTTCAATCGCGCTTTAAACATGTTCGGGTTGTATGAACTCAGAAATACAAACGCCGGCAGGGAATTCCATTCCTTGGCTTTGCGCATTAAATAAGATGATTCGAAGCGCTTTGTACGTATGAAGGGTATATCAATCAGGTAGGGATGAAAGCCTGCGGTACGTCTGAAAGTCCGATGGAAGAAAGGAGATGGGGGTATGAGCTCGTGCAGCTCCAGGGCACACTCCCCAAAATACAGTCTGTAAACACATATAAATTTTGGAAAACATAGCTTCGATATTTGAAGTAGTAACGTCTTCAAAACTTCTTATTGGAAATACGTAACAAGGAAATCTTATTTAACGTCATCTGTATTGTAAGATACACTGCATCAAAATAGTATTTTTGAATGTAAATACATTTTTACTAGCTTTTATTTTACCTGCAATGTATGTATGTATGTTCGGGTGAATCTTGCAACTCAATTTTGAAGCAGATATCTTTAACCAATTATGCTGAAATTTTGTATATAAGTTCAATTTGGATGACAATGCATGGTTAACTATGTGACGTCATTCTAAAGCAAACATGGCGGCATATCCAATATGGTGGACTAGTAATTCTTAATGCACTTCTACAATATGGTTGTAATGAAGGGCTTGCTAAGAACAATTCGAATGAAGTGACGTCAGTCTAAATTCTATTTTAGTTCAGCCACAATAACAGTTTTTAACCGACTACCAAAAAAGGAGGAGGTTCTCAATTCGACTGTTTTTTTTTATTTTTTGACCGTGTGGACCGATTTCGACAATTTTTTTTAATCGAAAGGTGGTGTGTGTCAATTGGTCCCATTTAATTTTTTTTTTTTACTTGACGCTTTTTTCGTCGACCTACGTTGTATTATACCTCATAGCTTTTTACTGGATGTACCGATTTTGATAATTCTTTTTTTGTTGGAAAGAAGATATCCCTAGTTTTGTACCATGATAAGAAAACCAGGATCTGATGATAGGATCCCAGAGAAATCGAGGGAAACTCTTGAAAATCCGCAATAACTTTTTACTGGGTTTACCGATTTTGATAATTCTTTTTTTGTTGGAAAGAAAATATCCCTAGTTTAGTACTATGATAAGGAAACCAGGATCTGATAATGGGATCCCAGAGAAATCGAGGGAAACTCTCGAAAATCCGCAATAACTTTTTACTGGGTGTACCGATTTTGATAATTTTTAATTTAATGAAAAGCTGATATTTATGATGTGGTCACATTTAAAAAAATTTTATCGAGATCTGATAACTACTTTTTGAGTAATCTTTGATAACGCGTAGTTACTTGACTATTTTTTCGTCGATCTACGTTGTATTACTTGTCGATGTAATTGAAGTCGTTTTTTTTTTTTGTTTGTCTGCAAACACAATTATTGTTTAAATAATTAGGTTCAAATACGGGTGAATTCGAATAGTGGCAATATTGGTATCATGATACCCATTTAAATCATTTGATAATTTAAGCTGATTACGTATGTGTTAATTGAATAAAAAAAATCTGAGAAACGTGTGCAGCAATACTTAAAAAGTCAAAAATAAATTAAAAGTATTTTTTTAAAAAAAAACAATTTAATATTCGAATTATAAAACGAAAAAATAAATTGTTACATTAAATATTTTACAATCTACTTATAAATTCATTATATAATTTATACTACTATGTATTATCACATACATATTACATTATCATCGGTTAATTTTTTTGATGTATCTGATTTACCTACTACATTCCTACCTACTTTTGAGTGTGAAAGAAACTCCAGAAAAATTAATACGTATAGCTTTTGTACTTTTTACCTAGATGAATACATATTTAAATATTAGTAGATCGGGTATTTGTTCCTTATTAACGTGCATGAATAACACATACACACGTTTTAATGATGTATACAGTACATAGCTTTTAATACAAGAAAACACTAACTTATAAATCAAAAATTATTGCGGAGACAATCACGGAAATTGCTTCCCGAGTCATTGACTTTTTCTTTGTTCTTGTAACAAATAGTAACTAGACAACAAATTTCTTTATAAAACTATTTTAATACGAATTGTATTAAATTGTTATAATTGTGTTTGCAGGCAAACGAAGAAAAACCGACTTCGATTATATCGACAAGTAATACAACGTAGGTAGACGAAAAAAAATAGTCAAGTAAATACGTATTATCAAAGATTATTCCAAAAGTTTCAATCAGATCTTGGTGAAATTTAAATGTGACCTTATTGTTAACATTGGCAAATCATCAAAATCGGTACTCGTCGTACTATCGGGATTTTTGAGAGTTTCCCACGATTTCTCTGGGATCCCATCATCAAATCCCGGTTTCCTTATCATTGTACTAAACTAGGGATATCTCCTTTCCAACAAAAAAAGAATTATCAAAATTTGTTCATAAACGACGGAGTTATCCCCGAACATACATAAAAATATAATTATATATACGGTCGAATTGAGTAACCTCCTCTTTTTTTTTTGAAGTCGATTAAAAATGATATTGAGTTATCTCTAGAATCTAGTCCTTGTCATCGTAAATGTTGTAAATATAGTTACAGTTGCACTTAGCACATTAGTCTGTCTTACTATTAACAAATATCTACATAGTCACCCAGTGGAGAAAAGTCGGCTTTACCGACTTCATAACCTGCATTTGTTGGCTGTGATAAATGCGAGTAGCATATTTGTGTTGCCTCGTAAGCGAAAAAAAAAAACTTCAATTAATTCGAAAAGTTAATTAATACTTTTCGAATTAATTGCTTAACGTACTCTCCGAGGCACAGTGGGGAGACTTGCAAGGAATGTACAAAAACCCAGACAACGCAAACATCTGCATGGCCAATACAAATGTTTATCGTGTGCGGGGATCGAATCCGCAACCGCCAGCGCAACAGCCACGTACAAACCAGTGCTGTGACCGTTGCGCCAACGCTTCAAATTAACAAAGTACCGTGTTTTATTTGTGCAAAAAAATCTTGACAAACTTTAAGATATGTACAGGTTATTTGAAAATTCATAGCTTTAAAAATGCTTTTAATATCAAAGAACTTCCGTTCTCTGATTACAAGAGCGTGAACAAGTCGAGCGTCTTATTACAGCTAGACAAATACAACGTCTGTCTGTTTACTTTACCGGCGAGTCGCTATGAAGCTTAAAGCAACTTTTTAACATAATGTAGTTTATATGTATGCTTATTATTACTTGTGCAATGTGTAAATAGACTACAGAGATAAATGTTTTGCTTCGTGTTTGTAAGATGGTCTTATGGTCTCTGAATATAATGTTTTTTTTTTTATTACTGACATATATCCTGTTTTGAAAACTGCAAATACGTCTCGTTTAAATAGGTAATTGTTACTTTTTCCGAAATTTTCAAACTACAGAAAAGATCACAGCTAAATATTACTTTTTTCTAGCATTTTTGTGTTCCTGTTTGTGAGTAAGGTGACCAGAGCTCCTGGGGGAATTAGAGCACTTGCAATGCTTCCGATGTTACAGGCGTCTATGAGCTACGGTAATCGTTTACCATCAGGTGAGCCGTACGCTTGCTTGTACGACATAGTTGTATATAAAAAAAGTTGAAATTGTAAATATTTATAACTTTTTATTTAATTAAATATTTTTTGTTTTGACTGAAATATTATTCTTTAACGAACAAGGTTATCTGCTTCAGAGTTCAGATTTCAAAATACAAAAGTTATTATTTTAGTGAAACCTTGTTGTCCGGGTTTATGTGTTGTTGTTTACTTTTCCGTTGTTTAATTAATTTTATTGCTATCGGCATTTTTTCAATAAATTGTTACATTGTCGTCTACTAGCCTACTTATACTATACGATATATTTTTTTATGGCCAAGATAAAGATACAGAGAGACACAGAAAAAATAAATTCTTGACGTCAGTTTAGATTGTAATATACTGTTCAAAATTTCTTCTTTTTTTCAAAATTTCTGTAATGTACAAAACCTTTTACCCTTATCTTAATGTATTCTATGAGTTTATATTTTGTGGGGTTAGCAGGTAAAAACTGATAGGCGCTCCAACAATCACGCACTGACTAAATGATGGTGCTATCAAATAAGACAATGTTGTAGAATTCTGTTAAATATTTTATGCATAACTAGAAACAGAATTGCAACAAAAATAATTCTGTTGCAATGGCTGCTGATGTGACTAGATAGACTTTACGTGGATCTCTTACATCAAAACCGGGTTGGGTGGAACCGTGTCGTAAACTCATCGACGCTACATCTTCATAGATTTATACAAGATTTCACTAAAAAAATAAACATATCAAAACTAAAAAAACAGTTTGGTAAAAGGTTCGACAGTACAAATATAGCACAAAGGTCGTCCATCTACCAATATTGTACAAATATATAATAAAATCTATAAATATTATGTTAATGTTATAAATAACTAATCTATATGAAGTTCAGGTATGAGTTAGAAAACTCGAATAACACTCGACTAAAGCACAAGTTTGTTACGTCTACACAAATATCCGTTTTAAACGGAAATTGAACACACATCTACCTTAGAATAACTATGTTAGACCGTATTCCTGTTCCTAGAAGTTATTACTTTACTGTAATTTTATTAATCAATGGATAGTTATTGTGTGTAGCAGTAAATTATTTAAATAAAATATAAATTTATATACAAAAACACACGCAACGCGTGATATTTTACGCATAACATTTACCTAAAAGTAAATTGAGTGATTGAATAAGTTTTAAAAATTTCTTTATAAATGAGGACTGAGAATGAGGATTTTATAAGGAGGGACTATAGTGAGTCAGAATGGTGGACTTATATAAGTTTAGTGAATAAAGTTCATGTTGTGATACAATTAAAACAGGCCAAAACAACACAACACTTCACAAAACTGAAAACAACTAAACTGTAGGTCTGAAGATAACATCAAAAACCTATCTTTTAAATTATATAAAACTTGATTTCCGACGGTGAAATCTTTGTTTAAAAACAGTATGAGCGAATTCTTACATTTACCTCTAAATTTCTTATATATATATATATATATATATATATATATATATATATATATATATATATATATATATATATATATACACATATACACTACACATACACATGTTAGATTATTGTATAGGTGAAAAAATATTTGTAAAAGGAACTTTAGGAACAGATGACCGTGTATGTATTGTGTAGATATTTATTTATAAATGTGCTTTAGAAATTAATTACTTATATTTGTATACTTTTCAAGTTTAGTAATAAGCTAAATAAGATAGATATGAATACCGAACACATCCATAATTTAATCAAAATCCAAAAGAACTTCATCCAAATAGGCTTCAAAAGCACTTTTGAATTGTCATTTTACAAATTAATATTTTTAACTGATGATTATTTTTCAAAAGTCGGAATGTAGATTTTGCAGAGAAAATAATATATAAACTGTGTTTTAGTACAAAAGCCACAAGTCCACACATCTTTATCAACTATGTTATCCGGCACCAAATAATAATCTTTATCTATTAATTTCTTTAATAAAATACTTTGAAGTTATGTTGAGACAATCGCAAAATTGTCTCTGGGATTTTATTAGACAGGCGAATACCATAACCCAGAAAGGAGACGTTTACTTTGCGCAGTCAGAAACTTGGAGTTACAATTTTGTTATTCCTTCTCGTGTTTATATTGCAGTTATTACTATTAATATCTACGGAAACCTTTTGTTTATGTGCCTATACTTCTAAACTAACATTATAAAGAATATATAAAGAAAATTGAATTTTTGTTGGTTAACGGATAAATTTAAAACTGCTGGTACGATGTAAAAAAGGCATTATCAATTAACCATTAAAAACTACGTTACGATTGGGTAACAAGGCCTTATTTAACGCGATAAAACGGAATAGTCAAAATCGTCCAGGGTGCGAAGCCGCAGCGAAATGAAAGTCTATTTTTTCTATTATTCTTTATACATCATAACAAAAGGGTTAGCTCGATATATAGTCTGTCATAAATAAACATACATATACGAGTACACCTAAACTACTATCACATGTAACAGCCTTGTAATCATGTCGTGCTGAACGAACTAGGCCGTGTTAATTGCCGTCAGATTGCCGCTTGTGCCTAAATTGAGGTGCTCGTGTCAGCTATATGCAATTAAGTGACGTTCGAGATATTTGGTGACAACCAGCTACGTGACAATAGCTATATGCTTTGCGAGATGCATCAGCTCAATTATGTGCGGGTTCATGGAGTGTTAATAAGTCTGATCTGAGTCTCTATCTAAATCTCTATGGGCCTAAAACCACAATCAGTTTAAAGGCTTAAACTCTCATTGTATTTTATTTAATTTACTTCTATTAGCTTGATTTTTAAACATTTATTTAACTAAATATTTTCGTTGCTAATATTAGAAAATTCAACAATTTTTTTTTTTACGTAAATTAGACCAATTTTTAAATTCACGCTTCAGCTTGCATATCCCACTACTGGGCATAGGCCTCTTTCCCCATGTAGGAGAAGGATCAGAGCTTAATCCACCACGCTACTCCAATGCGGGCTGGTGGATGTATTCCTTACTATGAGTAACGATCGCTATCAGGTGTACATGATAACAACCGAGACCGACGGCTTAACGTGCTCTCCGAGGCACGGTGGGGAGACCCACAAGAACTGCACAAACACCCAAACCACGTCAAATACTTGTATGACCAATACAAATATTTTAAATGTGCGGGGATCGAACTCGCAACCGCCAGCGCAACAGGCACAATCCATGGCTGTGACCGTTGCGCCAACGCGGCGTTAAATTCACGGTACATCTTATTCATTAATAAATGTATAAGAAGTATAAAAGAATTGTATAAAGTAATTTTTGCTTAATTCAAACAACTTTTTCTTTTAAAAGCCCATTTTTTCATGAATGTTATGTACCTTTTTTTTTTTTTTTTTTTTTTAAATATATAGACTAGCGCTTGACTGCGATCTCACCTGAAGTCAAGTGAAGATGCAGCCTAAGGTGGTGCGCGCTTGCCTAGAAGATGCCTATTCACTCTTGATTTAAAGATACCTAAGTTATAGTTCGTTGGAAAAACGGAAGCCGGAAGGGCATTCCAAATTTTAGCGGTGCGAATTAGGAACGAGGAAGCAAATCGTTTAGTGCGAGATCGTGGGATTTCAACCACATAGCGGTGCAGATTCATGCGATGCCTTGCGGTTCGGTGGTAGAAAGGTGATGGTGGAACCAAATTGTATAGTACCTATTTGAATAAAAACACGTCGATCGTCTATTATCAAGCAGACCATATTTTTTAGTTTTACTGCGACATTTATAGCTCAAAGTTTGTTAATACCTCGACAAACTTCGTGCAATGTCACAAACGGTAACCTCCCAACAGAGTAAAGACAAATTGCATAGCACGTGAATGCAATTTTAATTTATTTTGTATAAGGCTCCCGCTTAAATGAAATGAGCGTTGCGAATTCTCCACCTGAGAACCGGGAAATCTTTAGTTGCTTCAGTTACATAGTAGATTACGTCTGGTTTAACTTTATAGAAAATTCTCGATTTTATACTTATCTGACTGTAATTGGAAACTTAGAATGTCATGAAACATATGGGGTCGTGGAAATAGTTTCTTCGTATTTTATATAGAAATTCAAGTTTTACAAAATTTATTGACATTAATTATAATACATATGTACTACTTTTGGTAGATAACTTGCCGCCATATCGTAGTTAGTGACAGGATTTCGTTTCTGTAGAAATTTTAGAATATTTCATTAAAAAACCGCGTAGAGCAGTTTCGACAGTCCTCTCTTGATATTAACTTTATACTATCTAAAGAATTCTGAAGAGACTGAAACAGATGGAAATCTGAGGGTGCAATATATTTGCTATATGGTGGATACTTTAAAATTTCTCAGTCAAACTCTCTCAATTTTTGTTGAGTGGCTAAAGACGTATGTAGTCGGACGTTGTCGTGATGAAATATTATACCTTTTCTATTGATCAATCCTGGCCGCTTCTTCTCAATTTCTTACTTAAGTCTCATCAGCTGTTGACAGTAGAAATCCAAATCGATGGTTTTGCCCTGCGGTAAAAGCTCATAATGAATGATGCCCTTCTTCACCATACCGTTTTAAAAGAATATCGCAAATTAGTACATAGTCTATTAGGTTTTAAGTGGATTCATGTGGCACCCATATATCTAGCTTCTTTGTATAGCCACCATTTGTGTGTGTAACCAATTCTCAGATCTTCAACTCTATCCGTAACTGGACGACCAGAGTGAATTGCATCTTTGACATCAAAATTTCCTGACTATATATTTTCTTCCTGAATATTTAATATTATTCCTAATTATAGATTGTCTTTCGCTGTATGCGCGAAAGGCTGCTGTGATGATGATGATGATGAGAGATAGATTTTCTGGTTAGTATGGAAAAATATAATTATGAAAACTTACGTAAGATTTTTTGTTCATTTGAATTTCACAATTACAAATTATTTCATAATCAAAACATTTTCTTAAACAAATACATATTTGATATAAGTGAAGTGAAGTAAAAGTAAAGTCTTGCGAGTAATAAAAAATATTAATCGAATAAAGTTTTTTCAACCCAATCAATTTATTTTTGGTTATTGTTATTTTTTTTACAAAAAGTTACGTTTATTATATAACAAAAGTACATTTTAAATAACAGTAGGTATCATAACAACAATTGATTCGTTAAAGGGCCCAAAGTTAAAACCAGTATTAGAGTTAAGCTTACTTACAAAACGCCAACACCAATGCATCCAATACAAGACCAGAACAAACAAACAAACACTCCGTAGTAATATTTGCTACAAACGAGAATCTATTGTTAAGTCAAACAGCCATTGCAATCATTACTTTGAAATGACAAATATTTGTCTAGGTCATGTGGATATTTGCCGTTGTCTGGGCGTTTGTGTTTGTATTATGAGTACTTCAGGTCCTGTGGCACAGGATTTTGTGCTACAAAATGTAATCTATATTATTCATTGTTATCTAAAATTTAAAAAAAATCCATACAATTTACATAATTTTTCATTGAGTAAGAAACTTCTACAATGTATTAATAAACATAAAAAATAGCTGAATTGGTCCAGACGTTCTTGAATTTTGCGCTTAGCTAAGCGAAACATTTAAACACAGTTCATTTTATATTTATATGGGCAGACAAAATGGTTTGTCCGATTAAAGATATTCTATATTCTATTATTTCGCATCAGAGTCCTTTTTATTGCGAAAAGTTATATGCTATAAATATCATGATATCACTCTTATGCAGAAGAGCGGTCTACAGTGGGGAGAACCAAAAATATTAGACCCAGATTAGGATTTATTTAAAACCGCATTACCCAGAACAGCTTGTCTAAGCTCCAACACAACTTTGCTGTTATCCTTTGTAATTATCTCCCAAAATTTCATTTAAGAAAGCTCATCGCTGTCCACTTTTTAACCGACTGCCAAAAAAGGAGGAGGTTCTCAATTCGACTGTATTTTTTTTTATGTATGTTACATCAGAACCTTTGACCTTGTGGACCGATTTCGACAATTTTTTTTTTTTAATCGAAAAGCGGTGTGTGTCATTTGGTCTCATTTAAATTTATTTGAGATCTAACAACTACTTTTCGAGTTATATCTAATAATGCGTTTTTACTTGACGCTTTTTTCGTCGACCTACGTTGTATTATACCGCATAACTTTCTACTGGATGTACCGATTTTGATAATTCTTTTTTGGTTGGAAAGGAGATATTCCTTGTTTAGTATCACGATAAGGAAACTAGGATCTGATGATGGGATCCCGGAGAAATCGAGGGAATCTCTTGAAAATCCGCAATAACTTTTTACTGGGTGTACCGATTTTGATAATTCTTTTTTTTTTGGAAAGAAGATATCCCTAGTTTAGTACCATGATAAGGAAACTAGGATCTAATGATGAGATTCCAGAGAAATCGAGGGAAACTCTTGAAAATCCGCAATAACTTTTTACTGGGTGTACCGATTTTAATAATTTTTAATTTAATCGAAAGCTGATGTTTGTCTTGTGGTCACATATAAATTTTATTGAGATCTGATAGCTACTTTTTCAGGTAATCTTTGACAACGCGTAGTTACTTGACTATTTTTTCGTCGATCTACGTTGTATAATGTATTACTCGTCGATGTAATTGAAGTCGGTTTTTTTTCGTTTGCGAGCAAACACAATTATAATAAACAATCTTAAGAACTCAGAAAATCAGTACAGATGTATGAAATGTATATATGTAGTATATTTATGTTTTTATGTATGTATCTATGTATGTAGATTTATCTGTATATGTTTTTCTTATTCTTCTATTCCTGCACTACTTTGCCCCGCGATCACATTATCTCTCACTGCCATGGGTTGACTGGAAAGGATCTCGTTTAGAGATAAGTCCGCCCTTGACAACTTCCTATATTATAATGACAATTGTAATATTACTTAGTGCAATAAAGAATATATACAAAATGAAATCTATGAATTGAGAACAAAGTAGTAATACAAAAATTCTTTATGTATTACCATATTTGTATAACCTTATGTATATAGACTCATCAATAGAATCAAGTGATGATGATAGACTCAATTACCAATTTAAATGCAACAGCCATAAAGAGCATTAAATGAAACAATTCATAACGGTGCGATTTCATTAAACGTTAAATTATGAAACTCAATTGAGAGGGTCAGGAAGTTGCCCTCGTTATCAAAACGGACACGTGGGTGGCCTCAGGAGATAAATTAATTATGAACTTTCTGATGAGGTTTTAGCCGTTTTTAATAAATCGAGTTGGATTATGATTCATGTATTACGTTGATTACATTAATAAAGGCTTATTTAAATACTAAAAAATATGATAAGCAGTGGTAGTGCAACAAATAGATCTGTCTAATAAATGGTTTGATAACAGTTAAGGTTGGATTTATAAATTAGATATTCTAAAAATCCCTATAAAAAAATAAGTTTCAATTAAATTCGATATCACAAATATTTATTTAACTGTACATAAACATCATTTTGCACACGTATATCAAAGTAAATTAAATTATAAGAATAAAATAAATAAATAAATGCGCCTCACTCAACGCTCTCACTAGGACTAAATCTGCGGCCCGGAAACACACAAAACACCTAATCACACACGCACCTAGACCACGACTCATATCTGTATGGCTAATACAAATGTATGCCCTGTGCGGGGGACGCGTAACCGCCAGCGCAACAGCTACAAGCCACGACTTACTAAAATAATGACTTATATTGACTTTATCTTCTTTTTCAGTATTTTTTTGAGAATCAGTAGCTCAAAAGGAAGCTGTGCTAGACCGAGTTAGAAGTCGTGATAATAGAGTAATTAATATAATATAATTTTCAATAAATGGAATTCTTTTTCACTCTTTCAAAGAATTAAAAATTATTAAGAAGCGAAATTGATGTTGATAAATAGTAAGTCATTTCTAAAGCAAATAAAAACTTACGTTCGAATGGTGACCGGGAAAGTGTTTTTTTATTTATTTATTTAATTAAAAAAAAAATAATATTAATGATTTGATTTTGAAGTTAGCATATTGAAAATTAAACGCCTACATAATATCAAGCAATTAGTTTATTTAATTAACAAAATTTCTATCAAAATTTTGATAATTTCATTAAGACACTTAATAGTAATGTAGTCTTTGTTTCTGTCATTAAATGCTAACAAATTTTTCTCAGAACATCTTTTTGCGGCGAATTAATAATTCGACTCAGTAATAGCGAAAGCCGCTACAAAATCCAATAAAACAAAACAAAAGTACCCACTTACAGTCAGATCGTCCACTTACTTCTCTACCTCCCTTACGCTTCAGCCTGTAATATCCCACTACTGGGCATAGGCCTCTTTCCCCATGTAGGAGAAGGATCCGAGCTTAATCCATCACGCTGCTCCAATGCGGGTTGGCGGATATATTCCCTACTATGAGTAACGATCGCTATCAGGTGTACATGATAACAACCGCGACAAACGGCTTAACGTGCTCTCCGAGGCACGGTGGGGAGACCCACAAGGACTGCACAAACACCCAGACCACGGCAAACACCTGTATGACCAATACAAATGTTCCCTCCCTTATGTTGACATAAATAGAACGTTGAATCAATTATTATTGTTCCTATATTTAAAATAGGAATATTCGTTAATTTTTATTTATATTTTTTAAAAACTAACTCAACAAACTCGACGAACATTATCCTGACGACATTTTGCTATAAAAAAAAAATTTATAGATAAAAAATTCGGTTAAGTTAAAAATATTGCTCACATATGTCTCGTATACAGACGGACATTTAGTATGATAAACGTGACGATTACACCATAAATAAAGCTATAAATTATAGTCTAATGTTTGGATAGGCTAATTGGTATACCGCTCGCATGATCAACGTAAATTAATTAATACAATAATTCTAAATTAAAGTACTATATTGATAGTATGGTGTAGTATAAATACACATGTAGCTGGCGTAACCCAAAATTTGTGAATACTGAAATGCTCCAGCGAACATTCAACAATTTCGATCGGGCACCGGTAAGTGTAAAGGTGCACATTGGTTATAATTTCTTTAGCTATTTTACAACTGTGGTCGAGAGGACTCATAAAGTAACTAAAATTTGCACAGAAGTGGCTACGGTTCTTCTTCAACCCATTTAGTTGAAGCTATTAGCTGATTCCCATTCTTCCTCATAAAATACAATGTATAAGTAAGAGGCCTTAAGAGTGTAACTTACTGGTCCACTCTATCAGTAACTTATGTGCTAAAAAAGATTTATCAACAACTTGTTAACAAAAGGCCCTTAATTTTTGACATCCGCCGAAATTTTACCTTGTTGTATTTTAGTAATAGTATTGTACCTAATACATCTCAACAGTGACGACCGATGACCCATTCGACATCCGCTGAAATTTTACCTTGTTGTATTTTAGTAATAGTATTATAGCTAATACATCTCAACAGTGACGACCGATGACCCATTCGACATCCGCCGAAATTTTACCTTGTTGTATTTTAGTAATAGTATTGTAGCTAATACATCTCAACAGTGACGACCGATGACCCATTCGACATCCGCCGAAATTTTACCTTGTTGTATTTTAGTAATAGTATTGTAGCTAATACATCTCAACAGTGACGACCGATGACCCATTCGACATCCGCCGAAATTTTACCTTGTTGTATTTTAGTAATAGTATTGTAGCTAATACATCTCAACAGTGACGACCGATGACCCATTCGACGACTGCTCTGGTGTAATGGTGCATGTGCCGACACCACACCGACGGTCGCAGGTTTATTACCGCTCAGAGTGGATATTTGTGTTTTTGCACATAATTATTACCGATTTGATTGTAAGTCCTTGTCAGTCTCGCCACCGTGCTTCGGAGAGCACGTTAAGCTGCCGGTCCCAGTTGTTATCATATACACATAATAACGATCATTACTCATAGTAGGAATATATCCGCAAACCCCTATTGGAGCAACGTGTTGGATTAAGCTCTGATCTGAGAATATTACAGACTGTAGCCTAGCGTAGTTAATACATCACGCTTCGAACATTTACAGTAATATTCTTATTTATGCATTAATTACGTCAAGAATCCTGTGTAATAAACGATTTTTCTATAATAAAAAATAAACATAAGCATGGTGTCCCTTCGTCCGTTTCGACATCATAACCGGGTAAAACTGACCAAATTTCATCATTATCCGAGACCAACGCTGTGGAAACTGTACAAGAGTCTTAACCCAGTTCTGTGATGACTGTACTATGACTCTTACGAACGTAACTGACATTTTTTTGTTTCCAAGCTCCTAATTACGTTTGTTAAGTATTGTGATTTTAAAGTTTTTTAGTTGTTACCTGTTTTTGACTTTCTTGTGAATTCAGTTCACGCTTTTATTTTAGAATAAGTTCGGTCTATTTCTGTATTCGTTTGTTTATTTCTTTAAGTCACGTGTTACATTATATGTATACTAGCGACCTGCCCCGGCTTCGCACGGTTGCAAAAACTATCAGTGTTTTTCTATTATATTATGCATGTATTATACATATAAACCTTTCTCTGGAATCACTCTATTTACTAAAAAAAAACCGCATCGAAATCCGTTGCGTAGTTTTAACTTACAGCTAAACTACGCAACAGCGAGGAACGACTTTGTTTTATAGTATGTAATGGTTAGATATTGGACAGTTTGTTAACTGTCATATTAGACAGTCTGCTTTAAAAAAATAGCAAACTTAACTACTTATCATTACAGCATGATTAATCTAAAAGGCTGAGCAAAGCTGCGCGGAACTTTTGTTAATAAATGAATTTGGATAAAATTATTTAAACCTTGAAAGGTATTATTATTTAGGTTTTGTTTTTAAAACGTCTAAGATTAGAAAAATAAATTAAAAGCTAATCACAGTTGCCTCAACAAACATTTACCTAACACAAAAATAAATCTTCTAAATCCTTAAAGGAAAAAGGAAGTAGTAGTGGCTTCGAAGAAAAAATATTTTTTGTAGCTCTAAGTTAAAAGTGCAAATACATAGGTATATTTTATTTTCTCATTTCGTTCAGAAGAATCACGTACCCAAAACTCACGTTAGCATACGAATAAATTAAGATAACTGTAATGATAACAGTAACATTCACATCGAAATATACTTGGGAAGCCTCACGAAAACCTTATTTGCGTTTCCTTGATTAAACTGAGTGAAAAGCTATTTAGGTTGAAAATTGATTATTTTTAATACTAGCTGCTTGTCCTAATATTCTTTTTATACTAAAATCTACGCGTAACTTTGCACGCGTAGAATTTTATCTTTTTCGCATATTTCATTTCTAAGCTTCGTTTTTCCCTCTCTAATCTCTTACAGCCTCTTTTATTAGAATCCTTTTTTCATTGAGTCCACATTCAATCTGATACCGTCCACATTCATTCATGTGATACCGATTTGGTGCAATGGTCGCAGTAACCGGATGTTGTGCTAGCGGTCGCAGATTCGCTTACACCTTGCGTGATAAATTTTTATCCAAGCCATACAGAAGTATGTCGTTGTAAAGGCATCATACAAGATATTTAATATTGGAGGACCTTGGGTGAACTGTATGTGCTTATTTATTACATTTTTTGAAGTACAGCTTCTTTACGCACGTTTGTCTTGGGAAGTAAGCTGGTGAATACGTGACGAGGGTATTACGAAAAGTGTGATCGCGCAAGACGACCGGAGCAAGAGAGAGGTGCGAGCCGACATTTTCTTTCTTTCTTTCTTTTTCTCATAGCCGGTTACGTTTCGTATATCTAAGACAGTGAAGGCCTTTTGTGCAGGCCTATAGCTAAAGAAGTTGTACTTCAGTGGTCTAAAGCACACTCGTTTTTTTACCGTACCTGACCGTAAATACACAACCGTAACAAACAGGCTGAAAGACATAACTGTTATAACATTTAAAAATTGTTATACATTTTGCAGTTTTAGTTTTGACTATTGATAAAAATTTATATTTCCTTTGACTAGAATTTTTTTAAATAATTTTTCTCCAGCTTAATTAAATAAGTTAAATAAACAATATTTTGAAAAAGTAAAGAGAAAAAAATTAAATAAGTATAACTTATTCCGATAATCAAAACGTTGTTCTTAAATAAAACGATCACGTAACGGCTATCAATTATTCTATCGAAAGCTAGTAGTACGCCACCACTACCTCCGCCTACTCTTCAGTAAAATTTTAGTTTCAATTTGAAACAGGAAGTAGTTTATTTTCATCAGAGAATGTCACATGTCGTAATATGTTAAAAAATTAACAACTGGTATATTTTAACCAACCTAATATTAAACTTATAAATATTCAGAAAAATAAATCACAAGCTGTTAATAACTTTATGAAACATCTTAATAATTACAATAACATATCATTAAAAATTATTAGACGACTAATATAACCTAAAAATGACGTCGTGGGCACAGCTAATAGTTTATATAGAGAAGGAGTGTAGAATGTTCATATTTTTTTCTAATTATGTATAAAAAGTATATTAAACCAATAAAAAAAATTACACACAATACCATATATTTGACGCACACACGCATAATTATACTCTTTTGTTGATTGTCAAAGTCTGTAGTCAAATTGAAATTTTTTAAAAAAGGTTCTTTATTTTAATTTTTTTTTTGGTTGTTTTTAATTTAAAATTTAAATTGTGGTTGAATTTCGACCTCTGGGCAACCAAAGTATTATTAAAAATTTATCAAATGAAAAACTCATTATAAACCTAGCTTTCTTTAATAATAACTTATTAGCATTACCTAGTCGTATTACTAATATTAAGAACAAACGAATTTTCTTACGCGAATTGATTAATTAAAACCAAACTTTTCGAATAACGAACATCAAAATGCTGTCTTAAACTGTGATTACATGTACTTCGTGTAGTGGATATGTAAATTCTTAATAAAATCAAAATCTTATTTCCTCTCTCCGATGAAGTATATCACTGTGTTCCTAAAACTGAACAAAATCTAGTCTAAGCCGTTTGGTGACAAAATATGATGAAATTGACGTTGCCTATATTATCCGTCTCGTGCCTAATAGGGCACGTATTCAGTCAATTCAAGCTTTAATCTCTACAACTGACAGAGTTACTGGAATGACTTTTCCACCACAGCGCCGCAAATGCACATCACTCATTATGATATAAATTCAGGTTTAAGATTTCCTTTACAAAGATACTAAATATACTAAAAATGCTTTTTCCGTTATTCTTGTGAATTATACAATTAAATATGTAGGAAAATGTTCTATAATGTGAACCTTATCGGACTATTTCTCAAAAATGCGTAGTATAGCAAAACACATGAAATAATGCCTTATTTAAAAATTTAATAAACTTAATATCTTTATTTTAAATTTAATAGCAAAGTTTCTTTTAGTTCAATCAATTTTCACTGAGGTTGGGCAAAGCTGGAAAGTTCCTGCTCAAAATATGGAGCAGCCCAACTGGGATAGTACCTAGAACTTACAGAAGAACACAGCTAAATAATACTGCTTTATAATAAATAATAATAATAAATACTCTTTATTGTACACCACAAAGAAACATTACAACAAAAGTGATACATGAAAAGAAAGATGTACAAAGGCGGTCTTATCGCTAAGAGCGATTTCTTCCAGACAACCTTTGGGCATAGGACATAGCGAAGAAAAAGAGAAGCGGTAGGGAAGTGTACAAACAGTTGATAAAGAATTGGCATATAGTTAACAAGCAGTACGATATTAATAGAAGTAAATATACATATACACATACATATACACACAATATACATACACATACATATATACAAATAAATATATACATATATACTACATAAACAAATGCTACATAATATATATATTTATGGAGCTGATAATGATAATTATCAGCTCCATAAATATATATATATTATGTTATAATTATCATCTTTCAAGCAGTATTGTGTTCCTGTTGATGAGTAAGGTGACCAGAGCTCCTGGGGGGAGGTTAATAGGTTCGGTAATACGCTTGCAATACTTCTGGTGTTGCAGAAATCTATAAGCTACGGTAATCGCTTACCATCATGTGAGCCGTACGCTTATTTGCCGACCTAATTATATAAAAAAGTTAACTTTTTCTTTGTTATTTTATACTTTTTAACTCTATTATGATATGTAAAGTTCCACTTTCAGACTCACCATCTCACATCAACCAACCAATATCAAATATTTCCCGCTTTCGCAAACAGTTCAAACGATAATTCAATTTACAGTCATTGTTTTCACAGCGGGCGCGAGACAACTTTTGCACGTGACAAACAAAAAACTTCCTTCAACCTAGACTGTAGGATTTATATTACAGTAACTGCTTGAATTTGACTACAAGATATTTATGTGTCATTTCAAAAATTATAGTACACTTAAATTAGAAACTACAATTTCAATATTTTAAGGACGACAAATTGACAATGTCATTGCAAATTATTATAAAATAGATGACTTGGCAAAATCCATACCACCATCATTTTTTTTTTTTTTTTTGTAAATATGTACGTCGAATTTCAAAATTTCCTTTTATACCAATGTTTTCATGATCATAACGAATGCAAAAGGAATTGTTCAATTTGATTAAGTAGTATAACAGATATACGCGTACATATACTTTAAAGATGTGTTTTTATTTATAAAAGATGAAAATAAAGAAGTTAGGAGAAATTACACAGTTAAATTTATGATCATCATCATCATTACAGCCTATACAGTCCACTGCTGGACATAGGCCTACACAAGTTCACGCCAAAAAT
This sequence comes from Melitaea cinxia, assembly GCF_905220565.1. Classification (NCBI taxonomy): domain Eukaryota; kingdom Metazoa; phylum Arthropoda; class Insecta; order Lepidoptera; family Nymphalidae; genus Melitaea; species Melitaea cinxia. Next base: position 4,500,412 of record NC_059407.1, read on the forward strand.
AACGTGAACTCATGTGTTTTGCCCATAGTCACCACGCTGGGCAGGCGGGTTGGTGACCGCAGTACTGGCTTTGTCGCACCGAAGACGCTGCTGCCCGTCTTCGGCCTGTGTATTTCAAAGCCAGCAGTTGGATGGTTATCCCGCCATCGGTCGGCTTCTTAAGTTCCAAGGTGGTTTCCAAGTTATGATGACTATAATTTATTAAATATTCTAGTATCTAAAACCGAAGCCGACATTTCAAACATTTTAAACTAAGCGATTCGCTAGTACATTCTTGATCCGTACCGCCAAAGAATGGAACTCTCTACTACCGTCTGTGTTTCCGGAAAACAATAACCTGGGGATCTTTAAGTCGCGAGTGAATAGGTTACTTCTAGGTAAGCATGCTCCATCTTAGACCGCATTTTCACTTATCGTCAGGTGAAATAGTGGTCAAACGCAAGTCTATCATTGTATTAAAAAAAACAAAAATTTCGGTCCATCCTTTTTTTATACATATGTATCTATTAATTTTATTTTCTGATTGATTGATTATTTTAATGGCATTTTATTTTTAAATATTGGATAGTCATCTGTCAATTGAAAATATTTTGATTTTTCTCTTAGACGGTATCCCATAAAATATTCATATCTAAAAAGATGTAAATTTTATTAAACTATGTTTTTATTTTTTTAATTTTGTCAGAATACAAGAAAGACATTACTGTTATAGCCAAGGTTATAATACAATTTCATCTCACAGTATATTTATACTTCAAATATTACAGGCCTCAAAACGAACAAGGCTTAAGAATAAATTAATCATTTTATTTGTCGCAGATGTGGCGAAGGGTTGCAGGGTTGAAGCTATTTTATTACTTCCGCCAAATAAATAGCGAAATTGGTAGAAATTCAAGTAATAATATAATTCCTAATTAGTTAATCACATTTTAATGAAAACTAGCTGATACTTGCGACATCGTCTGCGTAGCTTGTTATATAAATGTGTGCAATACTACTGAGAGTTGAATTTTTTCCTACAATCTATACATATAATAAAATGGTAGGAATGTCAAAACGATATATTGAATAGTTTTTTAAAAGAATACTTGGGGTGTGATCTACAATCGATACCGAAGCCAAAAATGAATTTTTGTCTGTTTGTCTGTAGGTATGTCCGGGATAAATACAAAAAGTACTGCATGGGTTTACTTCAAATTTGGCACGAATATTATTAAGAAGTCGGGTCAACATATAGGCTATATATTATCACGCTATCACTTACGGGGAACGAGCAGTGAACCTTTATTTCTTCAACGCATTCTATAACAACGTGTAATCTAACGACGCATATTTGAATGTTGTTGTTATCATGTTAATTACCATGCCATTAGCTAGCTTCACACTATAAAAATTACGCAATATAAGTAACTTAGGCTGATAAACATAATTAAATGAATATAAGTAGTATCAAGACAATTTAAAAGCAGCGCCATCTATATGATTTCAAAAACATCATCATCAGTCCCTTTTTGGATATAAATAATTTAAATTTCATCATGTTGGCGACGTTAATAGTTGTTTTATTATTATTATTATTACATTTCTATACGCTCTATATAATTAACAAATGGAGTTTAACAAAGGGAGAATTTGGAAACGAGAACGTAGGTACGTTCTCGTTTCCAAATTCTCCCTTCTCCCTCACGTTCTAGGCGGTCTTGCATCACTACGATGCTCGACGTACCGAAGAGCAACAACAGGTTCCGCTTGCACTCTTTTTCGGTATATGGTGCATCGCTCTGGAACAAACTTCCTAAAATATATCCAACTTAGTCCTTCTATCTATACCTTTAAAAAAAGCTGAATCAACATTTCCTCGCTCAAAATAATCTGTAAATATTTTGTCATTAATGTTTACTTTTACTGTGTATTGTATACACATAATATGTATAAAATACATACATATTATACATATAATATGTATGTATTTTATATAAATATTTTTTTTAAAGTGTAATAAAGAATATAATTATGTCAGCATTACAGTATTCTCAAATTGATATGTACTGGTCAGAAAAATGAAAAATTTCCATCGTTGTAGTTGCTATGACAAGAAACGAATTTTTTTAATAAGATAACGTATGAAGTGTGTTTATGATCCTGAAGTAATCTTCCCGGGCATTTGTTGTTCTTTGACCGATTTTTTACTTCCACAAAATTATGTGATGAACTATTGAGGAAAGAATTCCACGGCACGGGCACAATAATGAAAAATAGAGTTCCCGGGAGTTGCATTTTAACAGAAGAAAAAATGTTTCGAAAAAAAGAAAGAGGAAGCAAGGAAAAAACTCGCTATTACAATATGGTTGGACAATAAACCAGTTTTGATGATGTCCACTTGTTACTGTGATCAAAACCTTGATGAATGTGAGCGATGGTCCAAAAAAAAAAAAAACAAACAGTATGAGAAAGGCAGAAGACCTGAAGTTATTAAAACGTACAATCAGAATATGGGCGGAGTAGATCTTACTGACCGCATGCTCTCCGTCTGCCCATCGCGCAATCGAACAAAAAAATGGACAATTCGAGTTATATTCGAGTAGTAAACGCATGGCTGGAATACAAAGTTATCGAAGCAGAAAAAGGAACTGCACGAAAACCTATTGTGCAGTAGCGCGAGTATAAACTTAATTTGGGCACAAAACTTATTACAGATAATGAAGAAGGAAGTGATGATGTAGATGGAGGTGAAGAATATGAAGACCTTTAACCGAAACATAAAAAGCGTAAGATTCTTATAAAACCCATACCTTCAAAAGAAAACCGTACGAAATCTGCTGCACACTTACCCGAGTATGGCACAAACAATCGCGTTGTAGGAAAAGTGGAAGTGCTAAAAAAACACCGGTTTTTGCAAAAAGAGTGAAGTTTAAAAAGAAATTGAAAATGAAATTGTTATTCCGATTTCCACCAGATAGTAGTCTAGATTATATGCTTTTTGTAAACTACATTGATTAATTATGTTCCTTGTTTATACTGATATAACTGATTAGTAAATAACGTTGATATTGTTAATTAAGTGTTGATTTTTGATGAGTTATAAAAAAAATGTTTAATTTTGATAGTTTTGTTAAGAAAAACGTTTTATGTTCGTTTCTTTTTTAAATTTTATAATAAATTTAACATAAAATATAAAATATATTTGTTGCTTTTAGCTTCAAACCCAATTTATATAACGATAAATACCCTAAACTATTTAATGTCCTACATAAATCACATAGTAATAACGTCACTTTGTCCTATACAAAGGACATAATGAAAAACTTATTTTCTGAACCTAGGAATTTTTTACTATTTTTCCTATACATATTAACATATTAGAAATATAATACTAAAGTTTGAAAAAAATGCTCCACAAAAACATAAAAAGTATTTCTGGTAGGCAGGAGGATAGGGGCGCCAGGTAGGAGGTAGGCGCAAGCCCTTTATTATAACCGTACTGAAGGTCGGTACTTTAGGGGACTAAGGTATACATAATATATTTACTATGACGTGGTCATGTGTTTAGACTTGTTTCAGTCAGTTTCGTACACAAAATATTCTCGAAGGACGCTTTTTTAGAGAACAATTTTTTTTTAAATAATTGTGTTAACTTCTTTTCATTCTACTTTTTTTTACATTTGTTTTCTTGATTTATTTTATACTGAGACTAAAAATACAAAAGTGCCTTTTTTCAGCCTCTAGAGTTGCTTAACGGCCTAACAGCTCGACCATTTCTCACAAATACAGCACGCAGCTGTCGCAGTAACTTGCCTAATTATTATTAAATTTGACTAGGTATCTACATTTTGTTACCTGGTTGCCTTTTCGTTAAAACAAAGAACAAAACCACTACACCAGAACGTCCATCTGTTTTTGTACCCTTATTTTAGTGATAATTATTTCTGAATGATAATAATCATTGTAACAAATATCAATAATTGAACATTCTATATTTTGTGTTTATTAATTGTAGTAAAATAAAAATAAAATTACGATAGATTATGGATTTCATTTCTTCTAATTTAAATTTTATACTGGTTTTATTTTTCTATTTTAACTTTGTAACGCTCTCGTCACGCATTGACCAGCTTACTCCCAAGTCAAGCGTGCGCAAGGAAGTTAAAAAATATTATAATATTGAAAAGTGTATTTCTAAAACTTAAGGACAGTTATATATATTATCTTGCGTTTGGTTAACTTTGCTTAATACATTACACACAGCACTTACTCGTAGCTCATACTTTTAAAAAGACGATATATACGCTGTTTACGAAAGATTATTGACTATAAAACATTTCCAACACAACAACACACTGACTAATTATAGTTGCAGTTTCAAAGTTTAACATAAAAAAACATGCATAAGATACTTATCATAATAAACTAAATAATTATAACCATTATCTGTATTTTATCAGTAATCGTAGCGCATTGCCGTAATGACGTGATACTATTTGTACAATATCTGATGAATGGCTGACCGAGCCCTGCTTGGATGAAAATAGAAAAAAAAAACCACCAAGCGAGTCGAACTCGCGCACGAAGGGTTTTGTACTATCTATAAAAAACTATATATACCTAACTAAATATTTTGTGAATATTTCAAACGTCTACCTGTTGCCGCTATCAATATCGAGCAAAAACGAACAAAATATTTCTTTGTTGTACGGTAGCCCCATTAAATATTTATTTTATTATGTTTTTTAGTATTTTTTGTTATAGCAGCAACAGAAATACATCATCTGTGAAAATTTAAACTAACTATCACGGTTCAGGAGATACAACTTGGTGACAAACAGACGGACGGACGGACAGCGGAGTCTTGGTAATAGGGTCTTGTTTTACCCTTTGGGTACGGAACCCTAAAAAAAAATGAGCTTAGATATTATAATATCTGACTATACCGATTTTTCTCCCACCAGTACATCGCAAATTTCATCGAAAAATTAAAACCATAACGTGATTATAAATAAAATGTCAATAGTATGGAAAGTGTATATCTACTACATACTTGTCCAACTAAAAATGTTACATCAGTGCGGACAAGCGCGTGGAAGAGTAAAATGTTTACGTCGAAAGCAATATTCGATCGTGTAAATAAAATGTGTTTGTCCGTATTTCATTAGGGTCAGGCTCAAGGAAATAAAATGTTACCCTACTACTTTAGACTTTTTTTTAGGATTATAGCTCCTAAAACGTAAGTAAACAGATATAAAATACTTTAAATGGATACATATGTGAGATACATTCTATTTGTTGACTAATACTTATTTTAGAATTGTTAAGTACTCAACTACTCATTAAACGAATCGAAATAAATATAAATATTATATTTATATACAAATCAAATTCCTTCTGAAATGTAAATCTCATTGTAAAATTGGGGGTTCATAATATTAAATGCGCAATTGAATCATATTCACCTTGACAGTGTCAACGAACTACCGACCTCATACGTTCGGCTCGTTCTCGATTCCTCGGCTGTGCTCGGTAAACGAACGGTAATCGACTGAGACGCGGCCCAGATGCGGCGCGGGGAGGGTGCGGCACGACGGCGGCACGGTCAATAGTCGCCCCGCACGTTGCGTGCCAACCGCGCGCCTTAACCGTGTCGCGCCGCATGACGTAATCAACATGGCGTCGGAAATCCGCCTCGTACAAGAAATAGAAAAGTACGACTGCCTTTACAACAACTATCTACCGGAGTATAATCGTAAAGATTTAGCCGAGGAAGCGTGGACGCGAGTTTCTAAAAGTACAGATTTAACAGGTAGGTAATCAAACGGCATTGCATTCATACGGTATTATCAATTAAGGCGCTAGATTGCATTCTATGATAGCCAGGCGATTATGGACTTACAGCATTCGTTATTGAGATGATACCTAATGAATCTAAATTGAGTTCTGTTAAAAGATTTCAATTTGAAATGAGTTGATAATTATATTTAAATTATTGTTTTGTGATGGAAAATAATGTATTTTTAAAAGACTGATTAATGAAAACGTAATAGTACATGTAGTACATGAATGTAATAAATTAAACTGAAGTTTTCATTTTGTAACCACGCGATATTGTTCTTAAATTATAGTGTTCGGGTCACGTGAACATATCACGCAATAGTAAAAAACTATAATATATTATTTTATACTTATATACTTAGTAGGGATATACATCTGTAAATATGTCATATCTAATCGGCACATATTAAAATCATTCAATTTATCAAAACTTGTTTTATCATTCTAAATAATATATTTTTTCTTTTTTCAGTCACTGAATGCAAAGAAAAATGGCGGAATATACGTAGTTCTCTTCTGAGATCACTAAAACCTAGTGAAAAAACGAAGAAGCCTTACTATTTAGCCCCTTATCTACATTTCATCTTGCCGTTTATGAAACCACTTAATAATTTCGATTATAAAGAAGACATTCACAGTCCTGGAGCTGTAAGAAATAGTCGAAAAGATGCGGACATTCTAATTTGTGCAGTAAAATCTGAAGACGACGCACAGACAATAGTTGATACAATCAACCCGGAAGTAACCGATGAAGAGATACAACTTGATCCACTATTATCTCAACCAAGTTCGCCAGTCCGTAAGAGGAAACGAAATGATACGATCCCAAATCGTAAAGCAAGGAGATCAGAACAACAGGAAATTAAAATAAGCGAAGAACAAATCTTTAACCCCATACCTGATCCTCCAAGATCAAGCTCAGAATCGATGAGGTACTTCCTCATGAGTCTTCTACCTGAATTTGAAACTATGACGGAAGAGCAATCAAGAATGTTTAAAATCAAAGTGATGATGTTAATAGACGATATAAAAACAAATTATGACAAAATAACACAACACGCGCCGTCTACAAACGAGTCAAACCGTTTACAAAAGCGGCTAATCAACTTATTGTTAAAGAATCTTGATAATAAATCATGATTGACGCCAAATACGTATCGTAATTGTAATAATGTTAAGTCATATACAAAGAAAATTATGGTTACTTCGTTTTTTTTATTTAAAAAAAAAAAGGTTTTTTTTTTCAACCAAATCCTTGCCCAGATATTAGTTAATTAAAATAAGAACAGTTTGTTTAAGTATATCATCATAATAATAAAGAAAAACTTACTTTATATTTATATCCTGCTTTCTACTCCGGGTGTTGTGGGTTCGATTTCTACCCCGAGTCTGGGTGTAATATATATATTTTTATGTATAAGTATTATTTATATGTATGTTTATCGAAAAAAAAAATGTAGCTATACCAGTCGGCTGCTATAGCTACATTTTTACGGCGGTTAGCTATAACACAAGCATTAAGTTGCTTACTTTAGGAACAGACGACCGTGTGTGTATGTTGTAAATATATATATTTATACATATCATTTGTTATGCATTAAACTAGAAAAAGTAAAGATTGCAAATTAATTATTTAACTCTAACAGTTGTTAATCAAAGTCATGCCAAATTAATTTAAAAATTTGTCATCAATATAGCCGTTTAGGAAAAGTTCATTGACAGACTCATACAGATAAATTATAAATATGGTTAGGTTCGTCTAGAGCTTACTTTTAATATCATAAAAGTTGAAACTTGGAAAATTTATTTTACGTTATATAGTTATCGCTTAATCTATGTTTAATGGGTCTATTTTTATCTTTTTATACGTCTGTTATGTTATTTAATATCTAATTGCATACATGCCAAAAAAGCCCCTTGTAAATGCAGATACAAATCCTAAAGCCGTCTATTTATTGAACCTCATTTATCTCTAGTCTTATTTATTGAACCATAAAGCCCCTTAAAAGGTTTTTAATGTATTTTGTCTAAAATCCTAAAATAAGATTAACTTGTCAGTTCCATTTCTCTCTTTTTTATTCATTTGAAATGCGTCGATTTATATTAGAATTTTGTGATTTATCTTTGACAGTTCTAAATTGCTCGGTCGCTTTAAATATCTCTTTTTCGTTTAAATTTCAAAATTGATAAATTGTTATACGGTTTAAGAGCTTTATTTCTCAAAAGATCTACAATTAATTCACTTACTGAAATACATTGTATGATAAACAACAAAGAAATTACTTGTTAGTTAGTGGATAAGATTTCATCTTACTGGATGTAGAAATATTATCATATATCATTAATATTATTAAGGCTGTTTAATTTTTGTAACGAACTTCCTTACGGCAGGCTTGACATTTGGCTGGGCGACCGAACTGAAAAAAAGTGATACTAAAACCGTAAGAAAAATATATAACGGAAGTGACGTAATATCAGTCACACGACTGTATAGTATGACGTTTGTAAAACTAAAATATTACTAGTAAACTTTTTTTTTTAAATATATATGTAATTTTATACTGTCGACAAAAATAAATACACACGTTTTTTTTTTATTTCACTTAATAGTTTGAATTATTTTATTTTACGGTATTTGTTATTTTCTAAAATACTAAATTTCCTAAATACTTGTATGTACTTAATTAAAAACCAATCAACAAAATTAAAAAAAAAAATCAAGAACTTGAAAATATATATAAAATTCAACATTTTTTTTAATTTGTGTTGCTTCTATACTATCCGAAGGAAGTTCGTTCCTACCTGGTGTCCCATGACACCACATATTTTCAAATATTTTTATCCATTTTATATAATTGTAAAAATTATGACTCATAATTGAGGTTTTCATTTGCACGGTTTTATTTCATTTATCTCATATATGTATGTTTAAAAATCTTTTGTTTACCTTTCACACATACAAATTCTATATTTTAACGCCGTATAATTTATTAGTTATAGGGGGAGCCAATAAGCTATTTCTGGGAAAGTGCCTTAACCTTACAGAAAATTAAACTAAATAATATTGGTCTCAAGTACTGTTGTGTTCCTGTGAGTAAGGTGGCCAGAGCTTCTGGACAGAATTGAGGTAGCTCAACACGCTTGCGATGCTTCTGGTGTTGCAGTCGTCTATACGCTACGGCAACCACTCATCAGATGGCGTACGCTTGTTTGCCGACCTCGTTTTGAAAAAAAAATTGCCATTTTGAAACTACATTTAAAAAGGGATATTGTAATTGAACTTTGAAATTGTAATTTTGTACTGCATTTTTCGATGATTTTACGATTTCACTAAAATATTTACGTGATACATAATTTATTTTAATTGAAATTCGGTGTATAACATCCACTTATAGAGTAAAATATTTAGCTACTAAAATACTGTCAGTAACTTGTGCTACTATTCGGATAAAAATATATTCAATCAAGCTTGACGGTTTGAACGGTAAATTAAATAATACAATTGACTTTTTAAAAACATATTTATTTTAGCACGGACAAGAAGGTATAGGTAAAGATCACAAAAGATACACAGTAGAACGCTAAGTTATAACACGATATAAAGGACACGATATATTGATATTAATGGGAAATTCTATATAATATTATTTTACTCTCAACATTAATTTAATAACAATATACCAATTATTTATAATATATTATATTTAACAATAAAATTAAATAAAAAGGATTATCAATGTCTTAAATGCAATTTGATTATGTTTATTTAGAAGAAGCTTACACCCCACACAAAAGCGAGAACAATTTTGGTCCCTTTTCAATGATTTATAATAAATTTAAATCTCAAATTATAGCAAACATATTTTTGTAACAAACAGAATATACGTAAGTAACTTCAAAAGATTTACAAATAATAAAAAGTAATAAAGTTCTCACACATACAGTTGTAGGCGACGGGTATACTCGTAAAGGTATAATTTTAGCTTAGCTGTAGTATTTTAATCTCATTATACTTTTATATTTTAAACACTGCTTTTAAGTACAACAAAGCAATACGATTAATTAACGTTTTTACAACAACAGTGACAGTATTTAGTTCAAAAGATTTGTATTTAATATGTTCGATCCAACAATGCGGAAGAAGAGACATTTGAGGAATCCGATCGACGATTTCCAAAATAATTTCAAGAAGTGACTACTTCTAATGATGGGGTTATTTCATAGTCGGCGTATCAAACGAATCGATCTAGAAGTACATCAGATCGCCTTAACCGACTTCAAATAGCACCGGTCCATATTCCTTTCGACATCTATACCCTACATTCATATATTTTATTATCACTGGATCGCGCATGAACGTTTATCGTTCTGCGTGTTCGATCTTACTAACCTATTTAAGTTGAGCTTCGGACTTCCACTGACACTGTCTCCGTCACCTTTGGCACAAGTTTTCGTTCTCATAATCATGAGATCGGTTCTGATACTGGGTCTTCTAACGTTGGGGGCTACGACTCCGCACGCGTCGGAAAGTCGTCGCTTAATAGATAAAGTGCATTTCTTACTTCTATTACTTTGACTGCTAGTTGGTGGTAGAGTACATGGACTACCGAACGCGGTACTAACGCGCTTATGATGGTTGGGTGCCATTTCTAATGGTAAATTAGCTACAACGAAAAGTTCATAAAAAAGGTCATCGACGTGAAAATTCCTCTTAGCTGATGTCTCGACGAACACGCAGGCGGAGTCCTGTGTCGCGCAGTAAGCGGTCGCCTCTTCTGGTTGTACAGTCCTGAACATAAAACAAAACACGTTGTCTGATTATTTGCATTAATCTGAATTATCTGAAAATAAAAATATATCATTTTAATTATGTCTTAAATTATGTTTTAACGTATATACTTTATATTATATTCATTATCAGACCAATATGGCAATTTATTGGAAATATTCAATTGAATAATAAATAACTCAATGCCGCCACGAATAAGAGATTAGACGAAATATATTACGAACTAAGATGTCCTACTGGTTAGAACAGCAGGACTGCCATTTCTACTTTTGTTCTTATATATTTCCTACAACTGGACTAATGATTGAAGTCTCCTTTTAAGCATTTGTACCGAGAGATTCGGCTCTTATATTGACACTAGCGACCCGCCCCGACTTCACACGGCTACAAGAACTATCAGTATTCCTCTACTATATTAAACATACATTATACATATAAACCTTCCTCTAGAATCACTCTAGAAATGTGTATTGGACTCTAGAGCTTGATACCCTGACATCGAGTGACGTCTAACGGTAAAAGAAATCTCTTAAATCCCTCATCCCTATTACAAGCAACTAATCGTATTTATAAGTCACAGCACATAATTTATTGAGGCCTTAGCGAGTTCATCGATCATCTCATCTCTATTGTACTTTGTAATAAATTACAGCTATCCATCTTTGTCGGGACTTTCGTGATACTAGTGGGACTCGAGCGACTGAAAACTATTAAATTAAAAGTGTAACTAAATTCATTAAACTTGCCATACGTAAGGCAACTTCGTTATTACCATCGTTATACTCGTGTGCGGTTATTAACGTTGCGCCACTTTGTAATGGTTAAAAGGATTTCGGTTTTCAAATACGTAATTAAAATAATGAAATATATTTTTGTAAATAAGCTATTATTAAAAAAAATAACTTAATAATCAAGATGTGTAGCCTAATTTTATTTTATTTTATTTTAACAAAACAGAATTGAAAGAACAAGACAATCATGCCTTTTGGAAGTTTCCATTACTTTTCATGTTCATCATATCATTGAGAATTTCACAAGCTAATTTCACTATGTTACAAACGTAAGCGCTTCAGCCTGTAATATCCCACTGTTGGGCATAGGCCTCTTTCCCCATGTAGGAGAAGGATCAGAGCTTAATCCACCACGCTGCTCCAATGTGGGTTGGCGGATATATTTCCTACTATGAGTAACGATCGCTATCAGGTGTATATGATAACAACCGGGACTGACGGCTTAACGTGCTCTCCGAGGCACGGTGGGGAGACCCACAAGGACTGCACAAACACCCAGACCACGGCAAACACCTGTATGGCCAATACAAATGTTTGTCATGTGCGGGGATCGAACCCGCAACCGCCAGCACAACGGGTACAATCCATGGCTGTGACCGCTGCGCCAACGCGGCGTCTAACCGTTACAAACGTAAGGTCTACAGTATTAATGATAAGTTATTGATTATTTATTTATTTATTTAAGTAAAACACATATGGCTGTAAAATTTCCACAACCTGCTGCTTGTATTTAAGCATTCATAAAACAACCACTATGTGAAATCAAAACACTTAAAAAACTTTGATTAGTGATGTAATGTTCAAAGATTAAGACTCTGGGGTTATATATTTAATTTGAAATTATAATAATATATGTTACGCTTCAGCCTGTGATATCCAATATAATGGCCAATATAAATGTTTGTCATGTGCGGGGATCGAACCCGCAACCGCCAGCGCAACAGGCACAATCCATAGCTGTGACCGTTGCGCCAAATAATATATGTTAATAACATATAAATTACAACACTACTTTAAGCCTTATGAATAAAAAGTAATAATTTGAAAACTTACTTTAGTTCCCTGTCGCATTTATTTCCAGCTATGGCCATAGGTACCCTGGGAGCTTGCTTTCTGCCGCGACTACTCCCGCTGCTAGCACTAGCCTTCGTCTCCAAGATTTGCTCACGCAGTCGAATCACCTCTTCGAAGGATTCGCGACAGTCCATCGCGAAGACCAAAACAAATAGATCACCTAATTATAAAAAAATTGGATTAGACAGTTTCTCTTTGAAATTATGTTTTTATTTTTAGTATTTTGGTTTATGTTTGATCCTTTTCCTAAATAAAAGGCCTTTGTTCAGCCGTGAAATATATAACATCTGTTACTTTTACAAATTATTCTAAAGTAAATTTTCTTAAACATCAAAGAGAGCATAGTAAATAATAATGTTTATTTAATACTATGTACAAATTAAAGATAAATAAAAAAAATAGCATTGGGATATTTTGTTTACAGTTTATCTTTAAAAAAAAACATTGGATTATTTGTGGTGCGGTTTGGTATTCTGAGAGTGAGACTAACCGAATAAATAAATTAAATAATATTAACTATATCTTATATATTGTATGCTGTGTGGTTACGGCATTATAGAATATAACCACTCCTTTCTTCCCGTGGGTGTCGTAAGAGGCGACTAAGGGATAACACAGTTACCACCTTGAAACTTAAAAAGCCGACCGATGGCAGAATACCCATCCAACTGCTGGCTTTGACATACACAGGCCGAAGACGGGCAGCAGCGTCTTCGGTGCGACAAAGCCAGCCCTGCGGTCACCAAACCGCCTGCCCAGCGTGGTGACTATGGGCAAAACACATCAGTACACGCCATTTTTGGCGCCAACTTGTGTTGGCCTATGTCCAGCAGTGGACTGTATTAGGCTAAAGTGATGATGATGATGAATCCGACTAGAAAAAAGGTCAGGCTCAACCAGATCATGTATCTGGACCGAATGAGGCATGCCAGATCAGGCAAGCTCTATCAGGACCCGGTCTGGTCCAGACAAGGATAGCCTGATGTAAAACATAATAAAGTATGGTAAGGCATACTGGATCAGGACCCGGTCCGGTCCAGATAAGGACAGCCTGATGTAAAATATAATCAAGTATGGTAAGGCATACTGGATCAGGATCCGGTCCGGTCCAGAGCAGGATAGCCTGAAAGAAATTACGCAAACTGAGCCTGAATCGCGCTATTAATGTTTTTAAGCGCACTTAGTATAGGTATATACAGTTATCAGGACAGTCTAGCAGGGCGTCCATTTTTACATAGTGGAGCAGTCGTCAGTAATAGGAAGTAGTTAACTATTAGAAGTTAATAAATAAAATTTAATTAATATAAATAATTAATTAATGAAAATTAATAAAAATAATTAATATTTAAAGTAAACCCATAAATAAATAATACATTGGAAAAAATAAACGGAAATGAATATCATTATAATTATGTTAAGTAACATATTTATAATATCAATTCGCTTTTTTTTGTTAAACAATTTTTTCAAGAATATACATTTGTGTTTTTTAAAAGGACCGGACCAAACCGGCAGGTCCAGACCAATCTTCTGCGTTACATACCTTATCCGGTCCAGATCAGGCATGCCCGGTCCGGTCCTTCTAAGGAACACGAAAAAATTTCTGCTCGGGATGATCTTATATATATATATATATGATATGATCTTTTATATATATATATATATATATATATATATATATATATATATATATATATATATATATCATATATTTTGATTAATGTACTCATCACGTCTATGTAACATCTTTCAATTTAACAACCTTAAACATAGTAATAGGGACTTTAATAACATCTTAACTAAAGCGAATTGTTTCCCACCAAAGTGTAATCACTTCGTCGTAAACTACCTTGCAAACTAATATGTAACTTATCTAAGCACTAAATTTCTCCATAAAGGCAAATGTAACACAAGATTGCATGCAAATACTCCGCTCCGACGTTTCTCGCTTCCGTGGAACTTTTTCTTAATAGCACTATTTTTACAGCTACAGCCGCGTAAAAAATATTGTATTTGAGATGATAACATCTCAAAGCGTTTTTTGACACTTCAAAAGACGTTTTATTAATGCCTTCGCTTTGTCTGTACTTTACCAAAATTAATCGATGAAATCTCAACATTAATAAATCTAAAGTTTGTATTAAAAAGAAATGAATAGCTAAAGCTTTTATTCGGTGCCGGGTTACATAGATGATAAAGATGTGTGGACTTAGTGACGCTGTATTTCATGCAAGATATTACCAAATTTATATAAAAACTCAGTTTATATCTTTTTAAGAGTTTCTTGCCAATTCTTCTTTTTAGAATTTGCATTCTGAACCGATTGTAGATTTAAAATTAAAAATAATTAAAATTTAATTTGTGTAATGAAGATTCGAAGGTGCTTTTAAAATCTATTTGAATTAAGATATTTTTTATTTTTATTTCGGCGTTTTTCATTCTAACACTAATTACACGTGAAAATAGAAGAATCACCTCCACAAGTTCGCGCCAAAAATGGCGTGAACTCACACATGAGTTTCCAGTTAAGTTTCAGTAGTATTTTTAATCACTGAAATTTAACTGGACTAAATTTTATTTATAAAAATTATCCTAAAAATCATCTACTCTTCTTTTCTAAATACAAATTACGAGTAAACACAATTAAATTTGAATTGTAAAGCCTCCTGTAAATACAGGAATATAAGTATATTGATTAGGAAATTCCGCTACAGTACACAATTGAATATATGTACAATTTTACATGCCATTTGAAATTTAATCACACAAAAATCGTTTTTAAACTGACTTCAAAGAATTAAGTTCTTAATTCGTCTATTTTTTATATGTGTATGAGGTATCATAGCTTTTTACTGGTGGTAGCGGTTTTGATGATTTTTTTTTTATTACAAAACTAGCGCTTGACGTCTGGTATCATTTTTTTTTCAATTTGAGCAAGATCTTACGAGTGGTTTTTGAGTTATCCATGATAATCTCTATTGTACTACACTTGTCGATGTTAATTGAAGTCGTCTATCTCTGTGGTCTAAAGCTATTAGATACTTTAGCACTTATATACGTATAGTCGTATATAGTCATATATTATTTTAAAAAATACTAAGAAAACCTTTATAATAAACGTGTGACGTCAGAGTAAATCATATCTGAATACAATCATAGCTGAATAGATTCTTGTTATAATGTGTTTTTATTAAATATTTATAAATGTGCTGTCCATACATCTACGTTATGTAATTAATTTTATAACCTGTATTATCAAATTGCAAATAGATATAATAATCAACAAATTTGGTTACCTCAGCTAACGACAAGATCTGATTTGTTGGATTTTTATTTTTGTATCATTACTAAGCTCTAAATAATTTCTTTTATTAATTTGAATTAGCCATATCACAAAATAACAGAGTTATATAAATAAATTAACTATAATTTAAAAGTTCAATACTCGATTAGGTTATTACCTAAATAACGTTGGTTTATTAATAATAAGGTCATACTTAATCTTAAGCTTAGGATACAGCTTATAAATAGAAAGAAATACCTTGCTTAAAATTCAGAGTAAACATTTACAAATAAACAGAGATTTGTTTCTATACACAAACAGATACCCTAATTGCTAATTGAAACCCAGCAATAAATTTAAAAGCTTAATGTAAATTGTACGTAATTAGATACAACGCCGCTTCGAAAATTGCAAATTACGAATCCTTGACACTTAACAGGATAATACCTCCTCAGATGTTGCACGAAATATAAATTTGGAAAATGTCACATGATTTAATCGCAATGAAATTTGTAGATAAAATTCAAACTTAATATATAATATATAATATCATTTTTACTAAAACGGTTTTTTTTCCAAGGATTTTTGTGAGGATAAACGCTTAAATTTAATGTAAGTTACAAAATAATTAATTAAAATTAAATGCAATTTTAAATAATATTGCTTTAATATTAAATCTTAAGACACGTAAAGTAATGTGGGCGCAGAGGTAGATGTTATACAGTAATCATTATACAGTTTTCAATTAAAAGTTTTCTATTATCTCGGTCTAGTTTAATATTACTCCATACCCGTGAATACATTTTTTTTTCAAAAGTCATTATATTGTTCTGTAACTAACTTTAAATATATTACTTTTACTAGATCGTTCAATAAGTCCCGAGACTAACCTGGAAATGGCGCATATATTAAAAACCCTTTTGATTTTTAAAAAGTACTGGCTATCAATACAAGAATATGTGTCAAATTTTTAAAAATGGAACAATTAAATTATTGATTTTGAAACATTTAAGTGACGCTACGGTTGTAATTTCGATACAATGGAAAAAACGAGTTTCGCGTGTTGATAAAACATTGTTTTTTAATGGGAAAAAATACCGTTGAAGCACAGCAATGGCTTATAAAATGTTTTTTTTTTTTTTTTTTTTTTTAAATTTTAACATCCATAGGCTCTTGAGTGCCCATGCCTTTTTTTATTTAAATTTTAATTTTCAAGTATTGAGGCGTATTATTTTCAACATTGCAATGTTCGTAGTGAGTCCAAAACCGACCGTGAGAGATATATATAATTATATAATAATAATAATTAGAATAATTATTAGAATTAAATTAAATAACAATAACTAGAATAATCACTTACGACTATGGTTTTTTTTTTTTTTTTCTACATGCTCCATTAATTTTATAATGCACTATATAATGTTATGCAGGATCAGCTCCCTCTAAAGCAACCATTTGTCGGTGGTATGCCGACTTCAAACGCGGTCGCATAGACACCAATGATGGGGAACGCTCAGGTCGTCCAAATGAAGCAGTGACTCAACAAAATATTAACCAAGTCCTCAAAATCGTATTGGAAGATCGGAAGGTAAAAGTGCGAGAGATAGCCGAGATAGTGAAGATTTCAGCTGGTAGTGTTTTCACTATTTTACATAAAAATTTGGCCATGAAAAAGCTTTTTTCTAAGTGGGTGCCGCGTTTGCTTACAACTAATCAAAAGAAACAACGTATCAATGATTCAGAGCGATGTTTGGCGCTGATGAATCATAATAAAAAGGATTTTTTACGTCGGTATGTAACAATGGATGAAACCTGGACATACCATTTCACTCCGGAATCCAATCGGCTGGCAGCGGAGTGGAGAGCGGCTGGTGAAAGCCGCCCGAAGCGTCCAAAGACTCAGAAATCGGCCGGTAAGGTTATGGCGTCTATATTTTGGGATGCGCATGGAATACTTTTCATCGACTACCTTGAAAAGGGGCAAAATATAAATAGTGACTATTACATGTGCTTATTGGAACGATTGAAGTACGAAATTGCGGATAAACGGCCTCACATGAACAAAAAGAAAGTGGTGTTTCACCAGGACAACGCGCCTTGTCACAAGTCCGTGAGAACGATGGCCAAAATTAACGAATTGGGCTTCGAATTGCTTCCTCATCCCCCTTATTCGCCAGACTTGGCCCCCAGCGATTACTGGCTGTTTGCAGTCATAAAAAAAATGCTTCAGGGTAAGAAATTTGACTCAAATAGTGAAGTTATCGCAGCAACGGAGGCTTATTTTGAAGCCAAAGACAAATCGTTCTACACACATGAGATAGAAAAGTTAGAAAAGCGTTGGAGGGACTGTATCGCTCTTGGAGGAGACTATGTTGATGAATAAAAATTAATTTTATAAAAAAGACCTTTTTTTAGTACTTAGTCTCGGGGCTTATTGAACCACGTGTTAGCTTTGGACAGGAGGAATCAATTATTAGGGTTGCAACTTAACCCACAACTCTGCTCCAAGCGAACCAGGCGAACTTCGTACCGTCTTTTTTCTTATTATATAACAATAACGACCAAAAAAAAGGAATTATTGGATTGGTTGCAATTGTTCGCAAGTTATGGACGACTATATTCACCAAATTCATGGAGGTGTATACCAAACATTTTTATTGAAATTACCTTACATTATATTCGATTTAGAAACACACACTTGCACAACTTGAAAATCAACAACAAACAAACAAAATAATTTGAAAATCGTTAAATTTTAAATCATCATGGTACTAACCCAGATTGAAGCCTTGACCGCACAAATGAAGTGTTTTGTCCATTCGACTGTATGTATTTATTGATATTGAACGAAAAACTGTGACAGCTCATCAAATATTAATATTAAATAATTTAATAATTCGATGCAAATACGAATGTATTAGGCTCGCATAAAAGCTGAAACTCCACGAAATAAAGTAGACTTATGGTTTTACAAGATTGTTAAAAAATATAAATGGATTAACTAAAAGAGGACTTAAAGTATATTACAAAGAAAAACACTGCATGAAAAACTAAACAAACCGGCTTTTAGTGTATCGGTCACTCGCGACTTAGGGTTTGTCCAAATGGCACTTACCTTTTTATACTTATCTTTATTGCATTAATTTTTAACATAGAAGATAGTTTAGTTTAAGACATAGTTCAAGACATTGAAATTTATAAGCGGTAAACGAATGGTGACTTTTAAATTTAGCGATTGCTAACTGTACTTCGCGCTTTCAGGCGAGTATTTTTCGATCCCGGTGGAGTAGCTATATAAGAAGTAGCCTAAGTTTTATTCTGGACCTCCAGCTATCTACTTACCAAGTTTCGTTTTATTCTGGGCCTTTTACCCATGTAATTTCTTCAGGTATAGTATATATTTTTTAGTTATATATAACTTATTGCCGTTTGAATTATTCACGTAATAGGCATTAAAAATTGCGTGAATATATGTATATGACTATTAAATTAAAATAAGAACTTTCACAATTAATAATTAAATATACTGAGTATTAGCGCGTATAAATTTTCATCATTACGGAATATATTCTCAAAAGGATTTCTGGTGTGATAGTAGAAAATTTAAAGCACATAATGAAAATCCTTTTCATCTTAACAAATGAAAATCGCTACAAAATATAAAAGCACTCTTCACTAATGAGATAAAAGTTTTAAGTAGTTGTGAAGCCGAACACGAATTTAGAATGTGCTTGAATAAAAGACTTAACAAACTACTATAAATCAAAAAGATTTTGCTCTGAGGAGGAAAAGAATATAAAGTTATCATGATTGAGCGGGATAGCGAATAGCATAAGCGTTGTTATCTCGCTCTTATTGATAACGCATATTATTTAATCATTTTGTATCGTCGGAAAACTTTTAATTCAAACTAAATTTACTTTGTAGCTAAACTAGCTGTCCGGACAAACTTCGTTCTGTCAAAAGTTAATAGTATTTTTTTTTTAAGTATAAAACCTTCCTTAAGGAACATACAAAAAAAATAGCCGAATCAGTCGAGCCATTCTCAAGTTATGCACTTAAAATTTTATTAAAAACTGAAAGTTATGCTAAGTCTTGTGACCTTTTTTTATGCTATCGTTTGTAATACATTTACGAATATTTAGAACGGCTCGAACCCAGTGGTCCGTCATAGTCAGACACTCGCATATGCTATTGAGATGCTTTGACACAAACTTTGTTTGTATGTAGGGGGTAATCTTTGCAAATACTGATCCGATCATGAAAATTCTTTCACTAACAGAAAGCTACACTATTCAGGACTGACATCGGCTATATTTTATTGTAATTGAACAAAAAATTCAGTAAATAAGAAAAATATTAAAATATAATATCAAAAAGGTAAATAAACTAGCGCCATCTATCGCTATTAGAAAACAATTTATTAGTCTTTCGACGTTAATAATTTATTCCAATTTTAGTCTATCGACGACGTTTTCTCGATTTTTGATAGATTGCGTTGGAGCAAAATATTATTTATTTAAGTGCTATAAAATTTGTTCTTTAAAGTATGTTATTTGGTTAATATAATAATAATTAACGCCCAACGAAGTGGGCACGGGTCGGCTAGTATTATATAAAATCTAAACGTTTAATAAATAACGTAACGACTGTAATGTCTGAAAATACGCAGATGAAACTAAAATAAGTCGAAGACAACACTTTTAAACTTTGCTCTTCTATCATACTTTATAGTAATGTAGACACGGCTATGACCTAAAGTAAACTGAATTAGCCTCTAACCTAATGGAATTTATAATTTCAACAAATCTCAAATAAAACGTATACATTTGTGTCAATAATTATAGGTAAAACAAGCCCATTCAGTTGAACTAAGTTTCTCAACGCGTTCAATTATAATAGTTTTATAATAATTAATGCAAATCACATCTAATGAATGACGCCGCGTTGCCATGGACTGTAAATGTTGCGCTGGCGGTTGCGGGTTCGATCCCCGCACGTGATAAACATTTGTATTGGCCATACAGGTGTTTGCCGTGGTCTGAGTGTTTGTACAGACCTTGTTGGTCTCCCCACCGTGCCTCGGAGAGCACGTTATGCCGTCGGTCCCGGTTGTTATCATGTACACCTGATAGCGTTCGTTACTGATAGTAGGGAATATAGCCGCCAACCCGCATTGGAGCAGCATGGTGAATTAAGCTCTGATCCTTCTCCTACATGGGGAAAGAGGCCTATGCACAGTAATGGGATATTACAGGCTGAAACAAAAATGAAGTAATTTTAATTTTTTTTTTTATGTCACTAGGTCGGCAAACAAGCGTACGGCTCACCTGATGGTAAGCGATTACCGTAGCTTATAGACGTCTGCAACACCAGAAGCATCGCAAGCGCGTTGCCAACCCCAATCCTCACAGGAGCTCTGGTCACCTTACTCACCAACAGGAACACAATACTGCTTGAAAACAGTATTATTTTGCAGTGATGTTCTGTAAGGTCGAGGTACTACCCCAGTCGGGCTGCTCCATATTTTGAGCAGGAAATTCCTGCTGTGTCCTACCTCAGTTAATTAAACGGTTTTATTTAGCTCACCCCGTTTGTTTTATTTTTTATTCTTGGGTCAAATTTAGTAATTCAAATTTCACCCTCTTCCTGTCAACCGATTAATCTGAAATTTTGTATACACTTTGGATTTTGGTGACAATACAATTATGTTAATTCATTATCATTATAAATTCAAGATGGCCGCCGCTACAAAATGGCGGATAATTTATGTTTTATTAATCCCATCAATATGGGTATCAAATGAAAGGGCTCAACAAGCAGAATACAATATACTATAAAAAATTGAAATCCAAGATGGCGGCCGCTACAAAATGGCGGATAACGTAGGTTTTATCAATCCCATCAATATGGGTATCAAATGAAAGGGCTCAACAAGCAGAATACAATATACTATAAAAAATTGAAATACAAGATGGCGGCCGCCACAAAATGGCGGATAACGTAGGTTTTATCGATCCCATCAATATGGGTATCAAATGAAAGTGCTCAACCAGTATAATCAATGTACTATATAAAATTAAAATCCAAGATGGCGGCCTCTACAAAATGGCGGATAACTTAGGTTTTATCAATCCCAACAACATGGGTATCAAATGAAAGGTCTAAACAAGTAGAATACAATTTACTATGCAAAATTGAAATCTAAGCTGGCCGCCGCTACCAAATGTCTGATAACAATTTTTTATCAATCCCACCAATATGGGTATCAAATAAAAGGGCTTGACAAGAAGAATACAGTGCACTATACAACCTCAATATTTAAGATGGGCCTTGCAATAATGAAGCACTAAATGAATTAAACAGAATGCGAAATAAAAACTAAAAACTAGAAAATAAAAATAGGTAAAAAAGCTTTTTAAGTTAAACGGTTTTATGTTAAACATACATTGCAATGTTTAAGATAAATGTACTAAAAACCAAAAAATAATAAAATAGATACAGTCGTGGGAATTATAAACATATGCATAGACTAGACTAAAATAAAACCGTGGGGCACGTCAATTGTCTACAAATTATCGACTTAATGTGCGATAGAAGAATCGTTTAATTCGTCGTTAAAATAGGCAGTTGGCCCGCAGACGGTGAGGAAATTACTTACTATTTTCTTGCTCATGGAAATTCCAATAGTTATACACATATATATAGTAAATAAAAGAGATGTTTCAACTAGTTTATCGTTGGACATTCACACTGCTGGCTGGCGAGGAATCGTTTCACTGCTCGTAGTTTGTCTTTAATCGACAAAACATATGATAAAAGTACTACTCGCTCACCACTATGAAACCCTAAAACTCGCTTATAATCGAGCTTGCTAGCTTGTTTCCACATTTCTTTTTTTCAGCGGGTAGATTTGAAAGTGTCAACACACAATTTGGATAGTGATTTTTATTTTTTGAATTTAAATTAATTTTAATAAGTTTTCCTGCTTGGTTAATGCATATTCTTTAAGATTGCACCCTGTTACTCGCCAGCTATTATTATCCTACGTTATTAATTTCTTTAACTGCCAATAATCAACATCTACTAAATTATCAATAACTATGGAGTCTTTGAAGGATACCATTATTGCTATGTCTGAGATGTTCAACAAAAGGATGAACGAATTCCAGCAAAAACAACAAAAAGATCTCCAGAAGGGAAATTCTCACTCTCCAGTTTCCACATCATCCTTGGCTGCTGAGTTCGAGTCATTCAAATCTTTCATTCTCATAGCACTTAAACCACTACAACGTCAGGTCGAATTACTAGACAGAGAGGTTGACCGCCTGGAGATGAGGAGGAGGCGCAAAATGCTTCTGATGCATGGTGTTCCGGAGGATAAGTCTGAAGACACGTCACTAAAAATTACCACCCTCGTAGCAGACCATTTGAAACTTCCTAACTTCTCGAGCAGCAGTATCAAGGCATCCTACCGACTGGGTCGACCATCTGACAAAAAGCCTAGACCTATTGTCATAAAGTTTACCGATGCTGCGGTGCGCGATAAAGTGTAGTTTGCTAAAACTAAACTAAAGGGGTCAGGGTTTACTCAATCTGAGTTCTTAACGAAGACTCGTCATCAAGTGTTTTTAGAGGCAAGAAAGCCTAGGAAGAAGAAGGAATAATCCACATCGTGGCGGTGGACGGTGAGCATCACAGGGCTGAGTGTCTCTCGGATCTTGAAGGCATTCCTCACTCAACAGCTGAGAGCTTTTCATTGCAGGAGAAGAGTCCAGCTTCTAAACCAGCTGATCAAAAACAACGGGCAGCTTCACGCACGAGAAGGACTGTAAAACAGAAGTAATACCTTCAAGTATTCTTATTTTGTCGTTGGGTAACCTTTTGGCAAGTTTATTTTTATTTCTCATTCTAAACTTCTGTCGGTACACAAAAATAAAACTTTATCTTTAACTACTTTGCATTATATTTCCTTTATATTTACACATTTCTTTTAACAGTAAGGTAAATTTACTATTATTCTGTTGTTTTTGTTTTGTTATGTTATTTGTTTCCAAGAGTGACTTCTGACAATGACATTTTAACTATTACTGTCAGTCGTTTAGAAATGACAAGTGTCGTTAATATTTAATAATGTTGTTAATTTTTTTTATTTTATCCTACCTGTTAATGACTATATTGTTTTTTTTTTTATCTTACCCTATGATGACTGTATTGTGTTGTTTTTTTTTTTATTACATTTTGTATATTATTGTTGTCTGGTGCCAAAATCATGTCAATTTTTACACTTTTTTTTCTTTTTCTTTTTCTAATAGCTGGCGGGCGGGTCGTTAAATTGGACGTGTATATATATAAACACATATATATAATTCATATATATTTTTTATTTTATATATAAGTATTTTTTCTCTAGGATCTCACATATATTAATTTATCTTGCATATTGTCTCATTTTGATAAATATAGCATATTTTTCTTATTTATTATATTTACATTTATCGTTAATGGATAGCGACAGCAACAACTCTTTCTATTCCTTCTCTTCCTCCTCTGAGGTACACAGTCTAGACTGTAGTTTTCAAAGTATTCCATCTCTTTCCGATAATCTTGTTTCTCAATTTCTCGATGTTCCTAACAATCTTAATGTCGTACACATAAACGCACAAAGTATTCCTGGTCATTATCCTGATCTTCTATCTAATTTTCAAATAGGGAATATTCATGCAATCATGGTATCAGAATCTTGGCTTAAACCTTGCTTAATGTCCACGTCCTATTCCCTCCCTGGATTCCATCTCATTCGCAGCGATCGTGTTGGACGGGCAGGCGGCGGCGTTGCCATCTATCTCCGTGCTCACATCCCATATTCAGTCGTTCATAAATCTCTTTCTAACGATGGTTGCGGGCCAGATCATCTCTTCCTCGAAATTTCGTTATCACGTACCAAGATTCTTCTGGGCGTGTATTACAACCCCTCATTGACTGTTGACTATTTCTCGTCTTTTGAAAATCTTTTAGAGTTGTTTACTCCCTTATATAGTCATACTGTAATCATGGGGGATTTTAATACGTGCCTTCTAAAATTCGACGGGAGATCTTCACGTCTACGCTCCGTCATTAATTCTGCCAATATGCACATCCTCCCCCTTCAAGCCACTCACTCCTTTCCTAACTGTGTTCCATCTCTTCTTGACCTTATTCTTGTCTCCTCACTTGACCACGTTGAAAAACATGGCCAGTGTTCTGCGGATGCATTCTCATACCATGATCTCATTTTTGTTTCTTATAAATTAAAACCACCTAAAGCTAAGTCGAGAATCCTCCTGCAACGCAATTTTGGTGGTATGGACATGAACAGACTACGCGAAGATGCTGCTAAGATTGACTGGTCATCAGTACTCGGTGCGTCTAGTGTGGATGATAAAATTGCCATTTTTAATTCCCTACTTACCCATCTTTATGATGCTCACGCCCCGGTACGTCCCGTGCGTGTTAAGCATCTTCCAGCTCCATGGCTTACAGCTGATATTAAAGCTCTGTAAGACCAGAAAATCAGGGCCAAAGCGAAATACAAGTCCAATACAAGTTCATCAAATTGGGAAAGGTATAAGATAGCTCGTAATCGCTGCAACAGGGCATGTAGAGACGCACAACGACGCCATATTCATAAATCTGTTCTCGAAGAAACAGACCCTGCTAAGGTATGGAAATTTTTAAAATCACTTGGGGTTGGCAAAATCAAAGAGACTGTACCTTTTTATTCCTTCGACCTCAATGGTCTTAATAACCATTTCACAAATTCGTGTACTATCGATTGTACCACCAAGTCAAATACTATTGCACACCTTTCAGCCATACAAACTCCATTTGAATTTTCTCCCTTTAATTTTTATCAATTATCCGAGTGTGGTGTTAAGGAGAACGTACTAGCAGTTTGTTCTAGCGCAGTGGGCTGTGACGCCATCAGTCGTAAAATGATTATCCCTATCATTGATCATATCATTCCCATCATAACACACATATTTAACGAATCCTTCTCTTCCAGTACTTTTCCTTCCTGCTGGAAAGACGCTCTAGTAATTCCCTTACCCAAAAAACCTAATCCATCTAAATTTTCCGAATTTCGTCCCATCTCCATCCTACCTTTCTTGTCCAAGGTTCTAGAGCGTCTTGTACATCAACAGCTTACATCATTCCTTTCCTCGAACAACCTTTTAAATCCTTTCCAATCCGGCTTTCGGAGGGGTCATAGCACGGTTACTGCTCTTGTCAAAATTTCTGACGACATTAGACATGCTATGGATAACCGAAGTCTTACAGTGTTGGCATTACTTGACTTCAGTAATGCCTTCAACACTGTGGATTTCGATATTTTGCTTTCTGTCTTGCGTTCCTTTAATATATCTCCACCGGTCATTGATTGGTTTCACAGTTACTTGTATGGGCGCCGGCAATGGTTGCGAGTTCAAGATACTTTCTCTGACTGGGCTAACGTCGTTGCCGGCGTACCGCAAGGTGGCGTGTTGTCTCCTCTCCTATTTTCTTTATTTATTAATTCAATCAGCAAAAACATTTCTTCTCTCTACCACCTGTATGCGGACGATCTTCAAATTTATACCCATTCTAAGCTGGCTGACTTACCCTCAGGTATCAATCAACTTAATAATGACTTAAATAACATTTACAAATGGAGCAACTCGTTCGGGTTAAAAGTCAATCCTTTAAAGTCCCAGGTCATTATTGTGGGTAGTCCAAAGATGATTAGTTGTATACACTGGTCACTTATACCACCTGTAGAATTTAACGATACAATTCTGAACTACAGCAAGAATGTCAAGAATTTGGGAGTAACTCTAGATCAGTTTCTCTCCTGGTCACCTCAACTAACTGAACTTAGTAGAAAGTTATTCGCAGCCGTCGGGTCACTTCGTCGTCTTCAGTTCTTTCTTCCTTTGCCTACTAAAATTGCACTAGCCCAATCACTCCTTTTACCGATTCTTGACTATGCAGATGCATGTTTCTTAGATCTTACAGAGGAGCAACTGAATAAGCTTGAGCGACTCCAGAATCTTTGTATAAGGTTCGTATTTGGGCTTCGCAAATACGACCACGTCTCCGATTTCCGCAAGAAACTCAAGTGGCTCCCGATTCGTTTTCGCAGGAATACTCATGTACTTTCCCTACTTTACTGTGTACTTTTCAATCCTGATGCCCCTCAATATCTTAAAGAACGGTTCACGTATCTTTGCAATTCCCATGAGCGATCCCTCAGATCTGATTCCAATTTACTTCTAAAAGTTCCTTCCCATAAATCCTCCTTCTATTCTAATTCCTTCACTGCTAAAGCTGTCCGCCTTTGGAATTCTCTTCCGCTTTCAATAAGACGTGCTTCTACTCCAGCCTGTTTTAAGCAACGTCTAAAGAAGTACTATATGTCCCTTAACATATAATAATATTCAGAATTTTAACATGCATATTTTATATTATCAATATATATTTTACATTTATACACGTATATTAATACTATTTTGATTATTTATGTATGGATATTTGTACTTATATGTGTATTTGTATGAATTAATAAATCTATCATACACTATTTTTATTCATCCTTAAGAATATTGTACACTTCCTATCCGTCACTACTATATCATGTCCTGTGCCCAAAGGTTATCTGGAAGAAATCGCTCTTCAGCGATAAGATCGCCTTTGTACATCTTTTATTTTGTAATTACTACTGTTTGTTTATATTTTGGTGTACAATAAAGAATATTATTATCTAGCCCTACTTATCACACGTCCATCGTTGTCGGTTGAACAACTGCCTAATTATAGTGTAACATTACAAAACAAACATTTTAATCAACGATTGTAGACAATTGACGTGCCCCACGGTTTTATTTTAGTCTAGTCTATGCATATGTTTATAATTCCCACGACTGTATCTATTTTATTATTTTTTGGTTTTTAGTACATTTATCTTAAACATTGCAATGTATGTTTAACATAAAACCGTTTAACTTAAAAAGTTTTTTTACCTATTTTTATTTTAAATTACTGGATGAATTAAATTCTTTAATTCATTCAGTAATTTAAAATTTCCTTTATCAGAGTACTATAAAATAAACATACATAATTTTTTACTCAATTTAAACGACATCGCCATTCGTTTTTATACACCAATTATAATCTTAAACGCAACACATGCTTAAAGAAATGAATGCTACATATACGTGTTTCAGTTAAAAAATTAAAGAGTTAGCACTAAGTATGAAAAAGGTGCCATTTGGATAAACACTACCTCGCGAGCGGGCTATATTTACACTAAAAGCTTGTTTAGTTTTTCATATAATAATTTTCTTTGCAATATACTTTCACACCTCTTTTAGTTAATCCATTCATATTTTTTGACCATCTTGCAAAACCATTAACCTACTTTATTTCGTGGAGTGTAAGCTTTTATGTGTAATACTTTAATATTTTTGTTCTGAATGTTGTTTATTTACTAGCTGACCCGACCGACGTTGCCATGTCTTAATTATGAATATTGAATTCGAATTAGTATAATTAATGAAAAAAATATTGACAAAAAAAGTGTTCTAACCAATCTTCTGTCAATTCTATGTCAAACATCATAAGGTTACAATAAAAAAGTTTATATTATCCAAAGCGCTAAGGTTAGATTAGAAATAATTTTATATAGTGGTTAAGTATTCTTAAATTTTCTAATTTTACTTGCAATTTTCTTCTTTCATAAGAACCTTGTGTGTTGTTGTAATGTAAAAAGTCCTTCCCTATCCCCCTATCAACCCCCTTCCCCCATCTACAAAAAGTTATTCACGGTCAAAAGGCCCAAAAAAAAAGTTTGCATTTTTCAGCCAAACTTAAAAAAAAAAACATAAAATGTG
Organism: Melitaea cinxia; assembly: GCF_905220565.1. Classification (NCBI taxonomy): domain Eukaryota; kingdom Metazoa; phylum Arthropoda; class Insecta; order Lepidoptera; family Nymphalidae; genus Melitaea; species Melitaea cinxia. Next base: position 4,529,080 of record NC_059407.1, read on the forward strand.
TGTCTACTTAAGTACGCACGTAAGAATTTGTATTTCATCTTCAGTGGTCAGTAGTCGGTTTTTTGTGACGGTGTGCGCCCGCATTCATTGGCTAGCTAACTTCACGTTTCTTACTTCTTCTTTGTTGACTAGCTAACTTTAGGGTGTCGATTTATTGTGACGGTATGCTCGTGCATCTTAAATATTTGCTCTCATCATTTTTCTCTACCGCGTCTATATATATATATATATATATATAATTATTATAACGGCGATCGGTGTCTATCTTGCTGAAAATATTGATTTAAGAATAAAAACCCAAATTATTTTTTTTCCAAGTCTAATGACTTATGAAAAATTATTTAGCATTATAATTGCGAAACTTTAAATTCACACATTGCCTCATATTTTAACGCACATCTGAACATACATAATAAAACAGACATTTATAAAGCCTTTGATATTTCAGTTCTGGATCTTTAACAAATTTCTGGTTTATTCAATTACATCGACAAGTAATACAACAAAAAAAAATTGTCAAGTAAATACGCGTTACACATGAGTTCACGCCATTTTTGGCGTGAACTTATGGAGGCCTAGTCCAGTAGTGGACTGCGAAAGGCTGCTGTGATGATGATGATGCTGTGAAATACGCGTTATCAAAATTAATCAAAAAGTAGTCGTCAGGTCTCGATCAAATTTAAATATGGCCACATTACAAGCATCAGTTTTCAATTAATTTAAAAATCATCAAAATCAATAAACCCAATAAAAAGTTATGCGGTATAAATACAACGTAGGTCGAAAAAAAAATAGTCAAGTAAAAACGCATTATTAGATATAACTCGAAAAGTGCATGTTAGATCTCAAATAAATTTAAATGGGACCACATGACACGCACCTTTCGATAAAAAGTCAAAATCGCTCCATAAAAAATACAATCGAATTGAGAACTCCGTCCTTTTTTGGAAGTCAGTTAAAAAGTATAACTAACTACTGCTACTACAACAAATAGATATTCGTATAATTATTTGGTTGGCCATTCAAAAACAGGTTCAAATTTGTTCCTAAATGAATATCTAAGTATATTTAGGTGTATATTTGTATAACGTACATGTACAGTATATTACTTTTTAACTATAATATTTTTATTTTTGAAATTGTACATCCAACTCCTCCTATTTCTTTCGAAGTATGCTAGAAGAAATCTTTTGTAATGAGTATGCACACTTTTTATACTAAGTTTCAATTAATGTGTATATTTTTGTAATAGTGCACTGTTACAAAATAATATATGAAAAAAATTGAAAGAAGTCAAAAAAGTTTACCAGTTAAGAAGGAGAGACGCCTCATAGCAGGAAATGGATGATTTCCAGAAGTATCCAGCAGATCCAGCTGGTAAACTTCACCTCGAATCCTGTATAACTTTCGATGGAAGTCCTCTATAGTCGGCGTATAACTATCTTCAAACTTTGTGCCAAGAAACCTAGCCACTAGAGACGTCTTGCCAACTCGAGCGGACCTGGAACCAATAAAATTAGTTATTATTAGTTTAACGTGCAGAAATAGTGACAGTTTAAAACTATTCTTTTGTGGAAAATAAATTAGATTTCTCTAAAAACTTATAATACTAATTATGTATGTAGTTTATACGGCACAAATTAAGATTTTCTCTATTTCTCATGGTTCCAAAATTTAGTGTAGAGTTTAGAATTTTTATTTAAACAAAACGGTTTAGTTTATAATTACGAGTTGGTTTATATCTTTAGCATTTTGGTTTCATCTGAAATCAAACGATTTATATTTGGTTATCAATACATATAATAAAAATGTAACGGATTGCTGTCAGTCCATGGAAGATATATGAGAAAAAATATCAATGGGACCTTTATCAACGCAAGTAGTACCCAAAACAATAATTGTTAAAAAAAATCTATTTGTCTGTGCGTTCATGCACGTAATATCAAAAACGGCTTGTGCGATTTAGATGTGGTTTTCACTAACATATTGTGGTAAGCTTCACTTAATATTTAGTGTCTCTATCATGTCAATTGGTTCATAAATAAAAAAAGTTATGCCAATTTAAAGAATAATTTTGAATATGTAAATACCCAAAACGCGGACGAAGTGGAAGGCACAGTTAGTTTAATAATATAATATTTTTATCCAGGTTGAACCAGTAATAAATGTATTGGCTTGGCTTTAACGATAATTAGTTCATCATATAAACATAATTACGTAAAAAGTCATAATAATAAAATCTAATTAATACTTTTATTAAAAAATTTAAAAGCTTAATAAAATCCTCCTTAATCTATTACTATAAAAAGTTATCTAAAATCAAAACCTTAACTTGCAATATTCATCATAACGTGATCATAAATAAGAGAGAACAAAACGATAAAAGAGTTACATAAAAAACTTTGTTCCCTTACTTTTATAGCAGTTTTATCATCGCGGGCTATATTTTACGCCTACGGTTAAGCCCTAATCTTTTATTCTTCAAGATAATAATATAATCACGAGTATCTAAGACATTATTATATTCGTTTTAAAATATTTTTCCTTTATCGCTACAGCTATTTTTATACTATAATTTTTGAGGTAATGCTATAAAATGTATTTATTTATATTTTATTTAAGTTTACTGATATTACTTTTCAAGTTTGATGGTGAGAAATGAAGTTACCGCGGAACAAAGTAGCGCAGAGGTGATAAAGTAAAAAAAAAACACGAAAAAATGGTTAAAAACAATAATAAAGCTATAAACTTATTTTGTAATATATACATTTAAAAATTAGTAATATAAAATACACATATATATATATATATATACTTAACACACACACACACACAGTTACAAGCAGATAACCAGTAATATGGAGCGGTATGGAAATGTTATAAGTCTGTTTTTTATACTTAAATTGGTATAAGCATTTATTCATAATGTGGCATTCATAATGTGGCATGGCATTTAGAGTCGTGGTAGTCAGATCATTGTAAGTTTATAATTAATTTTACGAGCTATCTATCCCAAATATATATTTTCCATCCTATCGCTACTTAGCTTATTCTAGAATTTTGCAAATACTAACTTTAGGTTTATTATAGAGCTATAAATTAACTATTCGCCCCTAAACTTTATTTATCCCTAAGGAAAGCCTTTCCATCAGCAAGAAGTGATTTACGCGCTTAAACTATTCAGTTAAAATTTAGTTTTTGTAACATGCCTTAACTTATTTAACTGTTTGTCTAATAATATTATTTGAAATGGCTTGTACATTTTTGACTAAACTCGACTTAATAATCATCCAGTAATGTATTTAATTAGTATATTAAACAGATTTTAAACAATGTTTAAGAGTCATTTAACGCATTTGCATATATAAAATTCATGAATACTAAAGTAGTTATTATTCTATGTCGTTGAAGCAGGGCTCTGGCTGAAAATCAGGTGGGACATAAAGCATTGTTTAGCTCGGATAATTTTCTGGTTGTGGCAAACGTTATATCTACTTGTTATTACGTAACGTCTTCTATTCGAAACTGTTTTAAACGCTTATAATATTTTTTACGTTTCTTAATAAAAGGATATATTTATAAAAATCGATTTTGAACATGATTACGTTGACAATATTTAAAATAACCACACTGGTGATGACGATGATAACAAAGAGGAGAGGTTGAAAAATTGAAATTTTAAACATACTTAAAATTTATGTAAAGTAGATTTAAAGTAGAAACATAGTTAAGGATTGCAACAACAATTGAAACTTGTTAAAAATATTTATTTTTAATATAATAATGTTTCATAAATTTAACAACTCGTTCGAAGGTATTATTCACTGAGATTCACGGTGGACCTTGCATTACAGTGAGTAGGGCTGAGCGCTGCGGGCTCTCCGCCCTTCATCTCAAAAACGGTTAGTCGTATGAAAAAAAAAATTCAAACAAAATTTGTCACGAATTTTATGCTCTACAATTTATATAATAAGTGTTAACATCATAGGAATTATAGTTCACAGCTTATTATCTCTCATTCTGAGATGAAACCCCTAATATGACAACATTCATGAATATAATTACGTTGACATCTTTACTTAAATTAAATAATCCGATGTAAGCGTTATACGCGTAATTTAAAAGCCTTGCAAAAATGCAGTGATATTCTAACAAATGATTACAATAACAGTAAATTATACTAACTGATTGACTAATTAGTACTATTAGTACACCTTAGTCTTTACTACTGTAACAGTCCATAAATGCTACTCCTACTAGTTTTTTCAAGTCTTTTTGATTTTTTTTATCATCTTACTATTTCTGCTTTATTTCTTCTTAACCTCTTCTTAATTAGGATTCCGCTTTAACCTATCACGCAGAACCACAACGATCTAGAAAATGCTTCTCTTATATTTATTATTATTGGTGAAAGATATATGTTCCATCTAGATTATGTTTTTGTCAAAATTTTACCAAGACATTCATTACAATATCGATGTTATTGGAGAAGATATAATAAAGCCATGTTAATTAGTTATCATTAATGCCTAAGTATACCGTAAATAATGGAATATTAGTAACAAGTGACACCCAAGTGGAAATTATTTATAATTAAAGCCTTAGTAAATGATCCTCAGTAGTATGAAGTCCTAACACAACACAAATTCAAGTGTCCAGGCTATTATTAACGAGTCGTGAGCGGGTATCGAAACCTTCATTAAACCGTAATAGTCAGTAGTCGTGACCACTATGTGACATAGTCCTCAAAAAACAAGAAACCATCTATTTTTTCTATTCTTCGTAACATTTTTTAAACTTTATCTCTTTTATTGTGATTACTGTCTCCTAAATTTCGAATCATCACCCTAAAATGCCTCTTATTAGTTTTCTTCTTTTTCTCGACAATTTTACCAAATAATCCAACTGATATTTATCAATCGGAAATCTGTCAGTTGTTTTTCGTTTACATTAATTGATGAATCTCGCTATCGTTATAAGTTTTGAGCTGATAATTTTTGAAGTACATAGACTATTACTCATTGCAAAATGGCTACCAATTATGTAAATAAAATCACAAGATAGCTGGGTATTGATATATGTATAGTATTAGAAACCGACAATTCGAAATTCTGAAAATAACATGGACTTATTTATAGATATATTCTTTATTGCACTTAATATTTTTGTACAGTTATTCATGTACAAATTTAGTTAGGAACGGTGAACTTATCTCTTTCAGCCAACCTGTGATAGTGAGAACTAATGGTATATAGCAGCCTAAGAAAGTGCAGTAATGTAGAAAATATACAAATTCTTGAAAAAAAAACTCATTAAATTATATTCGTAGCATCCTACAATATACATATACAATTATACATATACATACTATATACATATACACACCACTGCCTATATAAGAATATACACATAAATATTACGTTTATATTTATATAAAAATACACGCATAATACACATATTATACAACACACAATAAAATTAAACATTAATGAAAGGATATTTACATGAAATGATGGATTTATGTGAAAATTATAGAATTTGAAATCTAATACTGTATACTAATAGTATATTAATAATATAAAAATATTATTAATTACCTTTTTAAAACGCTCTTAATAGCAATCACATTTAATACATTATTATTTGTATCATTAATATTAACTTTAGCATTTTACAATTTTGACATGCTGAATTCCCCTATTATCCAAATTAAGTATCCAATACGCTATACAGGGAATGTAGTTACTCAACTGAATATAAGTACTAATAGTCTAGAATTTCTGCTCTCTATGCATACAAATTTGAAATGGAAATCCCCGGAACGTTTCGCTGGATTCCATAAATTGAAACAAATGGAAAACAGCTAAATAAATCTAGAATAAAGAATTTAGTTTCATTAGGATTTCAATTTATCCATATATGGTTTAAAACCTTTTTTACTTAAAAAGCGTGAAATGTTTCGTCGAAAAGTAAAAAATAAATCTTAATATATACGATTTTATTTTTGTGTCACCCACACATTAGTAATTCTAAACATTTTTGAATATCATATCTAAAATTGACCGCATGGGGTCGTCTCCCGTCAAAGATTTTCATTGTAATATGAAACTTTTAATAGTTACGGGTCTCTGTAAAGAACTCACTATAGACGGTGCCACGGTTCGCTTAAACCGAAAATAAAAATCATCATATCAAAAATTTCGCTCTAGCGGGTACATTGTTCCATAGCTTAATTGGCTAGACCGTCGACATAGTCAGTCGGAGACGCGGGTTCGAACCCGGCTGGAGCGGTCAATTTTTGATATGATATTCAAAAATGTTTAAATAAATCTTATATACGTTTTGACATGTTAATTAATTAAGATATTACTATATTATGGTATAATTATTATAATAATAGACGGCTGAAATGAAATATTATACGTTAGCAATGGAAAACCATATTAAATAAATTAAGAAAAGCTTTTATTATAATCCAAGTCCAAGTAGGTACTCATAATCGTGAAAAGAAATACTATACAAGGCCGTAGAATTTAGAGCTGTCATAAGTACCTCTCGTCAGATCACACCTCGATTTAGTACATCGTGGAAGATAAAAAATTTCGTTTCCTTTATTCCATTTCATTTTCTTATTACGTAATATTTATTATTATATAATATGTATATTTATTTGGTACAGAGAATTGAGTTTGAGAGATTTGAGAAATTTAGAAAGGGTCGAAAATCACGCGAAAAGTTTTGGTTTATTAAATGAGCAGCTTCACTTTTCTTAAGAGTAAATATAATTACTAATCGATATTAAAACGCAACATAACACGATGGCCGCAACCATATGATTTATAGACATTTCGATCTAAATGAAAATTTTACTCTGATTTTGCGTATTAGTGATAAAATGTTGACATTAGCTTCAAACAATTTATGTTCAAAATGTAGCGGTAATGAGTAAATTCAGATTTAAACTAACAATTTTTCATTAACTGTCTGACTGTTGCAATCAACCAAAAATACTAACTTGATTTCACTGTCACTTTGGCTTTTATTAAAAATCTCAAAATGAATAGAATTATTTTTGGGCAGATTTACATCAATCAGATTTCTTCTATTACATCCAATATTTAAACAGGGATAAGTAATAACAAATCAAGGATGGGTATCGTTCTTGTTGCATGTTCTTCTTGAAATTGGTAACCCTATTGTAGCCTTGAAATGTCTAAGAAATCCCCCTGTTTATTTAGGCTCCAACCGCCGCTTGAGGCCTTTACTAAATAAATCATCGAACTTAATTTACCTTCGTCTGTATCACGAACGTGATTATAATTTTAATAACGTATCTGATTTTTACCGACACGTAAAAAAGAATCATGCAATTTGATATTTATGTTGCTTGTTTTACGAGGTGTTTAATTGAACTCTAACTCATTCTTCTGAACTTAAATGTCTTGTACATATTTCGTTAAAATATAAACTCTATAATATTTATGTTCAATACTAATACTAATAATAATCAAAGAAAAGGGTATAAAATTATATTGAAGAGATAAATTTTAATATCCAGTTTCATGTGTTCAGATTCCTTTTAAATTTATAATTCATTTGATCTAGTAACGCAGATATCATGTACTTTTCAATATACATACCTATACTCAGTGCTGTACTTATTTTAATAATAATAAATTATACATATCTTTACGAGAAGGGGGAACAAACCAACACTATGTCATATAAACAAAAGGGGCTTTCTTAGCACTAATAGTAATTCTAGACTATTTAGCCAAGAAGCGCAACTAAACACTACGTGATTTAAAAGGGAAATGACAAAACATAATTTTGTCTGTATAGTTTTTATATATGTGTTATAAAATAAATGCAGCATATATAATAAGGTGTGAGGTAGTAACTTAATATTTCACTAAAATATTTAAAACATTTAATAACGTGCAATAATATAAAGTAAGGTGAAGCAGCGTAGGTCTGATTGACGGAACGGTAATATTCGGAGACTTTTAAAACTTTTATATGTAATAAAAATAAATGAAGGTACAAGTACTTATCTCCTTCGAGATAAGAAAAGGTCAAATTGAATAAATGTTAATGTACGAAATAAGTAAACAAATTTAAAATCAGCTTTAAATTGTTTAAAAACCAAAATAACAGGAAACAACGACACTAATACAAAATCAAAATTAATAAAGTCCCTTTGACATTGTAAATAAAGTTTTTAATTAAGACACCTCGTAATAATTTTACATAATTATCAATATCTGTGTTATTATGAGTGTATAAATAAACCATCGCTCACTCGCTCGCTTCAGCCTATTGCAGTCCACTGCTGGACATAGACCTTCCCAAGTTCCCATGAAACTTTCCGGTTCCTGGCGATCTTGCGTAGATCGTCGGTACAGCGACCCGGATAGCGGTCCACACGCGCCTGGGGCACAATACCTTTTTTAGTGCCCCACCCCCCATTCGAAAACCATATAATATTTCCAGCAATTTTTTGTTTTGCGGATCATTTGACACCCCCTTATGAGTAGCGCCCGAAGCATGATGTCCCCTTGCCCCCCGTCGCTACACCACTACCTATCTCCACTCCAGGACACATCGTGTTCTTTCTACTTGTAGCATTATAGGACTTTCTGTCACTTGTCCTATCATCAGTTTCCACATCTTGGCACCATATTATGTCAATAAACAAGCGGGACGCATTGCTCAAAGACTTTGTCTTCAAGCATTGCGAAAAGAATGAACCATAATTCGCTTAAACTATTTAATTCAGTTTTCTTACATATCTCCGGAGTCATTAATATTTTTCTTAAAAAAGCTACTAACAATGTTAGTGTAACTCAGAAGTAGAGCAGAAAGACGTTGCGGGTGTAATTTTAGGAAAACGTTAAAGAAAAAAAACTTCTTTTAACGTAGTCGTTAAAAAAATTCTCCTTAAAAAACGCGTCCATTAAATAGGTTCATAAACTTAGAAAAAATGAACACTAATAAGTAAAATAGTATTTAGAACAATTTTTAGATTTCTCCAAAAAATAAAAAAATTAGAAACATTATAAAAGATAAATTCTCAGTTTTATTAAATTATCGCATTCAGCTTTGAAATGTATCTAAGCGTTAATAATATTTCATATGAAAACTTTTGAATCAAACTACTTAGAAAATTTCTGAAACGTAAATTATTCTTCCACATCGTCAACTTTTAAGTTGCTGTTGAATTTCACAGTTGAACGACTGTAATTTAATTTATAAACTTTATTCTATTTTTTATTAAAACAACTAGCTGCCCGGACAGACTTCGTTCTGTCAAAAGTTAATAGTAAAAAATTTTAATTTTTTTTAGTATTAAAATCTGTGGGCCTTAAGGAACATACAAAAAAATAAATTAGCCGAATAGGTCGAGCCATTCTCGAGTTATGCGCTTAGCAACATTCATTGTTATTTATATATAAAAGATTCAAATATCTATTTGTATTTTCTTTCATAAAACTATACTAGAAGTATTGTTCTACTACTTAAATATTTGTGGATAAAGTACTAATGTACTTATTGTAAAAGGAAGACCTCTATATCTTTTAAGGAGAAGGATTGGATATTTATCGCAAACAATGCTAAAAAAATAAGAAACTCTTTCAATAATCGTTTAAAGTAATGAAAATAACACCAAAAAGCTTTACAATAGATATTTAGATTTCAAATTTGACGTGATAGTATTACGTATTACTTAAAGGAGGTTCAATAGCAATTCTGATATATCTACAGACCCTCGTCAATGGCAAGAAAGTGAGCCATAACAATATAGCGAGGTGCTTGAATTTTGAAACGGGCAACGTATTTACACACATACAAACACATGCATACGTACATGACACTTCTCTTGGTTCCGCGTGCTGCGGCTTTATAGTTTTTTTTTTTTTTTTTATTGATTTAATGTATTTTTATGCATTATTAAAAAAAAAGTATTAGCAATCTGCACTCCTTCTCTATATAAAATGAACATAAGTGTGCGAAAGTGTTCGAAACTCTACATAAGTGTGCGAAATTTCAGACTCCTCCGTCCTCACAATTTTCGTAAAAAGGGGTAAAAAGTTTTTGCGTCACGTATTAATATATAGATAATTAGATATATATTATTTATGTGAATACTTATCAAACAATACGTGTAGTTTATCAGTTGACTGTTACCTTAAACCTTACCTAATACAACTTAGAAATCAGACGACCGTGTGTATGTATTTGTTAAACGGAAGCAGTTTTATTAAATGCAAGATAAAGTTAAAAGTAGACATATAACATTCACACAATTATCGTTTTTCGTAATCACTACCAGTAATAAAGTTGAGTGGCTTGAAAAGTACCACTCAGTTTTGAGTTCAAAAACAAGCATTAGCACACTAATGACACTTGTTGACCAGAGTATATTGTACGCTTTTTAATACAAAGTTAACGTACAAAGTTTCAAGTGCCGTATTTTTTTTATAATGGATAAAATGTATGACTCGTTATTATTCAGTAACAGTCCTTATAATTGAAGTGCATGTTGAAAGAATCGGTGTACGGATTTTAATGAGGTCTCTCTTTCTCGATAATTAAAAAAGGAATATACGCCAGTACTCGTAATATATATTTTACTGAATCGTATCGAAGCATACAATACAAATTGTATTCGAGACCAATTGTTTTATTTGAACTTAGGTAGGTAGGTTAGCAGTAAAGAATATAACCACCCCCTCTCTTCCCGTGGGTGTCGTAAGAGGTGACTAAGGTATAACACAGTTCCACTACTACATCGAAACTTATAAATCCGACCGATGGCGAGATAACCATCGAACTGCTGGCTTTGAAATACACAGGTCGAAGACGGGCAGCAGCGCCTTCGGTGCGACAAAGCCAGCCCTGCCGCGCAGCCCTAGAGCGCCTGCCCAGCGTGGTGACTATCGGCAACTCACATGAGTTCACGCCATTTTTGGCAAGAACTTGTGAAGGCCTATGTCCAGTAGTGGACTGTGATAGGCTGAAGTGATGATGATGATGCGACAATAATTATAGTCTATGTCACTCAGTAATATCGTAGCATCCTCCCCGTGACAGAATTTCTAAAAAATCGCAAACCAATCCCACTGGCTTTTTGAGTTTATCAACCATTACAAACATTCAGATCAGTTCAAATCATATCAAAATAACTTTTTTCAAATAGGCTTCAAACGCACTTTCAAATCGTTATTTTATGAAATAAAATATTATTTTATTTTACCACTGATTCCGAATGTAGATTCTGCAGAGAAGAATCGACAAGAATTTCCGCAGTTACTCTTTCAAAAATGATATATAAACTGTGTTTTAGTACAAAATTAGTAATATCTTGCATGAAATACAGATTCACTAAGCCCACACATCTTTATCATCTATGTAATCCTGCACAGAATAATAAGCTTTATCTATTATTTTTAATAAACACTTTAAACTTTTAATTCAATAATTGTGTTTGCTAGCAAACGAAAAAACCGACTTCACTTACATCGACAAGTGATACAACGTAAGTAGACGAAAAAAAAAATAACAAACGCGCTAGTCACTACGATTCTCTAGGGTTCCCCTCGATTTCTCTGAGATTCCATCATCAGGTCCTGGTTTCCTTATCATGCTACCACCCCTTGGATATCTCCTTTCCTTCCTTTGGTTCATAAACGACGAAGTTATCCCCGAATATACATTGCATATATATATACACGGTCGAATTGAGTTAACACCTCCTTTTTCGAAGTCGGTTAAAAATACAAACCCTTTTTTTCTTCATAACATGAATATATATTTCACTGTTAAAATACGTATTGAATATTTACTGGTCGATTGAAAAATTGATTGGAATATTTTAAACTTTCTATTATCGTTTAATTTGAAAACAATTCAATTTAATTATTTATTCAATTTTCCAACGAATGGCTTTAATTAATTTATATTATTTCTTTCAAATAAACGAAAACATGTTAACAATTTTATTTATGCGCCCGCATGGAGCAACTTGGTGGATTAAGCTCTGATCCTTCTCCTACATGGGGAAAGAAGCCTATGCCCAGCAGTGGGATATTACTGGCTGAAGCGAAGCGTGTTAACAATTAATCGTTTATATGCAATAAACTATAATTAATTTGACTTAAATATTAAAATATGTTATTGCAATGATGTTATTGATGTTGCAAGTATCAATTATATTTTTTTAGTAATTAAAAATAGTCAGTCTCGGATTGTTTTGGCAGCCATTATACATTACCTAATATACTAAATTCATTATAAAGTATGTTTCATTCTATTATCAGCGCGGTGAAGATCGACTTAGGTTTGGATCTTCTACCATATACCTAGTTAGTACGTAATGAGAAAACGTTCATATAATTTGACAACCATTCTTATGTAGTACCTTTCCTTTTCCTTTCTGTATGTACCCTTTCAGTGTATTAGTAGGAGAAGTTGCGTCAACATCGATGGATTTAGGTTATTCAAAAATTTGGGACAGATATATTATCGTATTTATACCAAAATTTATTTCAGGTTTGGGTGTTTGATTATGTATGGGTCTTACTGGTCTGTCTACAGTTTATTAATGCCTACAATAATTTTTAGACATCAATTATTATAGACATCTCACTAGGATCGTACTTATGGTAGAGAAATCGTAATAAGGATTTCTAATAGGGACAATAATTAGAATCCAATTAATTTTCATGAAGTATAACAGTGAGCTGCTTACAATTTTTTTTAGTTTAGTTCACATCAATAATATTTAAAAAAAATCCGAACACGTATAAAGCATTCTATACAAATAAAATTATTTTAACGTTACTCAAAATGTTTCATAATTATTAAACACTTAGCGATAGCCCTCATTTAAATTCATATGTTATGTATGTACTACATAATGTTTACATGTTCTCATTAGTGGATCGACGCCTCGTACGAGCTCCGTCTCCATTAAAAACGGCTGAAGAGTCGGCGACATTAGGGCTGACTATGAATATCAAATACGCTTTTATGAGAAAATACACGAGTCAATATAAGGTACAATTTGTCTCATAATAATAATTACAAATAAAATTGGCAGACGCAACTAGTAAAAGCAACGAAATACGCAAATTACGTATAATTTATAATAATTATACAATTATTTTTTTTTAACAAAACTGCACTTCTGAGATGTGATTTTAGAGGTTATAAATATTAAGTATATTAAATATATAATAATATAAAGTTTATAATAATATTTACCCCTTGATATTTATATTTGACGAGCAGTGAATAATTAAAATGTTCTGTAAAATATTTTATACCAATAAAATACATATTTAACAACAGAAAGAATCAAAATAAATGAAACACTCGTAAACAGTACTCGAACAGTCATAAACAAAATAATTTGAATAATGTCTAGAGAAACTTACCTTCACTAAGTCTTTCTGATAAAAAAGTTTAGCATTAAAAAATTAAGATGCGCCCCATCTCGGTTCAACGTCGCGCCAGCCCTAGTTTCACATCACTAATATTCTAAAAGTTCCGATATCATACCATTCCCATTTTTCTCCGAGAATATTAAATATTAAAACGTCTATGAGCAAAGTTTTACGGTCTAAGCGCAAATTTTCTCGTAAGATGAAACGTTAATGTTTCAAGTTTTACGATGGCCTGTAATTTGTAAATATTTTCGATGGACGAGTGAACAGCTCGGTATTACGGAACTTTGGTAATATCACCGATTACAATTAATCAATGTCGTTAGAGGCCCGTGACGAAAATAATTATAACGGAAAACCATTAAGGATTAATGCTTTTAATACGAAGGATTATTATAGACGTTGATGTTATACAATCAAGGGTGCTTATGTTCAATTTGTGAAGGTTTAAGGACTTGGACTTTTATAGTCCCTCAGTGACGCTTTTAGTATTGCTACGTCCGTCTACGCAGTCGTATATCATAGTTATTTCAGAGACTATAAAAACCGAGATAAACCAATGTATTGAGGATATAAATTGTCTGTCGTGATTTCAAATTACAATTGTATGAGCTCGCAAACGAAAAAAAATGACTTCAATTAAATCGACAAGTAATACAACGTAAGTAGACGAAAAAAATTAACAAATGCACTGGTCGCTAGTACAATTTTCGAGGGTTTCCGTCGATTTCTCTGGGATTCCATCATCAGATACTGATTTTCTTATCATAGTACCACACTTGGGATATCTCCTTTCCAACAAAAAAAGAATTATCAAAATCGGTTCATAAACGACGGAGTTATCCCCGAACATACATTAAAATACTGCTCATAATAGACGGCGCCACGGTCGCTTAAACCCGAATATAAAATTATTTTCCGTAGCTCTAGCTACCCTACTGACCATAGAAACACAATGCTTCTTGAAAACAATAGTAAAAAGCTGTAGGTACAATTAACATAATAATGAATCCTCTTAAGCAAAAATATCTAAAGCATTGTTGAAACGTCAAGTTTTAAATATAAGTTGTTATCTACCTACGTATTAATCTTAGATACCCTAAAAATGAGACACATATTTGATTCAATAGAAATAAAAAACATCAGAAAATAATTTCCTATTTGTAATAAAAATAACGATATCGTACCTGCAAATGAAATGTTATTCGGAATGATTAATGGTTGGGCATATAGAAGCCTTTTTTTTTTGTTTTGTCGACGTTCTATCTCTGAGCACGTATCACAAAATAGCATGAATTACAATATAACTTACCCCTGTAAATCTACACTATATTATGATGTTTTATTATAAAAGAAATATAAAGGTATCTCGACAAAAAGAAATTTGTCAATACGGATTTATAATACTCTAAATGTTTAGTGTGTGGCTACGGTACTAAAGAATATAACCACTCCCTCTCTTCCCGTGGGTGCCGTAAGAGGCGACTAAGGGATAACACAGTTCCGCTACCAGCTTGGAACTTAAAAAGCCGACTGGAGGCGGGAAAACCATCCAACTTTTGGCTTTGAAATACACAGGCCGAAGACGGGCAGCAGCGTCTTCGGTACGACAAAGCCAGTACTGCGGTCACCAACCCGCCTGCCCAGCGTGGTGACTATGGGCAAAACACATGATTTCACGTAATTTTTGGCGTAAACTTGTGGAGGCCTATGTCCTGCAGTGGACTGTATAGGCTGTAATGAAAATGTTTAGAATAATCTAATCTTAATCTCGCGACATCTCATCAATATTTTCCCAGATTGTATCTTTTATTTTATATCTGTAAAATGCAAATTACATAATTATGTTGTGGTGTTTTTGAGTCTTTATATTTAAAGTAGCCAACTGTCTCATTAAATGGTAACATTAAAATGATAATAATTTAACTAAATTTACAGTTTCCGATTTAAATATTTTTTTATTTTTGTGTCTTAACTTTTTATACGAAACTTTTTTTAGTCTTCTTTTGACATAGATATTTCCTATTTCTCATATAAATCTATTAATTTCATAACGAAATAATATTATTGTCTTTTTTACATTTTAATTTAATAATGAATATATATATAAAATTCTGATTAGAATAGTCAAAAGAGGTTTCTGACCTTCTCAATACAAATCTGGTTGGGTTGATAAAAAATAATTCCATAGAACATATCTTCTTTTTTTGAGCCCAGAACCGTATAAAATCGTGACCGACCGATCGAACAATTCGGTGATTTTGAAACCCTTACTGATCACAAAGTTGAACTAGATTGTTATTTTTTCTGAATATCTAACATAACCGTAAACTAGATAGACAATATTTTGAAAAAATCATTATAGATAACATTGTCTGGTCTCAGGTTCCCAAACAGTGTTTACACGTCATAACTCTTTTCTCATGATCGTGCGTCCTGATTCACGTACGAAATATGAATATTTACCTCAGCGCTGAACGGTTTTGGATATCGTCTACACTAAATAAATATTTCAACGGATAAAGGGCCTCGACGGAAACAGCTGAGTTTATATTATTTTAGTAGACGTTTTCATTCATTTTATTTGAATATTCGATACATCATCATCAGTAGCACACATTTTGAAAGCCATTCTACAATACCATAATTTCTCTTGAAATTTTAAGAAAGCCTATATTTCAAAGTAGTTACTTTTTCTTTTTAAAATGTATGCTTCAAAATTCTACTCATTTAGTGGGGTTTTAGAGATTAGTAGCAATTTTTTTTTAACCACACACTCAATAAAGATAACTTAATTCAATGCCATCATGAAACATTAATAGGTATATTAATATATTCAAAATGTATTCAAGTGTTCTGCTCAATCTAAAATTGGAAGTTTCCAATCGAAGAAAAATTTCAATAAATTTGTATTCGTCGGCAGACTTTACTTCACCAGATTTTAAACAACGATATCGTGTTATAAATAGTACACGGCGTCGGTCATTCAAAACGAAATTCACAAATACTATACTGAAGCAGAACATCAGTAATCCATTGATTTCTCGACTGAATGATCAAAGGTGGAAGAACTAAAGAAAACCTGATATGACCTCACATAATTTACATAATTGGCTGAATAAAGGCTGACCAGTTGCTATTCAATTTTGACAATTAGTATAAATTAGTAAAAAAAAGATGTCATCATACCTAATTATAATAACTTTTAAATGCCATAATGACTCTTAAAATAAGGTCGTTATCAATTTAGCTGTGTTAAAATTAATAGTTGATTAAATTTTAAAATAAATAATTCAGTCTAATATACAACACAACAGAGCTCGCAAACCTAGTTCTGAAAAGGTTATGACTCACTGACTACAAATTGTTAATGTTAACGGCAATACAAACATGTTTTCAAGCTTTGAATACCAATCATTATTATTATTATTTTTATGTCACTAGGTCAGCAAACAAGCGTACGGCTCACCTGATGGTAAGCGATTACCGTAGCTTATTGACACCTGCAACACCAGAAGCATCGCAAGCGCGTTGCCGACCCAATCCCCAGTCCCCCCAGGAGCTCTGGTCACCTTACTCACCAACAGGAACACAATACTGCTTGAAAACAGTATTAATTTGCTGTGATCTTCTGTAAGGTCGAGGTACTACCCCATTCGGGCTACTCCATATTTTGAGCAGGAAATTCCTGCTGTGCCCTGCCTCAGTTAAAATTATTTAACCAAAAATTATAATTACTTATTATAATTGTTTGGTTTCATCATACAAGTAGAGATATATACAGACTGTTTCAGTTTACTTTGGTTTGACTTATTTTGTCTTAAAATTATAATCAAATGTCTGTCAGTCTATCATTCATTCAATCATTCAGCTTAATGGTTTCCAACATTGCCCAACTAGCACAAATGATTTCGACAATGTCACGTAGAATGGAAAAGACACGAAGGAGATTAATCGGCGCGGTTGAGAATACGGCATCAATAGACTATTGAAGGTCGTAGTAATAGTAGGTATTGTGTTTCAATTGTGAAATGGTGATGATGTAAATAAACTAAGGTATGTACGATTTTATTTTTGTGTTACCCACACATCAGGAAATTCTAAACATTTTTTGTTAAAAAAATGTTTAAATTAAGGTTCTTTATAATAATTACCACTATCCAGTTTATAAGTTACACACAAAAAAGCTGTTATTAATATTAGTACCTTCTTATTTGGAAGGAATTTACAAACTGTTACATTTTAATTTAGATTAAAACTTTCAGTTCGAGTAACTGTTTCTGTAAAGAAAATAGGTTTATATTTTGCTTGCGGCTATGACCTGTCGAATGATGCGTAAACATTCGCTTCACAAACGCTTACATTGTTTAACTGTAAAAACGTTACTGTGAAAACTCGAAATATCAACTGATTCGAACTTGTAATATTGTAAATAAATTTGTTATATAATTTTATAACTATTACGAAAGGTTTAAACGGTTGTTCAAAATTTTACAATACTTCTGTAAGAACTTTTTAGCAACTCATCACAGATATACGAAAATAGTACAATTAGATTATTAAATCCTTTCATTTTAATAATAATAATAATAAATAACTTTATTGCACACAGTAATATATAACAATTACATAAGAATAAAGCTTAAGGGGAAAAAATTACGTAGCATGCAACGGGCGGTCTTATCACTAGATAGTGATCTCTTCCAGACTACCCACAGAAAGGAGCTTGTTAAATTTAAGAGCTTGTGCAGCTTAGGAATATAATATAATCTATAATTATGTAATATATACAATCCATATAAATACATACATATATCTGCACATGCGCAATACTCACAGTATTAAAAAGTATGAGTAGATAAATAATATTATATATAAATAATAAAGAAGAAATAAAAAAATAATAATAATAAATTAATAATAACAAATAATAATCATAATTTTAGGTAAATACTAAATTAATTTTACTAATTTTTCACGCTATCCGAAAACGTGTGATATACGATCGAGATGTATCGTTGATAGGGGTTGGTGATATATTCGACTATGGAGATGGTAATCAGAGTGAACGGTTCAACGCGGAATTTGCAATTTGGTTCGTCGGGGATTATCAGCACTGATTTATTACTGGTTTAGACCTATTACCAATCGAATGCTTTAGACGTATGAAATGCCAGTTTTCATGTGTCTCGCATTCTAGGATGAGACTACTCTAATTTGTTACCCATTACTACACTATTACGTTTAAATTGAACCATATTGATCACTTCTCTTCGTAAAACAGATGGCTAAAAGATCTAAAAACGCAATAATTACATTTTAACGTTAAAACGATTCCATTAAGAGTTATAAATAAAATACTAATGTTAAATTGATACCGCTAAATGAGTTTTTTTTTTATTATTAAGGTGTGCGGTAGCCCATGATAAATCCAATTCAGATTTTAAGCTGAGGTGGCATGAAAAATTTGTGATTTAACTACATCTACACAATTATTTTTGATGTAATTTATATGTATTATTTAGTATTTACCTTTTCTCTCCTATAAATCATTCATTAAGTTAATTTATAACATGAAAGTAAATAATTAACTTACCCTAACATAACCAGTCTGAAGCAGTTCTTAGGGGGTGGTGCTGATTCCTCGCACGCCTGAGTGATGGGGGCACTGGGACCAGGAGATTCAGCCCCGGAATCATCTCCTATCTCGGCCCCGGCCCCCCTTCGACATAACCACGAAGCTCCACACTTATCCCTCCCATCTTCGGCTGGTGCTGCGAACTGGCAACGCCTCGGCGACCTCTGCTTTCCCAATGGAGACAAGGATGACTTCAAGGGTGATGAGGAGGCCCTCACTGGACTCGGAGAGGCTCTTACAGGTGATGGAGATACTTTGACTGGGGATGACTGGAGGGACAGTCCCCCCTTTTCCGTGGTGCCGTTTAACATTTTCGATTTATTAACACTTTAAGCATCGTTTATCACTTTGAAGTCTTAGTAGCATCTTTTGGCACTTTTGTAATTGTTTTTAATTTTTGTACACAGAATTAACTTTCTAATATTTTGGTAATTATTGAATCTATTGTAAGTTAAGACACACGCATTTAAAACATACTTGGAAATATTATGCTTACTATTTATATTTGTTAAAATGTGTTGGCCAAAGGATTGATTACCTACTACATTTTTCCATAGCATAAATTATAAATTCAATGTTTCACGAAAAACAAAGCAATCAAATAACGTATGCAAATAACTGAAACCCCATTTCGTCACGTGATCGCGGGCATTTAACATTTCACATCATGTGGGGCTCTAAACCTTTTTAACAACCTACATACCTCTTAAATTCTGATCGGTTTCGAACAACGACTCTTCATTTACATAACTGTTAGAAAACTTTTGTTTGCAACATTTTGTATAATGATTTTTTATATTGAATGAATGAATATTGGACCGAAGCTATGCTGTAATTAATATTCAAAAATATAAGAGGATAAGGATGCATATGGATGTTTATATTGTAATGAAATTCTCATATGACGTAACCACTTCTATATTTCTACTTAATGTAAAAAGACGTTAAATAAAGAAGATTACAAACATTTTTGAAAAAAAAAAAACGAATGTGCTTTAGACCACACGACTGAAGTCTTTCTCTTTCTGTCCCCACGAACTTATGTCTCCCTCTCACCTTCCTTTTACCTCGTCCGATCACACTTTTCGTAACGCTCACATCACGCATTCATGAGCTTACTCCCCGTATTATAATATATTATATTATATTGCATCTGTATTGAGTTTGATGGCTCACAAAATATGTACCCTGACGTGTCAAACTTTTCAAAACTTATCGATGGAGAAACTGACAATTGAAATTTTATTACCCACTAGGGTAAGCTGAGAGAGGCTTTTAACGTGTTTGCATGTTACTACCTAGTTTAAGCGCTTCTATCGATTTTGAGTATCGTTAGGTCAGCCTATCGACGTGTCCCAAGAGTAGGGTTTTATAACGTCATCGCAAAACTAATATGATAAAAGTTGTGTTACAAAAGTTTAATTAACAACGAGATGAAATGGCGATGATAACTTTAATATGAACCTTAAGTACATGACGACAATGGTATATGAATCAAAATAATAATGTTTGTATAATGGTTTTAGTGTCGTGCTTTCGTGCATAATTACGTGTGTGATTCATTACATTTCATTTAAAAAATATAATTAGAAGTAGCAATGGCTATTGTTATAAAACTATTTTTACATCATAGCTTGACTTTTTTCAACAGAAATTTTTTTACTTCTTTTTCTACTACTACATTTCTATGAATCGTAGCATAGTCGTAATAGGCAATTAAGTGGCATACCAAACACAAATACACAACATAAAAACAATTAACTTGGAAATATTAATATTTTAAGTATTTTTATCAAATGTCTTTGTTCGTTAATCCGAAGATATTCATACTTTTGTAAACTCGCTTATTATACAATGTTACAATTGTTATGTATAGAGTTGATACGATGATGAAGACGTAATAACAAACTAATCATTACACCGTATAAAACAAAGTCGCTTCCCGCTGTCTGTATGCTTAGATCCTTAAAACTACGCAACGGGTTTTGATGCGGTTTTCTTTACTAAATAGAGTGATTCCAGAGGAAGGTTTATTTGTATATTACATGCATAATATAGTAGAGGAATACTGATAGTTTTGTTACAGTGCGAAGCCGGGCCGGGTCGCTAGTCATATAATAACATCTAGACAGATGTTATTCATACGTGCCAACTGATTCATCTTAAGTGACATTTCCTTTCTATTTAATTTAGGTAAAATCTGGAACATAAAAAGCAATGTTTATAAAAGACATAAATATTTTGATAATAGCGTAATAAATTTTTTTTTAGTATATAACAATACTTTAAAATAGATACTTAAATTTTACGATTAAAAAATATTAATATGATTGCATTCAACGAGCACCATTGTAACAGCTAGTCGATGCATGGCGAAATCATATTAAAGGTAATTTCATCGAAAATTTAAATGTGCGCTTTAATTCCGAATGCGATACGGGAATAATTCAGTATTCGCCATGCGTAACTGTTCTTCTGAGCGTTTATAATTATTGCCGAAACGAATTTTTCGCAAAATGTTGGGAAAAGATGCGAAATAGTTTGTTTATCCTTTAATTTTTACGTTATACCATTTTTTTAAAACAGAATCAACTTTAACCGCCTATTACGTATTCACGACTATTTAATTAAAATGCTTTTAAGGTTTTGTTACAATAAACCACATTAATGCGGTTTAATTACGGGGAAAGAACGGATGGTTAAAATATCAACTTGTCGACCGATACAATTAGTATTCTGTACTATTAATAAATAAAATCTTAAGGTCTGAGATTTTAGTTTTTATTCTCTTCATAGACTTTGTCACATTTTAAGTATAACGAAAAAAGGGAAAAGAATCTTAAAGTTTTTATAAGATACCTCTATAGAGCATTACTACCAAAAAAGAAACAAAGAAAAGTAAATATGGTTAATTTCTTATCAACATATATTATTTTAATTCGTCTTAAATATTACATATTATTAACTAAACTACGAGTAGAGCAAACCAATAAAGATCTAGTTACAACTATGAAATTAATTATAATAATAATTTAATAATAATAGTTTATTTATTCACTCCTTTTAACAAAACAATTTACAGCACTTTAAGTATTCACATTACAAACAAAACCATATACGAGTTACCGTTGGCAGCCGTAATAGTATAGACTGTGATACAGCTGCCTGCCTCTTCCACTCTGAGATATGAGACATAGCAACATTATGTACATAACAGATGCAAATCTACTTGAGAATTTTTTTCTTTATTTTATTACTTAAATAAAAAAGATGATTGTTTCACCATGAAGTACATTAGCACCAGAGATTTTAAGAATTAACTACTAGATAATAATTTATGCAAATATCACCGTTGCTCATTTACATCGATTTCACAAAACTTTAGTAAAATTACTTTCACTTATAAAATACACTGAAACGTATAATCACACAGCGTAGATACCAAATGCCGCTTTATCTTTGAGCTTTAAACCGAGAAGCCGCAGGTAGCGTTTTGGTTATTTTATAATAATGCGATCAACCCAATTGTTCGCGGCCACTGGTGGTGAAAGTTGATAATAGCAACTCACCAACAATACACCTGCATATATCAGGTCTGATAAAAATATATAGACTCCTAAACATATCACCTTATCCCATATGGAGAATAGGAATAGCCTAACATTGAGAAATGCAAATTTAGCGTTCGTTTTTTTTGATGGCTTCAAATAAGGAGATGGTCTTATAACATAACATAACAATACACTTTATTGTACACCAAAATAGAGATAGTACATATCAGATTGATTTTAACAGAGTATCATAAGGTACAAAGGGCTGCCTTATCGCTGAACAGCGATCTCTTCCAGACAACCTAGGGGCAGAGGCGATGGTATTGTGTCGGTGTAGGTGTACAAATTGTGTGTGTGAATTTATTTACTTAAACACATATACATATAAATACATACATAGATAGATACATACATACACACATACTTACTGCTCTTATGTTCGTCCATATTTATTTTGATTCTTCAAAGTTTGGCAATATGTTTTTTTTAAACGTTTACATATTTCTCTATACTTAATCATTAAAACATATGTACAAATTTATTATTAATTGTTACATTATAACAATAAAATATAAAACAACTGAATATAATTGCTTTTGTATCATAGTAACAAATGTATTCGTAAAACTACAGGAAAAAGGGTAATTTTTAAATTGCATGCAATATGATACCATCGTATTGCACCTAGTCTTTATATTCTGAATGAAAACTTCTCCAACAATGGACTAGAAAGCAATGAGTGCTCATTGTTGTTATGGGATCTCATATCAAATGTGTGTAGGTTAGATGCTCGTTAGAATTATATTGGTTATTACTCTTTTCTTGTGTAATCAATAAAATCATCTAAATTCAAGTTTCGAGCCATCTCAACATAATTCATAGCACGGCTGAATGGACAAAACTTATTAATTGACATCAAATTGGTTCAATTTTAAACTGACTTTCCTTAGTTTTCAAGAGCTGAATTTTCATTTGAAATTGTCACTCTTGGCAGGGAAGTGAAAAGTCATCCAAAAAATTATATTTTTGGTATAATTTCGCAACAACGTTTGTCCTTTATCCCGACCTGTGCCCAGCAGTTGGATTTTGATAAGTTTTAGGAACTATTTGTACATACAAAACGCTACAGTTTTGTAAGATCGAGTTAAAAACTCATACTAGACATATTACTTAAGACGGACGATTGTAAAGTTTACGTTATAAAATTCTGTAGGTCCTGCAGCTACAGAGCAATAAACAGACTAAAAAAACCACTAGAAAGATCCTTTCAATAGCAGTTAAATGATATTTAATGTAACACCAAACAACAAAAGCGAAAAATACAAAGCTACATAGTTTTAAAGTCTTAAGTGTCTGCATTAAATTTCTTAAAAATACATTTAAAATAAAAACTCTGCAGTAAAAATAAAACCTGCATACAATACAAAGAAATGTTAAACTCTTTAAACTTAATGTATATTTAAATCTGTTTTGAATCTTTATTTTAATTAACACTGTAAAAAAACTCCGAGCTTAAGACATTTAGAATATAACGATGTTCCAGAATCAAACTGTACAGTATGAAAGAAACATATTCAACAAAGATTTAAAGTCCAATAGAATTGAACACAAACTACAGATTGTTACTTTCCGAACAGGCAGTTTATCGGAATACGATTAAAAGCGGTCGACTAGCAAAACGGTACGCGTAAACAAGAAAATACAAATTAAGTTTGAAAATTCTGTATTTTCGAGTAAATGAGAAACCTAGTTTTTGCTTCAGTTTGAAATAATAATTAAAAAATCGTTAGTACGTTTTTTATTTGTTATTTTATTTTAATATTAGATATGAAACTTTTTTATTGTGCCTCTTTAATGTCTGAATAGTTTTATTACTCTCTTAATTTAATTACTTTAAGAGTTCGTTATTAAGTGCGTCTACTTATCACCCCTCTTACTAACCAACACATGACTGATTAGTAAAAGCGTTGATAGTGACCGTAAAAGCTTTAAAACCTATACCAGCTTTATTTCCATAATATATATTATAAAATCTTGCAAAACCAAGAGCAACACAATGACATTAGTGAGTATCTTCTGTTGTAAACACGGCACATCCCCTGAAGCTCTGACTGCCATACTCACTAAGGAACATAACATTGCTTGAGAGCAGTCAGAGTAAGCTGTGATCTTTTTAATCTACTTGCAAAAAACGAGGAGGTTCTCAATTAGATTGTAATATTTTATGTACCTATGTTACCTCAAAACTTTGTCTGGGTGGACCGATTTCGATGTTTTTTTTAACAAAAGGTAGTGCGTGTCACGTGGTCCCACTTAATTTTATTTGAGATCTGATAAGCATTTTTCCGCCGCGTTGGCGCAACGGTCACAGCCATGGATTGTACCTGTTGCGCTGGCGATTGCGGGTTCGATCCCCGCACACGACAAACGTTTGTATTGGCCATACAGGTGTTTGCCGTGGTCTGGGTGTTTGTGCAGTCCTTGTGGGTCTCCCCATCATGCCTCGGAGAGCACGTTAAGCCGTTGGTCCCGGTTGTTATCATGTACACCTGATAGCGATCGTTACTCATAGTAGGGAATATATCCGCCAACCCGCATTGGAGCAGCGTGATGGATTAAGCTCTGATCCTTCTCCTACATGGGGAAAGAGGCCTATGCACAGTAGTGGGATATTCCAGGCTGAAGCGTTAAGTATTTTTCGAGCTATATTTAATAATGCGTTTTTACTTGATTACTTTTTGTCGACCTACGTTGTACTATACCGCATAACTTATCTCTAAGTGGACCCATTTTTATGATTATTGTTTTAATCGTAAGTTAATGCTTATCATACGGCATCACAAATTTGATCGAGATCTGGTGACATATCTTCGAGTAATCTTTGATAACGCATGTTTAATCGGCTATTCTTCAACCTATGTTGTATTTTTTTTTTTATATCACTAGTTCGGCAAACAAGCGTACAGCTCACCTGATGGTAAGAGATTACCGTAGCTTATAGACGCTTGCAACACCAGAAGCATCGCAAGCGCGTTGCCGACCCTATACCCAATCCCCCCCAGGAGCTCTGATCACCTTACTCACCAACAGGAACACAATACTGCTTGAAAACAGTATTATTTAGCTGTGGTCTTCTGTAAGGTCGAGGTACTACCCCAGTCGGGCTGCTCCATATTTTGAGCAGGAAATTCCTGCTTTGCCCTACCTCAGTGTATTACTTGTTGATGTAATTGAAGTCGGTTTTTTTCCGTTTGCGAACAAACACAATTATGTAAAATTGAACTACTTGCTCAATCGAGCTGCTCTACATATTAACCAAAATATTTGTTGTTCCACCTCACCTTGAAAATACATAGCTTTTATGTATACCCTATATGAGTTAAACTTTGTCTTTTGGTTCTTCGTGCCGTCTTTATAGGAAATTTTATTGAGTGATGTGTACACAATAGAACAAATTGGTACATGAGTTATGTCAGAAATGTGTCTCACAATGCGAATTCCTATACGCAGAGATGACCTTTCAACTTTTTATGAATGGTCCTTTCGAGAAAATTTCTGATGCGTATAAGATTTAAGATTTTATTTGTTCTATATTAATATCGCAATACAAAATGCGTTCACAAGCTAAACCCTCCTGCACAGTAATTGGTTTTTTGAGAGACAAAGCTTTGCGCATCGATTGGATTGATGAACTCAAAAAGCACTTTCCAATCGTCATATTAATCTTATATATAAAATTCTCTTGTCACAATGTTAGTTAAAATACTCTTCCGAAATGACTGGACCGATTTTTTATGAATTTTTGTGTGCATATCGGGCAGGTCTGAGACTCTGCCAACATCGATTTTTCATACCCCTAAGTTATAGGGGGGGGGGGAGTAAAGGGGGTTAAAAACATATGGCAAAACAACGTTTGTGGGGTCAGCTAGTAATCATATAATATTCTTTCATTCATTATTAATGGCCAACGTGCAGGAAACACCGACTCTAAATCTAGATTCTGCTGAAGAAAATCGTTAAGAAACTAAACTGCTTTAAAAAAGTCTTTTAAGAAACGAATATCACAAAACCCTTGATAGATGAGTCGGGACATTTCTCAAAGGGACCATTAAAGAAAAGTTCTTATTGTTGACAATTATTTTTCGACGGAAACATAAATAAAGTCTCGTTTCTGTGTCGCTATTGTTATCTCAATCACTTTTCGCACTTACTAATTCAACCTTGAGAAAACATTCGACAACAAAGAAGATCAAAGATTGAAAAATATTTAATCTTGAACCAGTCCTTGTGGCAAATTATCCTAAAATAATTTTATACGGAGTGGATACAAGCGAGATATACTTACATACATAAAATACGTACCATTTCTAAGTTATAGAAATCACTCACCTAAATAGCACAAGATAGGTTTACAACTGAAAAACGGTAAACAACAAATTAAACTTGAACTAATTATGGCATGGTGTAATCAAAAACATAATTTGGCTCAATATATATGTACGTTTTTATTGCGATTTTTTTTTATTTATTTATTATTTATTCATTGCAGCGAAATCTACATTAATTCGATATCCAAGTATCGGCATATTTAAAAAGCCACGTAAAAATATTGCATTTGTATCTCGTAAAAATATATAATTTGATAATTATTCGTTAACGTTAAAAAAAGTTATTTTTACTCCGTTAGATTCTAACTATTTATAATAAATATAACTAATCTAATATATAAAATTCTCGTGTCGCAGTGTTTGTAGTTAAACTCCTCCGAAACGGCTTGACCGATTCTCATGAAATTTTGTGTGCATATTGGGTAGGTCTGAGAATCGAACAACGTCTAATTTTCTTCTCCCTAAGTATAGAATAGGAGGGGGGTGGGATTGAGGAAGTTAATAACATATATGGCAAAACAACGTTTGCGGGGTCAGCTAGTATATGTATATATTCCTTAATTGTTTAATAAGCAAAAAATAAAGCGGGAAATAAAATAACAGATCTAAAGAAACTTAATAAAAAATATTGAGACATTTTAAATTATTTTACTTCTGTATTATAAGTTATACTCGTAACTGTGGTGTTATACAATAATCCATGCTCAAGTATCAGTTACGATTCGTTGAATAACTAGTCTAATGAAATATTCTCAACCAAGGTAATATCAGTACAGGGAGCCTAAATACCTCAAATAACGGTCAAATTCCGTTCCAATATTTTTTTTCCGTTCCAATCATAAATTTACATAGCCAGACCAATGTCATTCTGTAAACTATGCAAGGTCACGCTGGTAACTGTAGACGAAATTGTAGTTTCACTTTACCACAATGAAATTGGATCCAGACAGTAGCGTTATCGAAATATAACCAAAAATAGAATGCCGAAAGCCTTAAATTGCTCTATGAATTGCATGCAAAAGACATCTCGACACTTAAAAATATTTTACTACCCTGTTTATGAAAAAGAAAAACGTGTTATTGACTCGTTTATTTTTTTGGGTTTTTCCAGTTTACATTATCAAGACAGTGTAAAATAGAATAATTAGAGATTGCTCCCTTAGAAATAATACAAAGACATAGAATAATGATAAATCGTATGAAACGACTGATGCTGACGTTTGGTGACTCTGAGAGAGCCTTTTAGTTGTTTCCTTGAGATATCTATATTACGTAAAGAAAAAACTTTGTACCCATTTTTACGAAAATTGCGCGAAAGGAGGAGTATGAAACGCATCGCACACTTATAGTTTATACAGAGAAAGAGTGCAGAATGCTAATATGTTTTTCATCATTCATCATCATTTCAGCCTATCGCAGTCCACTGTTGGACATTGGCCTCCACAAGTTTACGCCAAAAATGGCGTGAACTCATGTGTGTTGCCCATAGTCACCACGCTGGGCAGGCGGATTGGTGACCGCAGGGCCGACTTTGTCGCACCATAAAGACGTTGCTGCCCGTCTTCGGCCTGTGTATTTCAAAGCCAGCAGTTGGATGGCTATCCCGCCATCGGTCAGTTTTATAATTTCTAAGGTGCTCGTGAAACTGTGTTATCCCTTAGTCGCCTCTTACGACACGCACGGTGCATATGCATAAAAATATATTAAATCAATAAAATAATTGAGTTTGCTCGCAAACGAAAAAAAAAACCGACTTCAATAACATCGACGAATAATACAACATAGATCGACAAAAAAATAGTCAAGTAACAACGCATTATCAAAGATTACTCAAAAAGTAGTTATCAGATCTCGATGAAATTTAAATGTGACCACATGATAAACTTCGGCTTTCGATTAAATTAAAAATCATTTAAATCGGTACACCTAATAAAAAGTTATTGCGGATTTTCAAGAAGTTCCCTCGATTTCTCTGGAATCTTATCAACAGATTCTGGTTTCCCTATCATAGTACTAAACTAGGGATATCTTCTTTCCAACAAAAAAAGAATTATCAAAATCGGTACACCTAGTTAAAAGTTATTGCGGAATTTCAAGAGTTTCCCTCGATTTCTCTAGGATCCCATCATCAGATCCTGGTTTCCTTATCATGGTACTAAACTTGGGATATCTCCTTTCCAACAAAAAAAAAATTATCAAAATCCGTGCATCCAGTAGAAAGTTGTAAAAATGTATGTTACATCAGAACTTTTGACCAGGTAGACCGATTTCGACAAATTTTGTTTTAATCGAAAGGTGGTGTGTGCCGATTGGTCCCATTTAAATTTATTTGAGATCTAACAACTACTTTTCGAATTATATCTAATAATGCGTTTTTACTTGACGCTTTTTTCGTCGACCTACGTTGTATTATACCACATAACTTTCTACTGGGTGTACCGATTTTGATAATTCTTTTTTTGTTGGAAAGGGGATAACCGTAGTTTGGTACCATGATAAGGAAACCAGGATCTGATGATGGGATCCCAGAGAAATCGAGAGAAACTCTTGAAAATCCGCAATAACTTTTTACTGGGTGTACCGATTTTAATAATTTTTAATTTAATCGAAAGCTGATGATTGTCATGTGGTCACATATAAATTTCATTGAGATCTGATAACTACTTTTTGAGTAATTTTTGATAACGCGCAGTTACTTGAGTATTTTTTCGTCGATCTACGTTGTATTACTTGACGATGTAATTGAAGTCGGTTTTTTTTTCGTTTGCGAGCAAACACAATTATTTATCTTTTAATCAAGTCAGTATACACTGTCAAATGTAAAACAGGATTACGCCAAGGGAATAATTCAGAAAAGAATGCATAATCCCAGGTAAATGTAATCGCTACATTTGTACCGGACGCTGGAATCAAATATCGTGACAGGCGAACCGATCACACAAGTTTTAATTGGCTCGTTTTCGCTCTGAACGTAACCACAGCCTGAAAATGGCAAACGTTTTAAGTCACGTTTTCATGATTGAAATGGAAAATGTCGTTTTGTATTCATTAATATCGCCATTTCGGATTGATCTTTCATAATTATTCTGAACATGACTTAAACGTTGAACATTACAAGCCTACAAAGATATTTAATGTTTTTTTTTTTTTTTTTAAATGATTTTCGATTGACGCGCTTATGGTGGGGAATATTTTATTTTATGATAAAAGCGTGTTCTTTATTTAAAAAAAATGACCCGGAAAACGCTGTTTCAACGTCTTGATCAACCATCGTATCGTCATTGTTTTTCTAAATTTTCGTTAAAGCGAACCATGTCACCGAACATTAACGAACACCAAAAAAAAAAAAAAATAAGCCAACGGTTAAGTCATTCGGAAGTTATACGCGTAATACATTCCGGTGATTTATTTTTACTTATGTGTTACAAACATGTAAGCCGTTACGAGTTACTAAAAATAAAGTAAATTTAAAGTAGGTTTAGCCGGTAACGATTCATACTCTGTCTATCCCTATATCCCTTTGCCCTTGATAACCAAGTACATATCTTGAGCATTTTATTATTGCCTTTTTCTCACTTCCTTCAACCGCTGATATATCAATACGACCCTTTTCACATGTGATCGCTGCTTGTGCTATTTTATTTGATTTATCTCATTTTTTTCTATGTAATAGCACTTTTTTATAAAATATTACATTATGTGCTTTATATTATATTATAGGTTTTATGTTAGTTCGAATCCTAAATATTTTAATGGTCGACGTATTCGTATAATTTAGTATTTCTTCAAATGGTTTATTCTCATTTCAAATAAAAAAATTCTTCTTTAATTGTATAATTTTATTATTTTAAAATAAAATTTCATAACATATTTAGTTACATATAATTCTTGTAGATATGTGTAAAAACATGCTTTTAGACCCTGTTTTTAAAACTCTACCCATTACACATTAACATTTTTGTGAAGTCTGTAAAACTAATTTTTTTAAAATGACTTACAATTTAGGTAATGAATAAATAAATACGCACTATTTAATGAAAAAAAAATCGCATAAAATAAATATATAAATACATTTTTAATACGCCTTCAGAAATCCTACACCTCCTAACTACCTACGTTTTATAAAATTTCACATGAAAAGTATTTCACAAATATTTTACTAGCAAAATATAGTAAAATTTGAGATCCCTTCATCAGACACTTGAAAATAACTATGACTCATAAGAAGGTAAAACAATTACGATCACGACGAGAACCTCAGAGATTGCAAACCTTTTGTTTCATGTTCCATTTCTTCCTTTATTCATTGTCTTTATTGCGTTAGGCTTTTAGCTTTTACGACTTTAGCTACGTCTGTTTCTGAAGTAGAAAACTCAAACACATGTGTTATCTTAGATCAAGTTTAAAATTTTGAGGTAGGTCTTTTGAGGTAGATCAGATTTACGAAATTGAAGGTTACGAATAAATTGTGACTAAATGTTTGTTAAGGTATCAATAAAATTAATGTACGACCATCAAATCATAGAATAGATAGTCAATTTCTCTATTAGTTTCTATTTAGTTAGATCTTGAGTCAGAAACGAAAAATTTGTAATAATATTTAATTAAATAATCCCTCTATATTTTTTCAGTACTTCCAAAATTTTTAATCAGTAACCTTTAGCTCTGCACGACTCGTACAACTCCATCAAAAGATCGAGCAACATTATCATCATGTCAGTAAAATGTTGTTATGAATAATTAAACAATATATAGATTTTAGCTGTGTTGCCAAGGTTACTACACCGCCCCGCTATTTAATTTGGCCTTTTTAACCGACTTCAAAGAAGGAGGAGGTTTCTCGATTCGACCATATATGTGTGTGTGTGTGTGCTCACGGATAACTTCGTTCTTTGTAAACCGATTTTGATGATTCTTTTTTTGTTGGAAAGGAAATATACTAAGTGTAGTACCATGATAAGGAGACCAGGGTCTGATGATGGCACCCTTGAGAAGTCGAGGTTAACTTTAGGACGAGAAAAATCGTAGTGGCGACTAGTGCGTTTGTTAATTTTGTTCATCTACTTACGTTGTATTTACTTGTCGATGTAATTGAAATCGGTTTTTTTCGTTTGCTAGTAAACACAGTTATTATATCCAACGTTCTCAACAACATATAATAGAGTGTTAACAATTTTTAAAATATCGTAAAACCCGATACAAGTTTAAATTAACCAATTTCCTTTATATCACAATTAACATACATATAATTAGTTGAAGTTTAATCAAATACATCGATCTTCATTGACAAACATTGATACCCCTAAACATAGGATGTTACAGATGTAGTTATGTATATCGATGTAACGACGTAAAATTAATTTCCGCTGCTTTATCAATATATCGATATTGAATTATCTTCTGAAGGGAATCCTTAGGTAAATCCTGTGAGATTGGCTTTACAAATATAGCCTTCGTATATTACACGTTGAGCCTCCCTGTGACGTAAAAAAAAACGCTACTTTTTCACATTATCTAATATATAAAAATTTCGTGTTACGGTGTTTGTAGTTGCACTCAACTGAAACAGAACCGAAACAGCTCAAAACCAGGGTTATAAGCCATGATATTAACTTATCCCTGCTACAGATGTAATCAGGATCACTCAATTTCCTTCCGAAATACTTATTGACTTAAAATGCTACGTAATATTTACGGCTGTATAACTGTATACGACTATTAAACATTTTTTTCATTATGTAATGATGAAGGTATAAGATCTATCTTGTAATTTCTAAGCAAGATTCCAGCAAAAATATGACATTACCTTTTTTAGTTTGTTATATGATCTTACAGTTATGATTCAACGGTGAAGTAAAATTTAGTTTCGTTACCAAGTAATCTTTAAAAAAATGCAAATATTAACCAAAGTAAGTTAACGGAGTAGTCTCTTCATCTAAATATGCATAAAATTCTGTTAATGGGGCCATAAAAGAAGTAACAAATATAACCAGCCCTAACTAATTAATTCCCCTGAAAGAGCAATGGCCTTAATAAAAAAGATTATAGCGTAACAACGTACACTAGTGAACGATAGATCTCTCTTAAGCTAAATTTTTCCGTTCTTTTAATGAATAAGGGTGTTTATAAATAACTTACAAAAAAAACCCTTAAACTCTTGTATTAATTGGTTACTAGCTAATAACCTACTGGTAACAGCCTACAGCTTCGATCGCATGGAAATTTCACCCCTTTCATCGAATGGAATTTATAAATCCTTAAGCACGTGAATTCATATTTATACGCACTTAGCTTATTATCGACTACAATTCGAATTTATTAGTTTTAAATTTGAAAGAAAAAGTTTTATACAAATATTCATTCCCTATTTAACTCATTAAGGGGACGTATTTACGAAAGTCTTTACTTAAATCCTTAAAATTTGCAATGTAAAATTATAACCTCTCATAAAATATTTATTTAGGAGCTGAGAAAATCATACAAGAAAAAAAATTAATAAAAATAGACATATATAAATTATTACTCTATTTATTTACTGTCATATACAATTACAAAATATGTTCAATTTTTTTTGTTGTTCGTTCGCTGTAAAATAATTTACCAATTTACAAAAAAAAATCCTTTCCGAGAGCGTTTTAACTTTCTCACTTTTTAAATTAATCAATATTATAATATCTAAAACGTATTAAACGTAACGTATTTATTTAGGTTTTTGCTATGTTAGGTTTTTACTATAAAAATGTAATCTAAATCTATCTTCACTATTATTTGTCATATTAATTTTCAATAGTCACATAAGACGCTTACGTCATCGAGGCACAATCATTCATCTTTCGGAAAGTATGTCACAAGAATATTTAAGGCTCATTAGAGAGGCCTTCAACATCTATTTCCTTATGATAAAATAGTATTCTGAAGAATTTTATCGTATTTCTCCTAAATTTCTTATCAAATCGTCATCACTTACGAATGATTTATGACGCTATCGTCAGTTAATAATTAGGTCACACTGTAGAGTAGCTGTAGAGCACTGTAGTAAAACACTGTAAAGTTTTGAAAAAAAAAATTGTATTTACGAACAACTTTAGAACATATTTAATACTTTTAAACCAAAGAAATACAATAAATAAGTCCCAAAAACTTAGAAGTTCCAATAACATATCCTGATTATACTTCTTGAATTTCCTTCTCACTCCTATTCCTTTTGTACTAAATCTTTCACTGTTCAAGCTTCTCGACTTTGAAATTCTTTACCCTTGCATATTAGACGTGTACAATCGCTTTCTATTTTTAAAATGGCTGCCAAGAAGCATTTTCTTGATATTCAACGTGAATAAAATTATATATATGTATGTATGTATGTATCTAATCAGATGTATATATGTTCAAGTAAATATATTATATATATACTTTGTTAAAATCAGTCTGATATGTATGTTATGGTTATAGACACGACATCCTCTCCACCACCTCTTAATTTTTTTAAACGCTGCAAGCGTTGATATACCTACTTGCAATAGGTGAAGATAACGCAAAATATAAAAGTCTTCATACAGAGAAACATTAATAATAATAATAATAATAAATAACTTTATTGCACACAGTAACATATAACAATTACATAAGTATAAAGCTTAAAGGGAAAAAAAAATAATTACGTCGCATGCAACGGGCGGTCTTATCACTAGATAGTGATCTCTTCCAGACAACCCACCAGAAAGGAGCTTGTTGAATTTAAGGGCTTGTGCAGCTTAAGAATATAATATAATATATAATTAAATAATATATACAATCCATATATTATACATATATCCACACATGCGCAATACTCACGGTATTAAAAGGTATAAATAGATAAAAAATAATTAAACGTATAACATTACCATTATTTTTTAACTGGTAAAAACTAAATTACATCAGTAGTATTATTACATTAACGGGTACGATGACATGACAAAATCAATGAATGGTAATAATCAATAAATGGTTTGCCAGATAAATTGTAAACGAATTAGCCTTCCCCATAACCTGATTTATAGTAAAATTTTCCTTTTGTCTCCATTTATGCTCAATCACGAAGGTCCATTTTCTGTTAACGAGATCTATTTTCTTGTATCTCGTTTGTCCCTTAAAAAACTAGAACCTGTCGATATCTCATTTTTTATTTATAAGTTATTGCTTGTGTCCTCAATTAATTTCGTTACCAATATATAGACAAAAAAAAAATTTTCACTTTTACAAGATACTTTCATCTAATCACTATTTTCCTTCTTATTAAAGACTAGCTTTGCCCGCGACTTCGTCCGCATGGAATTTAACAAAAAAGTTATTTTCCAGTTCGCAGAGTTATAAAATAAATAAATTTCTAAAATAAAAGTAGCTTAAGTTACTCCTTACTACATCTACCAGTGAAAGTCCCGTCACAATCGGTCCAGCTGTTTCAGAGATTAGCCGGAACAAACAGACAGACAGACAAACAGACAAAAATTGTAAAAAATGTTATTTTGGTATATGTACCGTGCAATCCATCATTCATCATTATCATCATTTAGTAAAAAGCGGTTATTTTAATATTACAAATAGAGACACTCCAATTTTATTTATTTGTATAGATACCATCACTACATGGTATAAATTAAAGTCGCTTTCCGTTGTCTCTATGCTTAGATCTTTAAATGATGCGGTCTTTTTTTTTTAGTAAATAGCGTGATTCCAGAGGAAAGTTTATATCTATAATACATGGTATGTAATGTGATGTCGTAAATAAAAAAAAAATTGCGCTTACATTGCAAATATTTATTTTATATTTTATATTTATTTAAAGAAATAAAGAAATTGTTTTAAAATTAAAAAATGACATGAATAGTTTTCTTGTTTCTTCATCTTTGGAAATATTTTACAAAGCTTTTTTGTAGCCAAATGTATTAATAAAAATTTTTTTTGCAATTAGTTAAAATATCACGAAAACTATACAAAGAAGGAAAATACATGTATTCATGTATTTTCCTTCTTTGTATATATACATGTTTCAAATCAAATAAATAAAAACGCGTAATGTTCAATCATGTATATTTAATTCGAATTTGCGAACATAATTCAACTTCGATAATTTTTTTCACCTACTCCAAAATTATATGCTTAAATTGTATGAAACACGTGCCTAGATATAATACACAATAGCCTTCCAAGTTAAATTCCTTTAGGAAATTTCTATTGAGTGAAATATTGTTATTTCCCTCAAAACAAATCTCACAATAAAATAAATTGGGTAAGTTCTCGCAGTGTTCAGACTACTTTTGTTAAATCTGTCGCACGAAATACTACAAAGATACTGTAGTCAACAATATCCTTCTCTTTAAGGACCTTTTTTTTTTTAAATTCCTCAATGTTAATAGTTTTTGAATTATTAAAAAAAAAAAACGAAATTCCTTTTTTTGCAACTTAATTTGTTAATAACTCCTTCCGACCTAATTTTCTAGGCGTCATTCGGGATCGAATGAGCTCTGTTTAACTCGTTTTTAAACTTGTTGACTAGACTACGAAGGTTTTATTGAAATTTCAGATTGACAACTAAACCAAAATCTGTTTTTTCCTTACTTCTGTAGAGGTTGTGGTTATTAAACATCGGGTACTGGGAGTTATTTTAGTAAAGCTTCATAAGTTGGGTTTCAATTGAATAAGTAGATACAGTTTTTAAACTTTCCTTTCTTTATAGACTGGAATGGCGCGATTTTTAAAAAATATTTTTGTTGAACAAAATATAATATTGTTTTCTATTGTTTACGCGAATTTCACTCATTATAACGAAACAAATCTTTCCTCCCGTGACCATGGTTGCTGTACAGTTGCTATCGTCGTGGATGTAAAAAACCTAATAAACCGCGAGAAAATCCGAAAAAGTTGTTATAACATGATATATTTAAGATAGAAGATGCGCCACGCAGCGATTTAAAAAATTACGTCAAACGTATTAATCTCATATTCGATTAATAGAAATAACATTGTTTACTTTTGATAAGCAAAAGTTGTTTATTGTGTATTTTCGATGTCGTTGGTCATCCAATTTGGAGAATAACCGTTGCAGCGCAGTCAACGCTTAAACGCAATGATTTTAATCGCGGGATTTACGCCCGATTTGAATAATTCAACTTACGCTCCATGCTCGTATTAGTGGGTTAACGAAGAAGATTAAAAGGCTGTAAAGCATTGTTAACCATAAGAATAGGTTGCCGTACTTAGCGTAAGAACTCACTATTAACTATAAAAGTCCAATCTACGTAACCTAATTAGGCAAAACCGTACGATAATTCTAGTATAGTGCTAGTTTTATATATAGGTACAAAATAAATACTAATTACTCACTTATTCCAATTACGACAGGACTTGAATTATCTTTACTTATAATAAAATTGTAACTGTATATGCGTGCAGGTCTTATTTTGTACATCAAATTTCATAACTGTAAGGCAAATAAACTAAGAAATGAATTAGTAAAAATAGTAAAAAACTAACCTAACCAAAAACTTGAGGAATGTTAAGAAAAAGGCTATAATTAGCATTCAACTTGGAACACAAATTTTATAAATAAACAGCTTCGATGGTTGGGAAAGCTTAAAATAATGTATAGACTAAGAATTCTTGATTTTTAATAATAGAAAGCCAATTTAACCGTAAGCGATACTGAGATATGCAAATAAATTTTTTGCTAATTATTAATAGAATTCTCACGTTACACATTATGGCTGAAACGTGTAACTTTTAACGTTTACTAAGAAATATAAAAAAATTAAAATACGGTGGTATAGTGATCTCAGCAACTAGTTCATCCACTAGTGGTCAAAGGTCGACCTCCGCACATGTTAATATTGGTATAAGCCACACAGATGTTTGTCGAGGTCTAGGCATTTGTGCTTGAGCGTTGTGTTTGTTTCCGAACCCTTCCCGGAAACCCATTATTGTTTTATAATTTATTTTTTACGATATTTTTATTTTTTTAAATATTTTTTTTGTACTAAGTATGTTTGTGTAGAAGAAACGACAAAAATTAACTGAGTTATCTCAGTTTCACGACGTAGTATAGTTAAAATCTCAGTGTTCAAGTATCATTCAGTTCAAGTTAAGATAATAAAGCCATTGTAAAATAGAACAAAATAAACCTTACCTTTCACACTTATGTGGCTCCTCTGTAATGTGCAATGCATAATTTAAAGGCTTGCAATGTAAGCTTATAGACAGTAAGTTTCGGAAATATACATAGGACTTATTTGCGCTACGTATCAACGTTAGGTACGACCTACTTTTATAATTATAGCCTCACGTATTTTAAACATCTTTATCGTAACTTATAAAACAGACTCAGTCACGTTAGATTTTAATTAATTTGTTTAAGTTTGTAGTAAAGAATTTTTTACCGTAGTTACGACCGGACATAAATTATTGCTGCTTAGGAATATAGCACATAATTAACAAAAATTTAACTTTAAATAAAAACCAACCTCTGAAATCATAAAAACTCTACTAAAAACAGTCGTGTTTAATTTAATTCTATACTACTACGCAATTTTTTCTTTAAAAAAATACTACGATTTTTTTTCTTTACGTAATTAATTATTTTTATCAATAACAAAACGTTATTATAAAATACATAAATGAAAATTAATGAAATTAACTGGTGACATTTTTTTTCAATGACTAAATTTATCTTAAAATATAATTTTATGGTCAATGGTAAAAAAAACTGCCTGTTACTGGAACAATTTGTTAGAAGAAAGTTTTTTTTTCTTTAAAAAATTTTTAGTTTGCCAAAACTATCTTATGACTTCTCCTATATAACCTTATGCTCAAAGGGTCTTTCAAGATTACGTTACGATCCTTAGCAAATATTTGTCTTGAATATATTCCGCTCACTTAGAAGTTGATTACAGAAATGGTCTAAACACAGCATAGAGAAGTTAAACTGCCTAAGACAAAATGTTAATTACTTGAAAACAAATTAACGCAACTTAACATGAACAAATAATTAAACTTAAAAAAAATAACTTGAATATTATGATTATTGTTTTATTATTATAGTTATTTTATTGTTTGAGTATTTTTACGTGGGGAAAATCCATCATGGATACCCTCCGACGAAAGGCGCCAGAGGGTTATGTCAGACTCCTACTGACTAAAAAATCTCGACGTGTGAGCAGTCGTCCGTCTGGGTGAGGCAAGATGGGGTCGCGCTAGCATTCGCCACCTCGCCCCGACGGTAGGCCTGGACGAAACATCCGGGCCTCGGCACAATGGTGGGGTGGCCTCACTCACAACAGGGCCGCCCTTCAGACATATGGGGTCATGTCGTCTGGCTGGCCGTTAGCCGAAGCGACCCCAGCGCGTTGTCAACCCTACTTCAACTGTCCAGCTGATTCCAGAAACTCAGGCCATCTTATACTACTTCAGAGCAGTTGAAATTCTTCCGTAATCAGATGGCTCCAAATTTTGGCCTACATTTTTTCTGTCCTGCACTACCCGTATCAGTTCGCTTTTAAATAGTAAGAATTCTATAGTTGTACAATTTTTAAGATTATGACGTAAATAAGCAGAGCCTTATGTCTAACAGTGGACTTTGATAGGCTGAAGCAAGGAAATAAGGATCCGTAACCGTAAACAACATAAAATGTTTAAATTTGAATATAAATCTTAATCTATGTTTAAATTTGAATACTTCTGTTATACCAGCTTACTTCTGTATTATATATTAGCTATACGTAAAGTCTTAAGGACACCTAAATTACATTACGGCAAAAGCATTGCGCTTCCAAAAAGCTAAGAGAGGTCTTAGCTCCGTCCTCGATCCATTAGCAGGACATTAGCTACCGTTAAATTTCATCGTATAATAAAGAAACCGAATGTAATTTAGCGAAATGGGATTTACGATCAACTTGAGGTTTACGTCTACATTCTCGCCGTCTTCTTTAAAACTACTAATGTGCGTTTTAAATATTTTTAGGGATTTATTATAGATTATAATATAGAATTTGAAAGATTTTTTTTTCTTAGTTTCGTACTCTACTGTATCAAAATTACTTAATCTCTAAATTGTTCCAATATTTAATGAGAACAGAAAGAAATATACATATTTTTATCATACATACTGAATAGTTATTTCGGGCGTTTTTCTATAGTGCACTAGCTGTATGTACCCTACGCGCGTTGGTACGTTTTTTTTATTTTATTTTTTTTGGTCGTACCAACTCAAAAACCTTTGTAGGCTTATCATGGTCAGGCACAACACTTTGCTGAGGTCATGACATGATCAAATGTTTACGGTTACGATTCTATAAAGGACAACAGACAAACATTAATTTTTATATATATAGATGTGAACGCTTATAGCGTATAGAAAAAGAAATATATTACAAACAATAATCTTATCATTCCATTACAAAAAAAGGCAAACGCTATTATAAAGCGGATCTACGCAATCCAAATTTAATCCATCCAAGAATGTATCGTATAATGACACTTCCAATAACAAAAGACGCTAGTTATACTTAAAATTCTAGTCCAAAAAAAGGTTAATAATCCGTTTTATTGTAGTACGTGCGCTCCTTCGAAATTGATGTTTCCGAGCTTGTATCAAGGGCGTTTTGGTAGAAAAAAAAAAACGATAATCGTTCATTGGAATTGTTATCGCAATCGGTTCAGAGCGTACGTGATAACGCTTCGAGAGAAAGGATTTTAAAAAGTTTCTGACGTCAGCTATCACATATGCATTTTGCTTATAGTCTATTTGCATTAAAAAACAAGGGAAATGTCTTTATCAGCCAGCTAAGCCCCTTGACCAATTTTGATTGTAGTTACTTAGAAATTCTCTCTAAATATCATTGAATGAGCAATTCTAACTCGACATCCTATTTTATTACGATTTTATTAGTCAAGCGACGTGGCTAAGCTAAGTCACGGCGATGAATCTTTGTTTTCTTAATGCGAATAGACTATAAGTGCTGTAATTGTTTACACATCAGTCTTTCTGTGGGCACCTGTATCCGCCATTTTTTGTATGTTTTACTTAAAATCTACTGTACTCTTTGCTAATTAACGATAGGAGAATTCAAAAAAAAAAGTGTGTACTTAATAATATGTGTACATTTACAAAACAATATTAATTATTATTAAATATTAAATACTACGTACACATAGAACGCTTGAGACAGGCAAATTTCAGATAAAATCCATAGTGTTCAATGAATTTCGAATACGTTATTCAAGCAAAAAGTTTGAATAAATAGTTCTCAAAATAAAATACCAAAAAGAACTCCCAAAGAATCGAGAATTCTAAATAAATATGAAATATCAAATAACTTCCAACGTTCTATAACAGGCTAAAGTTCGCTTCGTCGCCCGTAACTACGAACACGGTGAAAAGGTTAGCAACTGTCCCTAAATCAGTTGGGAAATCTATGCCCTTTATTTTTATTTTATTATTTTTATTTTATTATTATTTTTATTTTATTATTATTTTTATTATATCTAAATAATAGAATAGCAACCACCTCTCTTCCCGTGGATGTCGTAAGAAGCGACTAAGGGATAACACGGTTCCGCTACTATTTTGGAACTTAACAAGCCGACCGATGTCGGGATAACCAACAAACTGCTGGCTTTGAAATACCCGAAGACGGGCCAGCGGTGTCTTCAGTGCGATAAAGCCAGCCCTGCGATCACCAATCCGCCTGTCCAGCGTGGTGACTATGGGAAACACACACGAGTTCGCGCCATTTTTCGCACGAACTTGTGGACGCCTATGTCTAGCAGTGGACTGCGATAAGCTGAAATGCTTAAGCCTGTCGCAGCGCTGCGATAGGCTGAAGCTTAGTTGTTCAAACAGGCCCTTAGCTGACCATACCATTACATAACCATTTAAATATTAATGGAAAAAAGGCAGTCAGTTCAGTTATATTTCACTTACTAAACAAGTTATCATCCGAAAGTTAAAAGTCTAAAAATTATGAACGTGACGTGATGTCTAACCTCTTCCTGTCACTATTATTGACTTTAGGACGATGTCGTATTAAAACAGTAAGAGTTGTCAGTCATCAACCACTTGCGTGATTTTTATTTATTTACTAGCTGCCCGGACAGACTTCGTTCTGTAAAAGTGTTTTAATTTTTATTTGATTTTTTTTTTGTATTAAAACCTTCCGTAGGCCTTACCCGGGAACATACAAAAAATATTTGCCGAATTGGTCGAGCCATTCTCGAGTTATGCGCTTAGCAACAATCATTTTTATTTATATAGGTATAATATTAAAATAGATTTCAACGTATTTTCTTAGTAATAAAGATAACAAACGAATAAATATTAAACTGTTTTTTAATAAATTACTTATAAAATGTCTTATTTTCGCAGCAGTGGCTTGTAACTCTTGCGCTGGCGAAAGCAAGATCGATTCCTGCACATGGCATGCAATTGTATATATACACATGTTTATGTACACATACATATGTTTGCCATTGTCTGGACGTTTGTGCTTGTGTATTATATTTCCGGATCATATTTTACTTTTTATTTTAATATAATATTACATATAATAAATATATATATATATATATATATATATATATATATATATATATATATATATATATATATTGTTAAAACACATCAAATAATTAAAAAGTTTCCAGGAGAAATAAAAGTTTTTCTATTTCGAACGCAGTAAAACGTCAATTTGAACGAAATTACTTTTAAACACGAAAAAAGTAAAAATAAAGCAAATAAAACAAAACTACGACCATCAAGACTCACTGGAAGGGTGTAATTACACTTTAAAAAAAGGACGCTAAATGCCGTCAAAATTTTCCGTAATGAGCCTCATTTTTTATTTATTCGCTTAAAACAGTTGCTTACGAGCTTGACTTTTTAATTATTCACTTTTTTATTATTTTATACTGTTTTGTTAGAACCCTTTTACCTAATTTCAGTTTTCCTACGTTTATACAACTTTTGACACTTGATGTAATTCATTAAATTTCTAAAATTTTTGAACAAAAAATAAATTCATTCCAAAAAATGAATAGCAAAATTACTTTAGTACCAAACTGGAAAGTTCTTTTTTTGTGTTAAAACAAGGTTGGTTTAAAAAATACTTATATTCACAAAAAAATAGTTACTATATATATATCTAAATTATATTTTAATGCTTTTACTTAGATTAATTAAAATTTAACTTAGCTTAGACCCAGCTTATGTACCATCAGTATATAATAAAATTGTGAAATATGAATATTAATAAATATGCTTATACAAATAAAATCTTAAAGCCCCTAGAGTTTGTTCACCGACCTCGACAAACGAGTGGAATACAGACTTAAAATATGACATACTATAATTCAGAACTAATGAAGATCTTTATAATCTGACAGATCTGTACAAAATGCGTACCTACAAGTTTTTTTTTTATATTTTATAACAGAATATAACTAATTTACTGGTTTTTTTTTTTGCTTGTGTCGTTAAGTTCGTCAACGTGGTACACATAGTATATAATGATAAAATTAATTTCTTGTAAGCAAATAAAAATAACTTACTTGAGCCTACGTAATAACGTAATAAAATATTACATGTTAATAGTTCTAAACTATTTATTAAGTTTTTATATCGTGTATTTTTTTTAATTTATTTAGAAATTGTCTATATTTTTTTAAAGTATTTTTAACACTTTTAAAAATTATTTTACTTACAATACATCTAACGATATTTGTATATTTATATTGTTTTGTTAACACCACATTTATATAATAAAACCAAACCACGTCGATTCACTAGCCGCGATATGGTCTCGTAGCACCTACGCGCTACGACGTAGCGAGTGTCTACGACCGCCGCTCAACATACACTGAGTCGTCTGGACGGGGATGCTACAGCTTATCTTAAATTACCTTTGTAACACCCTGATTTGCTTTTCTTATATAAAGCAAGGATTTTTCTTTATTTCTCACATTCCTATTATTTTG
Organism: Melitaea cinxia; assembly: GCF_905220565.1. Lineage (NCBI taxonomy): Eukaryota > Metazoa > Arthropoda > Insecta > Lepidoptera > Nymphalidae > Melitaea > Melitaea cinxia. Next base: position 4,573,106 of record NC_059407.1, read on the forward strand.
AATGATATTAGTATTTATCCTTACAGCATTATTACCTTAGTAATAAGATTTTCTTTGTAGTAAAGCATTCTCAAAGTATTATGGAAACGAAATAAGTACATTATTTTGTCAATACATTAAAATTTTGATTATTTTAATAAGAACATATTAATACACATTGCTTTCAAATTATAAACTTGAATATTTTCAATTCCGAGTTCAAAAAATCGATTTGAACTTTCAAAAAACTTAAAACAAATATTTTTTTAATATCATATCGAAAATCGACCTTTCCAGCGGGGATCGAACCTGCATCTCCGACTGACCGTTACGGTGCTCTAACCAATTAAGCTATGGAACGACGTATAGATCGAAATTTTGATATGAGAATTTTATATTCGGTCTAAGCGACATATGTATATATAAATATGATATTAAAAAAAATGTTTAGAATTTCCTAATACGCACACAAAAATGAAATCGTACAAATTAAAAAAAAATATTTTAATTGTCAAAAAAATGATTGATTTTGTTATAACGTTTAATCAAAACGTACTAAAATCCTACTAATCCTTTAATGTTTATTATACATTTAAAATTATCCATTGAACACAAACCTTCCGTAACTTCCGGAACTTCCGTAATTTATTATTTTAGAAGGTACCATTTCAAGCAATATATAGTTTCTAAGTGGTTAATTGAAAAAACGGGAAACTAGTATAGTCTGGCAACACAGTCTAGTGGGTCAGACACTAGCAACAGATATCTGTTGCGCTGTCTACACCCTACCCTGTTGTTTAACATTTGGCAGCCGCAATTTAGTTGCCCATTCGAACTTCAATTACTGCAGAGCGCGAAAGTTAACGTTAATAAAAATTTTACTTTCCATTGGAAAAATATTAACGATACAATTTAGTAAATACTCGTTTTTACAATAAAGCTATTATTATTTTATTTTCGTATTACTTATTTGTGTGTACATAAAAATTCCTACTTACAAATACGAAAGTTTATAAGGATAGATATTTATTATTTTAAAAGTTTAAACCAACTTATTTAAATGTAACTTGTTACCTCCAACCATAACATGATATCCATAATCATACACTTTCACAATCCCAACATTTCTATGGGATTGGAAATTACGCGGGTAAAACAAACCTATACAAAAGTTTATTTTATAACGAATAATATTTAAAAGTATTTCTAGTTTTATTATATGAACACTGAGAGTTAAAAATTATAAGAAAATAAAAAATGTGTCATACAATTTGTTATCTAGTAAGCGCGCTTCCCGTTTTCTTAATAAGAAAACTGCACTCGTGAGAGGTCACGGCGAGGCTCTTGTTACTTATAAATATCAAAGCTTCGTATAATGTTATCAAAGTTTCAGGATCAAAGTTAATGAATGAGGCAAAAATATAATATCTTATGACCGTATGATAATAACTTACAATTTTTATATGCAATGTTTCGCGTATAGTATACGAGTACAAGCTATCACATTTCTAGCGCAGTGGTAACATATAACTTGTTTAAACTTCCTTACCACTGCTATATATTCAGTAAGATATAATGCAGTTGTAGAAAATCAGAGATAAAATAGAGCTGAAAGTTAAATAGGAACTGCTGTTTACCTACGAGTAGATTAGATCTTCTTGTCTGTTTATAATATTAGTCCATCGTGACGGTGTTCCCCATGAGATTAAAGTCTAAGACTATGTGAATCATCATCATCACTTCAGCCTATCGTAGTCTACTGCTGGACATAGGCCTCCACAAATTCGTGCCAAAAATGGCGTGAGCTCATGTGTGTTACCCATAGTCAGCACGCTGGGCAGACGGGTTGGTGACCGCAAGGCATCCACCATAAGCCTTGATCCTTCTCCTACATGGAGAAAGAGGCCTATGCCTATGGATATTACAGGCGGAAGCGATACGATTAGAAATAATATAAAAATCGATTACAATTTTTTATAATACTTTTATGCCTACGTCGTGTAAAAAGTATTAGAAAAACTTCCACTATAGGTTGTTTGTTAAAAATCTTATACTAAATTTTACTGACAATAAAGAAGAAACAAATAAATCCCTCAATAATTATAGCCGAAATATCGAAGCACAACTTAACGAAAAATTATTGTTGCTTTTAACTCGTTGAAACGCTATAACACTTCGTACTAAAAACACTGTAAAATGGAAAGCTTATTGTTTATTTTTCATTCGTATTTTGCATAAATACTACAAGAATTGTGTCAAACTTTTTGCTATGAAATATAGCAAAATATGCATCAACACATTAATGACAGTACCTGGTTGACCGAGCTTAGCTCGTAATTTTTTAGTAAATCGTGTTTTTTGGAAATCATTGTTTTTTGGAATCACGAATTATATATTATAAATATGAATAATATATTCTGATTTTACCGACGTAATAATAAAAAATATGAGGTGGTTATTTAAATAAAAAGTTATGAGTGCAATTAGAAAAAAAAAAGGAAAAAAATAATCTATTTGGAGATTTGAAACGTGGTCGATCCCGACCGGCTGATTTCCTACCTGAGCTATTACAACTTTATTGACAATTGGGAAATATACCTTCGTATTCTAACGATATTGTAGCCATTTTTGCATTGCCTAAAAACAGAGGTAAAACAACATTTTCTAAAAATGAATCCTAGCTATATCGATTTATCGCCCCCGAAATCCCCCGCATATAATTTCATGAAAATCGTTAGAGCCGTTTCCGAGATTCAGATTATATATATATAAAAAATATATATATATATATATACAAGAATTGCTCGTTTAATAGTATTAGATATGAAATATAAGTATTTGAATGTAGACATTTGTATGTAAGTTTATTTATTATACATCTACACCACCTACCCAATTTAGGTAATAAGTTTCCTTTCTATGTATGGGTTGTCTGGAAGAAATGGCTAATTAGCCATAAGTCCGCCCATTGTACTTCACTGTCTGTAACTATCTTTATGCTTGATATATATTTGTGGTGTACAATAAAGTATAAAATAAAATAAAATAAATAAATAAATATAATTCCTAGTGACTACTTCAGCCTTTAAACTAGTTATACGTGGTGGTGTTGCGATTGCAGTTGCGTGTTCGGTTACCGCTCGTTTTGTACAGGCAACGTTGGTATTTACGCGTTTATGTATATGTATTGTGTGAGTTTTTAAGGATCATCGTCATGAAAGTAAAAAGTGAACAGAGTACAGTGTAAATTGCGTATTTATACTTAAAATACATAAGCGTGTTGTGATAACTGCGTGATTTACTACTACGTTCGTGTGAATTGTAGATGATTATAATATTCTTTAAAAATCGAACTGTTAGCAACAGATTACTTTTATATTTTTTCCATTCAATTAATATGCACTGTCCGATTAGCTTGAAAGCTTTTTTCTGTACGGTTGTCTGGTAATGATCACTACTAAGTGATAAGGCCGCCCTTTGCACGATTTTGTATTTGTATTCTTAAAGTTTTTTTTTTGCTTTTTTGTTTTATTCAGTAACAGATTATTAAGGGCATAATAGTGTTATTTACCGTATTACATGTTATTAATATACTAAAATTAATTAGTTTAAAAAACACTTAATAAATATATTCTGTTAATATATATTTTCTTATAGTATGTAAATAGTTACGTTGAAGTGTATTTTGCTAACGAAAGACCAAGACTACAACAGATATGTTACGTACATTAACTATGTAATAAATTCGTAGATCTTTCAAAAATACTTGCCACAAGATTACAAAGAATTTAAATATCCTCTTTGATAATTTGCGTATAAGAATAAATTATCTATTTCTTAAAAACAATACAATTTAAATAATGCTTTAAAATATTACATTCCATTAAAAATACGAAATAAGCTCATTGTAAAACTACATAAAAATATAACAGTTACTCATTGTATTTACAGTTCTCTCAGTGTTCTTTCTTTTATACACAGAACAAAAAAAATATAATAAAATCACCCTGTCATACCCAATACTGTTGTCTATATTTTACAAGAGAATAAAGCGTCACGCAGACTTTGCTTTGTCAATCAATTTGGAATACGCCTAACGTATAAAATTTTTAATACAGTAGCGAACATAATTGTATTTGCTCGCAAACGAAAAAAAACCGACTTCAATTACATCGACAAGTAATACAACGTAGATCGGCGAAAAAATAGTCAAGCAACTAAGCGTTATCAAAGATTACTCAAAAAGTAGTTATCAGATCTCGATAAAATTTATATGTGACCATATGATAAACATCAGCTTTCGATTAAATTAAAAATCATCATAATCGGTACACCCAGTAAAAAGTTATTACGGATTTTCGAGAGTTTCCCTCGATTTCTCTGGGATCCCATCATCAGATCCTGGTTTCCGTATCACGGTACCAAACTAGGGATATCCCATTTCCAACAAAAAAAGAATTATCAAAATCGGTACATCCAGTAGAAAGTTATGCGGTAAAATACAACGTAGGTCGACGAAAGAAGCGTCAAGTAAAAACGCATTAGGTATTAGATATAACTCGAAAAGTAGTTGTTAGATCTCAAATAAATTTAAATGGGACCAATTGGCACACACCACCTTTTGATTAAAACAAAATTTGTTGAAATCGGTCAACCCGGTCAAAAGTTCTGATGTAACATACATAAAAAAAAAAAAATACAGTCGAATTGAGAACCTCCTCCTTTTTTGGAAGTCGGTTAAAAATATACCATTTTCTGGTAATAAATTATAACATCATTCATTAAATATACTATTATTTCTTGATATGTTTTTTTTGCGTATTTTACGATGTGTATTGGTGGCAATTTCAAATCTGAAATTGTTTTAAGCAATATAAATGTTTATATTTAATTAAAATGAAGTCAATAACTAAGTTAAGTAATTGACTTCTATTGCTACTGTTTTACTAAACGACTCTGAAATCAAATCTTGAGAATAAGACTTCAAATAGTAAAATTCCGATTATTATTTAAAGATTATTAATATTTTTTTTGTATTTAATCAAATCATAAGCTCGGAAGAAAATTATTAGTCGTAGCTGTTTTGTTTCCTGCGCGTAATTTTTTTTAAATATGTGATACGTTATCTACGAAGCGTTCCGAGACTAAAAAAAACCTGCTTCTTACTTTTTTATGGTGTCATATTTATAGTGTACATAAATAATATAATATGCAATGTCTTCAGTCTTGACGCCTGGCAACATTGTAATAATCGTAACCCATCATAATTATTTTTATACTCTTATAGCCACATCAACATATACTTTTTGATATTACATTACGCCATAGTGTTTTAGAAAGTTTTGAAAGGCCACGTAACACAACTTTAATGCTCGTTAAATATTAAAATATTAAAAAGTAAGTAATTAAATGAATAAAACTATTTCCTATAAGATATAATTTACTCCACAAATTAAGGTTATTGTGCATATAGCTCATTGCATTGAGTTTGATCAGAATTATCTCTTTTGTACTACGTCTAATTACTATAGATTGATTTTATATAATATAATAAAATAAATAAACTTAATATATCTTTACATAAAAAATTGTCTTCTTGGCATTTGTTTTCTTTTAAACTTCAAAAGTGGTCTGAAAATCACTTTTCGTTTTTAAACAAAAATGTACTATGTAAATAATTCATAGTATATGTATTATAATCGTAATATATATCGAAAGTATTATTTCCACTATTAGTAATGAATGAAACAGCGCGCTCTAGAGATAGAGTCCTGTTGTACCATTTCATTCATATATTTTTTTTTATATTATTAAACTAATCAAAATCAGTTGACATGTATCAAAGGGATATATTTTAAGTTTTTAACGTTTTACGTTATGATTGTGCTTGCTTGCAAACGAAAAAAAATCGACTACAATTACATCGACAAGTAATACAACATAGGTAGATGAAAAAATAGTCAAGTAAATATGCGTTATCAAAGATTACTCAAAAATTTTTAATCAGATATCGATGAAAATTAAATGTGACCACACGATAAACATTAGCTTTTGATTAAATTAAAATTCATCAAAATCGGTACACCCAGTAAAAAGTTATACGTTATAATACAACGTAGGTCGGCGAAAAAATTGTCAAGTAAAAACGTATTATTAGATATACCTCGAAAAGTAGTTGTTAGATTACAAATAAATTTAAATGGGACAAAAAGCACGCACCGTCTTTCGATTAAATTTTTTTTTGTCGAAATCGACCGTCGAAGCCCACCCAGTCAAAAGTTCTGAAGTAACATACATTAAAAAAAATACAATCGAACTGAGAACCTTCTCCTTTTATGGAAGTCGGTTAAAAATGTAATAGTATTAAAACAGGCAATGAAAATGTCGTCCGAGTTAATTTTCCTCGACATTAGTTAAATTAAATGAATCGGCATTTATCAGCACATGTTAATTGATATGAGGAAGTGCAATGTATGAATGAAATATTAATAATATATATGATAATTATAATTAATAAATAAAATGTATTATAATTTTGTAGCTGAAATATTATAAGTCGTAATATTTTGCATGATTTCTTGTACCTAAAAATTTTAAATCTACGTTTTAGATTTTAGTTCCTTAAATATACACATAGAGGTAAAAAGAAGTATTTTTTTCTGTTTTATGAAAATGTTATTTATTTTAAAATTAATATTTAAATTGGAATATTTTCACTCTTCTTATATATTATTCTATTTATTATATTGAATGTTTACTACTATCACTGTTGGACATGCCGTTATAAAGGACACTCGTAGATTTCAATAGACTAGAAGTTGTCACGTCGTGAACAGTCACTATCGTCTCGAAGCTATAACCTTTGTCTAGTTATCTAAGATTATCTAAGATTCCATTATTAGATTATCGATATGGTATATATTATAACCTAGTTATCTAAGATTCCATTATTAGATTATCGATATGGTATATTAATGTTTGTATTTTCATCTTTATAAATAACTTGCTGCCCGGACACAATTCGTTCTGTCAAAAGTTAACAGTACATTTTTTTTTAATTCCTTCCGTGGGCCTTTAGGAACATACAAAAAATAAGTTAGCCGAATCGGTCGAGTCATTCTCGAGTTATACGCTTAGCAACATTTATTTTTATTTATATAATTATTATATATATATTAAATCGTCAAAATGTATGTACGACGATGTGTTTAATACTTACCATTCTGTTTCGAATATCCTGCTATTCTTGAGACTTTAAATTAAGATTTGGCTGGTATTTTACTGTTTACCCTTTCCTCAAATAAAGTTTGCTTTTGCAGAAACATAAAAGTTTATACGATGTTAAAGTACAATAAAGTTCACTATCGCGGTTACAAATTTATAGCTTATAAAAATTCCACTTTAGGATAAATGCATTTTATCCTATTATTACTAATGAAATAAGTTGATGGACGACCAAGCTACAAGGCTACAAAACCTATAGAAAATACAATAAACCGCGTCTAAAAAAGTGAGTGGAGGCTGGATTGAGGGTCAGACTTACCGACGTGTATGACTCAAAATTACTGCAACATTTATTCTTCAATTTCCAATGGAGCAATAAAGCAGATAAAGATGAACACTTTTTCTTTATCAGAATTTATCACAATGTAATTTTAAGAGAGGGGGTGGCTATAATCTTTGCTGCCGTAACCACACAGCCTAGTGGATGTGATAATATACGACTCAGGGATAACACTTTAGAACTTAAAAAGCCGACCGATGGCAGGATAACCATCCAACTGTTGGCTTTCAAATACACAGACCGAAGACGGGCAGCAGCGTTTTCGGTGCAACAAAGTCAACCCTGCGGTCACTAACCCACCTGCCCTACGTGGTGGCTATGGGCAAAACACATAGTTCACGCCATTTTTGGTGCGAAGTTGTGGAGGCATATGTCCTGCAGTGGACGGCGATAGGCTGATGTGTGTGTGTATATGTATGTAATTTTAAGACGAAATTATATTTACTGATCTCAATTAGTTGGCAAGCACAGCATATATAATACGAATGGCAAATATAAATTATGAAGGTGAATGAAATATAAGTAATTATAACTAACCTAACTTAACCGATGCCTTACTTGTAGTAATGCCTTTTTATAACTACCAGAAAATAAATATTCTTTACGCGAAACGTAAAAATATAAGTTTAATGCTTCACCATTATCCTTTACGATGCAAGTACTTACTCATCACGGAGAGAGTATTAACACTTCCTAGATGAAGTGTTATATTAGTTACTGATACGTTGACAAACAGACATTAAAAGAGGGTACTTACTAAGATCCCATTTCTCAATAAAGTCTAGAAAACTTCATTAATGTGACCAAAATCCTAGTTAGACATTATATATTTTTTTTCTCAACCAAATTATTTAATTTTCTAAGATCATAGATAATGAAATTTTCCATTAGACTTATAACAATGGAGTTAAAGTTATAGTTATTAAAAGGAGTCCCTTTAGGCAAGGTTCCGAAGATACTGACAGCGTTCCCCCTTTGACTAACCTTTAGCTAGACTAATTCTTTGTCCGAGGTAGCTGCCAGCTCTTCGGTCTCCTGTGATGTCGAATAAGCTTTTTGCTATATCCTTAAAGCGCCTTATAGCGCTAGGACCCAATTAACGATTACCGCATTACGATTCGACGATTCACGCATTTAAGTTGACAGATTTTTCAGCTTTGTAAGGCTACAAAATAAATTTTTACTACATATTATAAAATTGAAGAATTTCTTAATACGAATTTAATCAGTTTTTCCCCTACGCAATATTATTAGTTTGAATATTTTTTTTAAATACAGTTTAGCATAATTTTGCTAAAATGAAATTATGGAAAATATTTCTGATACGTAGTAAAGTAATTATTATTCTAAAGTATAAACTAACATTTAAATCGGTAATTAATTTTGTATAACCCTTGACATCATTTTTTTAAAAATTCTAAGAAATAGATATAACTTCCCAACACTCAACACCAAACGTAATAATTTAATCGTCGTTTACACCAGGTTTATCCTACAAAACAATGCTATAAAGTGACACTTGTTCAATAAATTATAAATAAAAAATAAATAAAAATAAAGGTAAGAGTATTTTAATCTAAGTAGAACTTGAAGGCACAGTTATTAATTTAATTAATCTCCAGTTTAACATTTATTTTACGTATAATAATGCCATATAGGAGTATATTAGAATTTTAAAAATAAGGGTGCGTTTCCTGTGACGCGGAGTGGAGCGGAACGGAGAAAAGAAGTAAACAGTGCTTCATTGAGAAGGGACACTTCTATCAGTCAGATTCGGTCTAGAAGGAATTATTTGTTAAGTAGACTACTAATCACTGACGTATAATAGACCAGACTTCAAACTAAATCTCGTAAAACTGAATATTAACATCTTTTTTTCGGGGTTCTTATAAAACTGTCAAAGTACGCTTCGATGTAAACGGTAAAAAAAATTATGCTTCTAAGATAACTCCTTATTCCTTAATTTTAGAGAAATTATCTCGCACAATTTTCTCGATGTACTATATATTTTTTAACGAATATATTTTAACAAATATCTCGATGTACTATATATTTTTAATAAATATATATATTTTTTAACGAATACTAGCGGACCCAGCAGACGTCGGTCCTGCCCGGAAAACAGTTACCAAATTTGATTGCTTACATACCTATAGAAGCTTCACCTACCGGGTCCAATTTAGACAATAACTACTCTATCTCCCAAGTTAGACCAAATTACAGATGCTTACAAAGTTTGATAAAAATAGGTTCAGTAGCTTCGGAGTTTATCTCTCACATACATTGTGACCCGAAATTTATATATATATATATATATATATAATGTCTTATATAATCTATATATATATATAGATTATATAAGACATTATATATAAGAGAATGTTGTATTTGTAATCAGTACCCAAACTTTAAGAGTAAATAATTGACTTTTGTAACTGTTATAAGTACCATTAAAAAGTTTCGTTAAGTTATTTAACTGATTTTAATATCTTATTTACAGCAAGTAAATGCCATTATTTAAAACTCATTAAGTAATAATCAGTAGCGTCATCAGCAGTCATTGATATCAAAGCAAGTAAAATCGCAAAAAATATTTAGTTAAAATTATAACCAACGTCGCTGAAGAAATAAATGATCTAACCTATTGCTGTATACTGTTTCTAGAATTTTTTCTTCAAACTCGATACGAGGAAGTATAAAAATATTTTTACCATAAATCATGGTTCGTCTAGTGATCAACGAAGTAACAAGACCACTCGCTGCTCCGATAGCGATAGCTTTTTAGGTCGTTATTTATCTGTAAATATGGCGACCTTTCAACATAACATAACTACGATTTTAAGTTAACGTAATATGTTGCCTATCATGTATTAATAAATAAAATATATATAAACATTATTTACGAGTCATATAATTGAAAAAAAAAATGAAATATTTATATAAATATGAGCGGAACCAAAATATCGTCAACGAGTATAAAGTCGTAAATAAGTCAATTTAAACGGTGTTCCTCTTAGTCAAAAACTTAATAATAAAACAGAGAGAGAAAAAACTAATTACACAAAAGAAGTCGAGAATTTCATTATCTCGTGTATTTTTTTTGCTGGCATTAGTGCTAATAGCACAGAAAATAAATTACTGCAGCGATGGACTTTTCGATAGGTTATAGAAAAATAACCCATAAAGACGTTATTTTACGGACTATTTTGCTTCAATAAAAAATCGAACTCTATTAATATCTTTCAACAAATTGACACCCTTTTTAAAATAAACAGTTAATTGAAGCTACTCTTTGGTATACTTATTGAATGATCGCAAAAATATATCAGTAATTAATGTAATGTAAGCTACTGTTGATTCTTAGGTACCTCCCTTGTGGTGTAGTGGTAAAAAGTTCCATTATGACGGTTTCTACTCTTCTTCGGAGCAAAATAATATATTTGCAATTTTTTACTAATATTTATATCTGATCTGAATGTTTGACCTCATTGGTTTTTGTAATATTTGCCTTAGAGAGCACACAAAGCTGACAAAACACCTAACAATATTTGTAACTCTCGGTAATGAAAAGATCCCCTAAACCGCAGTGAAATAGCATAGTACCTACATTGAACTGAACATTGTCCTATACACAGTGGAAAAGAACTTAAGCATTTACAGACTGTTTCAATTTAGACATTTCAGTTCCATTAAATTCTATATCCTTCCTTACTTTACTAAAATGCTACCATTCATTTCATTTTATGGACTCGCTAAAACAAAAGACTTTAAAAATGAAGTTTAAATCCAGATTAGTGACTCTAAAGACAGATAATTTAAATCGTACCTACTTTAATATGCCAACAGATTTTACGCAGATAAAAATAGAATAGTACTTGATATTTGTTATAAAACACAGGCTTACAAGTAAATGATGCAGAAACTGATGGGTCTAGATTTTTATGTATGTGTAAAAAAAACATCATTGATGTAAGTCATAGCAGGAAATATCTTTGTGTAAACCTGTGTGTCAGAGGATGTGAGTATTGAGGTAAGGCTCAGCAGATATATAAATCTTTCTCAACATTTCGGAGCAGCCCGACTGGAGATGTGCCTCAACCTTACAGAAAATCACAGCTAAATAATACTGCTTTCAAGTGGTGTGGTGTTCCCGTGGTGAGTACGGTGGCCTGAGATCCTAGGGGAGGCAGGAATAGGGTTGGCAATTCGCTTTCGATGCTTCTGGTGTTGTAGGCGTCTATAGGCGACAGTAACCACCATCAGGTGAACCGTATACTTGTTGTCGATCTAGTCATAAAAAAACATTCAACGAATTGCATAACTCACACCCATTAAGACTTTAGTTAGAGAACTGACGCAGACAGATAATATTGCTCTGTTTGTTTCAGTTCCTGCGATGAGTAAGGTAGCCAGAGTACTTAGGGTTCTTCTCTGCGCTATATTAGTGCGCTGTGTGACAGCGGCGGAAGGGTCAGCAACGCCTTGCGATGCTTATGGTGTTACAAGTTTCAATACTGCTGAAGCATAAATAAATAGGAAAAGTAAACCTGTAAGCAAAGTTCGTATTACACGCCACCGCCTTTTAGAATAAATATTTACCTACATCACTTTTATAAATATAAACACGACGTGAAAGTCCTAACGACTTTTATAAATCGAAAAATTGAGGTTACTCACAGGCTTATATTTTCATAAACAGTCATAATAATAACGAATTGGAAAGAATCCAAATTTTTAAGAATTTATTTTCACCTATGATTAAAAAATAATAATTATTTACTGGTAAAGCGGTACGGTGGCCAAATAGGTACTTTATTAATATTACAATTAAATAAAAATTAATTTGTATCAAAATACTCTAATCAAAATACTCTAAGCTATTGCAAATCTGGATAACAGATTCTGAAAAGCAGAAAGCCTAAAACATCAACGGTTTAAGGGTTCTATTCCCGCTGGGACGTGATATATGTATGTATTGTACAAATACTTATTTCTAGTATGGATCTGTTCTTGTGGGTCTCCCCACCGTGCCTTGGAGAGCACATTAGGCCGTCGGTCCCGATTTATCATAAATACCTGATAGTGATCAATACTCATAGTAGGGAATATATCCATGGAGCAGCGTGGTGGATTAAGCTCCAATCCTTTTCCTAAACGGAGAAAGAAGCATATGCCCATCAGTGGGATATTACAGACTGAATTCGATGCGATGCGATGAAAAGAATCAACGGTAGACTCAGATCCAGCGTTGCTAAATTACATAATTATATCTTCGCCATACATATTTCTTTATATCATTTCAAAACATCTTTTGTAAATAGATATGAAAAGGCTAATTCAGTAAATCAGTACAAACGAATAAGTAATTAAGGTTAAATAATTGAAATTGACAGCCAAAACGAAAAGAAAAATCAACACACTTTTGGCACAATAATGGTATAATTATTATATAAGCCTCCATGATATTGGGTTGTTTGGTACATATCAATTTCGATTTCGGTAATAGAGTTTTTGGCCAATAAAGTAGACGGGTACAATAAACGCACTTCATCGCACATTTCGTTTTTATTGGTTTTTTTAACGTTTAAAGAATATTGCATACGAATACTACAACTTTTATTTTGGTCGTTGTAAATAATACATAAACCTTCAATGACCTCTAGTATGATGGGAATCCTATGCCCAGGGTCCGGAAACATATATAATATTGACCAACAAGCAAGGCCACGACAAATTTTTATATAGCCAAGAAAAAAAATCTTAGCGGGGTTCGAACCCAGGACACACTACTGTAACCGGTCATTATAGACATAATTATGTATGTCAGTCAGTCAGTCAATTCAGCCTATTGCAGTCCACTGCTGGACATAGGCCTCTCCAAAATCGCGCCAGCCATCATATATAGATATAGAATAGTTAGGTATTTAGTAAAGAAAGGAAATATGTACCTACATACATATTTAAAAGACCATTTTTTTATTTTAACTGTCATTGTAGCAATATAAGTGTAAGATCACAGTTAAATAACAGCTGATTAGCGAACATAAATGTAATTTCATAGCATTATAGTTATTTATATGCGTGTAGTTGTATAAGTAGTATATTGCGTTTTACAATATTCACTTGCTATCATAAATCTAACATGTCCTGTCATTTTCTTCTCCGTAGCGCCCTCTTCTTTTACGCAACTTTTCTTTAAATTTTTAACTGAATTCAAAAAAAAGGAGGTATACTTTTTAAGAGGTGTACTTTTTTTTAATCTACGCTAATCTCAGAACTTTTGACTGGATGAACCGATTTCTATGGTTTTTTTTTAGCGAAAGTTGGTGCGTATCATGTGGCCCCATTTAAAAGTAGTTGGGATATGACTTGTTGATTTATCGCTAATAATGCGTTACTTGACTATTTTTTCATTGAGCTACGTTGTAACTTATATTTATTGTAATTAATATAACTCATAACTTTTTACTGGATTGACCAATTTCATTGAAGTGTTTTTTGAGTTATCTTTTAATATATCTTTTAATTAATGTAAGAAAGTGGCTACTGTTTCTCGGTCACAAGCGATTAATTGCTATTCAGACGGTGTCTCCAGGCGGCAGATGGCTGTAAACTTTCAGACTCATATTGTTTCTTAGCAATTATTATTTTTAAGTACGACAGAGATATATTTGAAAAGTCGTTTGTAGCATTTTGTAACACGTAGGTATACCTTCCACATTTTTTAAATATTTTCTAAATGGCTTCAATTATATACACAAAACAATATGTCTTACTTGTACTGTTTTTAATTTATTATCAATAAACGAAATAATATACTACTGTTAGCGCACAAGCTTTTTTTATTTTATACAACTAGGTCGGCAAACGCATGCGGTTCATTGATGGTAAGCGATTACCGGAACCTAATAATGTCTGCAATACCAGAAGCATCGCAAGTGCGTTTCCGACTCTACCCCAATCCCCCCCAGGAGCTGGTCACCTAACTCTCCACAGGAACACATCACTGCTTGAATTGTGATCTTCTCTTCTATACGAATGAGTTTGCATAAAAACTCCAGTCGGGCTGTTCCAGATTTTGAACAGGATATGTCCTGCTATAACCTATACCTCAGCTAACTAAGCTATATTGAAGTATTTAGAGACCAAATGATAAAAAACTGACTTATACGCCTACTAAATACTATCAGAAAAAATAGTACAAAATTCATAGTACAGATCAGATATCAAAATAAATAGTACAAAATTCATCTTATAATTATTTATTCACAACAAAAAAACACATTTTGGTTGTAAATATATTGTTACGTGAAATTACAGTATTCACAAATAACCTATAATAATAAGTATAAGAACATGTATTTCTAAAAATAACATGAATACAAGCATAATCCTTGTTTCCGTTTGAGTATGTACCTACATGTAGTAAGTTGTTAATAAAATTAAGAACGTATGTACACTGCTTAAACATTTCATTCTCGGTGCGTTGAGTTTTATCGACGTCAATCAGCTTCGCGTGATCGATTCAAATCAGCAAATTCCTTTTACGACAAAATAAAAAAAATCCTTCGCACTTTATAGAGCTACCTCGTTAGTAAGTATTTACTGAATAGAACATTGAAAACGATTTCGGTTTTTATACTTAATAACTACACACTTACGTAATAGATAACTACTTTTTTTTCGCGGGGAAATGCTTTTACGCACCCCGCCGACGAGGCCGTCAGGAGTGTGGGACTCTTGGCCAACCCAGACTACCCACTTAAACCCAGCAGTACCCTCATCGCCATTGCGGGGCGCCACGGGATCGCTTTCGCATGCTAGCGCGACGCCCCGACGGTTGGCCCGCCATGTGCAGGCCGCCTTCGTCTATAGAGTGCCCACGGGCACTGTGAGCGCTCTATCACCCCGGTGGCGAGCGGGAGGAATAGTGGTGCCCTTCTCCCACTCTATTGCGAAGGGCGAAGGAGCGCATAACGGCGTCTCCTTCCCCCTGGTCGTCTCCTGCGGAGTGGATTGACGTCAGCCTCACGCTGTCGCTCCGCAGCCTCTTTTAGCGCCATGACCTCCTCACAGAAGGAGGTTACGGGCACGTAATAGGTAACTACTACCTAACCTATAGTATCTACCTACCTAACCTATAGTATAGTTACTTGGGACCTAATATGGGACATGCTCACTACCTTTTATGAGGTCACATAAACAAAATGAGTGGTCTAGTACTGGTCTTTTATTTCCAGGATTAATAGAATGACGTGGAGAATTCATAACAAAATAAAGAAAATTAATTAACGTCTGAACTACATTGTCATGATTTTATTGCGAATCTTTTATAAGGTTTTATAAGAAATGGAGGATTTTAATTATTTGTTTTATGTTAACATAAAATTATAAAAACCACATACCTGCATAATAAAATATTATAATTTAATTAAAGTAAATAATATAAAACAATATCAACAATTGTATTACAATTTGACTAGCCCGTTGGCGCAGTTTGTAGTGGCCCTACTTTCTGTTCTGCGGGTTGCGGGTTCGATTCCCGCCTGAGTCTGGGTGTTTATTCTGTTCTATTCTATTCTGTTCTGTTCTTATTTTATTCTGTTCTTTTCTATTCTATTCTATTCTGTTCTATTCTATTCTGTTCTATTCTGTTCTGTTCTTTTCTGTTCTGTTCTGTTCTTTTCTTTTCTATTCTATTTGTTTCTCCGCCACGAGTTCCCACGGGGGATCACCGGCTTGAGCAGAAGTTGCAGCCCACGATACCGTACGGTACCCCCGGATCACCCTCACCGCGATGATCCTCTGCGCAGACCGCAGCGCGGCCTTATTCCTCGCAGTGAGGCGATCCGTCCAAACCGGGGCACCAAACGTCGCCATACTCCGGCAGACTCCGGAATATAGCTGCCTGTAGGCGGCGCTGGGTCAACAACACCACCGGTCGCACCGACGAAGCCGAGTCCGGGGTCCGACCTGCATTAGGAAGTAGGCAGAGCCGACCCTCCTTCTAGGTCCCCGGGATCTGGCCAGACCGCAGGCAGCGGTCAAAAAGTTCCCGGAGGCTATCGCCGAGGTGCCCGAGAGCGATTGCGAGTACTCTCCCGTGCACCCCGTCTGGACCCGGCGCCCACTTCTTACTCCGAAGGCGGGACAACGCCGCCTCCATTTCAGCCTCTGTGACGGGTGGGTGAACACCCTCCTCCTCGTCCGGCGTCTGCTGAGCCATCCTGGGGGGCATGAAGCCCTCGGGTTCGTCGGGAAAAAGTTCCCCGACGATCCTCCCGAGTCGGTCCGGTTGGAGCGTTTCGCTGATGGGGGCCGAATGGGCGCGGAGCTTGTTTCGCGCACATTTATACGGTTGGCCCCAGGGGTCTCTCTCCAGACCCACAACTAACTCCAGCCAGGCCTCTTCCTTGGCTCGGCATATGGCCTGCTGCAGGATCTTCATTCTCTCCACGTAGTTCCTGCGCAGCCTGTCGTCCCTGTCCACGTCCTGGGGGCGTCTCTGCCTGCTCCGAGTATATTGCCTCCTGGCCCCGTTGCAGGCGGCCCGGAGACCGGCTATTTCGGCCGACCACCAGAAGAGCGCCCGCCGCAGGGGTGGACGCTTGGCGAGTGGCATGGCCGCTCTGCAGACAGCAGTAAATGCGTCGCAGAGCCGGTTAGCCGCCTGATCCACCCCAAACTCCAGAAGCGGCGGAAGACTCCAGCGGCCGATGATTGCGGCCTCCTCAGCCAGTTCCCGGTTGAGCTTGGAGAGTGCCCAACGCGGAAACTGACTACGCCCACTGAATGACGTTGATGACGACAACAACGCCGGCCGTACGGGAGCTAGAGATACCTCGAACCTTATATATTCTATTTGTTCTGTTCTATTCTAATCTATTCTGTTTTATTCTGTTCTGTTATGTTCTATTCTGTTCTGTTCTGTTCTTATTCTGTTCTATTATGTTTTGTTCCGTTCAGTTCTATTCTGTTCTCTTTTATTCTCTTTTATTCTGTTCTTATTCTAAAGCATTAAGTTGGTTACCATAAAATAAGCATTTAGTTGTTTACCATAGGAACAACCGTGTGTGTATGTAATATGTAAACCTGAAAAAACCTGTTAACGTACCTTATCAAGTATTAAATTCTTGAATCCTATTTATATCCCTTAAAATATATATTCCGACCGAATCGCCGAAGAAATTGTATTTCTTAAAATATAACGAGGTGATTAACAATACGGCCAAAAGGGGTAGCAAACGAAATAAATTCTTACGGGAAAATTAATGAGCTTTGACCAAACTTCCTTATAATGATACTTTTAAGTTATGGTTAGTTCTTACAATAAAAGAGTTTTGGTGCCCTCAATTAAGTAGCGGTGCAACCGTGAATTTGTCATGTTCCCTTGGGACGATTTTTCCTTCAAAGCTAAGTATACTACCGGAATAATACGAAAAGTAAGTCTATTAATAATATTAAAAAGTAAGCAGTCATATGATATATAAAGTAAGATGTCATATCGACTGGTGATATATAGAAATACTGAAGTCTATGTACGACGCGGCGACGATGACCGTTCATGTCCAGGACCAGAGAACAAGGCCTATTTCCCTCCAGCGTGGATTAAGACAGGGACATGTAATATCATCGAACCTGTTTACCAGTGCACTGGAGGATATTTTTAAGACCTTGGATTGGGGGGAACGAGGCATTTTCTGTACAAAAAAAGCAAGATTTATATGTGTATGTACCTATACATCTATTATTCGATTCCCAAACAGTCGCCTTTAAAAATAAACACGAACCCATGAAACGTCTTTATTACATGGGAAACGATCCGCACTTCGAATTTATAACAGACGTGACTGACGCGATCATAAAAGTTCCAATGGCAGTATTATTTAGTTGTAGACGATATGAATTCAGATCGTGTGTTACAAGGCGCAGTATATTGAAGCTGGGCCTTGATATATCACAGGCCTTGATTACAAACCGCAGTCTCACTGCTTCATAAATGTCGTGGAGGAAATGTTAATCCTAAGTGAAATTAGAATTGTTGTTATATTAAAGTTTTATTATAGTGTGAACAAAAGATGAGGACAATTAATTAAAACATATGTATTTAAAAGTTATGATTCAAACCCTTTAGAATATTAGAGATGTCCTCTCTAGTGTGTATTTATACATATTTCCTTATTTTTTAATTGTTTTATTTAATTTACCTTTTTCTCTTCTAAATAAAGGTATATAATAAGGAAATGTTAACGGAAACGGAAAGCGAATTTATTTTTGTGCTACGCGCCATGTACCTAATTTAAAGATTATTTTTGTTAAAATAGTTGCAGTTTTTCAATTGTCCGACAATTAACAAATTAAGTATCCACAGTACTCGTATTGAGGTACTTATAGAACTTGAAATATATTAGATATATGATAAGACTCTTAGAGTTTTGTTTCTTATACGTATATTTTTATGAAGTTTTATTTGAAGGACACACAGCGCCCCGGGGCGGTGGCGCCATCGTACAACACACTTGACACTAATGGATTGTGTAGGACTTTAAGTAGGTATGTATGTAGAAATAATATAAGTATGTATAATTATTATTATAAAAATAATTAAAATTTGAATACAGCTATTTTTGATTTGATTTACTGAAAGTGTATTACATCGCTTCAGCCTTTAATATCCCACTGCTGGGCATAGGCCTCTTCCCTCATGTAGGAGAAAGATCAGATCTTAATCCACCACGCTCCTCCAATGCGGGTTGGCGGATATATTTCCTACTATGAGTAACGATCGCTATTAGGTGTACATAATAACAACCGGTACCGGCGGCTTAACGTGCTCTCCGAGGCACGGTGGAGATACCCACAAGAACTGCACAAACACCCAGACCACGGCAAACATTTGTATGGCCAATACAAATGTTTGTCATGTGCGTGAATCGAACCCGCAATCGCCAGCGCAACAGCCACAAACCAGTACCGTAACCGTTGCGCCAACGCGTCTAATGCCATTTTTTGCCCTACAAAAATCAGACCAAAAGAAGTTGTATTTTTATCTATATTCTAAGAATCTAACTCGAGCATATGTACTTACTACCTACCTATCTGCAAGATAAACGGCTTATCCGATTTACAAATGTGAGTTACCCTTATATTAATTTTTATTCCATGAGTTACTGGATACCTTAAAATTTTCGAAATAAAACTATCAAAATTTGGACGCCATATTGTAGGATTTAAAAAGGTGTTCTTCCATTAAGCGTGGTAAAACTAACGGATTAAAATACATATAAGTAATCCAAATTTTTGTAACTTTTTAACCGACTTAAATAAGGAGGAGGTTCTCGATTCGATTCTATTTTTTTTTTATGTATGTTACCCTAGAACTTTTGACTTAGTGGATAGATTTCGATGATATTTTTTAATCGAAAGGTGGTGCATCTCATGTGGCCCATTTAAATTTAATTGAGATCCAAGTACCTACTTTTGGAGTTATATCAAAGAATGCGTATTTACTTAACTATTTTTCGTCGACCTATGTTGTACCTATTTATACCGCATAACTTTTCACTGGATGTAACGATATTGGTAGTGAAACTGTGTTATTCCTTAGTCGCCCCCTACGACACCCACAGGAAGAGAGAGGGTGGTTATATTCTTACTGCCGTAACCACACAGCTGACACAGCGAACCTGCTGCCGTAACAAACCTTGAAACTTAAAAAGCCGACCGATGGCGGGATAACCATCCAACTGCTGGCTTTTAAATAAACAGGCCAAAGACGTGCAGCAGCGTCTTCCGTGCGACAAAGCCAGCCCTGCGGTCACCAACCCGCCTGCCCTATGGGCAACCACATGAGTTCACGCCATTTTTGGCACGAAATTGTGGAGGTCTATGTCCAGCAGTGGACTGTATTAGGCTGAAGTGATTGAACGATATTGCGATATTGATGATTCATGTTTTAATCAAAAGCTGATGCTTATCTTGTAGTCCCATTTAAATTTGATCGAGATCTGATAACTACTTTTTGACTAATCTTTGATAGCTCGTATTTACGTGACTATTTTTTCGTCTACTTACGTTATATTACATTTCGATGTAATTGAAGTCCGATTTTTTCAGTTGCGAGCAAACACAATTATTATTATAAATTCAGTTGATTTCTTCAATTAAATCTAAATTTTTTTTAAAGTAATATTTAATTATTACTTAACCTTACAAAATACAAGCAAATGCTTAAAAACTTTTGTTTACAGGTTAGTTTAGCGGTTGCAGAAACTATTTACCTACTCTTAACAGACGAGCGATTCGATCCCCGCTCGTGACAAACATTTGTAAAGGTTGAACAGATCTTTGACGCGGTCTGGTATTTAAGTTGTATTTGTTTCCGAAGCTCTAGTAATGGGTCACAAGAGACAAAGTGAAACATTAATGAACGGTCTTTGGGTTTTTTTATTTATCCTCTTTATTTGATATCCGTATTAGATGAACAGTATAAAGATAAATAATCCACCATTTTGTGATCGTGGCCATAATGGATTTCAATTTTTTTCATAATGTATTGTAGTGTACAAGGTTATCCTCTTCATTTGATAGTCATATTGGATGGGTTGTCAACAAATATTGTATTAATACACTATTTTTGATGGTGGCCATCTAGGATATGTTTTTTTTGCAATAAAACCTTTTAAAAAGAAAACCTTCAGACTTTTTATCCTTTTTATCATGAAATAAAACAAAATACTGCGATAAACCTTTTATTGGTTTACAAATTTACTTACTCCATCCACAATATATCTATCCGTATAACCGATTCTTCGCAAAAAAAAAATTGACTTATTTACTTTTCCTAATATAATAAAAATGGTACATTAGAATAAAATAATGCATTACCTTTCCAAGACTATCTTCAAACGACAACAAAATCTTTTATTAATAGTTATTATTTAATTTAAATTATTTAAAATCTAGTTGCCTCTAAATCTGGAAGATGAATTAATTAAAACTTCAATAGATTTTGGCAAAAGTTTAAGATTATAAGAATACTTAATATTAAAGAGAAACAGAACATGTAGATTATTGAGCAGTATATAAATAAATAATGAATAAAACTACTTATTCAACTACGGAATTCAGTAAGACTACATAGTTACTTCTGCAAGCACTGGTTTTGTTTAACACTAAACTGATAAAGCGTTTTATTTTTAAGAACAAAAAGAAAAAAAGTGATGTGAACTATTTAAACTTCAAACTAATTTATAGATTTATTAAGTATTATTTATCAAGTGTACGCTTCACTCCTTTCACATTAGATTTGCTTTAGCTGAGATGAAATATTTTCACCGAAAAAGTATTTTAAACTATCGATAAGACAAATTTAAGATTCAATTTAATTTTTTTATAATTACATAGGATTATTCACATAGTATTTCCTGGTTTTATTAAATTGATGTCTGTAGGACGGATTTATGGGATTTATAGAAAATATAGACCATTTGCGACTCTGGAAATGAAATTAACAAAATTCAAGATATCTTTGCGACTAAGTTTTGTACTAAAAATATTTTTTGCAAGATTACATAGGTAAAAACAAACTTCGTTCTACATTAACCAATCGGTATGAAAATACACTGAACGTCTTACTTACGTGTACTTACGTATGTACGTTCTTCCATCGTACTATTTCAGACTAAAACTGTTGTGAATATTTAGAAAGCTAGACTCCTCAAGTAATACTTAATACTTAATAGAAGGTTCATGTCTTTACTACTCCAGTTTTTTTCTTATCTGAAAACATACTTATGTAAAAAAAATATTTTGCTAAAACTGCCTAGAAGAGTGTCCGACTATACAAGTTACATACTATTCCCACTAACCGGGTAAGTGCTACATAATATATAATAATTCCAATATAAATAGCAGATATTCTATTAAATGTTTTATTTTGTAAATAATATTTTCATTATTTTAAAATTAATACATTATATATACAATATCATTACATTTATGCGAAAAGCATGATTTAAACCAATTTCCTATAAACAAAACTTCGTGACGGTAAGTATAAGATAGTTCGATACCACATTAATATTATACAATTTAAAAATATTAAAAAAATTATGTTTTTTATCATAATCCTCTCGCTCATAATCCAATATTCTGATTATAAGGAAATATTTATTTATATTAAATTAATTTTTTTTATATTCGCAAACCAATAAAAAAATATAAGCAAGAGACATGATCTTTTACAAAAATACATAGTTCTCGAGACTATCAATTTAAACCATTTTTTCGATATAAAATTAAGAACAGTTTTATGTTTCAACTTTCAAATATATTGCACTAAATAAAATCAATCGTGTTCTAAATCACTTTCATATTAATAAAAATTACAGGAAATAATGATACTATTAACAATATTTGATATTGTTTTATTATCTGTTCAACAAGGACTAACTATGAATTCCTTTATCACATTTAATCATTAAAAAAAATACGAAAAAAAGTCTTCAAGCCGTGTACATTTTAGACTACGAGCCCTAACTTATTCTAAAATTCACATTGCAGTATCACAAGTGCATAGAAGAAGAATATATCTGTCTCTGTCACACGCCCGGTCGCGTCATTATAGCTATCTGTCTAGTTGCTCGAAGCGACGGTGCTCTGTTGTTGCTGTTTGTGTCGCCGGTGGTCGTAGTTGACCAGCCTCTGTCCCACGAGGTATTTATCGTTCTTTATATGCTCGTACAGTTTCGTGAACTGACGAATCTGGAAAAAACAGTATTGTTAATCATTCAGTTTTTTCTCGTAAATTTTTACACTAAAATCTTAAAAAGTAGTCTTTATTGGCAGGAAAATTTGGACAGTAATAATTGATGGCATATACGAGTTTTATTGGTTTAATGGTGCCCAATTTCCATCTTTAGAAGAATTATCTTCTAACGTAACGTCGTGTGTCAGTGTGACGTGTGTCAGTGTGTCGTGTGTCATGTGCACGGTCACCTGGAAGAGCGCGAGCGCGGCGAAGAGCACCAGCAACAGCAGCGCGGGGTAGACGCGGCGCGCCAGCAGGTTGCGCTGCGCCGGCGAGCTCAGCAGCAGCGGCGCCACGCTGTGCGCCAGCGCGTACGGCACGGCCAGCGCCAGCCCCAGCCAGCGCACCAGCGGCGCCGCTACACACCGCAAGATGAACCTGGCCGACATCATAAACATATACTGACTTGTTTGTTATACGGCTAGGTCGGCAGACAAGTGTACGGCCCACCTGATGGTAAGCGGTTACCGTAGCCTATAGACGCTTGCAACATCAGAAGCATCTAAATCTCACTGCCGACCCTACCCAGGAGCTCTGGCCACTTTGCCAGAGAAACACAACACTATTTGAGAACAATATTATGCGGTTGTGATCTTCTGCATGGTTTAGGTGATTCCCCAGATGGGCTGCTCCAGATTTTGTTCAGGATATATGTTACCGTGTCCTACCTCAATAGAATATAAAGTATGTGCTGAGTACTATGCTACATTATTAAATTGGAAGAAGAAAATTAGAACTTACTTTAAATCCATTTCCCTGATACCGTCTCTGTAAGCTTTTTCGATTGCTCGTCTCATACTCCAGTCTGGGCCCATCATGGTGAGCGCACACACTATCTTCGTGTATAGAACTCCTAATGCCCAATCTTGCCATACGAACAATACTGGCGACTGTTCCAGTGGAACTCTTAGTGGTATCACTAATACCTGAAAATAATGTTTTTTTTTTTTATTGCACAGATTTACCTTCAAACCTAACAAAAAGATACTAATAATAATTTGATTTGCAATATGTGGATGTATGTGCATATTCCCGCGCTAGACAACTTGTAAAAGTTGCATGACATATATCATTATTTTGAATTCTGAATACGAGTACAGAAAATACCAGTGTGAAGTGCCAATAAAGCCTATACATGTTAAGAAATAAGTGGCTCATTGCTGTCACTTAGCTTACAATTGGATGGAACGTACAAGCTCGAGCAACAGGTTAAACATGAGTGGCACTGTAACATTTTTTTTTAATTTCAAACATGGAATGGAACAAGAACGTCACGGGCACGTGCCCAGAAAACTTTTTTTAAATTTAGAATATGGAACATACAAGCTCGAGCAGCAGGCCGAACATGAGCGGCACGAGGCCGAGCAGCGCCAGCGCGGCGAGCGCCGCCCGCGCCGCACGCCGCGCCCACAGCGCGGCTCGCTCCAGCAACGCCGCACGTCCGCCGCGCGCCCAGCCCGCAGCCAGCGCGCCTCCGCGACCCGCTGCCCAGCATACGTACATGCCTGAAATTGTTTTTACTCATTATAACATTCTTATTACTTCCTTTTGTGAAACTTTAGTTATTCTATTATCATCTATTAATACTTTTTAAAAATTACCTTATGTATATTTTATTTGATTCATGTGACTGAAAATTACAGTCTAAAGTGCGTTCACAAGCCGAGGTACCAAACTAACCATTAAAGTATGAAGGGTTTTGTACCTTTTTTTTACTTACACTTATTTTTAAAATGTAAAATATATTTATATCTTGATAATAAGGTACTTTCGGTAGTGAAAAATATAAAATTTGATAAAAATTAAAATTTATGTAGAAATACACTTAAATATTCTGATTTGGAATCATATTGTTTTATTATATGGAAATTAAAAGTCGTATATTTTATCTCTATATCACGTGACCTAAAACACGACCCGCCATGGTATGACGTCATACGGGCAATAACAAAAACAAACTTTTTCTATGCGCTGTCCTATCCAAACCTCCTATGTCCTAATGTCCTACCCAAAGGTTGTCTGGAAGGAATCGCTCTTTTAGCGATAAGACCGCCTTTGTACATCTTCCTCTAATGATACTACTTTTGTTTGCATCTTTTAATGGTATGAAATAAAGAATATTATTATTATTATTAACTTCTGCCAGAGCTGTAAACAGCTAGGTAGATATCTATCAACTTTATCTTCAAGGAGTAATACTTGTGCTCTTTCGTTAGTGCATTTCATTTGTACCTATTTATTTATTAATATTTAAAAAGGTTTTGTAAAAGCAGATAGTACGAATCTGCCAAAAATTGATTTAATGATGGATGCAAAGTTTTTTGCATGTAACCCAGACTTCTGTTCTGCCGAATTTCGGAATGTTAAAACGACTTTGTAAGTATCACTTGTTATATTATACTGTTTTTTTTTTTTTAAGTAGGTATACCAAATTTGAAAAATAGTGTTAGAAAGTGTTAGGTTATGTTTTATTTCTTGTTACTGCCAAATTAAGACTTAATAGTTTTTTTTAATGCTAGTATTTGTACAGCTATACACTACACACCAACGATAGCTATTGTTATTCATTATTTTACACAAAAACACCAAATATTTGTAGCTGTTAACGTTGAACGACAAAGAGTATACGTATAAGGTATTGACCTTTTGACGTATTGAACGAGTTCGGTCTTACATACGTCATACACGACTTTTGTTACCAACCATATTACGTCACCAAAATGGCTGATAGCATTTTCGCGAAAATAAAAAAGGTTTAAAATGTAATTTAATTTTATGGCATGAAAGCGTGTTTATTTTGCCGAATTTTTTTTTTTTGGGTTTTAATTTTGAAAATCACCATTTTGAAGTACTTTTTCAAACATAGTGGAATACCCTATTACTTAATTAAATATAATAATTAAGTATAGTTACGTATATAAAATTTGATACTTCTTAAATAATAATTATCAAAATATAAAAACCACACACAGCGCTTCAGGACACGGAAGGAAATAAAAATAAATAATACAAAATCAAAGGGCCATCCGCGGTCCGAATGTTTTCAAAGCTAGTTAAAATATCAAAACGAGAAAGAAAGAGATAGACTATCTTTTGTTGGTTCCGTCGTTGCTACGAAAAAATGATGGGCTTTGTTTACGTTTGGTATCGCTTTACAGACTTTAGCGCTGTTAATAATTGTTTCAGTTTCCAATTTAAGAAAAGATTTCATACTATACAGGTATTGGACTCCTAGCTACGTTCCTTCAAATGGGGGGTTCTGGAAGTGTAATAGTAATATGTCACGTCAGTCATCACATTCCGAATTAAAAAAAAAATTAATTACTTTTTCTTAATATACGAACTACTTTGGCAAGGTACTTCCGCATAACCATCCGATACACTTTTTTTTATTTCAAAAAAACGTCGATAAAGTGAAATATTAATACTAACTGCCGCATACAACTAAAGAATCATATGCTATTAACGAGTTACTTTTCTCGTAGACTTTTCTTCATTGTAAATTATAGCCGTGATTACGGCGCTTACGAAAGGTATCGTACGAAATGAGTCTATCATTTTTTTTTTTTTCGAAATGACTGTTACAGTTGGCCGAGTACTATAGACACCGGCCGCAAAGGAAGATGTGGTGAGTCTATCAAGGTAACTCGTCTATTTAAACAGTCCAATTTAAAAAGAGGGAGGATTTGATTGGAACTTGATTTATTACACTTACAGAAACCACAACTTGAAGGAATGCAGTTAGGCGTCGAACACCTTATACATATAATTGTCGGTCGTATCTGACAGTTTCCTTTTTACAAACATTTCTATAGCTTTTCTTCTTTGTCCCAGTCTACATTTTTCGTCTTTTAATATGTGTATAAAATATTATTCTTACCACAAGCAGCTGTGTAAAGTTCGTGTACGCCGTCGGATGCCTTTGGTAACCATAGGGCCATGACTTTTCTACCTATTGCAACGGGTATTACCTGAAAACGCGCAAAAGGAAAATATAACACTATAATTAAGAAGGTAGGAGAAAATGAATAGATATTATTAAATCTGCAAGGACATCTGCTTAGTAATAAATTGCACTAGTGTGAGTATGGTGCCATTTTTATAAAGCCACCCTCTACAAACTCGCTGTATCGCAGTCATTAGCTCAATATTAAATTGTATTGGTGTGTATATGGCGCGACTTTTAAGTAACTACCCTACATGTGTTGTCTGTAATAGTATACTCACGAGTGAACAGACATAGTGGATTAAGATAAATAGATATTAATGTCCACATAAACATCAAGATCAATATTAAATTGTGGTGAGTACGGCACCACGTTTAGGTAATAAGATTTGTCTGTATCTGTTAGACATCACTATTTAGTGCGGCTTTCCGAAGGCATGGAAATGGATCTCGCTTTACGCCACTTCCATAAATATGTCGATTGATTGCACTACTTGTTACAATTCCTTTTATACAAAACTTAATAGAGTACTAGTACACT
Organism: Melitaea cinxia; assembly: GCF_905220565.1. Lineage (NCBI taxonomy): Eukaryota > Metazoa > Arthropoda > Insecta > Lepidoptera > Nymphalidae > Melitaea > Melitaea cinxia. Next base: position 4,600,947 of record NC_059407.1, read on the forward strand.
AAGATATCTATTATTTCATAGTTATACGTTAGAATACAGTATCAGTATACTCACAAGTGTAAGCGCGCTGGCCATCACCAGCGAAACGGACACGAGCGCCAATAGGGCCGCCAATCTCAGCGGGAACCACGATACTCGTACGTACGGCTCGAAACCGGCAGGTCCGTCACGCCACATCAGAGCCTGCGATGAAACATAATTGCTATTGCTTGAATTGCTTATTATATTGATCTATTTTCCTTATCTTCCAGGAAATATTATATTTCACAACAAACGTACGTACGTCGCGAACCCGATAGGTCCATTGCGCCTCGTTTTTTTTTTTTTTTTTTTTTTTTTTTAATTATACAACTGACAATCAACCGTAAGGCCCGCCTGCTGATCAGCTGTTACCGTAGCTAGGCCTAAGGCCAAAGCAATGCAAACGCGTTGCCAACCCTACCCCTCATCCCACCCATAAGCCTTATCCACCCATACGGTCTGGTTCTGCGAGATTGAGTTACATCTCTAATCAGGCTGCTCCAGATTTTGAGCAGGATATTACCGGCTGTGCCCTTTCTCAATTATACACAACAGTCACTGTTATATACATACATCAACGCCTATGGCGAGATATAGCTCTACTTTACACAATTGAAGTTGCTTGAAATGCCTAATTATAGTGATTAATTTTTAACAAACTTTAAAAAAGAACATTTTCAACTCAACAGTATCTTTATTATATGTGTTAGTTACCTCATAATTATTTACTAGGTGTACCAATATTGATGATTCTTTTTGTATTCGAAAGCTAGTTTTTGTCGTGTGGAACACCCATTTAAATTTTAAGGAGATCAGATGACTATTTTTTCTTTATTTATAATGCGTATTTAAAGTCTTATAAGTTCTATTATATTGCAAGTATTTTATGTCATTTTTGTTTGAGAACGTACATACAATCATTCTTGATTAGGTAGTTACACATAATATTCAGTACACATTTCTAATTTACAGACATTTGGAGCAGCGCCTCTAATATTTAATAGTTGAACTATAATATCAAAATATTTCAGTAATAAAATAATCTCGGCACGAAATTGAATACAAAAAGTAACAATTAACAAATGATAGCCACTAGAGCAATCGATCGCGCGCTTATTGCTCGATTATCGCAATTCCTCACCCGGTGTGCAGCTCCCAGTTGGTGGGGAGGGTGCGGTGGTGGGTGTGGCTCGTCTCGCGCCGCCTCTCCCAACAAGTACGATCGCAGTCCAAGGGCGCCAGCCGCGCACGCGCACCAAGCTCTCAGTCCGCCCTTCAGCCACGTACGCGTGTGAGATTGCTCCAGCAGTGCCGGCAGGATCACCTGCAGTCATTAACACTTTAAACAAAAATATGCAATAACTCCATCACTTCTTCCGATTCTTCAAAACTGTATAGGTGTATATTTTTAGTGTTTTTCACATACTGTGACGACAAAATATAAATCACGTATATATTTTTCTGTGCAAAGTATATTAAATATTTCAAAATATAATCCTTAAAAAAAGGTATTATCGATTAAATTTTGAAAATTTTGGAATGATGCCACAAATTTCCAGACAAGCATCAAGGTAGCAAGGTGTTAGTTGGTTGCTTTTTTGGTTTAGAAATGGTACTTTCAACTAAAAATAAATAGACGTGATATATCATTACAGCTCCTCCTTTTTTCGTGATTTATCTCCGAACAATGATATAAATAAGGAATCCTTCCTACACATCATTTTTGTTTTTATTATGTTTATTTTGTAAGTATTTTTATGTGAAATAAAATATTTAAAAAAATGTTAGGTGTGTTATAAATGTTAATAATGTTTTGAATTCAAATTATTTATCTCAAAATAAATCATTTTATCATTGACTTACCTTGCATAATCATCATATTATATAAAAAAAGTTAGTCAAAAGCCTTTTCAAATTTAAAATGTCTTAATTATTTTAATTACCTGTAGTAACAGTAACTCCAAGCTGAGTTCATTAACGGGAGCCTCAGTGTGAACAGCGACAGCGTAGGGTAGAAATCCAGGAAGCACATATTTGATCACTCTTATTGGCAACCACAACATAAACAATACAGCCGTTCCAAACACCATGGCTGATACTACAAGACGACGTATATGAGACCATACTGGCAGATGTATCATTTCCTGAAAAAGATAAAAAAAAGTTCAATAAAAAATACTGATACACATAAATTTAAACATTATATATTCTATTCATAGGTCATACAAAAGAACTATCATAACTGAAATTCTTCACATAATTTTTTAATAGAAAAAATTGTTAATTCAATAAATATGTTTGTTCGCAAACAAAAAAAAAAAATGAGTTTGATTGGCATCGGCAAGTAATACAATGTAGATAATCGAAAACATAGTCAATTAAATATGCATTATTAAAAGTAACTCAAAAAGTCGTCTTGAGCAAATTTTAATATGACTAAACGACAAGTACCAGCTTTCGATTAAAAAAGAATCATCAAAATCCGTGCACCCAGTAGAAAGTAATGAGGTAACACACAAAAAAATACAATCGAATTGAGGATCCCCGCCTTTTTTCGAATATGGAAAAAAATGGTGCAATTGATTAATTTGAGCAATATTCAACATTTAAAAACATATAAATAACATAACATTGAGTTTTTTTTTTTAAATTATATATACATTAATATAGCTATATTACAATCTCAAGGGCGTAATATAAATAAGTTTTTATTAATTGTATGACGACGCGTTGACGCAATGGTCACAACACTAGTTTGTGGCTGTTGCACTGGCCATTACGGGTTTGATATATTATAAAAATAATAAAAGAAATATTTTTATAAATATCTAAAAGAAAAGTAGTAGTTTAACCAGGTTTATATGTATAATTACTGCTTGCATATTTCAATTTCATATATGTGTAATTAAAATTTAAATGAGCCAGTTTGCATTTAAAATTAGATTAATTAATACTAACATATATAAAACAAAAGAGTTTTTTTAATGGTTTGAAAATACTAAACACAGATGTTTTTTTTCCATATAATAATAAAAAATTAAAGTTACAGTTTTTTTTGATGACAGGTAGTTTATTAACTATGAAATATCATAATACGACTGATGCCATGGATCCAAGTAAAGTAAAAGCTGGTTTAGTACACTACATAATATAAATCAGATGTATTAGATGTATAGTGCAAATACGTTAGAATATGTACACTGCCTAAATTTTATTATTTATGAATGTTAAAATATAATAAATACAAGAATATTTTTATTATTTACTAGCTGACCCCGCAAACGTTGTTTTGCCGTATATGTTATTAACCCTCTTAATCCCCCCCCCCATCCGTATAACTTAAGGGGATGAAAAATAGATGTTATTCGATTCTCAGACCTGCCCCATGTGCACACAAAATTTCATGAGAATCGGTCAAGCCGTTTCGGAGGAGTTTAACTACAAACACTGCGACACGAAAATTTTATATATTAGATAATATTTATATAAATTGTATATTACAAATTTTAACAGGAATATTTATAATTACTACAAACATGTATTTTATATCACCTTGACATAGCACTTCTTATAAAAAATGCAAATTTATAAAGAATAATTTATAAGTACGTTAATTACTTGCATTCCTATGTTGTATTGTTTTAAATACAAGTAAAAGTAACTTTTATTTGTAAGGTTCAGTAATGTTATAGTACCATACCAACAGTATTGATTCTTTATGTTATTATTTTCATTTATTAAATTAAAAAAATCGTGTTAATAATGTAAAAAAAAATGTCATATATTAAGTTATTTATATAAATAATAATAATTTTAATTATATATGTCTTTATATGACAAATAAATTTCAATATATTTTTATTATGCTTGTATCATAAATACATAGTACACTTAAAGTTTACACTAAGTTTCAATACTAAATAAATCTAGTCACAAAACAAGTTTACCTAAAAACCTAAGTATATTAATATGATGATAAAAATTGCATATAAATCTTAATGAATAACATAAAAATATTATTAAAATGTAATAAGCATTAAAATGTGCAGTAAACGAGCCAAATTATTGAACATAAAAATTTGACATTGGAAATAAAGATACCACTAGTTTTTGCACTTGAATAAATAGAATTATAATAGAACATAGATATAAAAACCATTTCTTGACTATGAGGAGCATTTGAAAAAAACCTAGAATATATTACAAATATTTAAAGATTTTACCTTTTAACCACTTTAAATTTGATGTAACTATAATGACTGTCTTTTATACAAAGTAATGTTTATAATCAATCAAGCTACAAAAGATAGAGCAACTGAGGTAAGGCTCAGCAGGAAATTTCCTACTCGAAATATGGAGCAGTCCGACTGGGGTAGTACCGCGACCTTACAGGAGATCACAGCTAAATAATACTGTTTTCAAACAGTGTTGTGTGCCTGTTGGTGAGTACGGTGACCAGAACTCCTGGGGGGACTTGGGGATAGGCTTGACAACGCGCTTGCAATGCAGGCATATAGTGGTATAGACATAAGCTTAGGTAATCGCTTACCATCAGGTGATCCGTACACTTATTTGCCGACCTTGTTGTATAAAAAAAAGATATTAAAGTAATTGACAATCATTAACAAACTGTGCTTCAAATTTTATCTGTAATGTCATACTAATCTTGTGAAACAACAAATGAAAATTTGGATTGATAAAATTTCCTATAGTAAAATTTATTTACAATAAATTTAGTACTTGTGTACCAAGACACAAATTGTACAACTTGCCATTGACCCTACTCAGGAGCTCTAGCTATCTTATTCACCACAGGAACACAACACTACATGAGAGAAGTGTTACTTGGCTGTGATCTTCTGTGAGGTTTAGGTAGTCGCCAGTTGGCCTGCTTCAGACTTTGAGGAAGGTTTTTCTAGCCCTACTGAAGTAGGGTATGTATGTATGCTCAGAAAACACTTCGATAACATTATAAATAAATAAAAATACACACCTGTACTGGACTGAAATCTGGATCATTTAAGTTTTTCAAGAACCATAGTACTCCTGGTCGGAGTACCTCTCTCAGCAACAATATGAAGGATGCAAAGTAGTACACATAAACCATACCGACGAGCCAGTGGATAAACATTAAAGTCCAAGGCGCAGCGTGGAGACTCAACTCCCTGTCCTTGAGGGTGGCATCAAACATGGATAGTGAACATAGATCTAACCACCAACCACACACTAATGGTATTACGCCAATCTAAAATATTGGAATTTTGGACTTAATAAGACTTTCATATCCGATTAGAATGAATAATAAATAGAGAAATGTATAGATTTGCTGAACTTGAATTGTTATAATAACATATTTTAAATATAGATTAATAATTTATACAAAGGGTCTAACATGACAGGACAATGTTTTTAACTAATAATAACATATTTTATGTACTTTGATACATAAAAAAATGGTAAATATATATGTAACTCACCTCAATAACAGATAACAATGCTACTTTCACCACTACATAGCAAAATCCTAATGCTTTCTTAGCGCTTCTTAGCCTTAGCAACGATGCCAAACCATGCAGAATGGCTAGTATAGCCCCCACTATCACATATCCAGCTAAAGCTGTTAAGAGACCAGCAAAGGGTCCCTCAGCATTCAAACCAGCTACAGCAGCACCGGATTTACCGATGTGATAAGGGCAAAATGCAAAGACAACAATGAACAATGTGTTCAAAGAAACAACCCAGAACACATGCTCCAAAAACACCATTGATCCATCGAGACCAAGTAATCGGGCCCAGGTTAACTCTTCAGCTGCAGCTCTGTCCCATTCCATTGGGTTCCAATTAGCTTCATCTCCCACTAATGGGTCGTCTCCAGCTTCCGCATTAGGTTCCTCACGTGCACCCCCATCGTCACCAGCACCCTCATTAACATGATCATTATTATTATCCTGTAAAGGAATATCCTCTGCTGCAGGAGCTGGGTGATTTTCTCTTTCCATCCAATCGGGGCCACCTCCGTGCATAATTTGTTCTCTTAGCCACACCAATCCAATAAAAGAAAATAAAGTACATGTCACAACAAAGCATCCGGAGAAAACATCTTTCGCTAGATTCTCAGCAGATACTATGTCAAATGGTAGTGATATCACTGGGTCTAGGGATCCCGAGAACAAGCATCTGTAGGTTCGACAGGCGGTGAGAGGTACAATACCGAGCCAGGCGAGCGCGACCAAAGTATAATGGAGCCAGTCTTTCACAGCTGATGCGACCGACGTCACTAAACCACCGACCACATCACGAAGTGGTAGTCTTCTTGGCATGTCGGGTGAGTATATAGGCATAAAAGAAAACCGGTGTCCACATAGTTCGCATATTTCCTTTCGCGAGTATCGCATCCATTGTACGAGACACTCCTGGTGTATCCATTTGATGGAACCTGTGCATATGCAAGGATGAAACAGAGGTCGGTCAGACGAAGCTTCAGATCTACAAAATCTACAGAAGTCCGCACCGGACGAATCTGAGTCCATCATTGTTCTCGATCCAGTTTTTCTGCTTGATTATGCGATCTGCGAAAGTTGACGTATTGTATTAGTTGTGTTTGATAAAGGCAAACAAGTCACGGTACTTAAATGAGTTTTATAAATGTATACCGTAACAAATGTTATTAAAACTTGAATCCGAGAAAACAAAAATTTTAGGGAAAAAACGGAGATTTCACCCGAATAACTATTTGTTTGATAGCTACACTCACTGAAGATTGTAGTGTGACCACTACATAAAGGAAATTTGCACTTTCCTAATTGTATTGCCAAAGCTAAAAATAAAAATGGCCTATATAGTATATACTTAAGACAAGTTCCATTAATGAAATTAATATTAAAATTTTAAAAGCATCAAATTGAGCCCTACTCGATCACTTTTTCGATACACCTCGTCACATTTATTTTTAAGCAAATTTATTTTCAATATAGTAATAATTATAATCAATAAATTCAAAATTTGTATAAATCACACTTCATTTTATTATGTGATTCTTACATGATAAATAATAAAAATAATATTGTGTGTATTTTAATATCCATCTTTTTAAAATTAAAATTGTAAAGTACAAATATAAAATAACAAATATATTTTGTAAGAAACGAGACTAGTTTTTGAACATTAGTTGATAAAATGTCAAACTGCTTTACGTGGTTAGATTTTGATGTAAATACTCTGGTAGATATTTATTTATTTTATTAAATATTAACGTGTACATAAAATTAAGGTACAATTTAAAATATTCCTGAGATATTTTTTTAAAGATTTAACATTCTCTTTATAGTTTGTGCCTCGTGAAAAATATATAATTTTCTATTTTTTGTTTTTATCATGTTTTTATTAAGATTTTCGATAATGCTTTTAATAGAGTGGTATTAGTAAATAATTTTAAAGTTTTTATATACTCTAAATATCCAGTAAATATACGACGATATTAAGCAGTAAAATATTCACCAACTATTGTGTAATCTTCAAATAATACGAGGGAATTTTTATAAATTTTGACGCTCAATTTTTCTTAAAACGGATATTACGGACGTAGTACTAAAACATATTTGAAGCTAGTAAAATATAAACTACATGCATTTTAATAAGACACTTAAAATTGAGCCACCTTCAAGGTGTTTGATTATACTGTTAAACATAAAACAAAAACTTTCATTACAAACAAATTTTTATTCTCCATTGTAATAATAATTGCTATTTCTTTTCAGATAAATGAGAGCAATGTATAAATAATTAAGTAACTATAGTTAATTATGAACATTCACCATGTCTAAAGAAACTGTAATTAAAATTGATGACCCGCTGAATAACAATGGCCAAAATAAAAAATCAGAAATCAATATACTATGCTTAGACATAACACCATACAGCCCATTAGTTCAATTTTCTTGTTGTTCAATATTTGTTTTCGTGTGCTACTTGGCGTATGGATATTTTCTAGAATTAATATTTTCTAAGCCTGAAGTAAAACCAGTGAGCCTGTACATAACTCTAGTTCAATTTTTAATAACAATGTCTCTTAGTTATGTTGAATCACTTATAAGGAATCCTATAAAACGAAAGTAAGTATAAATATATCTATACTCTCTCATTGTTTACTTTTAAGAATATAATGAGAGTGATATGACCATAGTATACTAAGGGCCTTTTACAAGTTGCAGATAATGCTATTTATACCTTTCTATGTTTAGTATACGTCCCATATATAAATATTTCTAACAAGAATTAGTATAAATTTATAATAACAATGTCTCCGTGTAGTATTCAAAGCATTAAATATTTAGCTTCTGTTTATGTTTTCAGATTTATTATCACAGAATTCACATTAATAGGGTTGAATTTTAGGTATTTAATTTTTTATCTTTTTACAGAGTGCCATTAAGAACATATGCCATATTGGCTGCTCTGACACTGGGAACAATGTCCTTTTCAAATTTAGCACTAAGCTATTTGAACTATCCAACACAATTGATATTTAAGAGCTGTAAATTATTACCAGTTATGATCGGCAGCATTATAATATTAGGGAAGAGGTATGGATTCCTAGATTATGTGGCAGCTGTTATTATGTGTATAGGACTGACAATGTTTACATTGGGTAAGGTGGTAATTATTAAATAAATTAAACAATAAATTTATTTAATTTAAAGAGTCATTATTTTATAAAAACTTTGTTAAATGTTTCTGATCTGCTCAGTATTCATTATTCAAAAAAAGAAAAAAAGAAGAGAATAAAAAACAGGTACTGAATAAAGTGCCAAGGCAGTCTTATCACTGACAGAGATTTCTTACAAAAGACCCGTCAATAAAGGAAACATTTGTAACATATAACAGACACGGTGCAATTTAAAACAATGTACTATGTATAAGATTTAGTTTAGTTATGACTCCTTGGCCTTTTGGCACACTTGCCTATTCTTTCTATGGTTGTTGGTTTGAAGCCCCCTAAAATATACATTTATTATACAAAAGTGAAATACACATGCCAGTAGGCTGTTACCTAAAAGAATGGCATTGAGCGGGCATCCATTAATTACGTGAGCCATTTTTCGATCAGTTTAGACTCTTCTCCCCTTAGGTGAGATTTATTGAGATTTGCCTGGACCCCTAACCCCCCTTTCCCCTTTCGTGAGTTTGACACTAAAAATATTTTAAACTAAATTTATATTTATTATTCGGGAAAATAATAATGCATTCAAGTATACTATAGTTAATAACTAACTACCTAAATGATCTGAAGTCATGAGATTTATTTTAGCATGCAAAATGAACACACAAAATTTTTTTTTTTTTAATATCTGTAATATATTTTTTGAAGTGGAGGTGAGATTTTCGATTATCCCCCGCCCCCTCGGTTAAATAAGATTTGGTAATATTTCATTTGTCCCCTCTCCAATTTGAGTTCACGTAATTAATGGATGTCCACTAAGTTTCCTATTATAGGAACACAAGATCAAAGGCAATTGTACGATAAATTATCGTACATGAGTGATTTTTTCATGCCTTTGTACAATGTATAATGGAACCCTAGTGTCGTTTGCGGATTGTACGATAATTCCGTTGACGAATTTACGATTTTTGGAAATTATATTCTACGGCCCTGGTACACACTGTGGTTGGAAACACTGTAGAAATATACTACCGTATGTGTATGTTAAAAAATTGGACAAGTTGATGTAATTGCCTCACCCGAATTAAACATATTTTAATTAAAGTTATCTTTACAGCTGACTCTACAACATCGCCTAATTTCGACGTCATCGGAGTAATTGTAATATCTTTAGCGTTGTTGTGTGACGCTATTATTGGTAATGTTCAAGAGAAGGCTATGAAACAATTCCAGGCTTCTAACAATGAAGTTGTATTCTATTCTTATGCAATAGCGTGTTTCTATCTCATTGTTATAACTGGCTTCAGTGGAATATTAACTGATGGCTTTGTTTATTGCTCTCAGGTACATTTTAAATAATTATATAATGTATAATTTGATAGAAAAACTTCATTAAGTAGGTAGTGAGATTATAAGTCCATGCAGAATTTTTTTTATATGAAAGTTATATTGCCAATTTAAGAAACTTACCTCATGATATTTATTTTATAAAATAACAGATAATACTTTAAAAAATATTGCTTAAATATATTGTTTAAGCATATTTTTCCTTGGATATGCTATGGTTAACAAAATACCCCATCTCTATAATTATAATTATATATGAAACGAAATACAAAAATAAAAATACATATTTAGTTTTGTATTTGTTGTTTTTACGATTATAACTCATTACAACATTATCTTCTTTTGTTTTAAACTGAAACATTCGACTTTACTTAATAGAATAAATAATTAAACACAAATTTATTAAAATTTTGTCTTTTCAGTCCCCAACGACAATGTATTTAAATATATTCCTGTTAAGCTTGAGTGGATACATGGGATTGCAAGCAGTATTGACGTTAGTTCGTATATGTGGTGCCACAGTGGCAGTTACTGTTACTACAATGAGGAAGGCACTCTCTATAGTCATATCGTTCTTGCTTTTTAGCAAGCCATTCGTTTTTCAGTAAGTATTATAATGTTATCATTACCACATTTCTAATTTTATTTTCAACTGAAATTTTTTATAATCACATTGTTTTAGGCAGTTTGAGTTTAGTAATTCCCATTTTTAATGATAAAGTATCAATTGGACCTACTTACGCAAAACAGAATCAACCCACACACTGACAGTTTTGAGAAAAAGCCGTTTTTGTCAAAATTTTGTATACAGTAAAATTGTTTGTTACTTTGAATAAAATTTATTTATAATATTGTACCAAATCATTTATTCTATGTATACAAATATAATATTGAGGAAAATCATTGGCATTTTTAATAATAATAAAAGGAAAACTCGTTGATTCCTTTTTGCAAAATTATCTCTGTGTGGGTTGGTTCTTTGTTAATTTTTATAAATTTATAGGAAAACAATGAAAAATCCCATATTTCTTTTAACATACCCTTTTATTATTATTTATTTATTTTATTATTGATCGGAAAAGATGATATAGAAGACGATCTTGAATGTTTTTCAGGTCAATTTCCCATATTTCTTTTAACATATCCTTTTTTATTTTTCAATAATATTCTATATCATCTTTTCCAATAAGTTTTACATAAAAATCATGGGTGCCTTGCGGAATTAAGTGTAGCATACTTTTTAAATCCTTTAACTTAGCGTCAGGGACAGCTTTCATTGTTGGCCAAAGTGGCTCCATTATCGATTTTGTTATAAAATATTGTCTTCCGCGAACATTTTTTTTATATCCACAACCTTAAAATCTTCATTTAAATTAGTTTTCATGTAAATTTTGAACATTTCATCCTATTTAATCATAATTTCTTTGGTATGAAGCCATGAAACTTTTTCTCCGTATCTTTTTCTTTCTATTTATTATATTTTTTTCTAACTTCAATGATGACAAGAAATCTTCACTTTTCATCCTATGTACATGCATTGGTTTCGTTTTTTTTTACAAGTTTTCATAACCTGAATATAATCATCCGGTGTATAGAGCCTCTGTTGACGCTTAAGGGCACATTCTATCTTTCTAAAATCTGTATCATTTGCGAGGAAGCTACGCCTTGATTCAAGGAATTTTATATTTATCTGGTCTAAAGTTGGATGTTCATTCAACATGGCTTTCAGCATTAAGATCAATTTTATATTGCGGTTCTGACCTCCACACGCATCACTCCATAAAATCAAATATTTTACCTTGCCATCAAGCCTTTCCATGATATGTTTGATGAGGCAAGACCCCACCTCTTGAGCATATCGGCCAGCTTCTCCTTCTACCCACACATTACAGTAAGCTTCGTCTTTGCTCCCAGTATGTATCCCTAAACTGTGTACCCAGAGTTGTCTTTTGTAAAAGACGATATTTGTAGGTAGGTATACGGGGTAGAGGTAACGTGTTTTCGAGGTCAAAAGTCAGAGTCTCGACAGTGGGATCATCTTTAGCTAGCTTCATGTCAGTCCTCAATTAGTTAATTTTGTAAAAAACAATTTGTTGACTTTTGCAGCAGATAATATTTTCACGCCAGTGGTTTTCGCTTCATCGACGTATAATTCGTATATTTTTGATAAAGTCTTGTCTGCTCCCAAAAACTTAACCCCTTCTGTTTTTGTCGGCGATAATACATATGTCGACAACCTTTTCATAAGGTTAATAAAAAACTCCTCGCTTTCAGGAGATGCTCTATTGCAACCGCCATGCGAACCACGATTTCCTTTAATTCAACTGTGCGATCGCACCTTACAAAGCGACGTATTTATTCGTTTTGCCAACGTCTGTAATGTTTTGTCAAACATATCTCTACAAACTGATACACCATCTAGAAAATATTGGCGAGAGTAAGACTTTTTCTTTTTCTGTGAAATTTTAGTTTTATTGTCAGTTGCAACGTAATGACGCTTCACAGCTTGTTCTTTTATTAAAGCTGTTAAAAACATATTTTGCGCATTATATGATCCTAGGGGATAAAACTTTTTAAATGAGCTAATCTCTTTTCTACTGAAACATTTTAATAATAATTTTAAGGAGGATTTATTACACAACACAGATACAAAGGACATGACTTCTTAGACGTCGTAAATAAAATTATATCAACAAGGAACAAGTAATGTGAATCTTTGTAAACTATAGGATTACACCTATTTTAATATGCAAACAAGAACCAACCCGCATGGTTCTACTTATTTGATTAAAAAATAAAAAATTAAAGGACCATGTGGTATGGATCTTGTTAGTTTATTAAACAACTGCTGTTATGTTGGTTGATAACTTTGTCATAGAAATGTTTTATACTGTAAAAATTGTCAGATCATTTTGATCTTTACAGGGTCGATAGAAGGTTGATTTTTGAAAGCTTCTGTGTCATTATCTCGATTATGGCATTTGTGTGGATTGGTTCCCTTTTGCATAAGTAGGTCCAATTGGATTGGTCCCTTATTTATTTAATTAAAGCATTTGTTATTGATAAAAATACCAAATTATTATTTGTTCAATATATATATTAATCATTAGTTAATCTTCTACACACAGTAGACTAGCAACGATTTTATCAGAATATATTGATATTGAATATAAGTGCAGTACATTAAATCAACAGACACCCTATATCTAAATTAAAAAAAAAATGTTATTCTTAATTATTGTGAAACTGTGATCTAAAATGTTGAGATGAGATGAAAAATGATGCTTTGTAGTAAGCCATTAATGTTTTAATTTTCAGATATGCATGGTCAGGTATGCTGGTCGCGTTGGCAATATATCTCAATCATTACAGCAAAAAAAATCCACATTACGTTCCTTACCCACTATTAAAATGCTGGCAGTGCACACAATCCTTCTACCAATCAGAATATAGATACCTAAAGGTAAAAAGTAAAATGTATGCCGATTCAGTATAAATTTATTTTATATTTTAAATTATATGTGATATAATGAAACCATTATTTACATTATTTTAGTATTAAAGTTTTATTATTATGCTCAAACTCTTTTTGTATTAAATTATTTTATATTGACATGGAAAGGAAAAGGATCTAAATATATTTTTTATATCCATTTTTTTTTTTTTTAATTATGTTATGGGCTTACTCTTGACCTCAGTCTAGCTCTAGAGCACAGACGAGGTCGAAGATGGAGCGAGTTCGCCCAGAAGAAGCCTGTTCACTCAATTACGTATAATTTTTATTCAATCAATTATTATTAATTATTCACTCCATTTCAAATTACGTACGTTACGTATAATTTTTTTGGATAATGTTTGTAATTTTTTTAATAAATTAAATGAAAAATTGTTATAAGTATCTTAATATGTCATGCAAATATTCAATTTGTTACAAGACAAAATTCCCTTGTAATAAACAAGGAAATGTGTTTGTTTGACCTTGCAAATCTTAGGATCAGCCAAATGCGCTAGTATTGATGTTGAGTATACTCTTTGGAGTAGTTATTGTAAATGCAGATGAAACTGTGCGGTACATTGTTGTATCAAATTTTAACTATATTATTATTTATTTGTAAACTGCATATACCCTTAACAGTCCAAAATTCTTTTGATCACTAAATTTCAAGATGCTAAGCATCAAACAAACAAACGTTTCTATTCCACTTCTACTTTATAAATATGATAAAATAAAATAAAAATGTCGAAATATTCATTTAGCGTTAAATTTTATAAGATGTTTCATAATAATAATAATAATAATAAATACTCTTTATTGTACACCACAAAGAAACATTACAACAAAAGTGATACATGAAAAGAAAGATGTACAAAGGCGGTCTTATCGCTAAGAGCGATTTCTTCCAGACAACCTTTGGGCATAGGACATAGCAAAGAAAAAGAGAAGCGGTAGGTTTCATCCTTTCTTTTTATTTACATTGCTATTTTCTTCGTTTATTTTTCGAGTCTTATCTTCTGTATAGCTAAATAAAGAAATCCAAAGTTTGTAAATAATGTGAGTTCATTTTTAGAAAGTGACGTAACATAAGTATAAAGATAGTTAATGTTTTTGAATGATTATTATAAATAATATATTATTATATTATGTGAGATAAGAAATAAAACCAATTTCTATATTAATGACATTTATTTCATTGTATGTACAAAATCTTATAAATGTAATCGTTTTCATACAAAAGTGTCCAAATTTAAAGTGTTTGATTACTTGGAATGTTATAAGACACTATTTTTCATTGTTCTATACAATTTCTAGGACGATGAAAATGATGAAGTGATTAAAGCATATTTTTAATACTTTAATGAGGCGAAAAAATTAGCTTTAAAGTCATGGTATTATCGTAATTTTTCGTGATCAGTCGTATTAACAAATATATTTATATTCATGATACAATTTTCAAAATGAGGGATATTGGTCAAAATAATTAACAATACACAGGTCACAATTTCTAACTACTCTAAAAATTAAATATGCCCCGCTTATAAACTATCCTTCGCTCATAATGTACAATAACTCTTTGGTATATGGTCCTAAAGCTATATTTATTTTTAACATGAAGGATCTTGGCCCCTTTGCTTGGTTGTGACAATTTTATTATCTATGGAATTTTAGTTATCTATGGGTACATGGAGAAAAAAAATCGCAAAGGAGCCTGAATGGGTCAGTCGAGGTATTTTTTTTTTCGATATAAATTGTATATTTTTAAGAATAATCTCAAAGTGGCATCCAAAATGTGTACGTACTTTTTTATTATTATACATATATTATCATTATAATTATCTATGGTGTCATTATATTTTACAATTGCGTCAACTTTTTTGTGAGTGTAGGACCTGTTTGCAAAGCTTAGAAGAAAATAACGTAAAGCACACAATTTATAGTCAGCCCCCTAATCTTTAATAGTTATGCAGTAAGAGACTAAGAAAATAGAATAGCTAAAGCTTTTTCCATCAGCTTTGAAGTCAAACAGATTTTTGTACATACATATTTTTTTTTTTCTAATTACTGATTATTGCCATGTTTGTGAAAAATAATACTTTAGGGCCGACTAGTTGCTAGCACCATTAATTAAACGAAAAGTGGCGAAGGTACACAGACACATTATTACCTGTGATAAAAAAATATCACATTTCAATTTAGAATATGAAAATACTGTGTTACAGTTAATTTTGATTTTTAACATTATTGCTTATAATAGTGAACATTTTTTTACAGATGCAACATAATACGCTAAATGTGCTTAAGCTACTACTAATAAATAAGAAAATATGTGTTGTTAGTCACTTATGTGTTACTTTGCCATGGACATATTTCCGTGTTTTTTTCCACTTAGGCGCTATACAGTCGACATCATTTATTTTCATAACTACAAATCAAATGAAAAGCCCATGAATAAAATCGACAAGCTCACACTTTCCTGTATAGTTTTATAACGCTTTGAGTATAAAAATACTAAAATTAGAAAGTATGACGGTGTGTGTGCATCATATCTCTTCACATATTGACTTATAATAGGTAATTGTAGATCACTTTATGTTCATTTTAATGTATTTGCCACACACACTCGTCATAATTTCATTTATTCGCTAAGGACCCTACACAAAATCCTCACGCTTGTTCAAACACACGACATGCTCCCAGTTAGATTATTAAATGTCATATAATTTTCATTTTAGTACAAAGTTTCACGAGTAATTGTCAGTGTTCCATTATACATTTAATATTATTGTTTAAGTCTTAATGCGGCAGCTTTAAATCACTTCGATCAGCAAAACAAACGTTCAGCGAATTCGTCTACAGTTTTAAAATGAACAAGTGTTTAGAATGGCTCATCACTATCACTTGAACGCACCGCGTTTCGAGAAAAACTAACTGGAAGTCCTAAAAAACTATTTCACTATATCACAGCACTAGTCTTGCACTTCTCTGTACGGTATTTCACTGGTCACTGTGAACGATTCGAAATAGTGGTTGAGGAATTCGAACGTTGGTCGTTTTTCTGGAATCGCGTCCCAACATTGGAGCATCAGTCTATAAATATCGTCGGGCAAGCAGTGGCCGACAGGTTTGGGCATTCTGTAACCCCGTTCGACTTGCTCGATTACTTCTTTACCATGAAGACCTGGATAGGGTATTTGTCCATACGTGAAGAGCTCCATCAGTAATATGCCATACGACCAAACGTCACTCTTGATCGAAAATCTTCCATATATGATGGCCTCTGGCGCTGTCCACTTAACAGGGAATCGAGACCCTTGTTTAGGGCAATACTCGTTATCCTCGATGACTCTTGCGAGTCCGAAGTCACATATCTTCGCGACATTGTTTTCACCTATCAAAACGTTCCTGGCCGCTAGATCTCTGTGTATCAAAAGTTTAGATTCGAGGTATTCCATGCCGGAAGCGACTTGAGCCGCGATGTATATGAGATCTTCGAAATGTAGGGATTTCCCTTCACCATTTCTTAGAAATTCTAGTAGGGAACCCTTGCACATATATTCCTGAACGATGTAAACGGGCTCTTGTTGTGAACAAACCGCGTACAGGGCGACTAAGCGTTTGTGACGGAATTTTTTCATGATGGCCGCCTCTTGGAGGAAGGCCTGTTTGGACATCGTGCCTTCCCTCAGTGTTTTTACGGCGACCTTGAAACAAGAAACATGTCATTTAGTGAAGAGTACAATTAAACACAATAATCATATCATTAACAACTAATATAATGAACAGGATAAAACAAAGGTTTTTCGTAGTGTTGAATAGAAAATGAATAGATTTTAGATGGTAGTTAAGCAATTTCTAAGTGATGTGCTTCTTCTTCGATGTGATCCTGCTAAGGTTTATTAATGTGAAATACATGCAAGACAAAAACTTTGACTAATCAAGAATATAAAAATATAAATGAGCAACAACAGTCCCTAAAAGCTTTAAAAAATATATATTTTATTTTAGTTCTCAGTTTAAATCGACTTTTTTGTTAAAATGGTAAATTGAACCGTAAACAGTTAGAACATTAAGAACGAATATACCAATCAAATCAGCAAATTTTACCCAACTCACCTCGATATTGTTACACCACTTTCCATAATACACCTCGCCGAAGTTCCCCTGACCGAGTTTTTTGATAAGTTGTATCTGGCTCCTTGGTATCTCCCACTTATCTCGTAGTTCAGGACCAAGATCCCACATCTGTGGCTCCGGTTTAGGGCAAGGACGGGCGAGTACGTGGCACAGACCTAGTGCGTTTTCTGTAACGCGTGAGCACACATCATTGGAATTAAGATTTGTCTAAGTTAGTTAAGCATACGGAAAATGAGTTTCAACCTTATATTATAAAGATAATTGAGGAAAAATTGTTATTTTCCTAAAATAAAACCGACCACCAGTAAATTTAGAGATAGAGAGAGTTAATAGTGGACCTCGCAAACCCTTAAAATAATATTATCACAAGTTAATAAAAACTTACAAGGTATAGTACTTAGCTGTATCATAATAAATATTTTACTTATTTTACACTATGTTAAATAAATAAATGCAAAATCATCAAAGTATACATAAGAATACTTAAAAGTTTTCATAACTAACATTAATTGCAAAATTTAATTTTTCAATGAAAAAATATCTATAACAAAAAAAAAAATCAATGAACTCACTTGTGTAAGACATGACCAGAGCTGGCAAACTCGGGAAGGTCTGATTAGTTGCTATATAAAAACCGCCATTGTCGAGAGGTTTTATCTTGTAGTGTTTCACATGGTACCCTCTGCCTTCTTCCCAATCTTTGACACTAAGGCTGAATCCATGTGGATTGTGTTCTGCTGGTCGAACGAGGAAAGTCCCACGAGGATTGCTTTCTGCTAGAAGTAATTTATCCGCTTCTTTCCTTGACACGTGCGGGAAAAACCAACTGCAATAATTTTTTATCCATTAATAAGATATTGATGAATGTAGATATTGGTCGATCATACAAGTTAACACCTTTAGAACATCTAGAAAATTATTTTCTATTTCCTTTTGTTAATAATAACAACCCATAAGAAAGTTTAGAAAATTATTTCCTATTTTTCTTTTGTCAATAAAAACAACCCAAAATAGTCTTAAATCAAGGTACGGGCCTCATGTCGAATTTCTTACAAATTTATCCAGTATTTTGAAGTAACGTACGGCCATAATACGGACTATCATAAAAAATACAGATCGGGTTTTAGTATCGACTATAAAATACTCAACAAATATTGTTTTCAAAACATCTGCATTTCAAATAATTCGACCTGCTACAGTTCTATTACTTCTATAAATATTTATACATAAAAATATTATACGATATTTATCCCTGACTTTTTTATTTGAACCCAATAACTAAACCCTCCAAATACTCACGAAATGATCAACAATCTTATAGGACTACCAAAATCAATTCCAAAAAATACTCACTCTTCACATTCGACGGAACTCTCCTCGGCAACAAAATTTGCGGGGACGAGACCCTCCCGTCTCGTGGTTAGATGCAGAACCCTCCACCAGTCGGTTTCCGCATCGCTCAACACTTCCATACGATCTCCTTTGCGAAACGAAATATCGGACTCCGCACGGGCGGTGTACGCACATAGTGCTTTTACGACCCGACGTCCACCGTTTGATATGCCTGAAAGTAACATATTATTTAACATAAGAAATTGAAGACGCGTTGGCGCAGCGGTCACAGCTCTGCCTGTTGCGCTGGCGGTCGCGGGTTAGATTGCCGCACATGGCAAGCATATGAATTGGTCATATTCATTTAATATGGTTTGGGCGTTCGTTCTTAGGTATTGTGTTTTCGGACCCCTAAACAGAAGCAAACCCTAGTAGATACTGTTAAGTATTAGCCTATATTGTTTATTTATAAAAAAAGAAGCAGTACTGTTGAAAAATTGGTTAATCTGTACTCAACCTCCTATGTTGAAACAACTTTAGTTAAGTGGTTTTATATTTAAGTTGTAGACGAATTGAATCAGCGTTTAATTTCAATTTTATCTGATAGTATTTCGTATTCTATATAATTAATTTGCTCCCGAGAAATAACGACGTGAATATTTTAAAATCAAATTAAGCCGTCAAGTTACATATTTGTATATTCATAAAGCAATGTCGCCAGACAAGGGCAAGGGAGGCGCAGTTTCCTGGCTATGTGCCAATTTGTGATTAAGATTGCTGAAAACCCTAACTTAATATTTGACCGAGTAAAGTAGATGCCTCTTAAATAAACTACGTAAACGAAATCCTAACTAAATATTATTTAAAGAACCTTAAATATAGTATATCTAATAATTCGTTGTTCAATTGAATCAATAACTTTATTTGATGAAATCTTTTGAACATTTATAACTAGACGAATTTCATGTTGCCTCTAATTATACTCCGTAGGTTTTCTTACAAAGATTGATTTTAAAATATTCAAAAATAATTGATAATACGTCTTATAATATTATTAATATATAGATATCGTACATGCTCCAGGGTTGCGTGTACGCACGATGTCCGCCGGTCTGCGTGAAACCGCTCGATTGTTGGGTTCGCCTGTGTACCGCGTCTCCAAAGACGGACATGTTGTAAACCCTGCTTCGTTTTTCTTGTACGCTGGATATACTGAAATATAAACATCATAATATTGTTTTAAAATGTATTATTATACACATTTTATTATGTTCTAAAAATCTCTTTTTATTAGGCAGACTAACAAATAAAATTGGGTGTAAATAATGCTTACGTATAAAGATCACTTAATTTATTTAAAGTATTTTATTCAAAAACATATTAATTTTTATTTTTATTCAAACAAATAAAAATGTTTATTTATAAAACATTCATTGTACGTTTTTCTCTATCAAAAATATAAAAATGAATGACATATATTCCTATCCAAATAGACCACGAGAATGTACAACCTTTTAGCTGTTCAAGCATTTTCTTTTTAAATTAATTATTCTTGTAAATATAACGTTTTAAAAACATTTTCATTTAATTATGTATTAACGCACTCTTTATGGTTGTCCCTAATGAACGTTAATTAAAACAAAAATTTTAATTTTTTACCGCGCTAAATACATTTTAATGAAGATAATTTTAAATTTAATTTTACCTGATAAACTTTCTATCGTAACAAAAAGCTTGGGTTATATTTAACGTTTCTCTTCTCGTTAATTTTTATTCACAAATCAGCAATTAATATCTTTCTTAAATTACATTTTAAGGTAAGAACTTAAAACTATAATTCTAACGAAAATGAGATTTTTAAGTATTGAACTTGAAAATGATTTTAGAGTAAATCAGTTAGTCAACGAAAACTCGACTTCAAGTTCAAAATAGCATTTACTTTATCTTTGCAACACAGCGGGTGAACAGTGCACACTGATTCATCACCCTTCATACACATTTGATATTTTTAAAAATAACCTTTTTGTACCATAATACATTCATGACTCTTCTAACATCTTCCTGTAAAGTTTGGTCGCTTAAAGCCAATATTAATTGTATACAGACTATAGAGTAACGCAACCAAACCCAGTTTACTACGAAACAAGCCGTCTTCCTGTCAATTTATCAAGATTTATATACTTAGGCCGATAAAATTGATTAATAGGTTCAAGCTTGCTTGCAACTGTAACGCTTCTGAAGATCTACGGATGTATAATTTCTGATGTGCAGTAACTGAATTAACTATTGTTGCCCAGTCAATTATAAATAAATTGCCATTTTTTAACCGACTTCAATATATATATATATATATTGAAGTTTATTTTAAATGTAAGTTTGGGGATAACTCCGTCGTTTATGAACCGATTTTGATAATTCTTTTTTTTGTTGGAAAGGAGATATCCCTGGTTTGGTAAAATCGAGGGAAAATCTTGAAAATCCGCATAACTTTTTACTAGGTGTACCAATTTTAATGATTTTTAATTTAATCGAAAGCCGATGTTTATCATGTGTTCACATTTAAATTTCATCGAGATCTGATTACAACCTTTGGAATAATATTTGATAATGCGTATTTACTTGACTATTTTTTCGTCTATCTACGTTGTATTACTTGTCGACATAATTGAAGTGGGTTTTTCTTCGTTTGCCTGCAATGCAAACACAATTATTTATGAATATTTTTTCGAAGGTGATCTTGGGGCCCCTTTGAATAAAATTGTTTTGATTTTTATTTTTATTTTGAATAAGTAATAATTGAGATACGGAAAAATAATGTAGACGCATTTCATTTTGTGATAGTTATTGATCAACAAAGGATTTCTTTCTTTAATCATTTTAAAAGCACGGACAGTTGATGCAGGAGAAAATAACGGGAAACTGGGACGCGTGCATTCACAAGAGCGTTTATTGAGTCAAGCATATTGATATTGCTAAAGCTACTTACACTTGACCGGTGCTAAATGGGTCTTTGGCCGCTGTTCAACCTTATTATCGCGACTATATGTAGCCGTTGAGTACTAACGACATTGATTGATACAACATATTTCACAAATACTTATAATATAGTCATACACATATAAATTACGCAAATCGACGATAATGATTGCGTATTATAATAATAAAGTTACGGTAGCTAATAAACAAAAGCATAATTTATTATTATAAAATATAGTTAGCAATAAACGTAAAATAACGTCATCATAAAGATTACCGTTTAGATTATATTACAATTTTCTTAAAATCTTAAAATTAAAGACTTAAGACAAAGAAACGCCCTACTATTCGGATAGTGCCTAACCGTTATTACTACTAAGAAGTTTCGTCTCAGCAAAATGAAACATAAGAAGTCTCCATTCATTGTTGAGTACGAGATTAATGAAAATTACACTCAAAGTAGAAGTGCTTACCTCCTGATAAAATCTTTTGTCATGTCAAAACTCTTGACTTTAAGATAGTGAAATTTGTTTTAACTAATATTGTTGAGGTTACACTTTTTCGTTTAGTTTGTAGACATTCAAAGAAAGACACCTACTATACATTTTTAACCGACTTCCAAAAAAGGAGGAGGTTCTCAATTCGACTGTATTTTTTTTTTATGTATGTTACATCAGAACTTTTGACTGGGTGGAGCGATTTCGACAAATTTTCTTTTAGTCGAAAGGTGGTGTGTGCCAATTGGTCCCATTTAAATTTATTTGTGATCTAACAACTACTTTTCGAGCTATATCTAATAATGCGTTTTTACCTGACGCTTTTTTCGTCGACCTACGTTGTATTATACCGCATAACTTTCTACTGGATGTACCGACTTTGATAACTCTTTTTTTGTTGGAAAGGAGATATCCCAAGTTTAGTACCATGATAAGGAAACCAGGATCTGATGATGGGATCCCAGAGAAATTGAGGGAAATTCTTGAAAATCCGCAATAACTTTTTACTGGGTATACCGATTTTGATAATTCTTTTTTTGTTGGAAAGAAGATATCCTTAGTTTAATACCATGATAAGGAAACCAGGATCTGGTAATGGGATCCCAGAGAAATCGAGGGAACTTCTTGAAAATCCGCAATAACTTTTTACTGGGTGTACCGATTTTAATAATTTTTAATTTAATCGAAAGCTGATGTTAGTCCTTTGGTCACATATAAATATTTTTTGAGATCTGATAACTACTTTTTGAGTAATCTTTGATAACGCGCAGTTACTTGACTATTTTTTCGTCGATCTACGTTGTATTACTCGTCGATGTAATTGAAGTCGGTTTTTTTTTCGTTTGCGAGCAAACACAATTATTTATAGGAACATTGTAGTTTTTATTTGTCATATTTATTTCCAGAGGGATTTAGTTCGAAACTCAAGATGGTATTGGTATAGGTATTTGAAACGATTTAGTATTAACATGACCGTAGTTCTCAACATTTTTGAATATCATATCAAAAATTGAATTTCCTGGCGTCTCCGACTGACCGTGTCGGCGCTCTAGCCAATTAAGCTATGGAACGATGTACCCGTTAGATCGAAATTTTTGATATGATGATTTTTATTTTGGGTTTAAGCGAACCGTGGCGCCGTCTATAGTGAGTTCTTTACCTTAGTTTGTTAGTTCTTTCTGAAACCCGTAACTATTCAAAGTTTCATATTACAATGAAAATCTTTAAGAGGAGACGCAGGTTCGATCCCCGCTGGGACGGTCATTTTTGGATATGATATTCAAAAATGTTTAGAATTCCTAATGTGTGGGTAACACAAAAATAAAATCATACATATGACTGTAGTTGAAAAGTATCAAAGTAAACTAAAACAAAGGAGAATGATACGATTCCATACATTCTAGAGCCAAAATGTAATGAAATGAAAATGGTATCAATTAATGCATTTAGGCTTATTGATCCCTCGCTGAAAATTATCTATATTTTGGCTATCTGAGAGTGGAGTTATAAGACTCTTTGTAAAAGTGAGGTTATGTTACAATGTCTATAAAAAACCCGATCACTAAGTTCTTGTAGCATTAATGTTTGTTATATTTAGTGAATACTGTTTGAAAACTCACTACAAATATTGATATACACTTGAAACCATAAATAAATATCAGGAATGGACTCAGAATCCATCGGAAAATAGTAAACACGAAACGAGTGACGGACACAGTATTATTGTTAGTCAACTGTCAAAGGTGTCATTAAAAATATGATTTATTTTAAATCGATATGAAATCAATTTTTTAAACAATATCTCTACTCATTACATTTTGGCCCAAAAGTCCCCATCTCCTTTTCATTCATTCATTCAAATTTAATAACGAAAACAAATTAAAGTAAAACTAAATAAAGACGATATCAAGCAGTACGTAATAGTTTTATGTGTCAGTGCGGCTACGAGTTATGCCATGTAATCTAAGATACTAACTAGACGTGATCTTCATTCATCTGCTTAATGGATAAAAATTAAATATTTATCTTCTTAAGTATGTTAAAAATAAATTGCGAAAAAGTTGTCTGAAATATTCGTGGCCAGGCTATATTATATTCGGCAACCGCCATTCAAACCATACTTTTAGCAAGCAACCCTATGTCGTATTCGCAATTATACAGCGCTCATTTTTATGTAAGATTTAATTATTAAATATGTGGGTGAAAGAAACTAGAACAATATAAATTAATACACTTTTTTATACCTATGGTTACGCCGGGAAAATAATAGGTAACCCAACGTTTGCATTTTTCTACAGGCGTTATACTGTCGTTTATTAATTAAACTCGTACGTGAATTTTTAAATAAAAATAAACGTTTTCATTTCGAATTAAATATAGAATTTCCAGGATTTTTCTGGCAACCTTTTCGTGATTGTTTTTATAATATAATATTTGTTGTTTTTATAATATAATATACTTTATATTTATTTTATACTAAAATATAAAGTAATTTTCAACCATTAATAAGATGGTTGAAGTTAATGTCTAGTTCGCATCCCCTACTAATATTAAGTTTAAAAGCCACATGTATACGGGCGGAAGGCACTGTTGTTGTCGTAATTGTAGATTAAAACATTTTAAAAATAATATAATGATTAATTTTATCCTCATAACTTATAACTACTTTCGATTTTGAATTCATTCCATTCTACATTTTAAGAGCATAAAAGAACATCGGAAAATAATGTTACTAATAAAGAAACTAAAGAGAAAACGCACTACAAAAATACCATTCCAGAAGTATTCCAGCTCCTAAATGCTTTTAAAGTTTAAATCCATGAATAAACAGAGAGGACAGTGCTGAGAATAATAAAAAATAGGAATAAATAAACATAAACAGACTGTAAGTGGCTAACTTTAAACATCGGCATCGTGCGAAAAAATCTCGGGCATTGTTTTTAAAGAAAATTATTTCCGTTCGAGCATTCGAGACGGGAAATTTCGCGGTATTTACCTCGAATGATAAAAATGTTAAGTTATTTTTAACTTAACCCTACCCGTATATGTCATTACAGCTTTACAATTTCTACGGAAATAAATGAAAGTTACATTGAAACATTACGTTTGAACATTTTTTTTTCAATCAAATGTTTATTCAAATCAAACATTTTTTTATTATAAATAAATATATAACACGTGGTTCAATAAGTCCCGAGACTAAGTACTAAAAAAAGGTCTTTTTTATAAAATTAATTTTTATTCATCAACATAGTCTCCTCCAAGAGCGATACAGTCCCTCCAACGCTTTTCTAACTTTTCTATCCCATGTGTGTAGAACGATTTGTCTTTGGCTTCAAAATAAGCCTCCGTTGCTGCGATAACTCCACTATTTGAATCAAATTTCTTACCCTGAAGCATTTTTTTGAGGTCTGCAAACAGCCAGTAATCGCTGGGGGCCAAGTCTGGCGAATAAGGGGGATGAGGAAGCAATTCGAAGCCCAATTCGTTAATTTTGGCCATCGTTCTCACGGACTTGTGACAAGGCGCGTTGTCCTGGTGAAACACCACTTTCTTTTTGTTCATGTGAGGCCGTTTATCCGCAATTTCGTACTTCAATCGCTCCAATAAGCACATTTAATAGTCACTATTTATATTTTGCCCCTTTTCAAGGTAGTCGATGAAAAGTATTCCATGCGCATCCCAAAATATAGACGCTATAACCTTACCGGCCGATTTCTGAGTCTTTGGACGCTTCGGGCGGCTTTTACCAGCCGCTCTCCACTCCGCTGCCTGCCGATTGGATTCCGGAGTGAAATGGTATATCCAGGTTTCATCCATTGTTACATACCGACGAAAAAAATCCTTTTTATTATGATTCATCAGCGCCAAACATCGCTCTGAATCATTGATACGTTGTTCCTTTTGATTAGTTGTAAGCAAACGCGGCACCCACTTAGAAAAAAGCTTTTTCATGGCTAAATTTTTATGTAAAATAGTGAAAACACTACCAGCTGAAATCTTCACTATCTCGGCTATCTCTCGCACTTTTACCTTCCGATCTTCCAATACGATTTTGAGGACTTGTTTAATATTTTGTTGAGTCACTGCTTCATTTGGACGACCTGAGCGTTCCCCATCATTGGTGTCCATGCGACCGCGTTTGAAGTCGGCATACCACCGACAAATGGTTGCTTTAGAGGGAGCTGATCCTGCATAACATTTTATAAGCCGTTGCTGTACTTCAACGGTATTTTTTCCCATTAAAAAACAATGTTTTATCAACACGCGAAACTCGTTTTTTTCCATTGTATCGAAATCACAACCGTAGCGTCACTTAAATGTTTCAAAATCAATAATTTTATTGTTCCATTTTTAAAAATTTGACACATATTCTTGTATTGATAGCCAGTACTTTTTAAAAATCAAAAGAGTTTTTAATATATGCGCCATTTCCAGGTTAGTCTCGGGACTTATTGAACGATCTAGTATATATCACGGTCGTCTGTTTCTATAGTAAGCAACTTAATGCTATAGGTAGGTGTTATAGGTAACAGCCGGCAGATAGATATAGCTATATACTTTTTTTTTGATAAATATACATAGAAATGCGGGAATCGAACCCGCAACCCGCTGAGCAGAAGACTGGGCCACTACAAACTGCGCCAACGAGCTAGTCGAAATTGTAAAATTAATTTTAAGAAAATGTTAATATCAAATGTAACGACAAAAGAAAATTCCAAAAAAGCATAAATATCTACGAAATTCTTTGATAAACTGTCAACAAAACTTGATAAGAAGCTAAACAAGTAATTTCTTAATTAAGAATTCGAAGGACTTGTGCCTTAGGGTTTTTATTGAAGCTACTTAAAGGGAGCACCGCTAAGAGGATTAGTGGGAAAGTTTCGAGTTTAACAAGAAATTAATACGACGAAATGTTTACGTAAGTTTTGAAAAGAACAATATAAATATGTTTCTGTACATTTGCATTCATAATTATTTTGATATACATTAAGTAATAATATAACATAATTACAACTTAAATAATTGTATTGATTATAATGAATTAGATCAATAATTTCGAATTATTTATATGGGTATTATTAACAGGTATCAATTATAATGTCGATAATTGATATACATGTATGAGTTTTTGTATTTATTACTTTCCTGATGGATATATTTTCACGTAGTAAGCTCATGGACGTTTTCATTATATTTCAAAGTATATTTAAAAACCCCTTCAAAATAGTCGAAATGAACACACAAATGATAGACCAAGAGTCAAGATAAAATGGCTCAGGTTGTTAGCGAACGTCTGAGTGCATCTTAAGATTCTTATATGAGGGTGAAGGAACGGTAAACATTGAACTCACCTAAGGGTCTGTCGGGATCGTGACGGCGGCTACAGCACTTGTTACCCATGGCGCGGCCCGCCCGCTACGCCGCGCCAAGCCGCTTCTGTAAACACGAAATACATAATTATACAATTAATGAATGACGATGTCATACAGCACACTCAATTTGCACTGAATTAACTCTAAGATAACACCTTAATTTATTGATATTTATTTAACAAGACTTATAACTTAATGGTTATAACATTTCTATATTCCACAGGATGAATTGTATGGAAATAGAAAGTTTCCTAAATAGTAAGTGAACCTTAACAAATATTTGTCGAAATAAGATCAACTATATATCTTTTGTCATAAAATGCTTAAAAACTGTTAAATTCTCGTTGACGAATAAATTTTCAATCAAGTCACATCAGTCTTTCCTTCTTTCTTTCCCTCTCGTTTTATTTTAATTTAAATGCAATTTAAATTCTATTTAGAACAGCCAAGTAAAAGAATCTATACATTAATACGATATCTCAATAATAAACGCGTTATCATCGTTACTGGGCACGTGTTTTAATTTCAAGGTTTCCTAATTTGATTTGTTCCAACAATATTCATTTTATTATACTGTAAAATTATCATTAAAAAAGTAAAACTTTTTTTTACTTTTGTTTTTATTTTATAATTTTATTAATTATTGTTTTTTTTTTCGTACCAACGACGCTGCTGCTCGTCTTCGGCCTGTGTATTTCAAAGCCAAAAGTTTAGTTATCCCGTCATCGGTCGGCTTTTTAAGTTCCGAGGTATAAGTCGAACTGTGTTATCCTTTAGTCGTCTCTTGCGACACCCACGGGAATTTTTTTCAAGCAGAGATGTAAATTGTAATTAGGAAACCACAATGTGTTAGGGAAAACATTGAGAGCAAGAGATGAACGACTATCTCTAATATCTGGTCTTGAATTTAAAACTACATAATTATATGGAAACGTGTCTGTCTTATATAGGATTGTTTTACTTGATAAAGTGTATTGTAGCCAACTTCTGTTGCAATTTAGAATTATAACAATACGTATTATAAAAGTTAATAAAGAGCAGACATATTTTCAAAATTTTGTTTTATTTTAGATAAATATCAATACCTACAGCGAAATAACTACTAGCTCTATACTACTCTTAAAAACACACTGTGAAGATTAAACAAAAAACATTTTCTAACATATTCTATTCCTTAGTACCAATGATGAATCAAAATGAAATGATGGTCGGGCATACGGAGAAATCAGCGATAAGCAGGTCGAAAGTAAGTAGTGGGTATTCGTGCATTCTGGATCAACCTTCGGTTGATCCAGAATACACGAATACGACATGGCTCCTCGGCAAAAAAAAAAACATCAAAAAGATAGAATTAGGAAATTACAAATCTTGTCTTTTTAATAAAAATATTCAACATCATAGTATGTATAGGTTTAGATCAATTAAACACACAATATTTACTCAGGAAATCAATAAAACTTCTTTGTCATACCAAGATAGCAAGCGCTACATATTACCAAACCAAGTCGATACATTGGCGTGGGGTCATTACAAATTAAGAAAAGTATAATAGGTACATAGTTTATTTTTATTTGTTTTCTTATATTTGTGGTTTTATTGTAAATAACTTTTAAATTTTTAAAACATGTTTATCTTTCTTTTTGTATTCTAATGTAATAAAATCAATCCTTTACTTACTTGAATTTTTGTTGTCATAAGTGTAATATTTTCAGAATGTATATATTTTTAAATTGTTTTTAGATATAATAAATTTGTTTTCTTACCTCCATTGTATTATTGTAATGTTTAGTTTAAGAATCAATAAAACAGTTTTAAAAAGTAAAAAATGATTATTGTTTTCTTGTACCTCGTCTAATCCACACGTAAGGAAAAATGAAACATTTTATTCATCCATTCACTGCAATAGTTGCGGGACCTAGTGGTTGTGGAAAATCAAATTTTGTTACAAAATTTATTAATAATATGGAAGAAATATGTAACACATCTTTTTCCCAAGTAACATGGTGCTTTGATGAGTTGCAACCCTTATACAATTTAAAAAATGTTAACTACTTTCAAGGATTACCTGACTTAAGTATGTTTGATGGTAAAGAGGCCAATTTGATTATAATAGATGATCTGATGAGAGAATCTGATGGTCGCATTGTAGATATATTTACAAAGGGTAGTCATCATAGAAATTTAAGCGTATTTTATATAACTCAAAATCTGTTTCATCAAGGAAAAGGTCAGAGAGATATTTCCTTAAATTCGAACTATATAATTTATTTTAAGAATCCTCGTGATAAAACACAAATTCGATATTTAGCTCGTCAAGTTTCACCAGATAATGTAAAATTTGTACAAGAAGCTTATAAAGATGCAACGACAGAGGCACATGGTTATTTAATGATAGATCTCAAACAAAATACTAATGACATGTATCGTTTTAAGACGAATATCTTCCCAACTGACAAAAACTGTTCAGTTTATGTACCGAAAAGAGGGTTTAAATACGACAAGAACCAACAAAGTTCTATCATTTACAAATAATGTCTGGAGCCTTAAAGACACATAAAGAACTGCTCATCGCATTGCAAACTTTAAAACCAAAACATCAAAAAGCTTTATTAAAATCATGTGATGAAGATGAAATAAATTGCATATGTGAGTGTATTCATAATGTGCTACAAGGCAAAGTCCCAATAAAAGAAAAGGATAAAAATTTTTTAAAACAATATATAACATTACTCCGCAAGCTTGTTCGTAAAACTACAACCAAAGTTAGAAAAAATATAATTGTTCAAAAAGGTGGTGCATTTCTACCTATTATTTTAGGTTCTATATTAAGTGGATTAGTTAGTGGTCTTATTTAAAATGGAACACACTAAGAAAATGTTACTGGTGGAACCAAGTTTGATTGATAAAATAAATGAAAGGAACGCGAGTCACGAAAATCCTAAATCTCGATTAGATACAGAAATGCAAAATATTCTTAAAAGTAACGATGACGACAGAAAAAAATGGATTTTATACTTACAAACATTACAAAGATATTTGCACTTTACCAGAGAAGATCGTCAATCTTATCAACTTCCAATAATAACCTCAAATATGGATTCATCTGAAACACTTTTGAAAAAAGAACAATATGATAAAAGTAGTGATTCATACACCAAAGATCCTATTGTCGACCACACATGGAATGAAGAAGTTGTACACAAAGAAAGTGACACAGTTCAAAATAAAACTATATACTCAAAAAAGCAAATATTAAGTTTAATACCTAAATCGTACATTAAAAAAGGTGAGTCATTATTAGATTTCCTATTAACAAATCAGAACAAAGTACACTGGAATGATGATGGTACAGTACTCGTGGATAATAACAAAATAAGTGGGAGTAATATTGTAGATTTAGTTAATGATTCATTAAGACCATTAAAAAAAAGTGATCCAATAGGATGGGAAAAATTTGCTAAAGCTTTGAAGGATCTAAAAGTCCCACTCACTTATATTGGTAATCCTAAGAGAAGCGACTATATTAATCAACTTCGGTTAAAAAGTTTTGAAGAAATATCTGGTGACGAGGAATATTCTACACCTACATCCGAAAAAAAGTATATTAGAAAATTAAAGAAGAAAATCGATTGGGAAAAATGGACCCCCTACTAGAAATTCACAAAATTTATTATGATGCATCACACCCTGCTGGTTATAGCAGTATTGAAAAACTTGCAAAAGCTATGACAGGAAAAATGAAAAAAAATGAAGTCAAGCAATGGTTACAATCACAAGAAACGTACACACTTCACAAACCGGTTTACAAAAAGTTTCCTCGAAACAAATATATTTTATCTGACCTTAATAAACTATGGCAAGCAGATTTGAGTGACATGCGAACATATAGTAAATATAATGATGGTTATAACTATATATTGTGTGTTATTGATGTATTTAGTAAGTATGCTTATGCTAGACCTATGAAAAATAAAAATTCTTTAACAATCAAAAAATGTTTTGAGAGTATTTTTGAGGAAGCTCATACAATTCCTACCCACATACAGTCTGATAAGGGTACTGAGTTTGTTTCCAAAGATGTTCGTCAATATTTTAAGAGTAATCATATTAATTATTATACAACAAATAATCCTGATATTAAGGCCAGCATTGTAGAAAGATTTCAAAGAACACTCAAGTCAAAAATGTGGCGCTATTTTACACATAAAAATACGTATAGATATATAGATATTTTACAAGATTTGTTATATGCATATAACCATAGTTTTCATTCAAGTATTAAAATGCCTCCATGTGACGTAAGTTCTGGTAACATTATGACTGTTTGGAATAATTTGTATGTTCGAGAAAATGAAAGATCTCTACGAGATATCTCATTACCAAAGTTTCACGTCGGTGACTATGTTAGAATCACAAAATACAAACATATATTCCAGAAGGGATACGAATCTAACTGGAGTGATGAAATTTTTATTGTTTCAACTGTAATCCCTAGATCACCTTGGGTTGTGTACACCTTAAAAGATTTACAAAACGAAGTTATAGAAGGTACTTTTTATGAAAGAGAATTACAAAAAGTTACTCCACCTAACCCCACTTCAGACTACAAAATAGATAAAATAATAACGTCTCGATATTCTGGTAGCAGAAGGCAAGTGCTTGTCAAGTGGAAAGGTTATCCTGATAAATTTAATAGTTGGGTTTTGGCATCACATTTAAAACAGATATAATGAAAGGAAGTTTTTATTTAACATTACCAAGCAACAGTTCAATAGAATATTTTCCAGATAATATGACAACAAAGTTTTCTACTAAATTACCGAAATCAATCAAATTAGAGGGGGAATGGGTTGTTGGTGTTGTTGAATTTCAGTACCCGTGTACAATGTTCACTGTTCAAGAACATGAAAATATAGTTTATATTAATAAGAATATGTTAATGCCAAATGAAAAATATCCTTCTATTGTTTACTATAAAAAACATATCCCCGCTACTAACTATGACAATATTAATCACATTTTGAAAGCTTTAAATAATATGAGAGAAAATATAACCTTTCGATACGATGAGATATCTAAGTTCGTATCTGTGACAATTGCAGATGATTCAATAAAGTCCTTGACATTATCACATAAGTTATGTATTCAATTAGGGTTTGAACCTAATAAAAATTTGGTAGAAAAGACGTTTGGAAAACGACCTGCAAACTTACATCTGGGATTACCGTCACAACTGTTTGTTTATTGTGATATAGTGGAACCACAGATCGTTGGAGATGTTATGACCTCTTTACTTAGAATTATACCACTAGATCCTTCAAAATACATATATGGTGCAAATAAAATGCATGTGTTTTCCCCTCCTCACTACATATCAGTTATGCGCAGAGAATTCGATACAATTGAAATAGATATAAGATCAAGCACTGGTCAAAAAATACCATTCCAGTTTGGAACAGTGTGTATTAAACTACATTTTAGAAAGTTATAATGTATCCTCACAGTAACATAAATTGTCCATACGAAAATTATTATACTCATCAAGCTGGTTCTGGAATAGGAGTCATATACAAAGGAGTTCCTTATCAACGTGGTCATGGCATTGGGAACTTTTTGGGAGGGTTATTTCGATCTGTTTTACCTTTGCTTTCAAGCGGTGCTAAAGCCATAGGAAAGGAAGCTTTGAGCGCGGGTGTTGGAATTCTCTCTGATATGACAAGAGCACGACCCATGGATGAATCAATAAAGTCACGACTTAAGGAAATTAGTTCAAATTTGAAAAGAAGAGCTGATCAAAAAATTGATAAATTAAACATGTCTGGTACAGGCTATATAACTAAAAGAAAATGTCTTGGGACGGTCATTCCTTCATCGAACGGTAAAGGAAAAGGTGTTAAGAAAAGAAAATCAACTCGTCAATATCAAGGAGATATATTTACATAAATTGTAAAACAATGTCTTTCTTACATAGTCACTCTTGTGAATGTATAAAATCTGAATTAGATTTGTTTGCTTTACCATCAACACAAACAAGCATAGAAAGTGGAATGTGGGTGCAATATAAACCAATATCATCTTTAGCTGACGATGGTCCTATAGAATTTCAAGTCCCTGGAACTGGTGATGACTATATAGACTTATCTCATACACTGATTCAATTAAAAGCAAAAATATTAAATGAGGATTCTTCAAAACTGGCTGCTTCAACTGTTGTGGCACCTGTAAATAATTGGCTTCATTCAGTTTTTACTCAACTCGATGTTTATTTAAACCAAAAATTAGTTTCACCTCCAAACAATACATATGCTTATCGAGCTTACATTAAAACTCTTTTGAATTATTCATCTGAGGCAAAACAATCTCATTTAACGTGTAGCCTTTGGTATGAAGATACAGCTGGTAAAATGGATTCAACCGAAGAAAAAAATTCAGGTTTTACTAAAAGACAGCAATTAGTTTCAGAAAGTAAGGAAGTTGAAATGATAGGACATCTTCATGGTGACATATTCAATCAAGAAAAATTTTTAATTAATGGCGTTGAGATGAGTATTAAATTGGTAAGATCACGTGAAACATTTAACCTGATGGCTCCAACAGACGATGTTAAATACAAAATAAACATTACAGATGCGACTCTCCTTGTTAGAAGGACAAAAATTAACCCCTCTGTCTTACTTGCCCATCAAAAAGTCTTAGCCACCACAACTGCAAAATATCCCATAACTCGAGCTGAAGTAAAAGTTCTAACGATACCGTCAGGGGTCCAGGGTAAGACATTAGACAATATCTTTTTGGGTCAAGTACCTAAGAGATGTATAGTTGGATTTGTAAATAATGCAGCATTTAATGGTTGTTTGTCTAAAAATCCGTTTAATTTTGAGAACTATAAAATGAATTCCTTTTGTTTATATATTGATGGTCAGCAAATACCTTCATACCTGGTAATAATATTTTCACTGCAACCTATCATACATTATTCTCAGGAACAGGGATACATTTTCTTAACGAAGGTAATGGGATATCTCACGATAAGTATTCAAAAGGTTATTGTTTGCTAGCATTTGATCTCACACCTGATTTATCAGCCAATTCATTTAGTCATTGGAATCTAATTAGACATGGTAGTGTTAGATTAGAAGTTCGCTTTGAATCTGCTCTGACTCAAACGATCAATTGCGTTGTTTATGCAGAATTTGATAATGTCATTGAAATAGATAAAAATCGTAATGTAACCGTTGACTATAGTAGCTAAGAGAATGAATATTGTATTTCCTTTCTAATTATTATTAAGTTCTCACTCTGTAATATGTGTTATTGTGTAAGTAAATGATTATTTTTAAGTTTTCTTTGCGAACCGTTAGAGTTAGCACAAAACGGGTGAGTGCAATCGATTTAGATGACCCCATAACCTTTTTTTTTTTTTTTTTTTAGGCGAGGAGCCATATCGTATTCGTGTAGAATGCACGAATATCCACTACTAAAGTATCTGATGCTACAACATTAATCAAGTTCATATCAATTCGGACTGTTATCACAATATCAACAACAAGTTCCCACGACTCTTTCCGATAACAGTAATACGTGATCCGGAATATCGTAACGATAGACAGTGATTTATGTATCGATCTCGACATTTTGTCAGAGGGTTTAGCGTTGAAAAGGTCGTGATTTGTAATATAGTAAAGGTTTTAACATAAGTTCAATACTAGTTTTTATGTGATAAGACTCTTATAAGAATATGATTTATAGGCAACACTTGTTTACTATGTTTGTTCACCATTTTGAGTTCCTTACATTTCGGCACTGTTGATAGCGACATGGTCATGAAAACAAGACCACATAGTTTATCTTTTACAATATATAAATCATAGTCTTATTAGTGATATTGAAAGTATAAAAACTAAAACGTGTATAAGACTTTTAAGAATTAGGTATGTAAGTTTCAGTAACCCGACTCCCTCTTTTAAACAGTCTCCCACGTCACCAATATTAAAAAAATGTAACATACACATACATACTGAAAAAGAAATTAAATCTATAGGATAATAATTATAGGATTATTTACTTTTATACTTATAACGAAATTCATAATAGTTTGTAGAATGAGATACTATCACATTACCGGTGATAGGGGTTCTTGGATTAGGTACTTGTCATGTTATATATATTCAGCATTAGTTATGAATTCCTCTATTACGATGGAAATTGCTTACCTACCTTGTTGAATATTGTGTACTGCTTATATCTCTTGTTAATATAAACTATAATAAAATAGTAAGCTATTTAAAACGTGATTTAGCTCGTACATACTGCATTGAAGTTTAGTCAATAAGTTCTGAACGTGAGAAGCATTTTATACATCGTTCGTGCTTCAATATTTTAAACATGTATATTAATCTTCAAAGTATGTAATTTAATGTCAAATTCTGATATGATGAAATATGTTGTAAATTATTCAACAGTAACGTCAATTTATTTTTGTATTTGAATATTAAATTTATATTATAATCATTATAACTAAACAATTTATACTATACTAATATGATATAACAGTTGACTGTTCTTAAGGTAGATGAGTTTTCCCAACTTAATTATTTTGGTTGACAGCCGGCTAATATATATATATATATATATATATATATATATATTACTTTAATATGCTAACGGATGTAATATAAAAAATATCAATATATCTCAGTGTAAAACCGTGACGAATATCTAAAAATCTATTTGAAAGGTAACCCTTTAAAAATATGCATTTTAACAATTTTGAGTTATAAATATTTTAAGTATACAAAAAATCACAACATCGATATAGCACTTAGATATTAGTTTAATTTGAATAAACCTTATAATTTTTATACGTAAATTTTTGAGTGGTAAATATTAAGTTTAGGCCTCCTATTATGAAATATTCAAGAGAGAATTCAATTTAAAGAGTTCCCAGAATAGCTCAGTAACCCCGTTAAATCAATGTCAATTGACTATCTGTCTATATAAATAAAAATGCATCGTTAAAATGTACGTCCGTGCATAACACCCGTGCGACTGCACAAAAAAAGAGACAGAAAATTAAAAAAAAAATCAAAATATATAAAAATAAAAAAAAACAAAAATAATATAATTATGTGTAATCTGATGTCTAAATATTTATGAAAAAAATATATAATGCTACGAAGCTCCGTCGGATCAGCTAGTATACGTATAAATTAAATGTCCTCGATTTCCGTGTCGTCGCAGTCATCAACGTTTATAATCCACTTAACCGTTTCTATTGATATTCCATGTATGTTGATCACGCTTTTTACACAACAAAAGAACTAAACGCATTACTGGATAACAAACTCTATTATGGACGATACGAAGAAAGCCCGTTTATAGAACACGTTACTTGAATTTTGAATAGAATCTTTATTTACAGGGTATTCATATTCTTACGGGAAATGTACTTGTTACGTTTTGAATTACATTGGGACTAAATGGAAACTAATATTAAACTTACCTAGGTATGCGTAAAATAAAATGGTAACAAGACAAATTCACATTCAGCCTCTAACATCCCATTGCTAGGCATAAGCCTCTTTCTTAATTTAGGGGAAGGATTGGAGCTTAATGCACCACGCTGCTCCGCTGCGGTATGGCAGATATGTTCCATAGTATAAGTAACGATCGGTATCAGGTATTCATGATAACAACCAGGACCGACAGCTTAACGTGCTCTCGGGGGCACGGTGCGCAAACCGTCGGTGTTTTAGGCGACTAATCGCACCACTACACCAGAACGGTTGTTAACAAAACAAATTCTGCGCACCCAATGTTTTTTTTAATGGCAAGTTTAAATAATATCTATATATATAAAAATGAATGTTGCTAAGTGTATAAACTCGAGAATGGCTCGACCAATTCGGCTAATTTATTTTTTTGTATGTTCCTTAACGCCCACGGAAGGTTTTAATACTAAAAAAAAATTAATAAGTATTAATTTTTAATTTATTATTTACTTTAGGCAGAATGAAATCTTTCCGGGCAGCTAATTAGATTAATATAGATAGAATTTTGACGTTAGCTTCATACAATTATGTCGAAAACCTATAGCTAGTAAACAAAACCAGAGATAGAATATTTATATCTGTTCGTAAGTAATTGAGTAAGAAGTAAAAAGATTTTGTATACAAAACTACTATTGTGACCAAAATAATATTTAAAACATTTTTCTGTCACTTTGTGAACGCCTACATATTATTAAAATGGTTATGTTGAAATTTAAGATAATTATATATAAGATTATAAATAATTCCGTCTGTAACACCCCACTGCTGGGCATAGGCCTCTTTCTTAATTTAGGGGAAGGATTGGAGCTTAATGCACCACGCTGCTCCGCTGCGGTATGGCAGATATGTTCCATAGTATAAATAACGATCGGTATCAGGTATTCATGATAACAACCAGGACCGACAGCTTAACGTGCTCTCGGGGGCACGGTGCGCAAACCGTCGGTGTTTTAGGCGACTAATCGCACCACTACACCAGAACGGTTGTTAACAAAACACATTCTGCGCACCCAATGTTTTTTTTAATGGCAAGTTTAAATAATATCTATATATATAAAAATGAATGTTGCTAAGTGTATAAACTCGAGAATGGCTCGACCAATTCGGCTAATTTATTTTTTTGTATGTTCCTTAACGCCCACGGAAGGTTTTAATACTAAAAAAAAATTAATAAGTATTAATTTTTAATTTATTATTTACTTTAGGCAGAATGAAATCTTTCCGGGCAGCTAATTAGATTAATAAAGATAGAATTTTGACGTTAGCTTCATACAATTATGTCGAAAACCTATTGCTAGTAAACAAAACCAGAGATAGAATATTTATATCTGTTCGTAAGTAATTTAGTTAGAGTAAGAAGTAAAAAGATTTTGTATACAAAACTACTATTGTGACCAAAATAATATTTAAAACATATTTCTGTCACTTTGTGAACGCCTACATATTATTAAAATGGTTATGTTGAAATTTAAGATAATTATATATAAGATTATAAATAATTCCGTCTGTAACACCCCACTGCTGGGCATAGGCCTCTTTCCCCATGTAGGAGGATATAATAATATAAAAGTGGTTATAATTTAGACTATAACTTGACACAATTATTCATACAAACAAATTATTAACCAAAGAAAAAATAAAGTCAATACCTTGAGAATTTATAATTCTGATAGAACATTAAAAAAATGGAAAATTCCAGCCCATATTTCAGCCCTTTATCAAACTGAGTTTTAGTACAAAGTTTTTAAACAATTTGTCGGCCTAAAAGTATAACGAATTGTTAGTAGGTAACAAAAGAAAACGAATATGAGAAATTTTCGGTATATTTTTGTAGTAAATCTCTGTATGATGGAAAACGCACCAGTTTCCTCGGGTCCTGCAAAGTTTCAATGCCAATATATCTTGAAGTTCGTAGACTGATCGTTAAAAGTGACATTCAAAATATAAGAACATATTTTACTGGCCGTTATCCAAACTTGCATATTAGTTTTAGAAAACTGATACCAAATTAACGATTATTTGTTACTAGATGACCCGGTGAACTTCGTCACCTACGTATCTTTGTGAAAATTATGGACAAAAGACTTTCTGAACGCACCTATAAATATTTGACAACCAAGTGATAATATTTTTAACGAGACATCAAGATGTTTTACAGCTAGAAACATTTTTTATTGATAAATTAAATTGTCGTTTTTAATATTTTCCGTTACTTTTTATGCATGTTTCTCACCGTTTAAATCTTTCCAGAATATCCACAAATGTGTTAAAGTCAAAATTAGCGAAACCAGTCCAGCCATTCTTGAATTTTAGCGAGTCAAACGAACAGCAGTAGATTTTTATTTAAACATATATAAAATAAATAATAAATAATGTATACTAAGCATTACTGTACGAAATCGACACTAAATTTTAATGTAGTTCCTTATCATTAAATGCTAAAATTGTAGTAAGTAAAAATGTATCAGTCTGTTTTCATCTTATTTATTCTAGGTAACAATAATAGGTAAATATCAAAAACAGATGAGCGGCCATCAGTTGATAAGTGATCTGATGGTCAATCCCTATTAACATACCATTGTCAATGTGCTCTCAACCATTAAATGCATTAATGCTTTTTGTAGATGTCATTAAATTTTCTGATTCACATGAACTTAAAACAAAGGCAAATAAGTATTTGGATTTTGGTTTAAATTTATGTAAGAATATCTTATTCAAATGGACTCAAACAAAATTCCATTGTTAATTTATTATTCACCATTTTTTTTTTTGTCAAACATTTATAAGTGTTTCCAAGGATACATTACCAATTGTTTGTAATATTTACTGATTTTAAACTATTTATTTAACATTAAAATAAGGAAAAATAATTCTTAGGTATCTGCATCAGCAGTTTTACTCCTGATAAATTATATTCTAGTCCTTTTCTTAATTAGAGTTGAGATCTTGCATTACCGTAAGATATAATAATTTTGTTTTTATTAGATTGTAATATATTGCTTTTTACGAGACACTAAGTTGTTTAACTCATAAGCCATACGAACCACAAATCAATAGTAAACCATTGTGAAAGCAATATTGAAAATAAAAGTTTTGTTGTTGTTATTCTTAATATTGACAAGTGTACTAACTAATGACATTGCAAACTCCAAAATTAAAGGAGACTCTTGAACCAAATTCGTGAAGAAAGTGAAGGTGCCGGCAGTGCGGGGGACGGACGCCCCAACGACCTGTTGCCTTCAATCAATAACATCAACGCAATACTGCTCATACATAAACCCCCTTTCGACCAAACGTTCGGCGTGCATCCAAATCCCTTCACAAATTCCCAAGCTACAAAACAAAAATGCGATGAATTTTATTATTAAAAAAAAAAACAGATTCATTGCGCAACAATAGCTATTATTAATTTTAAAGAAAAGAAATTAAAGAACAAAGACTACTTAGTTCAGATGGAAACAATGTGAATGTAAATACCTCTCATTTTAAATGAAAAATAATATAAGCTGCATAATATTTCCAATGGTACTTAAGAGTGTTATAAAAAGGGCTATATGAGAGTCTGGTCAAACAGTCACAATTGAGATAAGAGAAGTAATCAATACACAAATATTGAGTGAATGATTATAGGTTCGATCCGAACCTTGTGATATTGGAAAACGATTTATCGTGAGTATAAATATTAATGCACTATTTTACAGATTTTTATTAAGTATAAAATATCTGCTCGTCGCGCATGTACCGATAGCGGTCAATAACCTGGTGGGCGGAATCTTGAACTTGAACTAGATCGCATATATGAAAACATTAAATTTTATCCTAAATTCAATGCCTACAAACAAATAATATTTACTCAATTACTTTGACAAAACAAGATAAACGTTTTAAATTAAGACATACAAGGCGATAATGAAACAACTATCAAAATTATTGGAAAACATAAATAAGAATGTATAGTACATATTAAATGTAATGATTAATTAAATCGTTTGTCATTGATAAGATTTACAACTTGTACAGAAAGAGGTACGACAGCTAAAACTTGAGAACGGTTTCCAATCTTGTGGCGTATTCTCTTACAAGCCATCTGACTTCTTCACCGTTTTATCACGATTTAAACCACAAGATGAGGAAGTAACTTGATCGATCACATGGCGATATTCTAAAGTTCAATTAACAACCATCTAACAACTATCAACTAATAAGATACATAATGTTAAGCAAACAAGTCCTATGTTTCATGAAACAATACCTAATTGTAATTTTGTGTCGAATGTAATGACGATAAGGTAAAAACCTAAACTTGTAAATGACGAATAAAAGAATGTGTTTGATATAGATAATTAACAGTTCAGATAAACGATTTGTTTAGAGCCAATAGCATTTAAATAAACGTACATGTATATAGCTGACACAATGATAAGAAAGGAAACATTACAAAATATGATTATATTAATATATATTATATCAAAACCGAATTCAACTCGAGAACAGTGCAATTCTTTCTCCAGACGAATTATCAAATACGAAGGACTATCGAGTTTTAACAATTAAAAACAAAATGAATAGACACTCAGACGGTTGTACAAATGGAGGAATAACATCGCTTTAGCGTGTACGTTAGTGAGTCCCCACACGTCGGTTCTGTTGAACTTGACAATGATTTGTATTTAGAGGACGTCGGCCGGTCGTCAGGCGCAGCTACGGACGAGACAATGGCTGCTCTAAACGCTGTTATGATTAACGTACTCACATCCACGGGAGCTTCGCTTTCATGTGAAATATACTGCATAATTAAGAAGACGCGGCAATAACAAAACAGGAATAATTATAAAAGGAGACATGAAAAATAAAAAGTGATATAACTTTGTATATCAATATCTGTTAGTGGATTAAGGAGAAGGTTTTGTTTCTAGGTAACGCTTTTAACCTATTGATTCAAAATTTTCACGAAATCGTAAGTATCCCCAATTAAAGGAGTTTAACTATATCAGTATTGAAGACTTGATTTCTCTTGAACAAAACATCGTGCTTCTTTAACTTAAATTTAATATTTTGTAATGAGAAAATATAATATATTACCTTTATTTATTATTTTCTTACCCAAGTCGTCTATAAGCATCAACATTATTATAATATATATATATATATATTTTATTGTCAATTTATTTGCAAGAATGCTTTCGGGTCACGGTTATGATGTTCTAAATAACTTATATTACTTTTCATAAAACAGTATTTTACATTAATATGGATAAGCATGCTATTAAAAGTATACCCACAAGCAGTTCAATGTTGCAGCAACAATTAGTGTCATCACATCTAAGATTGTTAGAGATTAAGTAATAAAGAGTAAACCATCGGTGCGAAAACATATAAATCTCAGGATATAATTGCTTTGGAAAATAAATTTGTGCTCATGAGAAAAATCCAGACGCGAAAGTAATTTCGTATTTAATTGCCGAAACTTTCCACATATTGAAGCACAAATGTTTCGTTGTAATTAAGTCTACGTCATTTTCTTTCTTAGAATAAAATACATCTTCATATTATTCACATTGTTTCACAGAATAAAATTAAACCATGAATGGGGTGTAATAAATGTAATAAAAAGCTAAAAAATCACATAATGCAAAGTTAATTCTTGAACTTGAAGATTTGACGTAATTAAGCTGTAAACTTCTGTGAATATCATAGGATTGACCAGACCTGTAACATTATCCATCGAGGTAAAGCCGACGGAGCGCTGAACGCAAGCTATGATAAACTAGGAAGGTTTCCCAGGAAAACGACCGCTGATTATGCAGGAAACGTCGAGTTACAAGTGTTTGGTACCAAGATTATAATAAGCCTTGTTAAAATGCTGTACACGCTTCGATGGAACTCTAGAGGCATCACGAGACGTTTCCCGCCGGAAACCGTTGCTATAAGATTCTTATTAAAGCATACATCATGTATTGAACGTTGAAAAATGTAATAAATGTGTTTGTTACTGTTTTATTCATTGTTGTAAATAAGAAACGTTAATCATTCTTACTTTGTAAAACCATATTTGTTACGACTTTAGTGGGTAATATTTTTAAATTTTACGCTTCAGTCTTTAATATCTCACTACTGGGCATAGGCCTCTTCCCCCATGGAGGAGAAGGATCAGAGCTTAATCCACCACGCTGCTCCAATGCGGTTTGGCGGATATATTCCCTACTATGAGTAACGATCGCTATCAGGTGTACATGATAACAACCGGGACCGACGGCTTATCGTGTCTAACTGACACAACTAAAAGCCATTAAGCAAAGAACTGAACTGATCTAAATTACGCCACTATCCGAATATTGTAAATATAATATATTGTCGATTCGAAACCTATATTTAAATACGTTTCTTAATCTTTCTTATCTACGTCTTCGTAATTTTAGGGAGGAATTTATCGTATCGAAGGGATGAATATTAAATGTTTGACAGTTACGAAACTCATGAACATTTTGTACTGGAAAATTGTTTGCCTTTTATTTTATTTTTTCATCAATTTTCCAATGCTTACTTATATATCTACTTATTATCCTATTCCAGACTAAGAGAAATCCAAAAAATCAAATATCATAAAAATTGGTCCAGTCTTATTGAGCACAGCTTTTCATTACAGCCTATACAGTCCACTGCTGGACATAGGCCTCCACAAGTTTACGCCAAAAAATAACGTGAACTCATGTGTTTTGCCCATAGTCACCACGCTGGGCAGGCGGGTTGGTGACCGCAGTACTGGCTTTGTCGCACCGAAGAGGCTGCTGCCCGTCTTCGGCCTGTGATTTCAAAGCCAGCAGTTGGATTATTATCCCGCCATCGGTCGGCTTCTTAAGTTCCAAGGTGGTTGTGGAACCTTGTTATCCCTTAGTCGCCTCTTACGACACCCACGGGAAGAGAGGGGGTGGCAAAATTCTTTAGTGCCGTAGCCACACAGCACAGCTTATTGAGTTATAAATGGTGTAAGTAACAGGCTTTGTTTTATAACTATGACAGTTTTTTACTACAATATAATTTATTGTCAATTTATATATAACACTCGTAAATATACAAGCTAATAATTTCTCAGAACCTTGATTAAAGTATTTTGATACTTAAAATGTTAAAAACATTATTCATTACAAACGCTCTAAAAACTTTTCGAAACGTGCCGATTAAATTTTTTGTGTACATCAAAAATAAGAAAAAAAAAAATTGAACAAGATTTCGATAGAGTTCAGTAGTCGTTGCGGACGTCGAAACAAAAAAAAAACAGGGAGACCCACTATCTCACGCTCTAAATCATCGCTCCCCCAAGACAAAAATATCTTGGACATTTCCCATTTTAACCCTCTCGTGTACGTAATATCCGCTGACCGAAAGGTCTTAACTTACTTTGTGGTCTATAAACAAGGGAGAAGGTTCCGGTGAGTGAAAATAACCGAGAACTATTTGATATACTAAATTTGCCATTTCCACAAAAAATTTACAAGTGTTTTAGTTAGTATGATTTTTCCTATAGCTCAAATTCC
This sequence comes from Melitaea cinxia, assembly GCF_905220565.1. NCBI lineage: Eukaryota > Metazoa > Arthropoda > Insecta > Lepidoptera > Nymphalidae > Melitaea > Melitaea cinxia. The sequence continues at coordinate 4,645,873 of NC_059407.1, forward strand.
TACTACGTCTTAAGTTATAGACTTGTATTTTGATGTATTCTCAATATCACGGGACAAAAATCTGGGTGTACTGCTTGAGCCGTTAATCTTGTTTATCTCACACTACCAGGGCATAGGGTACATAGAAGGTAACGACAATGTACCCGCATATAAGCTGTTAAACGCAATCTCGTTCCGGCACAAACAAAACCAGTCAATTTATAGCTTTCCACCCCACAAGCACCAGTTATATTAGATTAATAAATAATAGTTCAAAATTTTATCTGTTACATTCATTAGTTGGAGGTACGCTATTTTATTCCAAATTGAAATTATTTTTATAAAATTAAACTTCATTTGAGTTCGATTTATTGAAAGAAATGTTAACGTTTTCCTGTATACATTTTAAAATTTGTTCCGATTTATTTCTTTTATTTTTATAATTGATTTCTTTTAATTACGAGTATAATAAAAATAATACGATATCTCAAACAAAAAAAAAATATCCTTTTTTTGGAAAGAAGATACCCCAAGTTTGGTACTATGATAAGGAAACTAGGACTACTAGGAGCTGATGATGGAATCATAAAGAAATCCTGGGAAACCCTCGAAAATCGTAGTGACGACTAGTGCGTTTGTTAATTTTTTTCGCCTACTTACGATGTACCTATTACGTCTACTTGTCGATGTAATTGAAGTGGATTTTTTTTCGTTTGCGAGCTTACCTATACACAATTACCTATATAGAAATAATTATTGAAAAAATATGTAATTCCTTCTAAGATTTTCTACCGTTTGATGATGTTGTTGTTCTTATTTTATATCGAAAGACACTCGAAACTATCTCGTAGTTCAATCTATACGGAATTTCAAACTGCTTATCGTTGAGTTTTAAGATAGTAAAGAATTTACAGTGAATTTTTAATTCTACATTGCTTTTTGAATAACCAACGAGGTAAAATAAAAACAAAGTCTTTAATTACACTGGCCTCCAAAAATAAAATTGTGCTCTGTACCTTTGACTAGACACATAAGTATTTCGCTGCGTTGAATCCGAAGTAGAGTTCCGTTTGGTCCCTACACTTGTTGTCTAAATTCCAAAAAACCGCGAAAAATGTGCGTTTATGCAAATGAAATATGTTGAACAGTATGTTTTTTAACTAGCACAAATGTGTCTTATCTTCATTGAACTCAAACCCGTAGTTTAAGGAAAAAAATTCGTTAGCACAATTGCAACATTTTATGATTGTTTAGCAATTAAAAGCAGTTTTTTGCAATTTTCTCCAAATTTCTTCGATTCTGAAGAGTCTTCCGGCTCAACCAACTTCAGATTAATTTTTGTTCGCATTTCATTTGTACGATTTTTGCGATTTTTAGAGGTTTTTTGCAATTTACTCCAAATTTAGAGAGCTGACGAACCAAACCAACTTCGGATTTGGATTCATTACATTGAAATACTTAAGAAACATACTTGTGCTGGTTGAAAAATAAATTATTTGTATAAATACATAGTTTTTTTTTTGGAATTTATTCAAAATTAGGGAATAAAGGGACCAAACGGACATCAATCCGAGATGAGTCTAGTCAAAGGTACAGATAATTTTTTTTTGTGGGCCTGTGTTATTAATTTAAAAATTTCAGAAAATATTATTTGGCAAATTATTGGTAAAATATTTACCACGATATGCCTAATAAAGATTAAGTATCAGTAGTTATTGTTTATGACATTGATGTTATTGTAATATTAGTGCCTGTATAATATAATTTAAAACCGTCTTTGATTAGACAAAGTATTGCTGTAAATGAATATGCAATACTATGTTATCAGAACCAATGATTCAGTACTATCAAAATTACACATAATAAAAAAAACTAAAGCTGCAGTTCCATGTAGTGTAGTCCTGTTTTACACGTGTTTAAGTTACGTACACTGAAAAAAAAAAATTAAAATGTAAGTGTATTGTACTTATAGCCTTTAAATTCATGTGTAGAACCCAATGTCGGAGTACCCACATGTCCATATGCTGACATTCCTATACGATTCGGCGGCTATTGAAGTTGTCAATGTAATTTTTAATGTGTTCGACCTACCGCATGTGTACATTTTTTCAATAGACATTTGTCTTATAGTTGAAAAGAAATAGTTTTCTTATCGAAACGACAGAATCAGAGATTACCGAATAAACAAACCGGCACACACAGCTCACCGCTTTCGGTCGCAAACACTGGTATTAATTAGGGTAAGGTGGGGTACAGTGTTACAAAAAAAATAAACTACAATATAGTATCAAAAATATTGTATTAATCAGCATATTTTTGGCAAGGAAATAAACTTTAACAATCTCTCTTTAATTAAAATAACTCAAACATTAACATTATTAGCAACTACTTAATTTAAATTGCACATTAATTAAATCAGTCGATTGTAACACTTAGCCCCGTATCTGGGGTAGTCTGTTACAGGGTCAGGGGCTCAATGTTAAACATTTAAAAAAGTAATAGAAAAACTAACAATAAAAGAAAAAGTTCTAACAAATATTAAATTTCTTTAAAATATCCTATGGGAACTTATAGACATCTGTCTGACATGCTTTGCATTTGCTGCTTTTCGAAGACTCACGCCACTTTCGAAGACTCACGCCACTTTCAACCATCATAATCGCTTCTGCCTGCATATCTTTTTCACTATGAAGACCGTAATCCGTCTTCCTCTTACGATTTCGCACCATTTTCTTTTAATACCTTGAAATAGTATAAAAATGTTAATTGTTACAGTGTCATACAGTGCCATGTAACACACTGCCCCAGAGAGGTAAACCAAATAAAAAAAATCGTAGCATATTTTAGGTTATGTTTACAACAAACTACTTACAAGTAATTTTTAGCTAAATATACATTAAATAAAGGAAAATTACCATCACTTACCTAAATACAATACCTCCGGAAAGAAATTAAAAGCTTTGAAATTATTTTTTCGTCGTTTTATCACATAAAAACCTTTTTTGTTTATTATTTTTTAAATTCGGTACAAACTGCCGCGATGAGAATTGTTTAAAGATGGCTGCTTGGGAGCTTGACAAACGTCTATACCAGCATCATAAATATAAAGGACAGGGACGAAGATATATGCATTGTAACATTGTACCCCGTGTAACACTGTACCCCACCTTACCCTACCCGTAAAAATGATTTCGGCTTTTATTATTGTCAAATAATGTCGTAATACTTTAGAGGACCTAAAATGATAAATTTCGGTATATGCAATCTTATATACAAAATTCTCGTATCACAATGTTAGTTACAATATTCCTCCGAAACGGCTAGACCGATTTTTATGAAATTTTGTGTGCATATCGGGTAGATCTAAGAATCGGCCTACATCTATTTTTCAGACCCCCAAGTTTCAAGGGGGGATTAAGGGGGGTTAATAATATATATGGCTAAACAACGTTTGCGGGGTCAGTTAGTTTTTATATAATATTTTATACGCGTTAATAACATACGGAAACTCAATATAATAGATAGCCATAAAAGTATCGAAAATTAATACGTGCTTTTTATACTAATTACCCGCAAAACTGTTACATAAACAGTACGCTTGTGTATTAGGTTTTAATTGGTAAACTCGTTTCCTACGTACGCACTGATTAAATTATATTTGGTTAACCCATTTCCTCAACTACGGGATGTTTACGTGAACACATAGGATGCAATGTTAATGTATAAACATGCGACACCACAGATCCACACTCTTGTCGATTGAAACAAGGCTCCATTAAGAAGATTGGAACGGATGTTTGACGTCTATTAGAATGTTAGGATACCAGTGTTGTCTGTGAACATTCTTGTTTCAAAAGTGATAAACGTTGTTACTGGTTTTTCGCTTAGTAACAAAACTATAATAACGTAACAAATATTCAAATACTTGCTTTTTTCAAATGCTCTCTCGCTTGCTGTTTTTAATAGCGGAACACAAACAAAATCTCTAATTTCATCCCCTTTAAGGTGGAATTGCTAAAATACTGAAACACTAAGTCTTACTAACACATACTTTTTAAAATTAACGTTTCATCATAGTAATGCTGTGTGGCTACGGTAGTAAAGAATATAGCCACCCTCTCTCTTCACGTGGGTGTCGTAAGAGGCGACTAAGGGATAACACAGTTCCACTACCACCTTGGAACTTATAAAGCCGATCGATGGCGGGATAACCATCTAACTGCTGGCTTTGAAATACACAGGCCGGAGACGGGCAGCAGCGTCTTCGGTGCGACAAAGCCAACCCTGCAGTCACAAACCCACCTGCCCAGCGTGGTGACTATGAGCAACACACATTAGTTCACGCTATTTTTGGCGCGAACTTGTGAGGGCCTATATCCAGCAGTGGGCTGCGATAGGCTGAAGTGGTGGTGATGATGGTGGTGGTGATGATGATGATGATGATGATGATGATGATGATGATGATGATGATGATGATGATGATGATGATGATGATGATGATGAGGATGAGGATGATGATGATAGTAATCGAATATAAACTATTCCTCATTGGTAGATATTGTACTAAAGGTCTACTATTGTAATAAAGTAGACTAAGTTATTATTTGTTCCCCTTTTATAAAATGACTTGGTTCAACAAGAACGAAAATCCGAAGATATGGCAATATAATATTTATAAGTAAGTATGCATATTTCTTGTCTCAAACAGAAAACTACAATAGCATACTTTAAATACACGTTTAATAACTACAGGTATATTTATATTTAGAACGAATTGAACAATGGCGTAAATAATTTCATAGCACTACCCCTGTTTTCGAAGCATATTACATATTCAGTGAATTCGTAAATATATACCGTGAGTAGCCGCGTCGAAAAATTGTTAGCGTAAACATAAGATCATCCCGGAAAAACGAGTAATTTTTGCAAAACAACTTTTGTTTTCCACTCATTTGGGTCATTATTTTATGCTTGGCAACAGCAGCTTTGTATTCAAGACGTATACTGTACTTACGACGACGTCTTTCATGGACTTACTGTTGAATTCGTCTGTATATATTTTTTTGTCCTTTGCAACTTTAATAGTTTTGAGTTTGAAACTTGTGATGTGACTCGTGCGTTATACTCGTGATATCAAGAGATTACTTACACACCATATTTTAAAAGAGATGCGTAAATATATATAAACATTTAAATTAAAACAGACTAAGGTTTTCAAGAACAAAAAGGGGCAATTAATAATGATGATACTCGACACAACATTTCAAAATTGCTATCAGTCATGAGCAAATATTATCGTCTTAAGCACACAAAGGCGATATGATGCCCTACATAGTATGTAAATATAAAACTAGCAGATAAACACGTTAGAAGATTACAATGTCACAAAATACTTAGATAAATAGTTTTGGTGATCGTTATGATGCCTTGTGGTTAAACAACTTTCTTAAATCTAATAGATGCTATAAGGCAATAACAAATGGTATATTTTTAGCGCTCAGCTGTCAGTGCACATGTTTATTGGAGGCCGGGAGCGCCCTCCTGTCGCCGATGGTCACAAGCGTGGGGCGCGCGCGATCAATACGGCAGGGCTTCCCTGCTGGCGTTACGCGGGCCACGAGAATTAATATAGCTCGCAGTGGCTTGTAAGCAATTCGCATAGAAATTCGTTATTATTTTCGGGAATTCAGAAGGGTTGAATTGGTTTAAAATAAATCTTTCACAGCATTCTTAGTATTAAATTAACTAGATGATTCATATGCTTCTAATAATAATAAAAAAAGTTTTGACGACAACTTACATTCTTTCCATATCTTTATTAATTTAATGAAGATATAAATTGGCTGACTTATCATCTTATAACAAACTAACAGCTACTGAACGCTAAAACATAAAATTTGGACAAGTGAAAGCTTATGAAGCATCTGTTTTCGGAATTCGACTCCTACGGGGGTGGAAGAGGCTTTAAAGATTTTGTGACGGATAAAAACATCTCCTAACTATTTAAAATCAATAACGAACTTTGAAGAAAAATAACCAAACAACTATCAAAACTTTTGCCAAAATACGTTCTCTAAACGTAAAAACGGTAAAAGTCAACACGGTAGAAATCGAGTAGGTTAGTATAATCACATAACAAAGGCTATAAAAATATAGAGCAACCTATTTATCCCTTTGTTGTAACACATTTGGTGTTCCACTGTTATTGGTCTAACGATGTACGTATGTTGGCCGCATGTTGGTTGTCTCATAAATCCTATCAAATAGACGAGCGGACATTTTGTGACCAGATCAAGAGCTCTTGTTAACGACGTTTAGAATGCTTCGTTATGATGGAGTGCTGCATGTAAGTATAGAAGGTAGTAACAGTATATTTAAATAAAACAGTAGGCTTTTGCCTAAAGGCAAGAAGTTGAATTCTTTAGGAATAGTTGACAATAAAGATGGTACATTGATTTCAACATCAGGGGACAGTGTTGTACAGTTTCACACATTTAATTGAAGTTTGTTTCATTTAGCTTTATTGGGAGGGTACCGATATCAACAATATACGAACGCAATAAATTTAATTGAATAAAGGGGAGAATTTTATATGGTGGATATAATTTACGAAAGTGAATTTAATTGTGAAAACGACAGATATTTGAATGTGTGTGAAATAAATGAAATTGAAAACATTACGCTTAATTATCTCGAGGTCTTACAAAGCTTGGAAACAAGACTCTGAGAGACCACATTAGATTTGCATGGACGCCTACTCATACATACGTATGTAGACAAATATAATATATTTTTTAAATGTTTACATATATTTAAATGTTTATGAACAGTATTAATTTACATAATGATTTTATCCATTCCGATATTAGTCTACGTCACTCTAATTACTAATTTAATGATAAAATCAAAATAGATATTAGGGAAATAATTGAACGTGACAACTAATAATTAACTTATAGGTAGTTCTAATTCCCTTTAATCGATTTTGTTTCGCGTCATGAGTTCGCAATAATTGTAATTAGATTTATCTACACACCACACATACGTTTAATTTTATAAGCATGTTTTATTTTAGTTGGATGTTCGACTCCTAACAACGTTCCTTCGTGTGCAATTTCTTATAAATATATTTATTTAGAAATTTTGGGTCTTCTCATTAAAAAAACAAGACAAATAGTTTTGACGCTACTCTCTTGATATTAACTTTACACTAACTAAAGAGTTCTGAAGAGATCGAAAAAGATAAAAATGTAAGAGCGCAAGATGATATTTGTATTAAGACTTCCCAGTCAAACTCTCTTAATTTTTATTGAGTGACTTAAGACGTATGTGGTCGGGTGTTGTCGTGATGAAAGACCGCAACTTTTCTAATCATAAATTCTGGCAGTTTCTCAATTTCTTACTTAAGTTTCATCACCTGTTGACAGTAGAAATCCGAATCGATGGTTTCGGTAGGTGGTAAAAGCTATAATGAATGATGCTTTTCGAATCCTACCATACACTCAACATCAATTTATTGCATGTCAACTGGTTTCGCGATAGTTTGTGCATCTTGAACAACCCTTGATTACGATATTTTTACTTACCTACATAAGCTTTATGGTAAATTTAAAATGATTAATAATGCAGTCATAAAAGCAGTTTTACCTCACACATGGGCAAGGGTTTCTTTCTAAGTTAAGCCATAGGATTAAACTTAATCCGCTGTACTGTTCCCTTACGATTTAGTGGGTAGTTGTAGTAGTACATATAATATGGCACAGCTTTACTCGTCTAAAACTTTCTATTCGCATCCAGTTATTCTTACGTTTTCACACTAGCGAAACTGATATTTTTTTTACTGTATTGATAAGGTCTACTTATTTTCTCGGTAAAAAAACAATATCTACGTAGTACCTACCAAAAAGAAATTTGTGATTTTTTACGAAAACAAAAAAAAAAAACAACAAAAAACAAAGTGTATACATATTACTGCGGCACACGTTTTCTACGTGACACAATGAATTCGCTTTAAGATGGATACGCGGTTTTATTTCTCCGACACACGGCCATTCGAGGGTTTTATAACGGAAGGTGCAGCCTTATAACGTTCCGGCCTCAGAAAGGAAATACATATTTGTTCTTTTTTTGTGCGAGACTACTTTCCTTCAACTTGACAACTTGTTTTTCATACACCTAAGTGAGGTTGTTAAAATTAAGTATAAATAAACATAGTTACCCGTCTGGTGTCACCTGCTTCTCTGTTTTTACAAAATCAAAATCAAAATCAAAAATAGCTTTATTCAAATAGGCTCTAAGAGTACTTTCGAATCGTCATTTTACAAATCAAAACTTTAAAAATAAATTATTATTTTTGTAAAAGTGAAGCTACCACCGATTCGGAATGTAGATTCTGCAGAGAAGAATCGGCAAGAAACTCCGCAGTTACTCTTTTGAAAATAAATATAAGCTGTTTTTTAGTACAAAATTAGAAACATGTTGCATGAAATACAGCGTCACTAAGTCCACACATCTTTATCAACTATGTAATCCTGCACCGAGTAATAAGCTTTATCTATTAATTTTTTTTAATAAAAACTTTAAATTTATGTTGAGACAATTCCAAAATCGTTTGTGGTATTTTATTATACATGCGAATACATACCTAATGACGAAGTATTTCGGCATACGCTGATTTTTCCATTTTCTTTTTGTTATTAATAATGTTTCTATGGACGTATAGTAAACATCGTGTCTTAGTGAGTTTTTACGTCACATAAACATGCAGCAGTACTTATTCCACTAGATTTGGCAGTATTGTAGAAGTATGAATATATACAATATTATATGAATATACAAATAGCACCTAAAAATATCCAAATATATTCAATCACAACGACATCGCAATTTCTCTACATGATATAACATCATAGATGTCATTATTTATGAAATTCAAATTCCACTTTTCGTTGCGATTGAAACTATCAATAAAACAGTATCGGGGCAATATTTGACCTAGATCGTTACAAAGTTCGTGTCAAGTAATTGCATTGACACCATCACACATCAGATTTGAATCGGTTTTCAATTTTTAATCGTACTTTCGTTCCTAATCACAAAAATGAATTGAAAAGAGATTCCAATCACTTTTTATTGAAATAATTAGATGTGAGCCCATTCATAGAGGTTCGTATATTTAAAATTGGGGATTTTTAATAACTTTTATCGCGAGATAGTTGTCTATTACAACACAAAAAGCGCACACTCGTAACTGCTTTAACATTAATTTGTTTATTAGGTGGCTTTCTAGGTGGCACTCGTGCCTAAAACTTTCCATTGAAGGGCCTGTTTAAAATACGAGCGTTGCTTGAATGCGGGTTACCTAGCAAAAATGTCAAAAAGTGATAAGACTTTAGTGAAAGTTGATACAAGCATTGGTTGACACCAATCAATGTACAAAACTAATTCTTCATGATTAAAATATCATTATAACACCAATATGATTTTGACGTTCAAGAATGAAAAAATATATAAAAATAAAAGAAACCGGCCAAGTGCAAGTCGGGACTCGCGCACCAAGTGTTTTCGTACCATTATCTATAAAAGCGGCAAAAAAAATCATGTCTGTTGTATAGGTTATTATAATTAATATTCTTTTACCCCCTTAAATATTTGTTTTATTTTAGTTTAATTATTTATTTTAATAGTGAATATATAACTTAATATTCTGTGAATATTTCAAGCGTCTACTTGTAATAGACTCCCGTTTTACCCTTTGAGTACGGAACCCTAATAATAAAAATCAAAATCATATTTATTAAATAATAGCAATGACAAAAAAAAACAATTCATTCAAAAGCAAATTGGTGTGGCATGCAGCAGCTTAGCAGAAACAACTTTATGTCCAAGAAGGGTCGAGAGTACAAAGGCATTTATATAGTGTGGATTGTGAGGATGAGAGTCCTCTTTTGATTGCACCTCGAATTGCGAACGTTACGGAAGCGTGGAATCGTTAGGATTAAAATTAGTAGCTTCATATTCACTTGAGACGCGGTTAGTAGGTGTGTTAGACGGCATTACTCGACTCGTTACCGGAAAGATTAGTGTAAGATAAAACTTTATTAGGAATTCCACTGGTTTCTAACGTACGTCATGGTTGAAGAAAATCATATTTTAAACGACTCAAATCCACTCTCGATGAAGAGTTAACGTATTATTCAATGAAATATCGCGATACATTTTTTTTATTTACTTATCAAATATGTACGCTAGTGGTAATATTAAATTATGCAACGGAATACTTACGTGAAAAACGTATATTTCAACACTTTTACTTTCATAATATCGCAGGAAATAACGAAAAATCAGTTTGTGCTATTGCACTAGCGGCAATCTCAGTAAGTATAACTAGTTCTTATTGACCGAATAAATAAGGCATCGAAAAAAAGTGTAAGTTTTAGATCTATTTACGAAACGTGAGTTTCTTTATTTCAAATAACTAATCTCGATACCTAACAGTTCGATGTCAATACTTTTTACGGTTTGAAAGCCTACTTACTTGTTGAGAAGTTTTAAACGCTGCGGCGCAGTAACGGTGTATATGCCATAAATTTCAACCTATCCGACGGGTATCAAAAGTCATCGCGTGTGAAACCTCGTTTAGAAATTAGTTAAAATTTCTGAACCATACAAGAGAACATTGAAAACAATTTAAACAATAAGACTTTTTTTTACAAAAATAGCTTGTAATATCAGCCTTATCTAAAAGTAATAGCTGGAGAAACCGATTATTTGTTTTATCAGATTTAATAAAGTCAACGCCAATATAACCAACTAGTAACGCAGTTGAGAACACGAAATACTAAATTATTTTAATTTTAGAAACGAATTCCCACTAATTATAAGCTGGGAGTATTTACCTACTTAAACCTTGAGGAACATAGGAAAAGCATCTCTGTAAGAATCTTACAGAATATTATCGCCTTCTTAAGACGAGACTTACAGTTACACCAATATAACCAACTAGTAACGCAGTGAAGAACACGAAATACAAAATTATTTTAATTTTAGATTTTAGAAACGAATTCCCATTAATTATAAGCTAGGAGTATTTACCTAATTAAACCTTGAGGAACATAGGAAAAGCGTTTCTGTAAGAAACTTCCAGAATTTATCGCCTTCTTCCGACGAGACTTACAGTTACGCCAATATAACCAACTAGTAACGCAGTGAAAAACACGGAATACAAAATTATTTTAATTTTAGATTTTAGAAACGAATTCCCATTAATTATAAGCTAGGAGTATTTACCTAATTAAACCTTGAGAAACATAGGAAAAGCGTCCCTGTAAGAAACTTTCAGAATTTATCGCCTTCTTCCGACGAGACTTATAGTTCGTTCGGAAGTTTCTCAGAATTTTTACTTACAGGAAAGTAACGGTTCTTTCGTGAGGATTATGTTTGAAAAGGGGCAGTTTTTACACATACGGAGACGATATGGTAAATATTTTATGTGAACGAAAAAGTTGATAAATTCCAATTGAGGATCCGTAATATGTCACTGTCTAGCGTTGCTTATCATTCTAAAACGTGGATGGAGTGCTAGATCGTAGACAGAACTCAATCTAAGTAAACCTAAGTGAAAAACTGACGTCAAAAAGATTTCTTCAATTTGGTTGGATTTAGACCATAGACGAAATATTTATAATTAATTATTTTCTCTTTTAATTGTAGAATAAATTTAAATTTATAATGTTCCTATTCAAGAAAGAAGCTCTTTTTTGATGGTTACGAGTTTTTTGTTTGTTTTTTGGAACGGGCTATGCTTAGGGTCTCTCTCAAAGATAGAATCAGAAATAAAGACTAGCCGCGAGAGCCGGACATTCCGCTGGAGTATACGTGTCCTGGAGTGGATACCTGGTTTGCAAATACAGAGTGGGATGAGGATTGCAGAAAACCGGGATGTTTGCGCGTACTTGGGGGAGGCATATGTCCAGCAGTGGACTGCGATAGCCTGATATAGTTAATTACATTTGAAACATTAACTTTATTTGTAAAAAATACTTTAATATAATAATACAACTATTTATAGTAAAAATAGCAAAAAAGACGGGAAAAAAGTGCAGACGACTACTATTTATTACACCTTCCTGGCGTGTCTGAAGTATCGACGAGAACGGAGGGTAGTTTGATAAAAGTCAGTGTATAGGTAAGAGTCCTTTACCTACGTACAAAGGTTCTTTAAAGGCGTATAAAAGAATGTGAGGTTAGTAAAAAAGTGGGTTCGTAAATATAAATATACGAAACAAGTTTTAACGGTAAACTATTCTCCGATTATGGACAAAAACGTTTTCTGCCTTTGGTGATACTTAAATATCCATTGTATTGACTAAATTGAAAATTAAATGTGTTATGCAAAGAAATGTTCTTTTAGATATATTTGCTATTTTTTGTGCTAGAAAAATCCATAACAAAAATAATATTGTATTTCTTCATAAAATAAGGAAAAATTATATGAATTTATTACTTCATTTAAAGTGTTTTTTATCATCTAAGTTATTCTTACATGTATAATTCCTTATTTATATATCTTTAATGAGCTACTTTGTAATTATATTGAGAACGGACGGAAGAATAGCGTTGAATGATTTCCGTCTTTAATAACAGAAGCCGAAAAAAATATCTCGGTCACACTAAAACGAAGGAACCCGCATTGCAGAAGTCAGAGTACTTGGAAATTTTAAAGAAAGGAGTCTTTATTTAAAACATTCATCGGACTTGACGAATACTTTCCAACTTAAACTGGAAATTGTATTTTTGGTTATGAAGTAATAACGCATCCAATAATGTTACTGCTGAAGCTATTATTGGCAATGTCTGTTAAAGTTGTGATCACTTTTCAAAACTGAAATTAATATAATAAATTATAAGGGAAAATATATAGGAATAATATTTTGTTAATATAAGTACTTTAGTTTACAACAGAAGAGTGTATATAAATACTACCTATATATGTTCACTTATTATAATATATACATAGAGTTCTCCTTAGACTTTAAAATTAACATTGTTGAGGTCTAGTTAACTTATGCAAAAAGAAGAAATACCTTAAAAGGGACGTGTAATGATGTCTAATTAGATGTCTTACGTTAATTAGAATATGCAATAAAGATAACATCATTAATACTCATAGTATTAAATGTCGAACCGCTAATAATAATTTTAATCGTTTAGGGAGAAGCTAATTTGTTAAGGCATTCGTATTCAATTTTGTAAACACCTGCATATAATAAAACTACGTAGTCTACGTATAATTTTTCTGTTCGTTACTAGATTTCAAATTAACACCTTCTTATAATAAGATTTAATTTGTTTTGAGGAATGAGAAGCAAAGATAAGCATGTTTAAAAAACTGTTTTCGTTCAATTAAAAATTCGAGATTTGCTCCCCGATGTCTAAGATTAAGAATATTACTGATTTTTTATTACAGATTCAATACGTTGTTATTCGAATTGCATCTTTACGGTATAACTTATAGATTTAATGAAATTTTTAATATGTTTTATTCAAGCTTCGCTTCAGCCTGTAATATCCCACTGCTATATAGGCCTCTTGTTTCCATGTAGGAGAAGGATCAGAGCTTAATCCACCACGCTCCTCTAATGTAGGTTGGAGGATATATTCTCTATCTCTACTATGGGTAACGATCGCTATCAGGTGTACATGATAACAGCCGGGACCGATGGCTTAACATGCTCTCCGAGGCACGGTGGAGAGACCAACAAGGGCCACACAAACACTTAGACCACGGAAAACATCTGCATGGCCAATACAAATGTTTGACATGTGCAGGGAACGAACCCGCAACCGCCAGCGCAACAGCTACAAACCAGCGCTGTGACCGTTGCGCCAGCGCGTCCTCTACTCTAGCTACGTATCTATACAATGAAATTTAGCATTTATTTGTTTGTTTTTAAGCGCAGATAAGATATTTGAAGTACCGAATCATTTACTTTTAACATTATATACCAAAATAAAAATTATATACGATTATATAAACTTTCGATTATATTTAAAGTATGATTATGAATACTTACTTATATATTTTAGTCGTACCCTAAAGTCGATAAACCAACCAAAGTATAAACACCTCAAACCTGTGATTTAAAGTATACAAAACCATCGTCCTTAATTCGTCCGTACATATTGTGATACACTAGAGAGCTGTCGAAAGCGTTTTATGCTCCAATTAGGCAACCCTTTCATATAAAGAAAAAAACTTTAAAATTTACGTATGTTACGTAAAATTAACTTTTGCTCGTGTACAACTAAACTGGTATTTTTACTCGTATTAATATAAAAATACATTTTTTTCATGTGCTAGTACAACAAAAAATATCACAATACGCTTAATTAATTTGAGACGTAAACAACAATGAATAGGAAGCGAATACAAAACAGCTTTTTTTAATAGCGGAGATTTCGAAGAATTTTTGTTATTCGTAATAAACGGAAATTATACATTTGAGAAGAACATACACACACACAACACAAGATACAAGAGGTTTGTTTATGGAATATATTTTTACAAAGTAGGTAATAGGTGAAATGTAACGTTTAGTTTTTTAATCTAAAAATCAAAAGCAATACATTTACATTATTTCAAATAGGCTTCAAAGCACTTTTGAATCGTCATTTTACAATCACCATCATCACATCAGCCTTTCGCAGTCCAAAATTATATTTGTCTTAACTAATTATAGTTAAAAGTGAAGTTACCACCGATTTGGAATGTAGATTCTATAGAAAAGAACCGGCAAGAAACTTCGCAATCAGCAGTAAATCAGTTGATGATCCAATAACAATATTTGTTTATTATTTAATCTGTTATAAATCACCATTATTTGACTCGTAAGGAGCACTACCCAATAATAGAAAATAATTAATTATTATTGTTAATTTATATAATTTTTATTGAAAATAATAATAATAATTTATATAACATTAAGAAACAAAACGCGAGACAAACCACGAGGAGCATCGAGTTTATTATTAATCTTCATAAATATGCGCACGTTCGAAACGTTTCTATACGCAAAACCTTCTCGAAGTTATTTCAATAATGAGGATGGCATTAAGACTATAAATTACAATAACAAAATTACTTTAAAATAAAATTGGTATAGCGTTTTATTAACGTAAGCATTTCTTTTTTGTAAAATAACCTTTTCATAATGACCAATACCATGAATAATTAATTTCATTTCATTCGCAACAAAAACGCGTCTGATGTGTTTTATGAAAGTAAGTCATGCGATTATTTCACAGGTGACTTCATGCTAATTGTTTAAGTTCCTTACGTAATGATTCATTTAACATTAAATTAAAAACACGAAATACATTTTGCTAATCATGTGCAAATGTATTAAATAGGAGCGTTGCAATAGTAAAGTAGATCAATAGGTATAATAGTATGTTTAACGTAAAATGAAAAAAATAACACACACATGTGTGTGTTATTGATGCCTTACGCAAAACTCAGTGTCGGTTGCTAGATACATACGAAACAGGACTTGTACGATGAGTATCCTTGTCAAGGATGACACTTAACATGATTACAATACGCAATAGTATGTTTTGTAAGTTTAAGTTTTACAGACTGACACAATTTATATACAAGGTGTACTTAAATAAATAACAAATGTACGCATAAACCCGCATACCTAGTGTAAACAGCAACACTGTTCATTTATTTTGTTATGTATATAGATATTAAACAAATAAATTTCAGAACGTAAACACAGACAGCGCATCCAAGTTCAAAAGGAGTGCAATCCCAACTATTTGAAGTGTAAAATAAAGCTGTATTCCACGAGTCAGGTTATAATAAAACAAAGTTTTATTTTGACAGCAGAAATGCGCTCTGTCCGTTCTTTACGAGGTATTAAACCGAATAATGAATACGTGGAAAACTACCAAACTTCTAAGTTGTTTAAGCATCGCACAGCTATTAGTGATATAGATGTGGGCGTTGTTAAAGTGACAATGAACTTATAAAAGATATTTTTAAAACGATGCTCTAATGAATTTATAAATAAAACAAGCATAAAATAATGCAATTCTTTCGTCATATTATTTGTTACAAATCTAAAACATTTAGATAATTGTTTGACAACACTACTATCATAATTATTTAACCAATTAATTTTTCGTCGTATCACAGCTCATTGAGCATTGTAGTCACTAAAAATATCAATAAATACATATAACAAAGAATCTAAAACTTTTAAAATAAATAAAAGTCCTAAAAGCCCTATTTATAAGATAGTTTACATTATTTCATAGGTACCTTGAAAGAATGTATACTGTAAAAAATTAAGTTCTCGTAAGTGTTTTTAATCTCAAAAAAGCAATAACGTAAGTGGTTAAGTCGACACAGTGTGTAACTCTTTCAATCTTTGTACACAAACATTATTTTCCATCATGTTTCCGCAGGTCAGGAGTGATTGATGAGACGATATGGCAATTTTCTTTGTATACCTACTAACTAGTACGCTTTCAACTCCAACGGCTTATTGCTTCCTACTTCTGTGATCGCTCGTGCATTGAAAACTACATGTAACGTAACTAACCTCATTTATGACACATATGAACATTTTAAACCGCGGAGCTGAAACATAAGTTTTATATTTTCCCTCTTGAGGGCTTAATACCTACTTTTACGACCGCTACCTCTTGGTCTGAATTTCGGCATATACAGGTCAAAGAAGCTAGCGTTTATTTAAAATGGAAGTTTTTAAATATGTCGATCCGTTGCTAAACTGCACAGCGGCTGCGAATTATGCAACGTCTAAGATAATTACCCTTCAAATCTATGTGATTATATACCGTCATTACCTGGACATAGAAACTGAAGTTTGTATGCAATTTGTATACAAACGTGACCACACGTGTTGATCGGTGACGGCTAGCTTATTAAACATAGTCAATATAACTTTAAACATCTATGTATTTTGCAACAAAGCGCAGCTGTTGATTGACCACACACGCCGATGCAATGTTTTGTGTACAGGATGCGTTGCTAGTCCTACTTCAAACACATTAATTTGTTATTCAACTATCAAGAACTACACGTTAGTTGGCGATATAGGAAACGTCACGTTTAATGTTTGTCAAAAATAAACTTATTGCAAGCAATTTATCGCCGTACAGTATTGAGTATTGTACTCGTAGTTACATCAAATCGATTTCCAGTTCAGTAAGATGTGGCTTTGCAATATGTTGCAGACGGTGAGCACAGCCGGTCAGTGCACGTATCACACGCTCAATTACACTTGCGACGCGGACCACTGTCCCGAGGATTAGACCTTCGCGCTGTAACCTTTGTGGATGCACCGTGGAAACTAATGAGATGGATCGGTTGCACTTAATCATAATAGTAAACGTACGTGAGCAGGTCTTAGTCATAGATACATCGACAGGACTTCTATATCAGTATCGAGTTTTGCATCTGAATATAATTAGATTGATTAAAATATACAAAAATAATAATAATAAAGGTTTTTTTTATGTTGTCGCTATCGCAAATCTATTTTATGTTCCGTAACTATTCACATTATATTGCTATTCGAACTTTAAAGGAAATCAGTGGAAAACGGAATACCGATTTTTTTTTATTGTAACTATAAGCTGTGGACAATAAACGAAATCATCCTACTTTATATTTAACACGTTACTCTTGAAATACATGTAGATAAGTAAACAGATGTAAAAATGCATCTTAAATGAAACCTGCAACTCGATTACACATAATTATGTTCAATGATGTTTACCGTTGCGTACCAAGAAACAATATTCCTAACAACCTTGTTTGCAAGCATTTCGCCATAACAGGACAAGATATTTCAAACAAGTAACTAAAAAAATGTGGGAAAAGTAAAGACGATTCAAACAAGTTCACTGTAGACGATAAAAACGTATAACCTTTATGCAGCTGATAGTGTATCTTGTGAATATAATTCGATCAAAACTCGTAGGTAATAATTAAATTCTGTTGGGAAATAAATTGCGAAAAAAATGCGAGTCTTTGTCAGCAAATGCAGGCTAAATCCACTCGTGAGGTACTACAGTGAAACATTTTAGCTTTACGTTGTCAAAGGCTTTGGACTGACGCGGTTGTTTTAAGCTGAAAACGAAGTGATTTTTTAATACCTTTGCTTTAAAAGTGGTTTTAAAATATTGTTAAAGAAGATTAGATTGTTGTGGCATCAAAATAAACTGTCGAGAAATAAAGAGATAATAAAATGAAAAAATATTCTTTGACCTATTTTATAATATTATTAACTTTGTATGGATGTTTTTATAAAATTTTGAAACACTATCGTAGACATATATAACTGCTATTCTAATAAGGGTTTATCTTTACAACATAATTATATTTTTAAGATATGTAGTATCTAAAGATATCTTGTACAAGACATGTTTTTATTATTTTCGAATACAATAATAATAATACTATAAATAATGAATATGAGTTATTATTTGAATATCATTCAACTTATAATCAATATAATATATTGTAACTTAAGGACTTCTAGACATTCCGGCGCTGGTCATACATTATTAGGTTCTTGAACTTGGGACTAAATTACTTAAGTATTTATAACACTGCGCTTGCTACAAACTAAAGTATATTTACACTTTGCGAACGCATGAGTAATCCTAAATAAAATATATAATAATACCTATAAGATGAAAATAATTTTCTTGCATTGTATTGACATCCAATGAAAACAAAAAAAGTTGGTATTAGTACGCGTTAGACCATACAGTTATTGAAGTTTAGTAATCATAAATAACATACCAGACTTTGTACTAGCTTACTTAGTAACAAACGAAGTTATATAATATAAGATATTATATTATATGATTTGGTCTTTAAATACACTAGAATAAAGAAAAAAAAAACAGCAATAATTTCGAAGCAAAGAAATGAAAAAAAATCTGGAAATTATTACTGCTTTATATTAACCGTCTTTATTAATGTCTAATCCGCGTGATTGGAAAAAATAAAAAGCAATTATAATTGATATAAAATTTAGAAACATAATTAATATAAACGATTTATGAGAATTCTACTTTTAGCAAAGGAATGCTTGTAAAAATTTTAAGATTTTAACATTTATATGTACTGCATACTATTTTACAAATCCCCGTTTTGAATGAATTTGTGATTTTTGTTTTATATTAAAGTGACCTTTTGGAATTTTTTCCCGTCATCTTTTTTTTCTCTTAGTTCCGCAATGATCATTTTTACTGTTGAATTGTTATCGATTCCCAAAAGCTTGTTCTAGAAAAACAGAGATACAACTGAACGCTGATGACACTGGTAATAAACACGCATTGTTATAAAAAGCGATTTTGCCTTTATTGTCCGAGATATGGAATGTTGTGAGCATATAAGGTAACCAAAAGGCGGCTCTACGGCATTCTTTAGCATACGATTGGCCCAGTTATTTATATATTTATTTTTTGTAAGTCATTGAGACAGGTGTTCAGATGCTGCGAACGATACCCTCGCGAGAATGAGTCATCAAAAACTTTTGATAGAACTGAAACATTACAAATTGAAGCGTTGGATTGTCATTTGACTGTGCTCGAAATATACTGACTATCAGTTTGTGTGGTTAAATGATTACGTGACAATAAACGGACGAACTGTTATATTTTTATTTTTTTGGCGGAGCCTTAAAGATTTGTTCTAGTAAAAAAATCAATGAATGATACCAAAAATGTTTTAAGAATTAGTTATATTTCACTTCAGCTGAATTGCTTTTTTCAATACATCTACATCTACAAAAAATTCGTATACGAATTGTTCCTTCAAGTGGAACTACTACGATTCCCATAATATGCTAAAATTCTTTTAACGTATACAAAAGTCAAATCCAGTAACTCAATACCAAACAAATTACGTGGAAAGATTCCAAACCGAAATACGTGACCGGGGGGTGGCCTATGCGTATGGCATCTCGATATTTGGTCAACGAGCTCCAATGGGCTTTCACAGCCTAATGGTACTGTTTTACCGCAAAGTTTATACCGATCAATTGATCCGGCAGACAGGATCCTACGCTTAACAAGTTAACACAAACTTCTCCTCCTCCCGTAATATATAATATTTTATCCCATATTCCGACAGAATACCAAATTCTTTATTAAACTTTTTATAGCTTTATAAACGCCCTGGGACACCTAGACATTTTATTTTGATCTTTTAACTCGCTTAAGCCGTGGACTTCAATAAAAAACGAAAATTCATGAAGATTAAAGTCTACGTCTTCTTCCTCAAAATACTAAACTAGTTTTTTTTTTTTTTAATTATTGTTACACAAACGGCAGTGATATGAAAGACCTATACGTAATAGGTGTCAGTTTAGTACTAAGCCAATGAAAGTCTTTAGGTACAATCCACTTAGCGGACAACGCGCTATTAAACCTTGAAAGTCATTAAATTTATTCTATTGATTCTAACACACTAACATCTACTAACTAAGAAATAATGCAGATGCACCTATACTTTTTTTGCACCCAAAAATAGCAACTAAACTTGGTTTAGCCCCGTTTTTACTAGAATAAAATTATAATGATGATGTCATGATGTGAGAAAACGTTGGGTCGAAGGTTCACGCATTTAGTTTCTTATTGTCCTGCTGACCTAATGCTAGGTTGGTTGCATAATAACTACAATTAAATCGAAACGAATCACCCAACAGGGAACAGCTTTATTGTGAACTAAGTACTTGACAGCATTTCATTATGTATCACCCCTCAACCGTATCAAAGAACTAGTAACCACTTTAATTGTGCAATCTACATCTTTATATAAAAAAATGTTAAAATTTAATCTTAACTCTTCAATGATGTCAATGCTTTTATTCACTTTCATTCTTAATGTAGTTTTGTTCTAATATTTTCAAATTAAAAAAAGTTCTATAAATATAAAAGGTCAAAGTCCGTTAATATCCCTGTATGGATACGCGTAGGTTTTCTATAACCATAGAAGGTCGATGATCTAAGTTCAGTCATGCGAGGGTTGCCATGTAAATGAATACATCTTACATTTCTTTGTGTAGTTCATAAAATAAAACCACAAAAAGATGATATAACACGGTTGGATGACTTTAAAACCAATATTATTTTATCTTCTTTCTTTTATCAATAAAACTACTTATAGTATGAAAGCTTTAAATTACTTACCAATTAAAAAAAAATTACATGACTCGTACCTGTAAAATAAAAAATAAAACTGTAAAATTATACAAAAACAATATTTTATTTATCATCATCATCATCAATCTATTGCTGGTCATAGGCGTCCACAAGTTCGCGCCAAAAATTGAGTGAGCTCATGTGTTGCTCATAGTCACCACGCTGGGCAGGCGGGTTGGTGACCGCAGTGCTGGCATTGTCTCACCGAAGACGCTGCTGCCCGTCTTCGACCTGTGTATTTCAAAGCCAGCCGTTGGATGGTCATCCCACCATCGGCAGTTTTTTAAGTTCCAAGGTGGTAGTGGAACTGTGTTATTCCTTAGTCGCCTCTTACGACACCGACGGGAAGAGAGGAGTGGCTATACTCTTAATGCCGTAACCACACAGCAAAATATTTTATTACTTTTATACTAAGTTTAGATACATAAATAGATTCAGACTACGTTTAGCTGAATTTGTAAAACTAAAGTCATGAACCCGCTAAAACCGATTAATATAATCTTTACTCATTTGACCAAATTTTTTTACATTGAAATTGAAATTGTGTTATTAAAATTTTTATTTTTATTCGAGAACGAGATTAATCGTTTTGTTGCCTTTTTATCAAACCATAGCAGTATTAAATGTTAATGGTTTAGCTTTTAAAATTTTCACACCAGTTTCTATATATTTCTTTTGTATATGGAAAGAGGTCTTGAACAACTTAACTAGATCTATTGAACTCTATCTAATATAACACGTTCTAATTTTCTTTTAGGTATTGATTTAAACATCACGCTATTAAACTGGAAAATTTCTCGACTACTTAGAATTGTATATCTGGTACATATTTCGGTATTGAATATACATTACACCATCGCACTAAATTATAGAAACAAGTTACAACATCCACGTTACTATTAATTTAGAAATTAGTTTGTGCAATTGCATGCGTATTAGAACACTTGGCTTACCAATCTTTGAACAAATCCATATCCATTGCTTTATTTATTTTTTCTAGTTTTAGACTATGTATTTTACTTTATTATTTATTTATTTAAAAAAAAAAGTACAGTTGAAGAAGTTGTAAGTAAAGAATGTATAAATCAAAGAAAAGGGATGGTCACATAAGCGTTCGTTAATTTAACAGCCACTCGGCGAGGTCAGCGCACCACAAATATCGTACGGACACTGTCATTTCAACTTTATATTATCTTATCAAGGCACCGTTTAAACGTTCGTTTTATTACTTTCTTTCCGCTACACTAATTTTAACAAACAAACATTCCTTCAACTTATTTATATATTCTCAAATAATCACTTATGGTAACGAAACTCTCCCCTGTGTTTTATTTTTGGAACCTTTAACTATTTCAGTGACATCAAAAGAAATAGTAATGTTTCAATAAACAGTGTGTTAATTAACAGGCAGATTCGGCACTTCGACCCCGCTCATGTAATCGCTTGAATCATTCGACTCCTTTGATGTGGGGGTTTACGAAGATGATTTATAATACTTGTATAGTGGGCTCTTTTCAACGTCTCGCGTCTAATGTGTACGGATTTGAACGCAATGTTCCAATTTTAAGCTTTTCTTTACTCTAATACGAGATTAAAAAACACAGTTTTAAGTTGCCAAGATACGGTAGTTAAGTGTTGTAACTTGTAATAAATTTCATGTTTTAATAATCTTTACTAAGCTTTGCTTTTAATTATCTAATAGCAAAGCGTTGAAAATAACAAATTGACAAAGAGCGTAAGACTTTAAAAAGAAAAGTTAATTTTCTGCTCTTGTTTTATGCTACATCATCTGCATAATAAGAACAAAAGTATGGGGATATGATATACAATAGCCTTTATTAAAGAACGCCTACTCTAAGTAAACCAGGCCGGAACATAATTTTTGTGGTTCGAGATTGTCCTGTGAGCAACGGCGGTTTACAAATACAAAGCCAAAAACCGTACATAATTTAATACGTCAAACACACTAATTGAATGGAATGATTTTAAATACATGTTTACTGTCGGTTAATATTTGGTAAAAGCCAATGGATGAAATATTAATTACGAGAAACGTTTTCAATTAAAATATAATCTTACATTTTACACATTTAAAAGTGGCTTTTAAAATGTAAAATCCTAAACTCAGTTCATTTAGCAATTCAATCAGCAATCATATTTATCAGAAACATTTTTTGTTATCAGTATTTATGTGTTTTACAAACGTTTAAAATTTTAGATCAAGATGAAGATTATTCAGATTTGTATGTTTTTAAAATATATTATTTGCTGATTATTTCGAATTATTTTTAATTAATAATAACGATTTCTAATTCTAAATGCGATAAGTATCGTATTATTTTATTACTTAATTGAAACTAAAATTACTTTTTTAATTAAATAAATTTGTAGCTATACATTTTAAAATAAAAAGTAACAGCTACGTAGTCTCATAAAACAGCTAAATCCATCGGTAATTCTGATTTTATTATCTTGATGATGGACTGGATTAACTAATAGGTGTGTCTGGAGCGTTAATTGAACTTAACTGTACGCCCTGCGTTCAGTCACTTCACGTTGAACGCTTAATCGTCCGTAATTAATATGTTATAGAATAAAACTAGCAACAATTTAACAGCCTTTAGAGCATACAACATCTCTTTACTCAGATTTGTATTCATTGTTCTCATGACATTCAAATTTCCTTAAATTTTTGTCGCAGAAAACGTTTTTACTAATTATTTTTTTATATAACCTTTAGTCTTTGAAGGCAACAACTTTTAACGTTTAAGGAAATTATATTGCATTGCATTATATTGCATATAACATGCTTAGTTAAGTAGAAAGAAATTGCTAGTCATTTGACACACATCAATACCCAAAATGAGTCATGAAGCCATTGGCCTCTGAACATTTTATGGAGAAATGGACAAGCCCATTATTGTCCGCGCTTAGCAACTTTTTTTGTTGCGCTTACTGGTGAATGAACTATTTCTTCGGGGCTTTATCTCAAAAACAACCTTAACCTTTTATAAGGTAAGTAACTGGTATTTTGATTTTATCAAAAACAAAAACAGGGAGCGAAATATTTTTTAACACGCTATAGGTTAATAACTACCTCCTCCGTCAAGGTCGATGAATTCGTCCTTACGTTTGGTAAAAAAAAAAACACAATTTTATACATTGATTAAATAATTAGTTATATTGCATGACAACGAAGCTGTAAAATACGTAACGAGCTGTGTTCGTTATGTCTAAAATTAGGTCAGATTTTAAGCTAGAATTTTATTGTAACAAAGTGTAATTTAAATGTAGTGCGTACCTACATTATCAGCGTATGTCCTTAATGTACAACGTACTAACGTCGAAACTAAATGAGGACACTAACCTTCAAATTTTAGGTTAAACATACAAACCATAATTAGTAAATAATTACCTATATTTAGATGCAGCAATTACAAAGCCCTTCAGTAGCAACATATTTGCGAAACTCCAGTAATTGTTTGTAATTCCTAAAGTCATCACGACAAGCCTTTAATGGTAGTGATCTCCCGTCGTGCAACGCTAATAGGAAGCGAGACTTCCGTTTTGTATAAGTTGTATATTTAAATCGTGTCTTAAATTAATGTAATAAAAACGACTTTTATAGGAATCAAGAGAGCCGAAATAATGTCCTAAATTTAGGTAAACATATATTATTGTTTACTGTAAATTTTACACGTTTGCCTATTAAGATCTATAAAACCTTACCTTATTATACTACATGAGCAAGTAGGTATAATTATAGATTGTTCTCTACAGTTTCATGTCTTTAAATTATTTACTACCGATGTTTACGATTCTGTCCAAACCTCAAATAGACGTGTGCCCTAAGGCAAAAGTAGTCGTAGCGAACTAGTATAATATTTATTATAAAAAAAAAATAATAATATTTGAAGCCATTGATTTACCTTTATTAAACGAATCTTTTAAACGAAGTAGGATCAGACGCCGAATTAATTTTTATGGGAATATCAGGAATAAGAAGAGTCTATAAATTGACGATGTGTTCAATGCCAACTTTGAAACGTAACGACCTCTTAAGGAACGGCCTACATTAACCATTAACAGTATAGTTAATGATGTGTACCGAATCAATCGACAGCACATCAATAATACTTTAGGCCTTGGCTCCACATCAATGACAGGCGATTATAGGTCATCTTTTCAAATATCTCAATGAATGAAAACTTTCGATATCTACATTGTGAAAAATCGTTAGATATATTATGAACTCTTTATTTGCATTGTGAATTTTTTTATATACTAAATTTTTATTTGACAGCCATACTTCATACATGTCAAAAAGTCACTGTAAACAGATCTTACTTAATTTATGGACAATTAACATTTTAACATTAAATGATATACATGTGTGAATTTTATACAAAGTTTAATTGAATTAATAGATAATGGTACGCTCATTGATTTGAGTTAGTATCACGATTAGTTATGCCGTCGACGTACACAGGCAGGGTC
The DNA here is from genome assembly GCF_905220565.1 of Melitaea cinxia. Taxonomy (NCBI): domain Eukaryota; kingdom Metazoa; phylum Arthropoda; class Insecta; order Lepidoptera; family Nymphalidae; genus Melitaea; species Melitaea cinxia. The sequence goes on from NC_059407.1 coordinate 4,671,598, forward strand.
ATGATGGTTCGTGGAAGCTCGTTTTGCAATAGTTACTAACATCCAACGTCCGCTTAACAATACGATGTTCATTTTATAAAATAGTTATTAAAAAAAATTAAGATGTACCTTAAATATTCTTATTCTTATCAAGTAGTAGTAATGAGTAAGTTAAGTTATATTATCTATATATTTTCCTTGAATAATATTTTAAGAGTAATTGTTACATGTCGTTTCGTACCAATCATAATAAGTTTCAAAAGCCCTTTTATTTCATAATATAAGCAAAGTAGTAATCACTATTGCACCACAAACCATGCAGGTCAACTAATTTTTTCAATATAATCTTCGTTCAATTATTAATTTAAACCTAATTACTTTATTTATATATTTTAATAGGCAAAATTTTGTTGACAAGCATATTAATATTTACAGAGATATAAAAGTAAGATAAACAACGTCAACTAATTAAACACGCAAATTACTTTAATCTATACCATATATCTATTGAATAGAATACATAATAAAATTCGAAGTGCAGGAATGTAGACGAGGAGCAGTCTTCAGTTGCGTGAAACATCTCCATTTATTTCCATATGAAATTGATGCGAGGCAGGAAATGGCGACAGCGATGCGATGCTGGTATCTCCGCAGACGTTGATCACGTTAGTAACGCTAGATTATTTCTTGTTATACTACGTTGTTATGATTAATAACTTTAAAACGAGTAAATAGAAATTTAAAATGAAGTATATTTATTTAGTATATTTACACAGTTTTTCTACTTTCATATCTAATAATAGGAGTTACTGCGGACCAAGTTTCTTTCATATAATATTTAGTGAGGATAGATTTAAAAGAATTTCGTTACTCCGCATAATTAGGAGATTTGTATTAAGATCACAGGACCTATTTCACGAAATTCAAATGAGTAATGTATACATATAGTGCTCGATTTCTTCGTCTTAATGTTTTTATTGCACAGGTTTTTGTTTCTTTGATATTTGCATGTCGGTTGCGATATTCTTAGTGATTAATAAGTATTTACAGACACATGCAGTTTCCCAGAAGCGCTAGATGGCAGAATGAGCAAGCTATAAATATTAATGACAAACTCCGATTCAATGGTAGACCCTTAGAAGGGTCAGCGGCCTATGATCCGATTGTTTGATGCTCATATCTTCATCGTAATTAGAAATGCCAAATATGCGTAAGACACGTTACGCTTATGAATAAAATATTAGTCAAGAAACGTGGAAGAAATATTTTATTAGACAAAAGTAAATAATTTTTGTTTGTTGACTGACGAAGTACGGTTAAATGAATACCACGTAATGATAAACGCAATACCAATAAAGGCAACAATCATTCCTATTATAAAGTTTTCAATGTGAAGCCCACACAATAATAGCGTGATTTCTTGTGTTGTTTCTGTGAAGTTGGCAAAATTGAAAGATTCCCGGTTTTAGTACTTAGTTGTATTTTTAGAATCTTCTTAATCTAATCACATTATTGTATAAATATATCGAACGTTTTTAAATCTTAAAAACAAAATTTCAATCAGCTTCTACAGAATATTGTTAAGAATGTAATTTTAAGGAACGACATTTGAAGATGGGGGGCGGCCTTAGATTTTTTTTAATGACGCATAATAAACCTCTCATATTTTGGACATATCGTTTTTTTTCTATTGTCATAAAACCGTCAAAGTATTAAATATGATTTTTTGGAGATATACCGGCTTATAGTCGACTACTACGAGTATGCATTACAGCATGTTTTTAAATATTTTATAATATATTTTAAGCTGAGGTCACCAGCCTTATAGAAACACTGCTATCGTATCATTACTAAACTGCATATCACCTGACTGGCGTTTATGGTTGGCTACATATCAATTTAGATCAGGGCTTTGTAACTAAAGAAATGAAAATAACAAGTCATCTCCTTCTAATATATAACAAGACGTTATTGTTTGACAGACACATATTGATATCAAAGTTGTTTGTCATGAATTAACGCATCGTCAATTTATAAACTGTATTGACAAATAATTCAACAATAGAAATAAAATAATAATAAAGTTATTAAACATCATTGTTAAATATGAATGCTAAATGAAATTCTATTTTCTTTGTGATAATACTATCAGGGCTTCAGCCATTTTTAAAGATCCAGTAAAATCAATAGTGTATCTAGAATTAGAAATGGCACTGTCTATTTTATAACATAAGCAGTGCGATTATTTTACGGGATGAGTTTTAGTCCTAATTATATATTAATATATTCTAACGGTCTATCATTTTTTATTTAACTACTTATTATACTAAAGTAAACATAATTATAAAAACTTTCTATCTTATAATCTATCTGTTCAATGAAGATCGCAATTATAGATAATAATTTAATATATAAAAATTATACTTCATAAAAGACTTTATTATTTTAAAACAAGTTAGATCACGTTTAGTTGCCAAATGTACAAATTGCAACTTGTATAATCATTAAATATCTAGAGTAATAGCGTGTAGAAAGTGTTACAAAATAACCATCAATAATTACTATTTACATAATTATGTCCAAATGAGATTATTTATTTAGAGCTAACATAAATTTGAAATAAAATGTATTTTTATTTTAATTAAGTAGTTCTACGTAAAAATAAAATCCAAGCTGAGTAGTTTTTATTTGTTTATAGATGCAGGCGCTAACCTCAGGTTCACTTAATTGATTTACTCGTAGTTAATTGTTTATGTTAAATCTATTTAATGAGGAAGTTTATATGATTGCCGATTTAATTGATTTGCCCGTTGGCGTTGTTTTCAGTAACCCTGCTTTCTTAGTCTTACTTAGTTAGGAGGATTTAGTTACCAGGATAGTGGGCCCGATTTCCAACGTGAGAATGGGTGTAATAAACATTTATTTAATGTAATCCTTAAATGTACCTACAATTATGTCTACATCACTTAGGAACAGCTACCATGTGTGTCAGATAAACATTATTTTATTTAGTTTATCATAACAGCTTAATATAAATTTCAATAAACAAATCGAAAAACCTAAAAACAGGTGACGTGGCACAGATATTCCAGTTACAATTACATAAGTGCTGACATTAACTAGCTATGTATATTTTTACATTCCTAATCACAATTATCATGTTTCAAAGTAAAGAACATATCTTTAAATGACACGTTATTTACGATAACTGTCGTCAGTTGAGTAAATCGTAACTGGTACGGTTACAGTGGGTCAGCGTCCTTCCTATACATTATAGGCGAATGCTCTCACATCACTAAAGCAAATTAATGTTTATATGATGACTCGGCAAACGTCTTCGAAATCAAAATATCAATAAACTTTACACCATAATATTATTACTTTATTATAATCTATACTTAATCCATAATAAAGATTAAATACTAATCTATAAGCTGTTGAAAACAAAATGGGGCGGTTTTTTTTTTATTTAGTAAATTTTAAATATGTTTATGTTTGTACTTTATAATGTATTTTGGTGTTGTATTTTTTATTAGTTAGAACAATAAAACAACATTCCTTGGTCAGGCATATAATTGAACTGAAATTGTATATATAGACTAGTAATTATAGTTACTTTATGTAAACATTTTTTGAATATTTTTTTTATATTTACTTTATGGAAGTTGTTTTTGAAATTGGGCGCATCAATGTATCTATTTATTTATTTGGGAAACATACAATATAAAAATCACATACAATTAATTTTCTTACAAAAACACATTAATCACTAAAGTTTCCACTAATATTAATATACAGACATGTCATTTGTCAAAAGTCGTAATTTTAAATCAATTAACACAATATAAATTAAATTAACTATCAAAAAAGACAAAAAAAAATCACTCAAAAAAAAGTCATAAAAAGAGTCGAGCGTGTCAATTATGTCAAATGAAAGGATTATAATTTAAAAATAAGTCAAAGATTAGAATTAAAATTAAGATTAATACAAAAATTACTGTAATAAATCAAAGAGATACATTATTATTTTTTTTACTTATCACGTCCCTAACATGCTGCTTAAATGAGGTTAGGGTACAATTAAAAATGTCAATAGAGTTAAATATGTCGTCATAGTTTTTACAGGACCTGAGAACAAAGATGTTTCCAGCATATTTGGTCCTGGTTACAGGGACAGAAAATAACCTTTTTGAACGCGAACTCGTCCGAGGGCATCTCAAATTAATATTTTGTAACAAAAACGCCGAATATAATATCGATGTATTCGTAATTTGCGCAATCACAAGTTTTCTAATACAATATTGTTATCAAATATCCACCTAAAAATTTACACTATTCCAAGTAATCATTTCAGTAATCAGTTGTAATGATAATGTAATGCGTTGTTATGACTGTTTTATGGGAGTTATTATTTTATATTTGTAAAACATTTAGGCAGTTTTAATTGAAAACGTGTGCCCTTAATTTTACACTTTTCATTATAAAAGGTATTGAATATACATTCATTTCAATATATTTAGTGTCTCAAGGTTCATAAGCTGTATATATTAAAGGATTCTAAAACATACGATAAAGTATATTTCCTTTCCGGTGGTCATCGGCACAGAGGCAGGGAACGCGTCCACAAATTTACATAGCTCGGAAGTTGCGTGTCCGAATCTGGAGGAACTGAAGAGGACACCGCTTCACGGATCGTCAAAGCACGAGCAACCTTTGTGCAGCTTCGGCCCATATGGCTATCACAGAAACTGACAGGGAGACTCAAGCTCAAGATATACCGGTCCAACGTAAAGACCGTTTTGCTGTATGGGTGTGAGACGTGGAAGGTCGCTAAAGATGTCTCGTATCGACTCCAGGTCTTCGTTAACCAATACCTTCGCAGAATCCTCGGCATTACTGGTCCGACAAACTTTGGGAGCACTGCAGTGAAAGCCCGATCGACCATTAGATTAAACACCGGAAATGGGGCTGGATAGGCCACACTCTCCGGAGAGATTCTAACCATATACCAAGGCAAGCCTTAGACTGGAACCCTCACGAAAAAGTGCAAACGTGGCCGTCCAAAACAAATCTCGCGGCAGACCATCATTGACGAAGCCAAGGCCATCGACAAGGCAAGGAGTGCAATTAAGCGAGACGCTCCGGACCGCTCGGGATGGAGATGGAGGGGAGAACTATGGACGCCCTCTGCCTCAACTAGGGGTCACAGAAACCTAATACACAGTACATATTTTGCTATAATATTTATTATTAATATATCTTACTTCTGTTTTCAACCCAACTCAAAAATATGCATGTCATGTTAGTCTTTTGTTTGTCTATTTAGCATTTTTAATTAGTACTTAAATGATAGAAAAACCTGGATTTTTTCCTAATATTGCAAAAAACAAAATATTAAAAAATTGCGTTAATATATTGAATAAATACTACACCAGCCTACATAGCCGTATAACTACACTATTCTTTTATCGATAAATTATACTTTATTGAGACCTTTAATTTTCAAATAATATTTATCAGATAATTATCAGTAGTAACGGATTTTGTTCTTTTATACATTATCAATAGATCGAATCAAACTGATATTAAATTAGATTTTTTAACAATAACTACATCATTGACACGACGATTTGTGTTCGAACTTGTATAAAAATCGATATTATCTTTATCGATAAAAATTTTATGTTTGAGCAATTTATTCAAACCCATTTCTAAAGTTATAAGTGGCACAGAAAGACGATTACGGGAAACGGTCGGCTAAGCATTGATAACTGTTAAAATATCAAAAATCGTTGCTTTTTTTACGTAACAACGTAGACCAATTTACTTATTCAAGCTTTTTATATTACTTTTTTAACTTTTTTTAAAAGTTATATTTATGGAATACGTATTAAAAAAATAATCTACAGATATTTCGACTCTTGTTGATAAGTAAAGAAGACAGAGAAAAGGAAACAAAGTTCAATAAGTTTGCTTGCAAACGAAAAAAAAATCGACTTCAATTACATCGACAAGTAATACAACATAGGTAGACGAAAAAATAGTCAAGTAAATACGCGTTATCAAAAACTACTCAAAAAGTAGTCATCAGATCTCGATCGGGGATCGACAAATAAAGCATCAGCTTTCGATTAAAATAAAAAAATATTAACTGAGTTAGGGCCAAGCAGGAAATATCCTGCTCAAAATCTGGAGCAGCCCGACTGGGGAAGCACTTGGACCTTACAGAAGATCACAGCTAAATAATACTGCTTGCAAGCAGTGTTGTGTTCCTGTGGTGAGTAAGGTGGCCAGAGATCCTGGGAGGGATTAGTATTAGTTTTGGCAACGTGTTGCGATGCTTGTAGTGTTGCAGTGAACTAATTCCATGTTCATTCCTCTTCTCGATAAACTTGGAACGGTTTTGTTTTGATGGATTTGTGTACTTATGTATTTTTTCTTGACACACGAAAACCAGATACATATATAATTCATGGTAAAAATACACATAATATTACACTAAAATTCCAATTGGATTATAGAAATGTTTACCCGACTTCCAAAAAAGGAGGAGGTTCTCAATTTGTCTCAATGTATGTTACAGAACAGAATTTTTACTGGGTGGACCGATTTCGATGATTTTTTTTTAATAGAAAGTTGGCGATTGTCTTGTGGTCCCATTAAAATTTATTTATCGAGATCTGATGACTACTTCTTCTATGACTTCTACTACTACTTTACGAGTTTCTTGCCGATTCTTCTCTGCAGAATCTACATTCCGAATCGGTGGTAGCCTTATTTCTACAAATATAATAATTTATTTTTAAAGTTTTAATTTGTAAAATGACGATTCGAAAGTGCTCTTGGAGCCTATTTGAATAAAGCTGTTTTTGATTTTGATACTTTTTGCGTAATCTGTGATAACTCGTATTTACTTGCCAAATTTTTGTTCTACCTACGTGTATTACTTGTCGATGTAATTGAAGTCGGTTTTTTTTTTCGTTTGCGAGCAAACACAATTATCTTATAAGTATTATTAATCTTGTATTTGTTTAGGTCACCGCGATAACACTTCACATTCAAAACGTTCAAACGTGTACAGACAAGATAAAACTTGCATGATACGGGTCTAAAGGGGGCCATTGACGGTCAGTTCAACTGATCAGTTTAACTGATAAGTTTTGCGCGCTCTCTGAAATTTGATCGTGAGTGTAGAACCATCGCTCCAGAGTTTTAACTGACGACGCGCCACGTAAATCCATCCCGGCGCGTCGCGCCGAACTAGGATTGTTGATAAAATATCGATATATCGAAATATCGATATTTATTACTAATACTTTTTTGGACGATATATCGATAGTTTGATATTGAAATTTTAATATCGACACTCGATATTTTGAAGTAAAACTTCTTTACGTACACTTGACTTGGGAAGTAAGCTGGTAAATACGTACTGAGAGTGTTACGAAAAGTGTGATCAGGTGAGGCAAACGGAAGTTGAGAGGGACACATTAGTTAGTGAAAGTAGAAAGAGAGACAGACTTATGTTTCGTAACGCTTCGTTTTTTTTAAGTAAATTTTAATTATTTTATTTTTTCTCGTCAATTATTTAAACTAGAACATAATGATAAGTTTATTATGTTCTAATTTAATCCACTAACTTCTTCTAATATACTGAACTTTATCTACACTTTTTTTTTTTAACCGACTTCCAAAAAAGAGGAGGTTCGCATTCCGACAATTTTTTTTTAATCGAAAGATGTTGCGTGTCATTTGGTCCCACTAAAATTTATTTGAGATCTAACAACTGCTTTTGGAGTTATATCTAATAATGCGTTTTTACTTGACTACTTTTTCGTCGACCTACGTTGTATTATACCGCATAACTTTTTACTGCGTGTACCGATTTTGATGATTTTTAATTTAATCGAAAGCTGGTGTTTATTATGCGGTATTACTTGTCGATGTAGTTGAAGTCGGTTTTTTTTTCGTTTGCGAGCAAATACTATTATTTTTTTAGTTTAGTTATTTATATACTAGCTTTTACCTGCGGTTTCGCTCGCTTTGAAGCCATTAAATAAGTTAGGGAGATCTTATTTTTCGTAAAATATATATATTTTTATATAAAGTATTCTATGTTGCTTTGATACCTCCAAGAATATATATACAAAGTTTCATGATGATCAGTTAAGTAGTTTTTGCGTGAAAGAGTAACAAACAAACACATTCACATTTATAATATTAGAAGTAATTATCCTTAAACGAAATGTAATTTTCGTAGGCGATTCTCCACGCAGAGAAAAAGAAACAACTTCATCCTCATGGGACAGACATGAAAATATGATATTACTCTTGAAAAATTTGTCTAATGACTTTTTGTCACAATTTTTGTTACATACATACCTGCTGAATTAAAGCAGTATTTAGATCAACCAAATATTTCAAAGTCATTAAATGCACTAAAAATTTGGATTGATAGTAAACATTTTACTCTGGTGCTATCGGAAATAGCTGTGAATATTATTTAATCAAAAAACGAAAAATAAAGCTGTTAAATATTCGATTTCTTTTGCTACATCTATAGCATTTGAACGAATTACTTCTTTAATCAATCTTTTAGTGCCTAATAATCGTAATAGTCAAACAACTGCGCATATAAAACAACGAGTATTTTTAAAAACTCTTACTGAATATTGGGTACACATTATTGTTTTATTAAAATTGAACAATAATTACTTAGAAGCTTACATTTTAATACACTTATAATTTAATTTGTTTTACAAATATACTGAATTATAAACTGTGTAAATTATTTTTGAGCCGACTTATGTTTATTTATTTTTTTAAGCAAAGGCGATTAAATCAAATCGAAAAAATATCGATATATCGATTTTTTAAAAAATATCAACAACCCGACGCCCAACTGCCCGTGTGTGTGTGTAATCGTCATTCCAACCAATCGCGTCATTTTGCTCGCAGCGTCCGCGGTGATTGAGAGTGCACTAGTGTAGTTTTTGTATTTAAAACGTCGGCGACGGTGTCCCCTAGACGAGTCATAACGACAGAATTTATTGAAAAATATGAAAATTCAGAATGTTTGTGAAAAACGGACGAAAATTATAACATTTAAAAAAAAAGTTTTATTTTACACCTACTATTTATTTAATACATATTTATAACATATACACACGGTCGTTTCTTCCTACAGTAATCAATGTAATGCTTGTGGTATAGGTAACTGCCGGCTGATGAAGATACTTTTTTTATAAATACATATAAATAACACTTAGAAAAAAATAAATACATTTATAATTAATGGCATTAACGACACCGTGCATGATCGATTGCCCATTGACATACTTATTACAAATGAGGTACAACTAATAATAAAAACTTTTCATATAAAATTATAGATCATTGTAGACCAGTATATGGCAACAAACAGTAGCCGTTTAAGAATTAATGTTTCTTCTTCTTAATCGGAATCCATTTTTTTTTTCTCGACAAAAATAGGTAGTACCTACACGTCCTTTAAACAGCCCGGTCGGACGAAAACTGAAGGGCCGGAGTGACGCCAGTCAATGGGCAAATATTTCAACTGACGCGAAAAACTGATCAGTTGGACTGATCAGTTGGACTGATCAGTCCAACTGATCAGTTCAACTGACCGTCAATGGCCCCCTTTATAGTCTATAACCTTAATAGGTAGACACCAAGAGGAATAAAAAAAAAATAATGTTTTCATAATACCACACTTCATTTTGCATGTCTAGACTTCAGTTCGTATAATTCTATTATAAATAACATTAAAGCAGTAAGGACTTCCATCGTCAAAAATGGGATAAGGATTTTAAAGAATTAGTTAAATGCCTGTCTGAGTACATTCTCTTGGAAATCCCTCTATTGTATCCGAGTGCTGTTAAACACTGGCAAACCCTGTATTGGAATATGGCTATCCCGTTTCCTCACAACACACAGAGTCCCACCCTCCGTTCATAATATCGTGGGATAATTAAATATTTATGTCATCGCATATGACGAAAAAGTAATTAACAATAATAAAAGTTAATTTAACTGAAGGCAATAATTCTTCATTAAGAACACCAATTAGTACTTTTTAATTAGTTTGAAACAGTATATTGTTATTAAATTACATATGAAAATGAAAGAAAGAAATGTGTAATACTCATAACAATGGACTATTGTCATGTATGAAATCTGAAATTATTATGATATAAATTGAACACATATTTTACTCAACAAACCTGTAAATTTCGCAAGATTCTATTCTCTTTGAAACATTCCGACGACATAAACACTCTCACGAACTTAGTTAAATTAACGATATTGACACAACTTTACCGTTATCATTGACGGTTCAACGACAAATGTGTAACTCAATGTGCACGCACTGTATCACTAGCACTGTTTAAAAGGCGCAGCTGTATGTTTTTGTATTGAAAATTAAATAACACTTCATCATAAACTAGACGAACAAGCTCGGAATCGGAAAGCTTTTATATTGCTCAATATACGAGCGGTTCTTCTGACTATACAATGGAGACTGCATTAGACGAGGGCAGCTGGGGCGGGGGACGGCACAGTAGGGGGCGCGCGCGTCGAGCACTCGCTCGGAGGCGTCGAACCAGCTTTGTATCTCTCTGATATGATAACGAATGTTTACAAAGGCTGCGATAATATGCAACGCAGGGAAAGAAAATATCAACAAACTAAATGTGGAATGATTTACATGTAAATTAATTCACTAAATTTAAGCTCTTCTCAACATGGTAACATGAAGTGTATTATAGACATTATTTTTACTATTTCGTAAATATTTCAAACATATTTATTCATCACGTTATTATTTTACGGAAATGAAAACACTAAAATCAAGATATGTAGATCTAGATTTAGGCGGTTAACGAAGAAATAATGTCATAAATATGGTTTATATATATAAATAATTATGTTCAATAAAACAAAAAAGAAGTAGATTTAATGTGTTTCAAGTAAAGGAAGTACTTGAGGTCAAAATACTCATCATGAGATTAATCATAAATTGTTTTTATATTATTTTTAATCACGTCAACTTGTTTTTGAGTATTAGTATTTATGTTATCACACAATATTGTGTAATAAAATTTAAAATTGATAGTTTTTAATTTTCAGGGTTCGGCACTATGTGATTTCTCACGAAAGCTTCGTTGATTGTCCCGTTCATCTGTCTCCTACGTCTTTGGAATCGTAATCACGAACTAAGAATATTTTCTATTTCGCGATCATAATTAGTAGACACTTGAAAAATTAACAACATGCTACAATGTGTACCGTGGCCCCTATAACATTTTTTAAATGTAATTTAAAAAATAAATAAAAAGATTATACAAGGTTTTTCTTGACGTTTTCAGCTTGATTATACACATGCATGTGTTAAACTTTATACGATAGCAAATAACTGTTAAGGTATTCCAAGTATTTTTTGTCGAATATAGCTCAATATTAATTATACATAATATGTGTACAAATGTTAACGATTTTACAGTTATGCGGAACCCTTCAGTAGACAAGTTCGATTCAAACTTAGTCGTTTTTTAGTTTCGTATCGATCGGTCTGAGTCACTTCATTTGCAGATGTATTAAGTTTATCAAAAACCTGTCGAGATCAAACGATCATATAATATTCATTTTTTCATAAAAAAAAACACATTATGAAATAAATATATTCATTGCAAGTAAGCAAACATCTCAATTTACATTTCAAATTACTATTTGACGATGGGCTGGCTTAGTGGTCACATAAAGGTTGCGCTAGCAATCACGGATTCTATCCCCCGCTCATGACAAATATTTATCATACAGAAATTTGTTTTGGTTTCTGGAGTCCAACACAAAATTTCGTCCTACTGCGTGTCGTTAAGTGTGCTGGGCTTTTGTTTAGGGACATGAAATTATAATTATTAATAAGATTGTATTTACGTGATTCAAGTCGTTATATCCTTAACTATTCTATGTAATGTTACAAAAATAATAACTCAGCAACTTATTTATAAGAAGACATTTTTTGATGAAAAAATTCTTCACTTGATACCCAAAAATAAACATATTTTTGATCAATGCTGAAAAGTTGATCCCTCATTCTGGAAGATCGTGACGCGTGCCAAAGTAAACAAAAAGAGACTGTTTCGTTACGTCTTACGTAATTAAGTAGCATATGGTTCCCATTTCAAATAACCGTGTAGTGTTGGCTAGTTATAGAAGAATTATGACTTCAAATATAAATAATTTTTATAATTACATTCTCCTCTTTTCCAATTCATTCTATTTCTCCGACTTAAAAATACCGAATAGTTTTATTTAACATTGATGAAATAATTAATAGTAATTAGTCCTTAAAGTCGCTAAACTAATCATTATCTGTTTTTATACGGGACAAGTATTCTCTTTCGACGAATGAAACGTTGCTGATTCATAAACTGGATCGTAAAATCAGCGTCTGCTCGAGTGGCAAATGAATTTTGTGAGTAATACAGCAACAATGATTAATCTTTTTACACTGTAAGTTTAAGTTTTTGATTTCAAGAATATAACAATTACAATATTTATGTACAGCTAAATGGGAATAATTAAAATATTAAACACAAAAGATATAAATCATTCAATGAATTGACTCACACCCATTAAGACTTTAGTTAGAGAGAACTGCCGTAAATGAAATGGAACCGAAACGGCAATAAATAACCGACACTCACAACGTACTAAGATAGAGGTTAAACTTTTCTATTTTTCATATTCTAAATTTAAATATAGAAAGATAAACTTTTCAAAAATTATATTGCAACTCAACAAGTGACGAATAGAATTGGACGCTGTGCAAAAGTTAAACGTGCACTGCAATGGCTCAGTACGGCTATAAAAATACTCGAGTACCACGCCCGAACCCCACAAACGTGCCGATCTTCCATGTGAATTAGTAAGTTGTATTTTCAGACGACATTCGGTAAGCAAACGTTAAGATTTATTGGCAATCAGTGCGTGTGGTAGCCAACAATGCTTAGCTTAACATGTGTTTATGTTCTATTGACGTATTCGAACACATTGATAGATTTGGAATTTTTTTTAATAATCTATACACAGAGTGTAGTGTACTATTTCACTGTGACAAATTATGCACACTGAAATAATTGTGAAAAAATTTCGGAAAATTGGTTGCGTTTCATTTTCGTGGAATTATTTTTGATACTGAAGCCAAAAGTATATTTTTTTATCTGTCTGTCTGGCTGTATCTTAGTCTAGCATCACGCCGAAACTACTGTTCGAATTTTAATGTTACGAGACATGATTTGAATCCACATTGCGAGGAAGCTGGATATATTTTATCCTAAAAAATAGTTCGGCTACCTTGGAGACATTATTTAAGTAATTTTTAATAGCTCACATAGTCGCTGATAGTATCAACCTGATATAGACAGCTACAAGCATATATATATATATATATATATATATATATATATATATATATATATATATATATATATATATATATATATATATATGCTTGTAGCTGTCTATATATATAAAACTTGTTGCACAATTTTTTTTGTTTACAAAAAATAATACTAAGTATAATAAAAATACTAAAAAATATATAGTTGTAAGCATTTTTATGCTTACAACTATAGCCTATAGAAATAAAAATGGTCTTGCTAAAGTATAATGATATGAAAATGTAGGACACAACCTAACTTATAAGAGCACTGAGAGCGAAAATGGGTCGCTGTAAAAGCATCTATTATAAGATAGAAATTATACACTAAAGGGGTGGAGGTAAAGGGTTAATCACAAGAAATTAAGTGATAATATTCATGATATCTACAAAACATAACAATACAACATTTAATTTCCTATGCGGGTGTTTTCATCAATTAGGCTACACCGAAAAAAAAAACACATGAATATCAGTAAATATAATAAAAATACATTAAATTAAATTTAAACGAAAAATAAGAAATCTTATATTTGCTATTTTATTACCCTTGAAGTTCTTGAATTCGTATAATTTGAAGAACAAAAACAACAAATGTTTGCATACAAATGCCAATCATTGATCTTGAGTTTACGATATAAAAACAGCACGTGCTCGTAAGGGTCTTCCACTCCCCCAAAAGTCCACGACAAGTATGCAATCGAAGTCAATACCAACAGATGTTGGTAGCGTTTATGTAACGGCATATTGCATCTGATGGCAAGCTATTTACCATATGGTATTTTTAAATTTTTGTAAATGTAAGGTCTCAGTGCTTATATATCAAGCTACTTGGCTTCTTGCGAATTTCAGAAAGGGTTAACAAAATATGAATATGATACTCCCGCACGAACATCAGGTGTTATAATAAGAGGTATTGAAACGTTTCGAAATTGGCTTTAATAAAACATTTCAATTCACAAGATGTAGAAGACTTTGCACATTATAATATACACCTACTTAAATCTAATAAAAAGCCTAAGCATTTCTTCTTATTAAAGGATATTTACAAATATAATAGGATAATATTTTTTTATGCTTGCTTCAGCCTGTAATATCCCACTGCTCGACAAAGGCCTCTTTCCCCATATAGATGAAGGATCAGAGCTTAATCCACCAAGCTGATTCAATGCAGGTTGGCGAATGTATTCCCTTCTATGAGTAACAGGTCACACATATCTCTATCAGGTGTACATGATAACAACCGGGACTGACGGACTGTCGTGCTCTCCGAGGCACGGTGCGGACAAGGACTGCACAAACACCCAGAGCACGGCAAACATCTGTATGGCCAATACAAATGTTTGTCATGTGCAGAGATCGAACCCCCAACCGCCAGCGCAACAGCCACAAACCAGTGCTGTGACCGTTGCACCATAGATAATAAATCCATGACAGGTTAAGATACAAATAATAAGCCACTATTGCCAATTTTGCCCAGGCCAAAAAGTTTTATTACCAAATATTTAATTACCGTAAGTTTAATATTTAGCATCACTAACACGCTTGTATTTGTGAATTAGACGTCCTTAAACCTTGATACTGGAAAAAGAATATAAATTATTTTATTATATACAAATATTAAGATATATTGGTCTTATACTAACTAACAAGGCGTTGATCGTAGACGCCCTCATATTATCACGGCGGAAAAGTTCAGCCGTTAGTGATTGTACAAACGTGATCGATATCATCCGCCCCTTAAATTACCTAGTAATCTCAGAAGGTAATTGCTCAATTTACTAACGACTAGGAGATAATATCAATCGTTCGATGATTAAGCAGCATGACATATACGTCATGGATTCAAGGTTGCTATTTACTTATCTACAGCACTATACTTACAACTGTGTATAAAACCTAGCCATGAATTAATCTTCACGGATTAATGACTGCAAACTAATTATGAAGAGCTATTAGAGAAAAAGGTTACACGTTTATTTATATTACTTTTAAGACTCAATTACTGTAAAATTTCAATACAATTAGATCTTATTAAGTAATAATTTTGTCATTTATGTCATCAATTGAAACAGTAAATTATCAGTGACTTGTAATATCGTGGTAATCTGCATTCACAGATACATAGTTTATGGGTGATAAACGTCGCATCAGTAAAGATAATTATATATGGAACGGACGCGACCTAAATACTGGCACACGTGAACGACTATTTCCAGACAACGAACGGGAAGGTATGTCAGGTACCTTTCGAAATAGCACCTCCATTTCAATCCGTACACATTAACCGGAATTTATTTTTGGCTTTATTTAAGGTTTTCGCAAAATAACTAAATATAGAATTTGTTTTAATATTAAAAAAAGCCAGCTTTTATCTTAATGAAAAGATTCAATACAATTTGAAGTACATATGTCGTTATTGTCCAAATATTTTATTATATAATACTTCAAAAATTGTTTAAGCGGTCGTGAAGAAAATTTACATTTAAGGTAAATATGACACATCCATGGAATTTTCTGTTCTAAAAGCAATAAGGATTAAAAAGTACAATATAATTGGACATCCCAACAATAGCTGCAGATATGCACGAGAGCAGACTGGATGCAAATAACAAAAATCAATACGCTGAACGGGCTAACGCAGCAACTCAACATACACGAAATTAACTATTCTCACCATTGTATCACTTCATATTGGTATCACGATAACTGGCGAAATCCCAATTCCATTAAGACAATGGTCGGTAAATAACAATGCAACAAAGAGTATGTACGTCAAAAAGATGTATGATTTACAAATTATAAGGTGTTTGAGAAACAGCGCCATGTAGACAATTCTCAGACGCTCTCAGGCGTATTCGTAATAGACAATAGATGATCTGACATCCGTTTACGAACGCCGTCTGATTAATAACTAGCCTACAAAGCCAGCACTTGGTAGTTTGAAAAAGTTTACCATTATTAGCTAATCTATATATATATATAAATAGATTGTTAGTTTTTCTCGCTAAAATTGGCTTGATTTGCATTTGGCCAATATTGATTTTGACATATTTGTGGAAGTTCGGGGAAGGCTTAAACGGTGAGAAACAAATAATAAGTAACGGAACATACTAAAACGACACTTTTATTTTCCAATACAAAATGTTCCTAAATGTGAAACATCTGATGTCTTTACTCTTTAGGTCTTATAGGTGCGTTCAGAAAGTCTTTTTTCCATATTTTTCACAAGTAATAGTGTAGGTGAAACGAAGTTCACCAGATCATCTAGTATAATATAAATTTTAGTTATATGTATGGAATTTCTAACGAAGTGTTTGAGAGACTGAGTCCGTGAGCTAGTGCTTGAGTGAACCTGTTGACCCAGTAAGCAACGCCGGCAACTGAAACTTCGTCTCCACCTGATTCTACTGAGATTATGGACTTCGAACAATACACAGGTATACGAGAATGTTTAAAACTAACTTCTATTGTTAGCTTTAAAATATATTTAAAGTAAGAAAATAGGAAGGTTAAATCATTTTAAAGTGTTTTTTGAAGTTATACTTCACTTGGCGCATTAGGGAAAAAATGTGATAGTAAATTTTTACGTTGCGCGCGCACACCGTCACAAAAAAAAACCGACATACTGAAGTTAGGTAGCCAATGAAGTGTAACTTCGTACGTGCATACATACCTACACACTTTTTTTTTAACTTTTAGATTCACGAACTATTACAATTGTTAAAAATATTCAATTAGTGGAACGGCCACCATTTTTTAACAGACTTTAAAAAAGGAAGATTCTTAATTCGACTATTTTTTTATGTGTCAGTCAGTCAGCCAGACAGCCTATTGCAGTCCATTGCTGGACAAAGGCCTGCCCAAGTTTTCGCAAGGCTATCTCTCTACTAGCTCTATATCTAGCCGACCCCGACAATCTTACGTAGATCGTCGGTCCAGCGGGCCGCAGGACGTCCCATACGGCGTTTACCAACACGCGGTCTCCGGGACACATCTGCTTCAACGGCGATCGGTCTTGCAACACAGGCGACCAGCCCACTGCACTTAAACTTGCTAATTCTGTGCTATGGCGGCTGCTTTCGTTCTCGCTCAGAAAGTCTCGTTTCTAATCCTATCTTCGAGAGAGATCCCAAGCATAGCCCGTACCATTGTACGATGAGCAACTTTAAACTTGTGTGTGAACCAGTTCCTTCTGCAGTGTCCATGTCTCGGCACCATATGTTAACACAGGCAGGACGAATTGCTCGAATACTTTTGTCTTAAGCATTGCTGACTCTTAGAAGTGAAGACTCAGCAAAGCCTGCCAAACGACACCTAGCCCAACCGAATTCTGTAATCGGCTTCCTTCTCGAAGTTGTTACGGCCTAGTTGGTTGGTATGGCCTAGGTAGACATAATCCTAAACTACTTCGAGAAGTGTACCATCAAACGATTCCAGTCTCGGTATGACTTAGTTGTTAAATAAATAATAACTTTCATCTTGTCCAAATTTATACCGAGATCGACTCGTCGAGAGGACTTATTTAGGCCACCCAGCATTTGAGCTCCTCCAAAGCTTCCGCAAAGATCACAATATCGTCAGTTAAACGAAGTTGAGAGATGTATTCACCGTTGACGTTGATCCCCGGCCTCAATACAGATTGCCCGATTTCGGAGCTAATATTTTAAGTATAACTGAGGTACGAGGGGTACAGCAGGAAATTTTCTGCTCAAAATATGGAGCAGCCCGATTGGAGCAGTATAACTCGACCTTACAGAACATCACAGCTATATGCTTTTGGTGTTGCAGACGTCTATAAGCTACAGTAATCGCTTACCATCAGGTGAGCCTTACGCTTGTTTGCCGATCAAGTTGTATAAAAAAAGTTATTGAATACAATGTTTAACCTTAATAAGTATGACTATCTACTATACATATAAGTTTTAATAATTGACATTGTAGTCTATTTACTACAAGATAAATCTTTGACATAAAAAGTATAAGGAAAACTCTCCGAACAAAAATGTGTTCTCCTTTGCTGACTGGACTTGATTAACTAGCATTTAATATACAATACACCACTAGTTTTATATTTGACAAAGGAGAAAACAAAGGAAAAAACATGCTATAATATATTAAGAAAAAGCTTAGCTTTATAAACTGTATAAACACCACAAACAGGGTCTGTCTAGACTGACACTACAGACACGAGCAACTTCGTTAGAAGCTGGAACAAAGACTATCTTAGAAACAACTACGCTCATTAATGTAACATTTGAGTCACAAAATATTCTAGTGCCGCTTTCTACCATTTTATATTCACTTGGACTTTTTGGGAATAATATTTTATTTAAGATTCTTTCTCTCTATTACGTTTCAGACGCAGACAATATTGATAGAAAATTTTCAAAACTTGCCTGTATCTGACATTTCATTTCGGTCACCAAGAACAACTTGACAATCTGACTGGAAATTTCGTTTGATTGTGATATTTAAAATGGTAAAAGACTTATGATAGTGAGATTTTTTGTGAAATAAAAACAAACTTCTGAAATACTTTTTAAATAGGTGATTTAAAATGAATAATAGAATCCCAGCGGGAGGATAATTACATATTAAAGAACTTCTTTTTTTTTATTCGATACGTTGTATTTAACCTTTAAGTAGAGCTTCATTTATTTATATAACTATATATAATTAATAATACTATCGTCTCTTAATACAGCATTACACGGAATATGGTGGTTTTATACGATTTGGCATTTTAAATTACTTAGTAACATCAAACGGAAATATCAATTATGTAATACTTTATAATGCTTAACGTGAAGCAGTACTTTTATAGATATCTAATTACAACTTCGAAGAATTTTCGTATATTTCAGTTGGCAACACAACGGTAACCATTAACCAGTAACATAGTAACTAGGTTAATATCTCAAGAAGGCACTAAGAGGTACGAACTTATTGACCCAGAATAACAAGTGAAATTATTGAGAGCACCTATCGCTGATATACTTAATCATACATACGAAAAATAATGTGAACAAAATAACAAAACCAAATATATATATTTGAAACAAAATATATATATAAGACTTAAGTTTGCTCGAGAATATTCAAAATGTACTTCGGGTTAGTAAAAGAAATCTTGTGGTTCTGACCCGAACCTGATAGAACATGCATGGGACAAACTTAAAAGACGGATTTGGAGTTATACACCAGCTGTAACCTAACCATCAGTGCGGAAAAACTGCTGCTATTGAGGAGTGGCAGAACTTTCCAAAATTGACATCCAAGACACACCTGATGGACGGACCTCCAAATTGGTTACAATGGTTTACTAAAGACCGATGAGAAAATATCCAATATGAATAATAATAATGAGGTCGATAATAATAATAATGAAGTCGATAATTTAGTGCAAACTTTTTTTAAATTAATATTTTACCAATTTTTAGTTTTTGTAAGAAAGTTACACATTCTCATTTTTTCAATTGTTTTTCTCATAGAACCATTGACAACTTCCACATATTCAGTTTGAAATTTCGAAATATTATTTTATAACAAAACTAGCTGTGCCCGCGACTTCGTTCGCGTGGAATTTACCAAAAAAGTTATTGTTCAATTCGCAGTTATACAGTAAAAATAAAAAATCTAAAATTAAAGTAGTCTAAGTTACTCTTTAGTATATCAGCTATCTGCCAGTGAAAGTCTCGTCAAAATCAGTCTAGCCTTTTCAAAGATTAGCCGGAAGAAACAGACAAGCAGACAGACAGACAAAATGAAAAACAGACAAAAAATGTAAAAAATGTTATTTATGTATATGTACCGTGTACACGTCCCTATGCCTTTAGTAAAAAGCGGTCATCTTAATATTAAAACAGACACTCCAATTTTACTTATTTGTATAGATAAATTACATTGGAATAGAATTTAAATTTGAAGAAACCAAAAAAATGTGGTTAGTTATGCCGCTGAGGGTAGCACTTAACAGATTTAAGATAGCCTTACTTGTGTCTACGTGTATAAGATATATAGTGTATACGAGTAGAAGTACCTATGGCTAAGAATGGATTTTGATCATGTATTCGAAGTGACCTAATTTTCGATCAAGCACTTTAACAATTGGATGTATTAAATTACTCGGTTTGTTATTTTTATACCTCAGCTTAGAGACTAACTTCACCCATCTGCTTAATGGATGAAAATTATTTTATATTTTTTTTAGTATATTAGAAAAACAATCGCGAAAGAGTTGACTAAAAGGTTGTTCTGGCCAGGCTATATTTAAATCAAAATTAAAAAAAATTACATTTATTTAATAATAGACCTACAAGTTTAACGATTAAATTTAATACCTACTGAAAGTTATGAAGCCTGTAGAAAATGCAAACGTTGAATTGAGAACAGAAAAACAAACAAATATCAACAAACCATCAGTGTATTAGGCAACTACGAGTACTCTCACCACAACACCAGAACGGTTGTTTTTATGGTAACATTTTTTAAATATTGTATCTTTTTATAGAATACTTAAAAAATGTTACCATAAAAAATAATAAACTTCAACAGCTTTTGGTAATGAAATAAATAATATATGGAAATGTAATATTAATAAAGAGTACAATATAAAATATTGTTTCCAACGATGCAGGAATTTTTCTTCTTAGTCCGAGGCTAATATTTGTATTACAGCTGGTGCGGATTTGAACCATAAGCTTTTATTTTTCAAGCGTAATAAGAGTGGATAACTTTTTTATATAACCTTCATGTAATTTTCAACAGTTTAATCGGTTTTTTTTATTTGTACGTAATAAAGTATGTATAGTTAAATAAAAAAATACTGCAAGTTTTTGAACGCGAATAAACATAAATACATACCTACTACATCTTCTCATATTAGAAAGGATTCAAGTGAATCCTCAAAAGTCAAAACAATATCGTACGTAAACAATTAATCAAACTTAAAGACAGTTATTGTACTATTTCTAAAGCTTTAAATTCTTAAGATAACGTCAAATACCCTATTTTAGGGCAATTAAGTAGTTTCATACTCACATTTATAGAAATCCTTATTTACCTACAAAAAGTTAAACTTAATAAAAATAAAAAATTTAAGTACTTTTGATCATTAATGTCAAGTCTCTCCTAATACGGTCTTATCGCTAAATATCGTCTCAAAACTAGACATATTTTTATGATTGGTTATATGATGTTCTGTGTGGCTACGGCACTAAAGAATTTAGCCACCCCCTCTCTTCCCGTGGGTGTCGTAAGAGACGACTAAGGGATAACAAGGTTCCACAACCACCTTGGAACCTAAGAAGCCGACCGATGGCGGGATAACCATCCAACTGCTGGCTTTGAAATACACAGGCCGAAGACGGGCAGCAGCGTCTTCGGTGCGACAAAGCCAGTACTGCGGTCACCAACCCGCCTGCCCAACGTGGTGACTATGGGCAAAACACATGAGTTTACGTTATTTTTGGCGTAAACTTGTGGAGGCCTATGTCCAGCAGTGGACTGTATAGGCTGTAATGATATGATGTTCAATAATTATAACTTATGATATTTATCGTTAATTCATCATATCGTCAATCAATCAAAATAAAAAATAAGTTACTAGAAAACTGGCGACATATTATATAAGATTAAAGAATCCTGGCTGTGTCATAGTTTACCAAATATTATTAAATACTTGTTGTCGTTAAATATTCTGTCCAATCGAAGTGGAGAAGCGTGGCAGATTAAGCCTGAATAATTTATTTTTCGCCTTGACCTGCGGTTGTCAGTCGGATTTTTGCAAATTCTTTGAGTTCAGATCAGTATCGGTAGCTAGAAAGCTAAAAATGTCTTTTTAATTAGTAATATATTTAATATAAGTATTTATGGTTAAAATTTATTTATTTAACTACATTTGAAGTGTAAAAATGCAATTTCAATACAAAAGCAATAATAAAAATTCTATAGACGTAGCAAGGGTAGGGTAATGATACTCAGATCAGCTAGCCTTCAATTTTATCGAGTTATTAATCACCTCGAACGCTTGAATAAATGTCGCTTCGAAATAATCTTTCACAAAGTTATAAAATAATATCGACTGGCTTCATTCAACATAGGAAGTTTATTTCGTTTTAAAACCTTAACTTTGTTGACTAAAACGCTAATCTGCATTTATAAAATCGTTAGGCCACTAACTCATCATGAAATTTCAAAAAAAGCTGAACGCATAAAGATGAAATTTGGCAGGGAGGTAGTTTATAGTTAGACATTGTGATTTTTTTTTTTTGAAAGTCTTTTATTTTTTATGCTACCCAGCTTTGAATTTGGCAGCGAGATAGTTAACAGTTAGTAAACGTTTGGAAAGAACGGATTTGTGACAGGATGGATTTAGGTAGTCTAAGGGCTCGAAGAAGTTTGTATTAAGGTCTTTCATTTTTCTGCTACAAATACAACAAATTTATTGTAATAGACTTCCAATAAAAACAGTTTAAATGGGTGAAATAGGGGATGAAATTTGTATCGAAATCCGTTTGTAGCGTGATTGAGAACGAGCTCTGCAGTGACCCGAGCCGCGACCAACTGCTAGTACGAATATAATGCCAAAACTGAGGTGGGGCACAGCATGAAATATCCTGCTAAATCTGGAAATGGAATCTGGAACCCGAATGGGGAAGTGCTGCTTACAGAAAATCACAGCTTAATAATACTGCTTTCAAGCAGTGTTGTGATCCTTTGGTGAGTAAGGTGACCAGAGCTCCTGGGGGGAATGGGGGTAAGGTCGGCAAGACACCTGCGATGCTTCCGGTTTTGCAAGTGTCTTTAAGCTACGGTAATCGCTTACCATCAGGTGAGCCGTATGCTTGTTTTCCGCCCTAGTTTTATAAAAAAAAAACAATCCTCCAAATTAGTCAGATTTTTTTTAATTTATTTATCAAATAAACAATACTGTACTTATTTATTATAAATAGCATTAAAAAATCACGCAGGTTTATGACAATGCTATTTAATAATAGCCTTTTAGTTATTTAGGATTGTTTTGGTTATTAAAAAGTGTTTTTACTTGGGGCTTTCTTGGACAGTAAAATAAGAGATACATTTTATAACTACAGGCTAGTATAATATAGTTATAAAATATTAATATTATTAAGGCTAATAACATATGACATACGATAATTTCCATCTAAATCCGGAACAACCGTTGCTTTTATAGCAGTAAAATCGTTAAAAATTTCGTAGACTGCTAAATCTTTACGCTTAGCTGCATCAACTTGTATTTCGTCGAGTCAATGACTTCATATTCATAAACCCATAATCGCTACTTCTGTAGGAAAATTATAAAGAGAAAAGATATTTTGGTTTTTTTCTTAGAAAGTTACATTCATCCAGAAGTAACATATGCGTAATAATTCATCACGACTCAATACAGCGGAATCTTTTACCTAAGTGAAACCAAGAGATGTAGTAAATTGGAAAGTTTGTAAATATTGTAATCATAAACTATTTTGTTCTTATTAAATATTAAATCAAACTGTAAAGAATATTTCAATAGCCAAAAGTGTAACTGTAACACATATTTTAATATTTTACAACTCCATGTTGCATAATAATTAGATAATAATTATTACAACTTAAAATTATTATCTAACTATAAAATTTAATAAAAAAAATAAAAAAATAATAAAAATGTAATTAAAAAATAATTGCACAAATGCATCTGTATTGCTTAACTTAATATATTACTTAGAAAGTAGAATAATAGTATCTCGTTATTTTTGCAGCGTTCCTTTCTAACTAACTACCTATATTTCATACTTATCTTTAACAATTTGATGAAACTATCGTCAAAGTTTGAAAGATTTCGTGCTACATATAATATTTTTTAGAAGGACCTGGTGTTATCACAATTAATAATTGTGTTTGCTCGCAAACGAAAAAAAACCGACTTCAATTACATCGACGAGTAAATACAACGTAGATCGACGAAAAAAATAGTCAAGTAACTACGCGTTATCAAAGATTACTCAAAAAGTAGTTATCAGATCCCAATAAAATTTATATGTGACCACATGACAAACATCAGCATTCGATTAAATTAAAAATTATTAAAATCGGTACACCCAGTAAAAAGTTATTGCGGATTTTCAAGAAGTTCCCTCGATTTCTCTGGGATCCCATCATCAAATCCAGGTTTCCTTATCATGGTACTAAACTAAGCATATCTTCTTTCCAACAAAAAAAGAATTATCAAAATCAGTACACCCAGTAAAAAGTTATTGCGGATTTTCGAGAGTTTCCCTCGATTTCTCTGGGATTCCATCATCAGATCCTGGTTTCCTTATCATGGTACCAAACTAGGGATATCCCCTTTGCAACAAAAAAAGAATTATCAAAATCGGTACATCCAGTAAAAAGTTATGCGGTATAATACAACGTAGGTCGACGAAAAAAGCGTCAAGTAAAAACGTATTATTAGATATAACTCGAAAAGTAGATGTTAGACCTCAAATAAATTTAAATGGGACCACATGGCACACACCATTTTTCGATTAAAAAAAATTAGTCGAAATCGGTCCACACGGTCAAAAGTTCTGATGTAACATACATTAAAAAAAAAAAAAAAAACAATCGAATTGAGAACCTCCTCCTTTTTTGGAAGTCGGTTAAAAAATAATACATAATAAGCTATGATTATGGAAAACATACGTTACAAAGACGAGGGGAGCGGAACGAGCGCCATCTCTTAACACCAACGCACTGAGCGTGGGTAGACCTACCATGCAACTTATTATAGTTTGTGCTGTCTTTACCATAGTGACTTTCGACTCATTGACTTTTAGGCTATTTTTAACAATAGAAATGTTCTGTATGGAACAAAAAAGACACTAAATATACTCGAAAATTTTATGCAGGATTATAAATTACAATACAAGTAGGTTTATTTCGAACAAAAGTTTATTATTCAAGTATTTTAAGGACTAATAATAAATACATTTTAAACAAAGTATAAAAAATTTACTAGAAATAAAACAAAATAACATTCGTAATATTTTGGTTCTATTTCGGACAAGGGCTTATTTTCAGCGAGGGTAGATAAGCGTTTTTGCATAGCGTGTGATGTGGTTTAATTTCGTCGACGTCCCCGTTCCTCCTGTTCTACTTTTACAAATAACGATTTTCGTTTACGGCCTTAGCTTGCGATTGGGCACTACTAAATACATAATAGATGAGGCCTACAATAAAACCATTCAGTTTCCTGGTCATTGCTCTATTATGATATATTTGGAATTTCGTAATTTAATAGAAACGAATGAAGTAGGTAAAGAGCAATATCATGTTTTACGTCATTCTATGTTCTTCAACTATGAGTGTTAATTTTATGCTTTATATTTTTTATTTATCTTTGTTTTTTTATGGCAAAATAATAGGTGCAGGAGAATTGTTTACATTTACGTACTAATTTATCTCCGAAACGACGACATCGATAACAGTCAATGATATATTTATTTTTTAATATATTAAAGTTGTAATACAGTTAGATCTAATGCGAATTTTAAGCAAATTAACGCCGTATTCGCTGAATCATACCTCTCTAATTAGAACCGGAATCGTGGTACCGTTCGGACACCTCTCGTGTAACCGAATGTTCCACGAATGCATCATTTAAACTCGGTTACGTGAATCAATGGCCGCTCGCCGCCCACCTATTGTTGCAAGATCTTTTGTTTACCAACGTTTGTACACGACAATATATGTCTCGGAGATCAAGGTTTACTGGTTCCATATACTCATTACAATAATCCATACATAAAATAAGACGATATTTATTCTGCTTTAAGATTTAAGGTATAAACCTGTTAGACTGTTAGATTATAATCGACATTTATCAAAATTCTTCCTTCCACGGACCTCAGAATAATCAATTATTTTCTAGTTTTCAAGGCCATATTTTCGACATGAATCTTCATTTTATTAAAATGGAGATTTTAACTGAAGTTTATTTTCGGCTCAAAATATGAAAAAACCTCACTGGAGTAGTCCCTCGACCTTACAGAAGATCACAGCTAAATAATACTGTTTTGAAGCGATGTTGTGTTCCTGTGGTGAGTAAGGTGACCAGAGCTCCTGGGAGGGATTGGGGATGGGGATAGGGTCGATAACGTGATTGTAATGCTTCCAGTATTGCAGAAGTCTATAAGTTACGGTAATCGCTTATCATCAGGTGAGGCGTACGCTTGTTTTCCAGCCAAGTTACATAAAAAAAAGATAAGTTACACTATTCCAAAAAAACAACATTTCTACGAATCGTACATACGTCCGTATTGATAATCCTGAAAAGATCAGCGATTCAATTGATTAGAAAGTAATTAAGCGATGTTACAGATTGCGGTCATATTGGATTACCATTACGTTTATGGTTTTGCGATTACACGTACTGATAAAATTTTACACTTAGGTATATAAAATCTCTCTCTTTTGTCGGTCTCTTACGACCGTGTAAAACTTATTGGCAGAAAAGTTTATGACTTGGTCTCTCCATCTCGTTGGTGAACAACCGCGCGGTCTTTTGGCCTCCGTGTTCCTAACCACAATCAGTCTCTCCAGATTTTCATCGCCTCTGCGTATCTCTCTCGTATGTATATAAAATAGTAAGTAGTAAATTTATTCACACGTTAATGTTAGAATTTGTACTCATAAACCGACCCAAATCATCTCCTCTACCCTTAGGTTGCCCGGAAGAGATCACTTTTCAGCAATAAGACCCTTTGTACCTTATGATACTTTGTTAAAATTAATCTTATTCAATATACATTATTTCTGTTTAGGTGTACAGTAAAGTGTATTGTTATGTGATATTATGCTATAAATTTTGATGACAAACAACCTTTTCTGGTCTATCATCACTAATCACATCACTTCAGCCTATCGCAGTCCACAGCTGGACATAGGCCTCTCCAAGTTCGCGCCAAACCTCCCGATATTCCGGAACCCTCATCCACCCGCCACCGGCAATCTTACGCAGATCGTTGGTCCAGTGGACCGGAGGGCGTCCCACACTACGTTTGCCAATACGCGGTCTCTACTCCAGGACATGTCTGTTCCAGCGGCCATCGGTCCTGCGACACAGATGATCAGCCCACCACCACTTCAACTTGCTAATTCTGAGGGCTATATCGATTACTTTCGTTCTCTCTCGGATAGTCTCATTTCTGATCTTATCTTTGAGAGTAACCCCAAGCATAGCCCGTTCCATTGCACGTTGAGCGACTTTAAGCTTGTGGACTAGTCCCTTCCTCAGTTTCCAGGTTTCGGCACCGTATGTTAACAGACAGGACGAGACTTTTGTCTTCAAGCATTGCGGAATCTTCGAAGTGAAGACTCGACGAAGCCTGCCAAACGCCGTCAAGCCCAACCGAATCCTCCTATCAGCTTCCTTCTCAAAGTTGTTTTGGCCTAGACTTGTCGATATCTATTCATAAATATATTTTGAAATATTTCAGAATTTTGATTTCCAACGAGAAATAAAGTTTCAGTGACGAAAGTTTTACTTGATAGTTTAAAATCGTATGTCAGGGCCCCAAAAACATGCAATACTAATAATAGCTGCTATAATAGCAATGCTGCTGTGACCACTCGTCGTCAATGCAATAGTATAGTAGTTAAGAAATTCTTATTTTTCAAATATTAGTAATATTTGAAAAATAAAGAATGTATACTATTTTGCTTCTAAGTGGACTAGAGAATTTTATGGGATATGTGTGAAGTCTAGTGCAATCATTTCAATGGGTGCATTGCCATTTGAATGCTCCATTAAGGGCCGTCATTTTTAAATTTTATCGGTGGTACTTTAAATTTTAACGACAATTTTTTTTTTTTTTGTAAGATGACTATTCGAATGAGCACCTTCTTTCAAAAGCATTTGAAACCTATTTGAATAAAGTTATTATTTATTTTGATTTTGACCAATATACGATTAATACTATTTAAGCCTGAAAATAGTTTCAATGAATAATTTCATTTAGGTATTTCATAAGGAGTGAATAAAATCCTAGTAAATAACATTTTAACAAAGTCAGAATTTCGAAGTCAATTACATATTTAAAAAGACATTATTCTTATTTCATTTTTAAATTCTTTAGATTTCGAGTAAAATTTTCAGAGGAAATGTTCTCGTGTCCCACTTTTGCCGGTTCGTCGGCCATTTTTTCGTTTATTACACGAACGGGTAGCTCGATCACATGCGAAGTTCGCCCGAAGCTGTCGTTTCCGATTTAAAGATATACTCATTTGAAAATGGATTTTCTATTTCTGAAGCTCGATCCTTTGAGAAAACCATAGCAGCATTGAAACTCAAGCTTTTATATTAAAATATATATATTTTTTAAATATGTACTTAGTGGCTACTTTGTAGAAGTAGGCATGAAATGGCTATTTAATAATTTATATAGGTATTATAAAAAAAATATTATTTCGCTTGGTCACGCCATAACTTGAGAATAACATTACAGATTTCATTCATCTTTTTACAAAAGTTTTCTAATACTTTATAGAAAGTTCTGACGTTACGAAAAATAAAGAAAAATGAGCAGAGTATAAGAAAATTTGAAATAACGTGACGATTACTTCCGCGTATGATAGTTCGCAAGACTGGGTAACGGAGTCATATCAGCAGTCTATACGTAATAATCATATACATATAATAAAAATGTAACGGGTCGCTGTCTGAATATTTAAGATATATGAGAAAAATATTTATGGAATCTTTATCAACGCAGATAGCACCCAAAACAATAATTGTCAGAGTTTTTGTCCGTTTGTCTGTGCTTTTGTGCACGTTAGTCTCAGAAACGGCTTATCGGATTTAGATGTATTTTTTATTAATATATTGTGGCAAGCTTAGCTTAACATTAAGTGTTTGTTTCATGTAAACCGGTTCATAAATAAAAAAAGTTATGCCAATTTAAATAATCACGATGAACATGTAAAATCACTATTCCACGCTGACGAAGTCACGAGCACAGCTAGTATTAATGAAGAGATAATGTTTGTGAGATTATTGTAAGTTTGTAGAGGCTAAACTATGGAATGCTGAAGTCATTTTAGAAATTCTTTTATCAGCAGAAAGCTACATTATTCCTGATTGTAATTATAGATTTTAGTCAAAATATTACATTTGTAAAACGCAACATTATTGAGGCGTTCAAAACTTTTTAACCGACTTCAAAAAAAAAAGTAAGAGGTTCTCAATTCGATTGTATTTTTTTTTAATGTATGTTACATCAGAACTTTTGACTGGGTGGACCGAATACGATAAATTGTGTTTTAATTAAAAGGTGTTGTGTGTCATTTAGTCCCATTTAAATTTAATTGAGATCTGACAAGTACTTTTAGAGTTGTATCTAATAATGCGTATTTACTTGACTATTTTTCCGTCGACTCACGTTGTATTAATCCGCATAACTTTTCACTGGGTTTATCGATTTTGATGATTCTTAGTTTAATTGAAAGCTAAATGATTGTCATGTAGTCTTATTTAAATTTTGATCGAGATCTGATGATTACTTTTTGAGCAATCTTTGATAGCGCGTATCTACTTGACTATTTTTTTTCTACTTACGTTGTATTACATGGCGATGTAATTGACGACGGTTTTTTTCGTTTACGAGCAAACACAATTATTTAAGTAGTAAAATTGAATTTACGTGTAATCTTTGTGTGCAAAAGTCACGTACATGTATCGAGTTAGATTGAGATATTAATGTATTTCCTACAATTATTATATCCACATTACAAGATCTATAAAACTCTTTCCTGAAAAGGTTAAAGGGAACGCCTGGCGCCTTGTACGGCGCCAGGACGTCGGTATGAAAACAATGTTGAAAATGCAATGATAATATGTCGATCTATTGTCGCAGAAGAAAAATAAAATTAAATAATGATAAAAGTTGTTTTGTATCAAACTTTATAACGAAATAATATATTCTATCTTGACGTTTTTAACCGACTTCCAAAAAAGAAGGACGTTCTCAATTCGACTGTATTTTTTTTATTTATTTATTTATTTATGTGTGTTGCATCAGAACTTTTGACCGTGTGGACCGATTTCGACAAATTTTATTTTAATCGAAAGGTGGTGTGTTCCAATTGGTCCCATTTAAATTTATTTGAGATCTAACAACTACTTTTCGAGTTATATCTAATAATGCGTTTTTACTTGACGCTTTTTTCGTCGACCTACGTTGTATTATACCGCATAACTTTCTACTGGATGAAACTATTTTGATAATTCTTTTTTTGTTGGAAAGGGGATATCCCAAATTTAGTACCATGATAAGGAAACCAGGATCTGATGATGGGATCCCAGAGAAATCGAGGGAAACTCTTGAAAATCAGCAATAACTTTTTACTGGGTGTACCGATTTTGATAATTCTTTTTTTGTTGGAAAGAAGATATCCCTAGTTTAGTACCATGATAAGGATAAATTTTATTGAGATCTGATAACTACTTTTTGAGTAATCTTTGATAACGCGTAGTTACTTGACTATTTTTGCGTCGATCTACGTTGTATTACTCGTCGATGTAATTGAAGTTGGTTTTTTTTTCGTTTGCGAGCAAACACAATTATTGTGTTAAACGTTCCCATTAACTAATTCATAAGAAATTATTTAGTTCAATGTTATTTCATGTTACTAATAAAACCTATTACGACAATTGATACATACTAGCAGCTGAATCTCCCATGCGATCGAAATTAACACAAGCAAATCAACGAAGCTAATGGCTAGTTTCAAATATATATATATATATATATATATATATATATATATATATATATATATATATATTTTTACCAAAATATTGTATATGTATTTATATTTTTACGACAAAAAAGGGTCCGCATGTTAACGTGCCTACTTGAACATTTGGTATCAAATAGAAAGTATCACTATTTATTTTTATAGAGGATAAAATTATTTAGTACATTTCTGACCCACACAAATTATTTAAAAAAAGCACCTTTTTTCTTTTTTCTTTAACAATATATTTCTACGATATTCTAATTTTTACAATATATTAATAAATTAATACAAGTTTTGATATTAAACAACTATGTTTATTCGATTTTCAATCTAACATTAAATTATTATAGTGTAAAATTAAAAAGAAATCCCTTTAGCGCTCTCTTAAACCTTTTGCAGTGACAACAAAGTGCAATTAGTTAACCTTTTTAAAGGTTTTAATTCATAAAACTTAATTAGAGTGTAAGGATTATTTATATACAAAACTTACTGCTTTCGGTTATTGTGACAGCACCTTGGAGAGTAACAACCCACTATAAACACTTATTAAATATTTTAATATTTTATCAAATAAAACAAAAAATATTATAACGGTAATATAAGTAACGTTTATAATTTCTTATTTAAATGTCATTATTCTAAATCTAAATTTTATTCCGACTTGATCGAGCTTTAGCTCCACAGATTACATTGCAAAAATATCCACAGATTAGGTACGAATAGAATACCAAAGAGTATTAGAATACAATATAGTTTAGGGTATGTTCCGATATGCACTGCGAGCACTACACAGTGCTATCACTGTGGAAAAATCGTTCTATTATTGACTGCCAGTATACTGTGGCAGTACCCTAGGGAAACATATGACGTCATAAATCGCCGCCATATTCTACTGTGAGCACTGGCGTTTTCGAGGTAAGGTACTTGATCATGTGAGGCAGTACTTTGATCATGTGATCAGTCAAAACCACTCGAGTGCCAACTATCAAACGTCTTTTAAACAATACCTCCACTTTAATCGCAATATTCTAAAGTTCTCTAATTAGTTTAGGTTAGCGTTTAAGACAATCGAAGAATTACGAAAATTAACCATATTAGACTGTGTTAAAAATGTTTAATACGAGCTGAAAGTTAAGCAGGAAATTTTTGATCGTGCAAAGACAGGTAAATTTGGCATTGTTATATTAATTATATTAATTTAAAAAAACTCCTAAATTTTACCCTACATAACCTCTGTCATGTCACATTAACTTATTCACAAAGTTAATAAGTTGAGTAATGAAAAACATATTCTTTTTAATGAAAAACTACTTACTTTTATTATATTATAAATTTAATTTTAAATTAATATTAATTGAAATATTTTTAATTTGATAGTACTCTAAGTTTTTCTATAGGCTTTCCTTTTAGTGAACTGCATTGCATTCTATTTTAATAGTAATCAGTATAACTGGCTATAAACGAACAGCTTCACAGTATACTAAATTGACGTCACACTGTACAGTGGTTGCAGTGCATATCGGAACATACCCATAGTATACACAAATATAGTGACCTACCCATTATAAAAGCTTCTTGGACCTACCCCACCCCATCCTGCAAAACAATAATATTTGTAAAAAAAAAATACTAATCGATAGATTTTCAATAGCTCAATTCAACTACGTGGTCTTCTAAAATTGCTCACCTTAAAATATTTAATTAAAAATCAATAGTCGTTGAAAAAACCAACTTCAAAAAAAGTCGAAAAAAAAAAACCAACTTCGACGAACGACGACGACGAAGCCAGTTTTCCCTCTATGATGTTCTTCCCCCTCAGGTACCTCGCCCAACTAACCTGAGGTCTCTTTTATCATTAGTTCACTCTCAGTTTGACATTTTATGTACATATATTAATCAAAATAACATTAGATTGTAGGACTATTTGTCTTGATTAACCCTACTAACCAATGTTTATATATGTTTGTTTGTCTTTTGTTTCAGATACTAGCTCGGCACTTAAAATTGTGAAAAACTGGCAACAACTCCAACGTTATTTCTGATTCACTTCTTAGTCTTTATTTTTGATCTTACGACTTGCACTCCCACAAAGCCTTACACAAAGCAAACTTTTCAGCCTTAACTTAACGATTCTCATAACATAAGCTAAGCTCCACTCAGATATTGGCAAATCCTTCAGGGAGCCAAAGTAAAAGAAGAAGAAGAAGAAGCCAGCTCTGCGGTCACCAACCCGCCTGCCCAGCGTGGTGACTATGGGCAAAACACACGAGTTCATACCATTTTTGGCATGAAATTGTGGAAGCCTATGTCCACTTGTGGACTGCGAAAGCCTGATGTGATATTACACATAATAAAATTACTCGTTAATATTATCGTTAGTGTTCTAATAAAAAAAAATTAAGATTAGATAGTTAAGTATTTGTTTCGACGGCGTCCATTTTCGTCGAAACTTTTTCGTTTATTTCACAAAACATAAATATACACACATATTGTATATAAATATACACACATATATATGTGTGTATATATTCTGTTATTCTTATCATTTTGTGTACGGAATTACGTTTGCAGCAGTTAGGAGGTCGAAAAAAAACCGAATAATTTATAATTATTTATTAATACTAGATTAATACAATTATTCTTAAGACTAACGACTACTTTATTCGAAGTGGGAATAAAAAGTGATAGAAATAATTATACAATAATTAAAGTTAAAAATTAGAACAATGGGGCATTGAAAGGCTAATACGGAGAACTCGGCCAATATGGGAAACTCATGCGGTGGTCGCCTGGGAACTTTCCATCTGTTTGGTACGTCAGCATATTCGTGGGATCGTGGTTCCGTAACTCCTCCACCCCTAGAGAGGCAACTATTTGAGAATGTTGAGCGAAAAAGTTGCCGGAATACTTGTGTCCTTAAGATTCTCTGGGTTATCTCCATTTTCTGAGGTTTCTTCCTTCTTTGTAGTGGTTTTCCTATACTTTCTATAGTTTAATAAAATGATAAGTGCACCTGCACTGAATAATATTGCGTATATTGGAATGGTTGTATGATATATTGTAGTATCTTTTTGGTGTTCAATGTGTAGCGGTGATTGTATCATGATTTTATCCTTGAGTCTATGGAGTCCTTGGATATTTATAGATGATATATTAATAGTTGTATCTAGGTGAGCAACTTCATCGGATATCTTCATCAATTTTAAGGGTTGTCCTCTTATTTCGTTGTTGTCGTTAATTAATGTAAATTCTTCGGATATGATTTTGCATCCTAGGGGAATAGTTATGAGGTAGCTTCCTTTTAATGAAGTAAATTCCTGTTTACCGCATGATATTTGTATCTTTTGATGCTGGGGGAACGATATAAGGTAGTGCATATCGTCCAGTTTCTCCATTGATTCTCGTAGAAGATTGACTGTAGTTAAATGGCAGGATTCCTTTAAAACCTGTTTAATAATTAGCTCGTGGATGCAATCTGAATTTGTACGAATTTGATGATTGAGTTCCATTTCGCAGAGATACCAGCTGCTATGTTTCTGGCATTCGGCCTCTATGTACACGAATGAGTTCTCGTTAGTTGCAATGAAAGGAGAGGATGGGATGAGAGCTTGTGATTTTCTATTAGGTACTACTGCTAATCTATATAATGAAAAATTATCTTTAGATATAATAGGAAATCGGAATATGAAAACTATTTGCTTATCAGCATAATAAGAAGCTGGTTGAATTATATTATAATAATCTCTTAATTCTAAATTTAAAATACTCTCTTTTCCGTATATATTCTTAAGCTTATCTATCATTGAACTTAAAACATCTATACTAATCATAGAATGGTGCATGCTTGATGCATGTGTAAAAGCTAAACTATTTTCTATCCTAAGTAATTCATTCCTTAAATCGTCTATGTTTTCACTTAGTATTACTAAAAGCTGGGCGAATTTGGCATATTTAATTAAAGTCGAATCATTCATATTAGAAAGTATTAACATTAAGGTGCTATTAATTTTACTTTGATTTTCTACTAGTTGAGTCAAAACGCTATTATATTTAGTAATCCATTCTTTGCTTATGCTTAACTGATTATTAATTTCATTCGTAATTTTTTCCTGATTACTTTCTAATAATTTTATAGCTTCATTATACCTTAAAGCATCTGTATAATCCAAGTTTCCTGTAATACTTTTTATAACTGTTCCGAGTCCGTCAATGACCCCTCTTTTAGATCTGGTTGGTTGTAACGATTTAATTTGATATAATATTTCGTCTAATTTGTTTAGCAAGTAATTTATTTGAATTTCATATACCGAATATATGTCGCTAGGTAATTGATTTTGATAATTGTGTAAATGATTTTGTAGACTGTGTGTTTTATCTTCTATGTCGTCGAGTTTTATGTATTGTAAGAATGTGTGGTAATGTGTCGTTATTTTCATCGGTCCAAGTTTGTAGGGAAGTATTCCGGGTCCATCATCAAGACTCTCGAATTTGATTTCCTGAAGATGTACCAGGGGTAGTATCATGAGCACCGGGATTCTGTAACAAATTCGCTGCTTTAGGGATTCGCTTTAATCGCGACTTTGCTATAGGGCCACGTTTCTTTTTAGTGTAAATATGTATAGGTAAATCGGCAAGGACGGTGTCTTGTGTATATCTTGGGGCTGTTTTTTGTCTGTCAGCTAATGGGTTCCTTACAAAGACCTGCTGATCGGGTGCATATTCTATCTCAAGTTCGCGTGTCCTATTTCTATTCTCGATAAGGGTCGTTCGGTTACTAAGGGATGATTGGTTAACGATGTCATATACTTTTTTCATCTGTTCTTTATGTGTCTGTAAGTATTGTTGTAACGTTTGTTGAGTAAGGTCAATATTAAGACAGTCTCTTGGGTCAAAATGTCCGTTTAATAAATCAAAGGGTCTACATCTTGTGAAACTATGTATAGAACTATTGTAGGCTATTAAAGCATAGGGCATAAGATTTACAATGGGTTCGTCTTTATGTTGCAATTTTAAAAGTCGTAGATGTTCAAGGAGAGTCAAATGAAATTTTTCAATATTTCCGTTGCCATTAGGAGAATGAGCTAAGGTTTTGTGGTGGTTAATTTTGTGAAGTCTAGTAAATTCGTTAAATAATTGGTTAGCAAATTCTGTTCCGTTGTCAGTAATAATAGTCATAGGGACGCCGTGGTGGGTACAATATTGTAAAAGAGCTTGTAATACACTAACAGATGTTCCGTCACGTAAGTAATAAGCTTGTCCGTATTTGGTAAAAACGTCTATGAAGGTCACGTATTTGATACTCTGTATTGTCAGTA
The DNA here is from genome assembly GCF_905220565.1 of Melitaea cinxia. Lineage (NCBI taxonomy): Eukaryota > Metazoa > Arthropoda > Insecta > Lepidoptera > Nymphalidae > Melitaea > Melitaea cinxia. The sequence continues at coordinate 4,708,144 of NC_059407.1, forward strand.
CGTCTATGTGAACAACTTCAAACGGTTTCGTCGCTGGAGGTACAAGGTTAAATTGAGGTCTGACCGGATTTCGATCGTACTTAGCTTGTCCGCATATAGTACATTCTGTGATAAATTTAGTTATTAGATCCTTCATTTTAGGCCAAAAGTAAATTCGCGATAACGATAAATAGGTTTCATTGATTCCGCGGTGATTTGTCTTCCCCTCATGATAATGACGAATAATTTCCTGCTGTCTGGGGTATTCTTTAACGTTCTCTATTTCAGTTTTTACTAAGACTAAATTCATCGAAGATGATTTAAACTTACTTTGTAAAATTGCAATTACAGTATACATATCTGAAATAGGATTAACTAAAATAGCTGTCTTAATTTCAGAACCAATGTATTCCTTTACGGCGTTAATTAAATCTTCCTCCAAATTAGTTTTACTTAACTGGATGTTAATTCGAGTGTGTTTTTCGAAAGGTTTTGATACTGCAGGTTTTCTTTTTATACCGTCAACTATAGTAAAAATTATTTGTCTATGAAATTTATTAAGAGGTTCATCAGTAATCGGTATTTCTAAAATAGGGTTTTCGTGACTACTGTGTGCCGTTAATGTAGAAGAGTTAGATTGATGAGATGCGGTTATTGTTGAAGAGTTTGATTTTTCAGGAATAGATATAGTAGAAGAATTCGATGCTCTGCGTAAGGTATACGATGGATTGCCTAATAGTGAATTTAATTCATCGATTTCTTCTATTAATGATTTTGTTTCTTCTGCATGTATTTCTATTCTAGAGAGAGCGTCCGCGTTAGTATTACACTTACCTTTTTTGTATATTACTGTATAGTCATATTCGCTTAATCGTAAACGCCATCTTGTAAGCCGTGAGTTCGGTTCCTTTAAATTCATCATCCACTGCAATGGCTTATGGTCCGTGACTATCTTAAATTTCCTACCAAATAAGTAAGGCCTGAAGTATTTTGTAGCCCAGACTATGGCTAATAGCTCCTTTTCTATGGTACTGTAATTTTGTTCACTGTCATTAAGAGTCCTAGAAGCATAACAAATCGGTCTATCGGTTCCTATAGGGCCTTGTGATAAAATAGCGCCTATGGCCACGTTAGATGCATCGGTCGTTAGGTTAAATTCTTTATTAAAATCAGGATACTGAAGTATTGGGTCGTTCGTTAAAACAGTTTTACATTTTTCAAAGCTTGATATATATTCGTCATTTAAAATAATTTTCCTACCTTTTTTTAGACATTGTGTAAGCGGTTTAGTTAGTTTTGCAAAGTCCGGAATAAATTTACGATAATATCCAACTAGGCCTAGGAATTGTTTTATTTCTTTTGGTGTTTTCGATATGGCGTATTTTTCTATTGCAGCTATTTTTTCAGGGTTAGGTTTAACTCCGTCCGCGCTTATAATATGACCTAGAAAAGCTGTTTCATGTTTTAAAAATTCTGACTTATCCATTTGGATTTTAAAATTGGATTCACGGAGTCTCTGAAAAACTGTTTTTAAATTTACTATGTGCTCTTGTAGGGATGTACTGTAGACAATAATATCGTCCATATAGACTAGACAAATAGAGTTTTGTAGGCCTTTCAGCACGTCATCCATTACACGCTGAAAGGTCGCCGGTGAATTTTTTAAACCCATGGGCATACGAAGAAATTCGTAATGTCCATGTTCTACGTTAAATGCTGTTTTATGTATATCCTGAGGATCTGTCTGTACCTGATAAAACCCGCTAGCTAAATCTAACGTTGTGAAATATTGGCATTTTCCTAATTTATCTAATACGTCATTAATGTTGGGGATCGGATATTTGTCGTCTATTGTTTTTTCATTTAATTTGCGAAAATCGACTACTATTCGCCATTTTCTTTTACCGGATGCATCAACCTTTTTTGGTACAACCCAAATAGGTGAGCTCCAAGCTGAATTAGAGGGCCTTATTATTCCTTGATCGAGCATTTTACCTATTTGTTCCTGTACTTCCTGTCTATGAACATATGGGTATCTATAGCTTTTCGTGTGAACGGGGACTTTGTCGGTGGTTTTAATTGAGTGCTTTATTTTATTTGTAAAAGTAAGTGGCTCGCCTTCTAGATAAAATACGTCTGCGTACTGGGTACATAATAATTCTAAGTTTTTACGTTCCTCAACGTTAAGATGCTCTGTACGAAGTCGCGTTAGAACATCTTTTACACGTTGTGATTGTTTATTGCAAGTGAAATTGATATTGTTAATTTCAGCAGAGACGGCTTGGTCCATTGAGAATATTACATCGTTCCTACTGGGGTTTTTAACTTCTACAATACCTCTACTATTCTTGACTGACGTAAGACATTCACTAATTATGCAATTTGAAATTTTCTGTTCTTTTATATATGCTTCACCATCGTGCATATTAATAGGAATTTTTAATAATTTTGATTGACGTGCTGGGATTATGTCTTCGTATAAATTTTGATTACGGGAATCATGTACGTATATGGGGTTTGAAGCAGTTTTGGTAATTAAGGTTTTATTTTTATAATCTATTACTGCTTCCCATTTGTCTAATAAGTCAGTTCCTATGAGTCCATCGAAAAAGTCATGAAATTTATATATATATAATGTTATATCGTTCGGGTCATTAAATTCATTAAAGTTCGGTATGGTTATTGAATAATTATTCCTAGTTTTGGCATGAACATTACATACTTCGAATGGATCATAATTTAAAGGAAAATCATATAAATATTTCTCTACAACTGCTGGGCTTAAAAAGGATTGGTTGGCTCCCGTATCAATTAATAATTTTAATGGTGGCGATAATATTTGAATATATGGAAGGTGACGTTGTGTATGTAAATTTATTTCTATTTTAAGGTGTCGGATTGGGAGATTTTCTGAAAATCCTGTTCACTGTCGTCAGGTGTAGTCTCGTTATTGGCTTTTATTTGTGCTGTAGTGGAATTATCGTTATAATTTTGGGAATAAGTCTCATAGTCATAGGGGTATTCCGCGTATTCGTCACTGTTATAATGAGGTTCAAAGTCTGTATAATAATCGTATGAGTCGTAATCGTCTTCGCAGTTATTAAAGTTTACTTCTCGTGATTTAAAATAATTTCTTGGGGGAGGGTTACCGTATTTTTGCCAATTGTGTCCTGTGAGTGTATGTTGTGTCGGTGGCAGTGGGCGAGGCACGAAGTGACTCACGCCGCTCATAGGTCTAGGAAATTCATTGCCCTGATTAGGCCTCTGAGTAAAACTATTTCGAGGCGGTAACCTAAACATGTGACTGTTAGGGTTGTAGTTCGGAGGTGGTGCACCGAACATTCTTTGTGTGTGTGTGGGTTGTCTAGGGTGTTGGTGTTCATTGTTAAATTTAAAAGGCTGTGTGTTAGGTCTAGGTGGAAATGTGCGTGATGTGAATGTGTGGTGAGTAGCGTTGGGTATAGCGGTTGTGGTTTTGTTGGGTTTTGAAATCTCGAAGCGGCTGTGCATGTACATAGTGTTAAGTTCTTCCTGTACATACTCAAGAGCTTTTTCTATTGTTGGTGGTCGCATACAACGAATGCGGGACCCTAATGGTTCTTTAAGACCACGAACATAAGCCTGCATAGTTACTTTTTTATACAAATCGCTTTGCTTCGATAGTGGTGGATAGTGTCTCATGCAGTGTAACGTAAGTCATTAGCGTGCTAAACAAATTTTGACAATGATCATAAAATTCTTGAGGGCTTCTATTGCCCTGTGTGGCTAAGGAGAGATCATTGTATAGGGCGGTTTCATCCCTTTGGTCGGAAAAGTTATTAATTAAAAGTGTTTTAATACCTAGCCAACTGTCGGGTATTCCGTTCGAATTAATTTTGCTTGCCGCTGTGCCTGTTATTTTATTTAAGATTCCGTTTAGGAGGCATATGTTAGAAAATTCACTACCTGGTGAATCGCTAAGATATTGGATCGCTAAATGGTCACAAATTTGGATAAATCGAGTTAAAATATTTGGATTCCCGTCGAACTCCGGGACAAGGCGGAGGGCCTTAAATATGATTTCCGGATCGTGAGACATATTAACTAAATTAATTAAATTATAACGACTACAATCTAAATTTGAATTATTAATTTCTTCCGAATTAATATTTCTTATTATATCTATACCTAACCGACGGGCCTGCCTAGATTGAGGCTCTCGGATCCTAGATGTTTTAGGATGGAAAATTTTGGTAGCTTATGGATAGGCTTAGTCTAGAAAGGAGCAACACGAGAACAATTCTTATGTACTCACATAAACTGCATTATCTGGTCTCTTCTCAATTGAATCGATTGTTGGATTCCACTCCCGGCTGCCACAGGTCCGTAGATTCTGGATTCTCGAACGGTGCTTGATAGTCACCCGGGCGGCGCGCGACGTGATGATAATTATCGAGTAATTAATTAAATCCGATCGCGAACCGGCCCGCGAGAATCCTACCGACTGCGCCAATTACGTTTGCAGCAGTTAGGAGGTCGAAAAAAAACCGAATAATTTATAATTATTTATTAATACTAGATTAATACAATTATTCTTAAGACTAACGACTACTTTATTCGAAGTGGGAATAAAAAGTGATAGAAATAATTATACAATAATTAAAGTTAAAAATTAGAACAATGGGGCATTGAAAGGCTAATACGGAGAACTCGGCCAATATGGGAAACTCATGCGGTGGTCGCCTGGGAACTTTCCATCTGTTTGGTACGTCAGCATATTCGTGGGATCGTGGTTCCGTAACTACGGCGTAAACACTATGGGTCCGTTCCACTTAGGGCCCACAACGCTACTCTCTCTCTCTCACTCTGACCCAAATATATTATGTGGGTGAAGTGGGCACGATGTAGTCGCGAACAGCGACCTCATTATCTATGATGTCGAGCGATCTGCGATCGCTCGCACCGACCACGGGCCTTAGGTGGAACGTGGAATGATAGGGTTTTGCGGTAGTTGCGGTCGCTTAGTGGAACACGACACACTCTATTTATTTGTATAATGTTTGTATACCGCCAATTTTGGGTCATCTGTGTATTGTCAATGTCATAACTAATTAATAACTACCTATAATATTCAAGTAAAAATAAGTAAATTGTATTATTGTACATTGAAAGCGCTAGCACAAGATTAATGTTTTTGTTCTTAATAATTGAATGAATAAAATTGTAATATTTACAAATTTAAACGTATAAAATGCAATAAGTTCATAATTTTTACTCATGGACGAAGAAAGTAATTTAACTTTTTACACGTTATGTTTGACAAAAGTTTGGTTCGAATTTTAACTTTTGTTTTCTTTCAGAACTTATTCGAAAAAAGAAGAAAGCCTTAAACGGTAGTAATCGACGTGCATTAGCTGAAGCTCATAATGACCTAGCAACGTTTTACTATAAACAGAATCGTTATAGCGACGCTTTGGACGAATACAAAAATGAGGCGGCAATTTGTAAGGAACTCGGTCTTCGCATGGAATGGGGCACTTGTAACAGGATGATAGGAGAAATGTATATGCTTATGGCAGAGTTTGATAAAGCTCTCAAGTATGAAGAACGGCATTTAGGTAATTATCGAGTATAATTTCTATTTAAATATTTATTATAGTTTTAGTCTTCATTAAAAAAAAGTGTATTAGTGCAATTCACACGGCAGAAGTTAAATTTCTGAAATGTCGTAGCCAGGTTGGCCGTTGCGATTTGTTCTATGAGTGATGATCAGTCTTGGGAAAAAGTTAAGAGCTATGCAAAATGCGTCGCTTACGCATTTTGAGTTACTACTCATTACTAATGTATACTATCTCATTATCTCGTCTATTTCTTTATCGTGACGCATTCTCGTTTCATCAAGTTTCAAATCACAATAATTCTAAAGTTTCACTTCGAAAATTAACTTCTAGCTGTAGCGAAAGAGTTGAATAATTTGGTTGAGGAACAAAGAGCATTGGCGACACTTGGTAGGATATACCTCTTACGAGGCCAAAGCTGCACTGATGAGCAGCAAGATGCAAAGCAATATTTGTCTGCAGCTGAGAAAGCGTTCATGAAGAGCTTAGTACTATGTGAAAAGTAAGTATCCTATCTTTATCTAATTAATTAATTAAAAATTTTAAATGGGTTAAGCTTTACACCAGTTTTCTTAGTTTAGTCTACATTGTAAAATGGTGATACCTTTGAAGTAACCTTAACTATTTCAGTATTAAATACTTATTTATATCATAATGATCCAATAAAATCATTTTATTTAATTTATAATACGTTAATTAGATTCGTACAATTTTTTCTAATTTCGAAAATTTCGATCTAACGGGTACATCGTTCCATAGCTTAATTAGCTGAGCTCCGACACAGTCAGTCAAAGATGCAGGTTCGGTCCCCGCTGGAACTGTCAATTTTTGATATGATATTAAATAATGTTTAAAAAATGTTTATTAATTAGATTCTTTTTGTGTTTATAAAGTTTACTGAAATTGAAAGAAACTACATGTAAATATAAGAGTGTAGTGGATATGTTTGTTACATCATACCAATAGTTTATTGTTATTTAAATGATATTGTTGTGTATTTTTGATCCCATTATCAGTAAAGAGTTGTGTACATTGCAGTCATAATTATGGATTTATTGTTACTTTGTGCTTTTCTGTATACCACTCGAGTCTTTTCAGCAAATATGTTTTTTATCTTCACTGAACATAGTGATTAATATATTGTTTAATGTAGTTGTTGTGCCTGGTGATTAATAGTTTAAATATAAAAATATGTAATAAACCCTTTGTAGATTGAACGGTAAAATAAACAAATCAGAATTGATGGATATGCGAGCTCGTCTTCTGCTCAATATAGGAGTGGTACAAGAACACTTAGGAAATCTTGACAAAGCAATAGATTGTTTACACAAAGCTATAACAATTTGTTCCAATCAAGATCTATATGAAGTTTTACATAATTGCTACACGACGGAAGCCTTAATGCACAGTAATAAGAGAAAAGATTACGCAAAAGCATTGAACTGTTTGAATAAAGCGTTAGAAGTGGCAAGTAGGCTTGAAGATAAGGTATGTATGATAAGGTTAATATGTAACTCTAATACTGTTAAATATTATAAGTAAATATGTCCCCCACATTTGTTGTCTAGAAGAGATTGCGGCTTAGCGATTTGGTCACCTGTTGTTCTTACTTATCTACTTTTTACATATATTAATACTTACTTCCATATTTTTTTATTGTGTTATTAATGTAGTAAGTTTCTTTTTGTGTACAACAAAGAGTAAATTATTATTATTAAATTTCTCTTGATTGATGATGAGCAATTATAAATTGGTGTTGTTGTGAAAACTACCAAGTGGTTTAAAAAAGAGGTTATGTATACAGAGTCATAATTTTGTTTCAAAAACATTTACCTTATTGTCATTACTTGTAGTTGACATCATAATTAGACATCTTAACATCATTTATTTACTATTATTATTATTTATATTGTTTAATATTGTGTAAGTGATCTATGTTATTGTTTGCAATAAAGCTATTTATTATTATTATTAAGTAGAAAAATTATAAACAGCTAAAACTTGAAGCTGGTTTAAATCGAGACAAAATAAAAACATTCGCCTTAATAATTTTAGTAATATTACAGGTTTCAAAAACATGTGAAACACTGTCTGTAAAGGGAGATATATTGTGCAAGATGTCAGACTATCAGAGTGCAAAGCAAGTGCTCTTGAAAGCATGGAAACTGAAAACTCCTGATGAAGAGGAGATGGATAACATTGAAACAAATCTTAAAGTTGGTGAGTAAAAAACTAAAATACTAATAAATAATTGTGTTTAATCGCAAATGAAAAAAAAAACCTACTTCAGTTTCATTGACAAGTAATACAACATAGGTACATGAAAAAATAGTCAAATAAATATGCGTTATAAAGATTACTCACAAAGTAATTATCAGACCACAGACACCAGACACACCACCTTTCGATTAAAAAGAATCATCGCAATCGGTCCACCCAGTCAAGTGCAAAAAAAGCATAAAAAACTCCTGAGAACCTCCTACTTTTTTGGAAGTCAGTCGACTGCATTCAGCTTCAGTTTTGTCTTTGGTGTGCTCGTGCATGGCTTATGTAGCCAATTTTTTGTGTAAAAATCCTCACACACTGCGCGCAATCTCTCTCCTTAAGTATATGTGGTGACTATGGGCAAAACACATGAGTTCACGCCATATATATATATATATATATATCTTCTTCTTTTTCTTACGGTGCCTCTTCTCCACGAAGGTTGGCGACCACCATGGCTATCTTAATCTTCGAAGCTGCAGCACGGAAGAGAGAGCAAGTACTTAGATTAAACCATTCACGGAGGTTCTTCAGCCAGGATATTTTCCTTCTGCCAGGTCGGCGTTTTCCCTCGATTTTTCCTTCAATCACAAGCTGAAGAATCCGATATCTGTGTCCTCTCATTATGTGACCAAAATACTGCAGCTTCCTTTCCTTCACAATCCTCATTATCTCCAACCTTTTGTTCATTTGACGCAGAACCTCAACATTTGTTATTTTCATGGTCCAGGATATTCGGAGCATACGTCTGTATATCCACATTTCAAAAGCTTCCAGTTTTGAACATAATGCCGAGGTCAAGGTCCAACTTTCGACCCCATAAAGTAGAACACTGAATACACAACAGCGCATGAGTCTCATGCGGAGTTTTAGGCTAAAGCGTTTATAGCACAAAATCTTTTTCAGCTTCATAAAGGCACTACGGGCTTTTTCTATACGGACTCGAATTTCCTGTTCGCTACTCCATTGTTCATTTATGTAGCTACCTAGGTATTTAAATTTTTCTACGCGTTCAATTAGGTTATCTTCCAGGAGTAGATGTTCATTAATCACTGGGGTCTTGGATACTATCATAAAATTTGTCTTTTTCGTGTTTATTTTTAGTCCGTATTTGTTGCTCGCCACATTTACAAGATCCAGCAACTTTTGTAGTCCTACAATATTCTCCGCAATAAGAATCGTGTCATCAGCATATCGAACATTGTTCACGACTTCTCCATTTATCACTATACCTTCATCGGTTTCATAGAGGGACTCGGCCATGATTCTTTCGGCATAGACATTAAATAGTAATGGTGATAAAATACACCCTTGTCGAACGCCACGCTTGATTTTAGTTTCTGTGGATAGTTGATCTTCTACCTTAACCATTGCTTTTTGAGCCCAGTACAGATTAGTAATCACTCTAAGGTCATGCTTGTCGATACCAGTATGTTCGAGAATCTCAATTAGCTGTTCATGTCGTACTATATCAAACGCCTTTTCGTAATCAATAAAGCATAAGTACACTTTTTTATTCATATCAAGACATCTCTGAACTAGAACGTTTAGACAGTACTGTGCATCTCTGGTACCTAAGCCATTCCTAAAACCAAATTGCGTTTCTGATATATGTTCTTCGCATTTCAGGTAAATGCGAGCGTGTATAATCTTTAAAAAGATCTTGAGAACGTGACTCATTCAACTAATTGTTCTGTGGTCTTCACATCGTTTTGCGTTTAGTTTTTTGGGTATAGTGATAAAAGTAGATCTCAACCAATCATTGGGGAAAACACCAGTTTTGTAGATCATGTTGAATAGATTTTTGAGGACTAGGGACGATTTGTTGGACATAATCTTTATAACTTCTGTGTAGACAGTATCAGGACCTGCAGCTTTGTTTATCTTTGAAGCTTTTATCGCATTTCTTACTTCTGACTCTAATATCTCTAAATATTCCTCCGGCACCTCTATATTAATATTGTCACTTCTGTTATCCGCGAAAAGTCTCTCTATATATAATTCCCATTGATTAATTTTGTCTTGAACTGTGTGTATTAGATCCCCATTATCATTAATCAGTGCTACAGCGGTCCGTTTTGTTAAAGGTTGTATAATTTCGTTTATTTTCTTAAACATATTAAAGGTGTCATGCTTTTCCGCGAAAGATTCAATTTCTTCGCATTTCACATGTAACCAACTCTCTTTTGCCTTTTGTATCTTTGCATTTATTTCCTTATTTAACTCTGTATATCTTTTTTCGTCCAACTGTTTCATCACCCGTCGTTCTTCATATAAGTCTAGTATTTCGGCTGTCATCCAGTTCTTTTTAATATCCATCCGGGGGGTTTTTAAATATTTCTCTTCCAAACTTACTATCTTTCCCTTTATCTCTTCCCAATTTTGATTTATATCTTCCCCATGCATAGATACGTCACTAAAAACATTAACTATTTCCCTTGATAAAGTATCTTTTATATTCTCTTGTTGTAGTAAATGCATATCCAATTTTTGATACATTGATTTTTTTTAATACAATGTGTTTAATTATTCTTAATGTATATATTTTTTGCTAATCTTTAATTCTCAATGTATTTGCCCTTGACAGTTGCTGCAATGTGTTACACGGAAGACTTACTGATATCTACGGATCCTTCAGACCATACAACTTTTAAAAAGTTGTACGAAAAGCTAGGTGACGGCGCCTGTCACTTTAAAAACTATGCAGGTGCTATCGATTACTATTTGAAAATGTTAGACTACGCTGAAATGGCTGGAGATTGTGGCAAAACATTGATTCCTATTTATGTCAGGTAAATTTTATTAATCTATACTAATATATTTTCTGGGTTCATATCAATATTGAAGTTGTTTGGAAGAAAGAAATATATACAAATAATATAAAACTGAAGAGTTTCTTTGTTTAAAGCGCTGATCTCAGAAACTACTTGCTAATTGAATTTTTTTTTATTTTTGTGATAGTCCATTTAAGGATTTCCGTCATTTTCCGTCTTGTCTCTAATTAACACGGGTGAAACTGCATGCCATACTACATCTTCTTCTTTTATAATTGGACTCCCATACGAGTTGCCAAAGTCAGAGTGTTTTCCATCAATTACTTTTGAAGACTCTGCTCGTAAGATTAGTGTTGTGATACTACAAGGTTATGTACAATTTGCTTCACACCACTTATTCGTCTAAAAAAAAAACAAACACAACCAATGTTAGTATGTTAGAAAAAAAACTTCACATTTTAATATTGTTATCTAAAATAAATATATACCATACTATACTTTACTATACTTTAGAAATACATACCATACTATACTTTAGAAAATCATTCAAATAAGCTTTAGATTTTATTTAATGCATTAGGACATCTACCTATTAGATATGATTTACTATTAACAAAAATTATTAAAAAATATATAAAAACTTTAATGTACTTTTTGTTATTTATATTATTTATAGCTTATATCAAACTTACAAAGATATGGGCTACTATAATGATGCATTACATTACTGCTACAAGGAGTATGAACTTATAAAAGACATTCCTAAAGAAGCCTACACTACATTAACTACCATAGCTGAAATGTCTTTCCTTGCTAAAAAACCCTATGACCAAATCGAAAAGGCTTGTTATGATGCTAGAAATGCTGTAAGTATATTCATTTTTATTATATTTATTAGTTTTATTTAATATTATTGCAATCCAAACATTGCCTTGAAGAAATTGGTTTATGCGATAAGGCTGCATTTTCTACTTTATCCTGTTTTTACAACTTATTTAAAAAAATTTTTTTTGATCTATAAAGACTACATTATTATTCGCTTCAGTCTGTAATATCCCACTGCTGGGCATAGGCCATTTTTCTCATGTAGGAGAAGGATCAGAGCTTAATCCACCACATTTCGCCAATGCGGGTTAGCGGATATATTATATGTTATATATTTTCTATCTGATCGCATCTCAAAGGGCCAAAAGTGGCGCAAACTTATGTGTTTTGCCCATAGTCACCACGCTGTCATAAAATAATCTTACTTTAAAACTAGAAATATTAGTTAGTTACTAAGTCTGCGGACTGCGGTTCTTTTATTGATGCTTAGAAGTAATTTAATGCCTTTCAAACAAAGCCTAATATAAGATGTAAATTCCTAAAAAAAATTCTTATTCTTTTCCAGGCAAAAGATTTGAACAAAAGAAAATATGAAATCAGAACTTTGAAGGTTCTATTAAAATATCAGGAAGAATACTGTGAAACAGATAAGATGAACGAAACTAAAGCTGAACTAAGAGATTTAGGTTACAACGATTTTGATAATCTAGAAAATTCTGATGACGAACAAAGTTCTGCAGGCGGGGGAGACGATGTTACTCATATTGGTGATGAAATATGCCTTGATGATTTGACTGGTATGTTTGAATTAGATTACTAGCATAATGATTATTAACCTTTACCGTTCGAAATAAACCATTTAACATAAAAGTTGAACTGCTGTAAAATATGAATTAGACTTGTGAGCTCAAACTGACCAATCAAAAAAGAAAACTGTGTTTTCTTATATTTTTATCATCGTTCATTTGTCATTTATGCACTAATAAACAGTTTGAATATTTTTTCTGTAGTTGTTTACGCGATTGGTTGGTGAAGCCAAGATTGTGTTGAATACCCCACATTATTTAAATTATATTCTGGGTACTGCATTAAAAACAAACTTCTTTCAGTTTCGATTATACGGATTTTTGTAGTCAGCAGTTGTGAATATTTATAATATTTTTTAATTTTTATAAAAATTACGCTTCAGCCTATAATATCCCACTACTGGCCATAGGCCTCTTTCTCCATGTAGGAAAAGTATCAGAGCTTAATCCACCACGCTGCTCCAATGCGGGTTGGCGGATATATTCCCTACTATGAGTAAAGATCGCTATCAGGTGTACATGATAACAACCGGGACCGAAAGCTTAACGTGTTCTCTGAGGCACGGTGGGGAGACCCACAAGGACTGCACAAACACCCAGACCACGGCAAACACCTGCATGGCCAATACAAATGTTTGTCATATGCAGGGATCGAACCCGCAACCGCCAGCGCAACAGGTACAATCCATGGCTGTAACCGTTGCGCCAACGCGAATTATATAAATTATTTCTGATAAATTATTAATATTCTTTTATATGCTTATATCCATATATGAATATGTAAATTACTTTACTTTAATTTCCAAAACAAAATGCTTAGATGTATCGGACACTAATGAGGAGGATTTGACTGAAACAAAGCGAGAGACTCGTAGAAGGGGAAAAGGATTTGCTATCAAAAAGAACATGAAAGGAGAGACACAGTTACATGTTGTAAGTATAAATATTTATTAGATATTCTTTCATAAAAAAGATCTAGAAAATTATATTTTGATAGCTTAATAATAAATAAATATATATCTTATAACACACACGGTCATATGTTCCTATGATAAGCACCTTAATACGTGTCACAGGTAACATCTGACTGTTATAACTATTTTTTTTTTAATAAACAGAAATTGTACATATAGGAATACAAAAAATACAAATATAACACCCAGACTTAGGCAGGAATCGAATTCGCGGAACAGAAAGCAATGATATTTTAATAATTTCAGTGACTGATTATTATAAAATGCTAGAAGTAATTTTATCTTTTTATATTGCACATAATAAATCTGCTTATTATACGAGTATATCCTAATTTTTATAAAGATTTCGAATGCATCAAAAAATTTCACTTACAATCATATCAGGCATACGCTTGTTTGCTGACTTTATTTGTGAAAGATAAATATATGAATGTTTCAAGGCATGTATATCCGGCAACAAGCTGCTAGTAGAACGTCTCTTAGCCAAGGGTCACCCAGTGAACATTAGAGACAACGCTGGCTGGTTGCCGTTACATGAGGCCTGCATACACGGCAGACTGGATGTAGCAGAGATGCTGATTGACCACGGGGCCAATGTTAACGATCGGGGAGGTGTTAATTGTGATGGTGAGTAGAAACTGTATAACTACTATAGTTGTTTTCGTGAATATATTTCAAAATAATTCTGAGAAAAAACCGGCTTCAATTACATCGACAAGTAATACAACATAAGTAGACGAACCAAATTAGTTATCCGCGAACATATTAAAAAAAATTATATAATATATATCATCGAATTGAGAAAACTCCTCCTTTTTTGAAGTTGGTTGAAAAAAGAATAAGGGTGAACGGTGCGCCGCGCGCAACTTGACGGTTGATATTTCGCAGTTTGTGTGCTCGGGCGTGCTTTGGTATGGTTTCGATGACATGCTAATATATAATATTTATAAATATATTTCAGGTATAACACCACTTTACGACGCAGCTAGTAACGGTCATTTAGAAGTTGTTCAGCTATTACTAGAAAAAGGCGCAATACCCTCGCTCAAAACTGACTTTGGCGAAACACCACTACAAGTGCTACAGAAATGGCGAACAGGCACTATCTTAACAAAAGACGAAGAGACATTATACAATAATATATGTAATAAAATTAACAACTTTATAGATAAAACCAATCCTTCAGAATTAGTTTTCAACAGATCGAAGTCTAAAACCCCAGTAAAAGCAATTCAGAATAACTCTCCTCCTAGTACATCAAAAATGACCAGAATAAAGGAACTATATTCTCCAGCATTTAAAAGACGCAATATCATTGACGATGACAGTGATGAAGAAATGAATTTATCACAAAATGTAAGAAATCAAACTGCCTTTCCATCGGATTCGAATTCCTCTGACGAAGACGATTCAAAAAAAAGTAAAAGTGAAACATCGGGTGTCAAAGAATATAGAAACGCAATATCAGCTCTAAGAAACAGAAACGTAGATTTGCCGGATGTTGACGATAAAAAGATTAAAACGAAACCCGCTTTACTAAATCCTGATGAAGTTGACGATGACTGGTTGGATGATGATATAGGAATAATGAATAAAACAAAGAAACGAAAGTTAAGTGATCCATTAACAACTGTAATCGCGAAAAAAACTTCAATGGATACTTTGAGAGAAAGCATAGACAATTTAAACAAAATAAGCCCATTAACAGATAACAATACCCATTCGAAGAAGAAATCGCGCATAAATGAAAATATAGACCACACCGAAAATAGCTCAGACTCAGAGCCATTTCAAATAAATGAAAACGTTTGTCCTATGAAAACGGATGAATCGATGAGAAATATAGCGAAAGAATTCAACGACTCTAGATCAAAAGACACGAGAGATAACATGAGACGAAGGTGGAAAAGACAGAGTACATTATTAAAAGCAGGTTTTCAAAGAAGAAAGTCTGAATGTGATCAATCAAGTAACAGCGGTAGTGATACAGAAGTTACAACCAAAAGTTTTAAGAAAAGAGTATCAAATGGATCGTTTTCTAGACATTCTTCAAATGAGAATTTCAATTATTCGAATTCCAATGATGGTTTTAGTATAATGCAAAATATTAACCCGAACATAGTTCAACCACTGAATGTTATACAACCAATAAATATTGTGCAGTCCAAGAATGGAAGGGCGATGCAAACACAAATTTTGCCTCCAGCAGCTGTGAAAGTAAAAATAGAGGACAAAGTACTGTTAATCTCTTTGAAATTGGACATGATTAATAAGTTAACAATCAGCTGGCTGGTTGAAGAAGTTAAATCGAGATATTACAAGTAAGAAACTTTTTTTTTTGAACAACAAACATTTACATTAAATATATTATATTGTCTTTTCATAAAGTATTTACATATTGCGTTTTTAAAACATACTTACGCTGCTAAGAATAGGTCTAAGATCACTTTTAGTTTTTTAGCAAATTCCGTCTATCGAAAGCATTGTTACATGGCTTAGTACATTAAATTTAAAAAACTGAGAACAGTATAAGTAAGCTTGTAAATTAATTTAAATCTCAGCAAAAGAAATTTACAAGTGCTTAAAAAAATGTAAAAAGGAAATAAGTCTATCTATGTTAGGAACGGGTTTTTCAAAATGTGAATTTTTTGTTCATTATCATTTCTAATATGTTTAGAGTACTCCTCGTTGATTTGCAATAACTTTATAATAACATGTTTGTCAGATTAAATCGTCTTCCTCAGATTTATCATTTAAAAAAGATAGGTTACAGTAAAAAGTTTGTATTTTTTGTATTGATGGCGTCCATAAGCTCCCAGTATCAGCTTAAACTGCTAAAAAAATAAGTAAAACTTAAAAAAATATTTTTTTTTTTAGAATAACAGGTGTAAGACCAGTATTTACATTAATGACATCCGATGGTGCCATACTCTCTGAAGAGGATCCTCTAAGTTTAGTGTTGGCATCTCCGGAACTTAACACTTGCATCACAACATTCAAAGCTTCCCCCGCTGAAGAGAGGTATTTAGAATGCTGTGATGCTCTGGGAATACGTAAGTAATTTTGGTTACTTTATTAACATAGTATATTTTGTTTTTTTTTTTTGTCAGAGAAAAAAATTGTCATTTGTACTGCTAATATTTTACTAAACAGTTATAATTCAGAAATTTTACAAAATTTTAAGATATCTGGACAGTTTTTGGAGTTTACTCCTTAAGAATCCTGGGGGGGAGGGGATTGGATCGGCAACGCGCTTGCGATACTTCTGGTGTTGCAGGCGTCTATAAGCTACGGTAATCGCTTACCATCAGGTGAGCCGTATGCTTGTTTGCCGACCTAGTAATATAAAAAAAAAAGAATCGATTATCATATAAGGCTCCTGGTATAAAAAAAATATTAGGAGGAAAATCATCTAAACAAATGACCTCGTTACGTTTCTCGTAACGCCATCTATCACGTATAGTCTAAAGCCGTAACGACGAATAACTTATCATCGATAGATGACGTTATTTGATTCGTATATTGACCATTTGATATGGTATTAATCTTTTTCTCAGACAGTCGATCTAAAGGAGTAAACTCTACTCTCCAGTCGTGCGTAGGAGCTGTTTATAATTAAAAACGAGTTTTAATTTTTGTTAATTATCTATAGATATATTTTATACATTGATATAGTTAGTCATTATGTTAAATAGTTATAATTAAATAAATAAACGCCTCATACTCAACAGACTAAAACTTTCTCCTTTGTGGGTCCGGAAACTCACATAATACACAAGCACAAAGGATAACAATAGTTTATTAAACGTTATACATATTTACAATTCACAAGCTAAGAACTAAATAGCACAAATAATCGATTCATAATAGTATATGCGGGGGTCGAACCAGCAACTTTCATCACAACAGCCATAAGCTACTGCTGTGACCGTTGCGCTAACGCGTCGTCAAGAAATGAATGTCAGATTAACTTATAAATATTGTCGACATAATATTTTCAGCACCATCCGAAGAAATTCAGCAGGCCGTTGGCAGAAGTCACTCAACTAGAAGACTAGCATTAGGTTCTAACACATTATCACCATCACAAATACGTCCCTTGTTCAGAGCCCTTACACACCAAACACACATCACAGCTATCATGATACCAGACAACAACATTGGAGACGAAGGAATGAAATATCTAGCTGATAGTATGTGTACAATGAAGTACTTAACAACATTGGATATTAGTAGGAACAATATAACCAGTGATGGAGTCAAAACATTATTAAACGCGTATGAAAAACCCACAAGACCAGTCTGCCAAACATTGGAAGACATAGATTTAAGCGGGAACCCCATTAGTGACGTTGGCTTTAGGGCAATATTAAAACTGAGCCAACATTTGAAGTTAAAAGTTTTGAAGTTAAGTAAATGTAATGTGACAGATAATGTAGTATCTGATAATAATAAATTAAACGCCAGTTTTGATGTTTTAGAAACTTTTGATTTAAGTAACAATCTAGTGAAACAAATAGTGGTTAATAGTTTAATATCTATTTTGAATCCAAATACTTTAACGGATTTGGAGTTAGATAATATAGGGGTGGAAGGTAACGTCGCCGGCTGTGTAGCGAGCTTTATGGATACAGCAAAAGATCTGAAAATTCGAAGATTTGGTCTATCTAATTGTAAACTCGTCGATGGACAATTTATGAGGATATTCAGGTTGGTATTTTTTGTACAGCATTCAATGAAAGCGTTTTACTCAAATTTAAGTATTGACTACTGCATCAATTGTATTTCGCTGGAATCAATTTAGTGGTAGCTGCTACATAAAAATGTGTTATTTAGTCTAATCTTTATTTTCAGATCTCTCGGTAGAGCTAAGCATTTACAATCAATAACGTTAAAAGACAACAATATAACTTTCATCGCATTGAAGAAATTACTTCAAAGACAGCCACCAGTACCGGTGATAAACCTTGAAGGCTGTCATGACATATTTAAATATTCACCAGATTCGGATTTCAAAGTTTGGTTGCCAGCAATCGACTTTGGAAGGTGTGTTCCAGAAATAAATGTTACTCCCGTTTCTAAAACAGATGAAGAGAGGGAAAGTTTTAAGTTGTTTTCAAAAACTTGGTTAAATTGTTTTAAAGGTAGGGGTATGATTGAACATTGTGAGGGGGGTGTTACGAAGTTTACAGCAAGATAGCGTTTTCTTAGACTGTCCGAAATGTGAAAATGATAGTTCATTGTATATCTGAATGTGAGTTTATTTATTTCATAATAGCTGTGCCCGCGACTTAGTCCATGTGGAATTTAACAAAAAAGTTATTGTTTAGTTTGCAGAGTTATAATTTAAATACATTTTTTAAAATAAAAGTAGCCTAAGTTACTCTTTACTACATCAGCTATCTGCCAGTGAAAGTCCCGTCAAAATCGGTCCAAGCGTTTCAGAGATTAACCGGAACAAACGAACAGACAGACAATGTAAATAATGTTATTTTGGTATATGTACCTTGTATACATCCATATGCATTTAGTAAAAACCGGTTATTTTAATATTACAAACAGACACTCCAATTTTATTTATTTCTATAGATTCATAGCAGCTAACTCTCTCGAGTTAGTATAAAGTTTAAATACACTTAAATATTGTTAGAAATTATTACAAATATGTAGATGTAATATGAGTTTTGTATTGTGCTGTAATAATTCGTGTAAAGCTTGTTTGGACAAATGAAAAATAAATATGTATGACTGAAAAATATCTTAATTATTTTGCTATCTAGTAATAATTTGATTTTATCTTTGTAGATTTATAGTTTTAAGTTTAGTAATAAATTTGTGAACCAGATACATACAATCTTTCAGAGTATTATTTAGTAAGTCATTTGTTTTTTTTTCGTAAATATACAAATTTAAAAAAAAAATTATATATATTTTTAGTGATGTTCTTTATAAAAATTATGTAAAATACTCAAATTATAATTAATTATCATTTGCTGAACATTTACTTCAAGTACTTCAATGCCAAGTATGTAATTATCAATATTGTCCATGCATTTACCTGATTGTACCTCATTGTAAATAATAATATTGTAATAAAAATAATTTCGTACAGTGTTAGTTTTTTTTCTTTCACATTTATTTAAAAGTATCGCAAAAATACCTGATTAATTAAAGTTGTAATAAAAATAAAAATAAACCAAAAAAATAGGCGTTGCAGCATAAAAAAGGAATATTAATCCTGTTATTTTTACAAATTGGAAATTAAAGCATCCAATAGAGAAAATAGAGAAAGAGAAAAAGAGAATAAGAGCCATTTCACAAAAATCGGTAATAATCCGCGAAATTGTAATATTTTGACGTCGTTAATCTCAGTATTGGATGCAATAATGTAATTTATATTTTTTAAATAGAATAGAGCAACCTTTGTTGTAGTAAGATAATAGATCAGAATTATGATTTATATTGTTTGTACAAATTTATTAACCTTTTCATCAGCCGCCTCCCTAGGTAAACGGTCGCAATGTATAATTTGAAGTCCTATTTTTCTATAACCCCCTACCTTAAAACTGTATAAAAAATGAAATATGTTTTTGTTGATAGATAATACATTTTTTTTCCATTTGAATCTCCGTTAATCCGTACTAAAATTTTAAATTTACCAATATTTTTCAAATAAGTACAATTTTAAAAGCGATATTTTTCTTAGAAAACAAAGGAATTTTAAGGAAGTATCTATACCAAAGTAAACTTGCATCATTTAGGAACATAAAAAAAGATTAATATATTTAATTGTTTTAATACCTTTTGTATTAAAAATAAAAAGATAGTATATCGTCGGTCCAGTGGTCAAGTAACCAATCTGCAAAAACCACTTTTTTTCAGGAGAGCAAAAAGAAGATTAAAATTGGTCTTGTAAATCAGAATCTTTACGTATCTTTCTGAAATTTTAGATTTAGTATTAAAAAATAAATGTCTTGATGTTTGTGTTATAAGAAATACCCGTTTCTTATTATTAATGTAAATAAAGCGAATTGGTGACTTTAGCATGGTCACTTTTGATTTGAATAACCTGTCCTTAGTTTTTAAAGTAGCCTATGTGGTAATTAGCCTATTTTACCATGGATAATATTTACTATAGAAAATGAGCTGAATGATGGTAAGTAGCCAAACTGCACTACAACAGTAACAATATTCATAATTTTTGCGGGAAATTGTAGATATTTAGATTAGGCATTTTAGGAAAGTGAATGTTTATTGTGTGACTAGAAAATAAAATATAAATATATGTTGAAAAAATATTTATTCGCTCATTTTAAAATGAAATTGAAAAAAGATGAAAAATTAATTGTTTTTTGATATATTTTATTGAAAAACGTGTGGTCTGGGTGTTTGTGCAGTCTTTGTGGGTCTCGCCACCGTGCCTCGGAGAGCACGTTAAGCCGTCGGTCCCGGTTGTTATCATGCACACCTGATAGCGATCGTTACTCATAGTAGGGAATATATCCGCCAACATTTAACCAAAAATTAAGCTCTGATCCTTTTCCTGCATGGGGAAAGATGGAAAAAGCCTATGCCTAGTAGTGGGAATATTACAGGCTGAAGCGATTGAAAAACGTAATGAAAAATTATACAAAATAACATAAATTGTATTCTGAATAATCTTATAACTGAAACAGGGTTATTCACTGTCCTCTGCAGCATTAGGCTCTGGAAGAGCGTCTCTTGAAGTTTTCGAATAAGGAAGATTAGCATAAAAGCTATGGTACCTTCGGTATTTATAAATCCGTACATAAATTCATGAGATCTTGTTTCTTTTTTGAAGATATTTTAAATCGTTCTGAATACGCAGGAACCAGATAGGAAATCACTTTACCTCTTCTTTTTTCAAATTCATTTCTTTAAAGGATTCATTTTTATCGAAACTTGTTTTCATAAAAATCGTATCAGGCACTTCTTTTCTATATTGCAGCCAAACGGCATCATTTAAGAACTTGAAGGTTTGCTATGGAATTGGTTTGTCATTCCAAAATCCTTAAAATCGTCGTGCTGTACCTAATGACGTTACGGAAAAGGTTGCGGCTTAATTCTAGTTAGCCAAACTATCTGAGTCCAACCATCTGGAGTATACACTATACACACACGTACTTATATTTTTTGATTTTTTTTCAATTTTGGAGTGAATGAACTGCCATTAATCTATACATCTATACATATATATAAAAGCGAAAGGTCACTCATTCATCACGAAGTCACCGAAACTATAACAGCTACAAACTTGAAATTCGGCAGGAAGGCTCATTATAGAGGGCAGACATCCGCTAAAAAC
The DNA here is from genome assembly GCF_905220565.1 of Melitaea cinxia. Lineage (NCBI taxonomy): Eukaryota > Metazoa > Arthropoda > Insecta > Lepidoptera > Nymphalidae > Melitaea > Melitaea cinxia. The sequence goes on from NC_059407.1 coordinate 4,729,690, forward strand.
GAATTTATGAAATTCGATCCCTAAGGGGGTAAAGCGGGGGTTGGAAGTTTGTATGAAAGTCCTATGTTTTTGAAGTAAGAGACTTGAATGAAGAGAATTGAATTTAAAAGGTATGCTCTATAGATGATGAGAAGATGTCCAAATAATGTATCTTTAGAAATCAACTCTCTTTTGGAGTTAAAACGGGGGATGGTAGGTTGACTTACTCATTACGAAACCTCCGAAACTATAACAGCTAAAAATTTGGCAGGTAGGTTCCTTATAGGGCGTAGACATTCGCTAAGAGCTGATTTTACGAAAATCGACCCCTAAGGGGATAAAACGGGGGTCGGAAGTTTGTATGAAAGTCTTATGTTTTTGAAGTAAGAGACTTGAAATTTAAAATATATGCTCTATAGATGGTGAAGAGGTGTCCAAATAATGCATCGTAATCTATATATATAAATATAAGAGAAAGGTCACCAACTCACTCATCACGAGAACTGAAAAACCACTGGATGGTTTATCCATCCAGGTTGGACAAAGACAAAATTTGGCAGGGAGGTAGATTATAGTTAGCAGACATCCGCTATGAACTGATTTTACGATATTCCACTGCTGAGGGGGTTTATTGGGGTTGATAGTTTGTATGAAACATATACAGCCTGAAAATAAAACTAAAAATGTGGTATATAGAGAGGTTTTATAAAAATAACTATTAAATTATACTAAATTGTGCCTTTTAAAAAGTTAGTTAGATAAGCATTTTAAGTGACTGAAATAAAAAAAAAAATAATTTGCGTTAAACATCTTGATAGTAATGCATAGCTTCATAACCACGCGGACGTAGTCGCGGGCAACAGTTAGTGTATTATAAAACAAAGTCCCCAAAAGTGTATGTGATCGATTCGCTCAAAATCTACTGAACAGATTTTCATGCGGTTTCACCATTGGAGAGAGGGCTCCAACATTGGCAAGAGGAAGGGTTAAAGAACGGCTAAGCCGATTTTGATGAGAGTTTCACTGGAAGTTTGCCGGGAAAACGTTGTGACACTAATTTTAACGCGGGTGAAGCCGCGGGCACAGCTAGTAATATTATATATCTTATTTTTCATAAGGAAGTCTCCAAATGTGATGGGGTGCAAAATCACTCCATCGTTATCACCTTTTGTAATTTTTTTGAACATGAACTAAATATGAAGATACGACATTTTCACTATAAATATTACTGCCTATGGGATTTTTAGAGACAGTGTTATCAGGTTGGAGCTGTGATTGTGGTACCGAAACGGGGAAATCTTTATTATTTTCATTTTTATTAGTTTCATCTGATTTCTCAGATTTCGAACAATGACAACAATCTTTTTGGTTACCCGCGTTTCTTCTAATATTCTTATTACAATGTTTGCAAATTTTATGAAGACGAGATCTCTTAAGTGGCTTTTTAGTCATAGCGTGGTCAGTTTCCATACTCGAGTCATCGTAATCTATAGTAATGAAATGGGCTTGGTTGCGGAATACATTGTGAATTAAAATTATTCCCGCCACCCGGGTCCGGAAGTTCGTTCATTCTATAAAGTAAATATTTACATACACTTACCAAAAATATAAGAAAAACAAACTAAATACAAAACTAAATAACAAAATATATACACTTTACACCTGTTCTGAACTATATTTAAAGTAGTTTTAATAGTAGCAAGAAAAAACAACCGCGCGCGTTCAAGTTTCTCGCTCATCCCCAAAAAAATTACAATCATTATTAGGCAGTTTAGCTTAGAGTCATGATCAAAAATTCAAAATAAAAGTTTTATAAACATAACCTTACGGTCTTATACACCTGGAAGGCTGGAACTACTACTCTCTCAATGTCTTAACCTCCGTTGCAAGACCTGTATATAAGACCGTGCATATTGCATAACCTCAGACCTCAATTTTGACAGCTCAGTATCACATGTTTATATTCGTTCAACTGTTGTGGTTGTGTATTATCACATGTTAAATTAAAAACATCTATTAATTGATTTTTATTTATTAATTTGTGAAATAAAATTTATCAAGCATGGCGGAACAAGTCAACCAACGTATCGAGGGCATGATAAATGAGTTAGAACAGATGCGGCGAACAAATTTATACGATGATGAAGAAATAAAGTTAGTAGACTGTTATTTCATTAAACTTTATTAAAAAAATTGGTTTTTTTAATTCCAAATAGCTTGTTACAACTTGTACTATTACTTATTAGCAATTTTTATATTTTATTTATAACAATTATTAAATTTACAACATTTTGTACATTATATGTGTAATAAAATTACACATATAATGTACAAAACGTGTGTTTTTAAATTTGTATATTTTTAGGGAAATTTCACGTAAACGGAAAGAGTTTGAATATAGAATACAAAGGAGAATTAAAGAGAAAGATGACTTTGTACAATACATAGCATTTGAACTTGCTTTACTTGAAGATATTTCTTTAAGAAGGAAACAAGCTAAACTTACAGAAAAGAAAAGAGACATCGAGTTTTCAATAACAAAGAGGTTAAATAAAGTGTTCAAACAATTTATATTTAGGTATCAGAATGATGTTGCTATATACTTTGAGTATATAAAGTTTTGTCAGAGTGTGGGGTTTGATCATGCTATTTCTGCCATCATAGGTCAGATGCTACAGGTAAGTTTTTATGTATACATATGCTACAGGCATGTTTTTTGGAACGAAGTTTAACATATATTTTTTAAATTGTGTTGCTTCTATACTCTCCAAAGGAACTTCGTTCCTACCTGGTGTCCCATGACACCACATAATCTTTTTTTTATATATACACTAGCGGTCACCCAGAACTTATTTGCACATAATTTTTAAATATATTTGAAAAAGCTAACTACCTAATGGTTGATTTCTAAAGACACATTATTAGTAAACCTCCACACCATCAGCTTCTATGTTCAGCAGTGATATATTACAGGCTGAATCATAATACCATAGACAAAATTTAATGAAAATAATTATGTTTGCTAGCAAATGAAAAAACCGACTTTAATTACATCGACAAGTAATACAACGTTAGTAGACAAAAAAAAAATATAATATTCATGGTTAGACCCGAAAGAGTAAAAAAGTGTTACTATTTCTGTGTTAAAAGAGTAAGAAAAATATATTTACTATCGCTTTGCTTCAGCCTGTAATATCCCACTACTGGGCATAGGTCTCTTTCCTCATGTAGGAGAAGGATCAGAGCTTAATCCACCATGTTGCTCCAATGTGGTTTGGCGGATATATTCCCTACTATAAGTAACGATCGCTATCATGTGTACATGATAACAACCGGGACCGACGGTTTAACGTGCTCTCCGAGGCACGGGTTAATAGATGAAAAAAAAAAAATTAACAAATGCGCTAGTGTCATATAAATAGATAAAAATATATTTAATTAGAATACCATTATATATCTGCATATTTACTTTCTAAAAAAACATGTTTTTCAATAGATTCATGGTGATAAACCTAAGATGTGGCAAATGGCCAGCAAATGGGAGAGCAAGGAACAGAATAACTTTGAAAATGCTAGGAATTTTCTTCTCAAAGGAATACACAGACATCCTGAATCTGAAATACTTTACTTAGACTTGTTTGATATTGAGCTTATGATTGCTTTTAAAGCAGAAGCCGAGGAAGACAGAGTAAGTGAAAGACGGTAAAATTGTTTAATTATTTATCTTCTTTTCAGTTATTTTTTTTTTTTATACAATCGTAACATACAATTTTGTAAAATGTTTACTCTATACTTAGTTTTTTAAACAGATAGATTAAAAAAATAACATATGTAGAGTAAACATTTCTGTATTAAAAAAGTCTTTCTATATTACATTTAAAAAAATTAGCTCACAAATAATTCAATTTCTAACATGTCATGTTCCAAATTGAACAATTTGTCGATTGTGAAATCAAACCAGGCTTAAATGTAAGAATTTTATCATCTTAACGTTTATTGTATACATACATAACTTTGTTTTGCTAAAGACTTTATGAAGTTAAGAGTATCACCTTTCAGATAAAATTAAAAAAAAATTATATTAATTAACGCATAATACCTATAATGACTAATTGTATAAATATATATATTTTAAGGAGAAATATCTTAAAAGAGCAGATATTGTGTGGAGAAATGGGTCAAATAAAATATTGGATGTAGGATTTCTATTTAAATTATGCGATTTAGCGCTGAAATATGAGATTGCAAAAGAAATTACAAATTCTATAAAGAAAGAAATTTGGGAAAGAAGATCAGTAAAAGATGTGTGGTCTTACATAGGTGTGAAAGAATTGGAGGTATGTGATTATTTATTAAATTTGTTATTTCAATACTTAAAAATTTTGAAACTTATATTTTTATTTATTTTTAGGGCTGTCACTGGTCAGAAATTAATGAGTATGTTGATGTAGATTCAAAATATCCTGATGAAATCAATAATTACATAGCTGTATATGAAGAGGCTTTGCAACAGGTATGTGTTATAAATGTAAATAAAAAAACACACAATGTACAATAAAATCCTAGTAAACAAAAATACCATCCGACCGTAACCAAAAACCAGTTTTTGTCCGACTTTTTTTTTTATGTCACTAGGTCGGCAATCAAGCTTACGGCTCACCTGATGGTAATAGTGCTGTAGATTTATCATTCTGCTCTGCATCCCTTTCTTCCCTATCCTCGTGGACCATTCTCCCTCATTCTTTTGGCAGCGATCATTTCCCAATTGTTATATCACTATCATTCTCTTCTAGACCTACTGTTATCCCTATTCCCCCTAGATTGAAATTTAATGTGGCCAAAGCAGATTGGTCACAATTTGCAGCTGTTACAGATAATGAAGTCAGTCATATCCCTCCTGTCCAATCAAATAACGTCCACCTAGTATATAATTATTTTAAAAATGCACTCTTGCAAAGTGCTGAAAAGGTAATTCCTTTAAAAGGCTCTGGCACTTTTAAAAGGACATCCCCTCCTTGGTGGGATGCTGATTGTTCAAATGCATGTAAGCGTCGCAAAGATGCAGAGCGACAATACTCTCTTTCCATGAGTCTAGATAATTATTTAAATTATAAAAGAGTGGCAGCTGAAGTGAATAGACTACTCTCTGAAAAGAAAAAGAGTGGCTGGTACCACTTTTGCGAAACTTTATCCCCTGCCTCTCACCCTTCTATTGTTTGGAAAAACATTAGGAGATATAGAGGAACACTTTCTGCTAGTGATAACCATCAGTCCAATGACACATCTACTTGGATCAATGCCTTCTCGCAAAAGTTGGCGCCTCCATCGGTCCCTTCATTGGAAGAGTGTACAACATACATAACCTCAAATCATATCCCATCAAATCAATTCGATGCCCCCTATTCTATGGAGGAATTTCAACTGGTTTTGCAGTCCTTAACAGACTCCTCTCCTGGTGAGGATGGTATTCCTTATTCTTTTATTGTCAAGAGTGGTCCAGCTACTCAGAAGCTTTGCCTAGATATCTTAAATTATATATATCAATCGGAAGTTCCTCCAAATGAATGGCGAAGACAAATAGTTTTGCCTATCTTGAAACCGGGAAAACTTAGTACAGACCCATATGGCTATAGACCAATAGCATTATCGTCCACTATCGCTAAGATCCTTGAACACCTTATTAAAAACCGATTGGAATGGATCATGGAAAGTGGAGGAGTCCTTTCCAAAACTCAATTCGGTTTTCGAAAAGGCTTTAGTACTATGGACAGCCTTGGGATCTTCATGACAGACTTACGCATTGCATTCTCTAAAAAAGAAACAGTTGTGGGAGTATTTCTTGATGTGGTATCTGCATATGATAACGTTCTTCTTCCGGTGCTCAGGCAGAAAATGCTAAATCTGAGTATCCCTGTGAGGATGACAAATTTTATCTACAACTATTTTTCTTCCCGCTCTATTATTATATCTACAAGACATTCTTCTTTCCCTCCAAGAATGGTGTGGAAAGGACTCCCTCAAGGCTCTGTTTTGAGTCCTCTCCTTTATAGTATATATACTCACGACTTAGACCTCTCAGTTAATTGTTTTTGCAATGTCCTTCAATATGCAGATGACCTATCACTATATATTTCTTCCAAAGACATAAATGAATGCACTACTCGACTTAACTCTGCCATTGCCTATTTGAATGATTGGTTAGGTAATCATGGGCTGTCTATATCTATTGACAAAAGTACTGTAGTGGTTTTCTCTCGTTCCAGACTTGTTCCTGACATTAATATAACTAGTAACCAACAAGTTTTCCCGGTTAAAGATAGTGTAAGATTCCTGGGTGTTTATCTGGACTCAAAGATGACCGGTATACATCACATTAATCACATAAACCAGAAATGTGAAAAGAACATTAATATGTTACGGTCCCTCTCAGGAGTATGGTGGGGCTCCCATCCTTATTCCCAGAAGTTACTTTATAATTCCCTTGTCCGTAGTCATTTAGACTATGGATCTTTTCTCTTAGAACCCTGTAATAAATTATCTTTAAAGTCATTAGACAAGATCCAGTCCAAATCACTAAGAATCATTATAGGCGCCATGCGATCCTCCCCGGTTAATGCTCTCCAAGTCGAATGTGTTGACCCTCCTCTTCATCTTCGAAGACAATACCTATCTGATAGATTCCTTTTTAAAGTCTTTCAATCCCACTATCACCCACTTATTAGTAAACTCCATACTCTTTCCCAACTCTTCTCTTCCTCTAATTATTGGTTGCACAAAGATCCCCCATGCCTCTTAATTAGTTACCAAAAACTGACTAGTCTCCCTTGCCCTATATATCAATGCCGACTTAATCCCCTTTTTGATACTCCTTTTGAATCTCTTATATTCCCACCTCACATTATCCTTAACTTTTCTATTGAAAAAGGCTCACCTATTGCTAACATTCAATTTAATCAAATAATAAACGAACAGTTTAAGGACTGGATACTTATTTTTACGGATGCATCAAAATTTTCTGTTCATAGCTGTGTTGGTGTGTCCGTCTGGATCCCTAAAGTAAATGTGATTTTAAACTTCAAATTACCTGCCATGTCTTCAGTTTTTACAGGGGAATCAATAGCTATTTTAGAAGCACTTTCTTTTATAGAATCACATCATTTAGATAAGTCCATTATACTGTCAGACTCCAGAAGTGTTCTTAAAGCTATTGTGTCAAACCCATTTCGGTCAAAGAACAAATTTCCTTACATCCTGAAAATAAGACAGTTACTTTTTAAATGCCACTCACAGAACATTCGGGTTGTGCTTGCATGGATTCCTGGACATAGTGGGATTTTAGGTAATGAAAGTGCAGATGCTTTTGCTAAAGAAGCCACAATATCTGGTATCCTTAGTCAATTTAGAGTACATTGCCAGGATCTCATCCCATTTGCAAAGTCTCACATGATGACTAAATGGAATAACCTTTGGTCTCAGTCAAGCAGATCCTGTGGCAGATATTATGCTGAAATTCAAGACTCCATCCCTCCAAGACCTTGGTTTTTCCAATACCGTCAAGCTTGCAAATTTGTCTGTTCAACAATATGTCGCCTTAGACTTGGACACTCATGTACTCCCGTATTTCTTGCAAAGATCAGGATCAGGGACAACTCTCTTTGTGAATGTGGGATCGACGAAGGTACCCCAGAGCATATCTTTTTCTGTTGCCCAAAGAATTATTCTTCTCTCTATGACTTACTTCCTCCATCTATTCCCCGTCCTTGTAATTTCAAATCTATTTTATCGTATGTACATACCTCTTTTATTGATATTTTATGTTCGTATATATCAACTAACAACATTAAATTGTAATGTGATGTCTATCTAATAAATTAACAATTTGTGTTTGTGTTTGTTCTAGGTAATTCAACAGTGAAAGTCTGCCACTTTAATACCGTATAAATATTTAACACTTGTACTCTCATGACACCAATATTCTTAGCAGAGCATTTACCCTAAACATAAAATCATAGACTCACTCTGACATTGGCAAATCCTCACGGAAGCCATTATACAAGAAGAAGAAGAAGAAGAAGAATTATAGACACCTGCAATACCAGAAGCATCGCAAACGCGTTGCCGACCCAATCCCCAATCCCCCCAGGAGCTCTGGTCACCTTACTCACCAACAGGAACACAATACTGCTTGAAAACAGTATTATTTTGCTGTGATCTTCTGTAAGGTCGAGGTACTACCCCAGTCAGGCTGCTCCGTATTTTGAGCAGGAAATTCCTGCCGTGCCCTACCTCAGTTGAACTTATTATTATTATCTTAATATATTCAAAAGTTCTAATATTGAATATAGTTGAAGTTAAATTTCCTTTTTTATTGCATGAGATACTCTGTTAGTATTAGGGTTAGTTTCAGGTTATTAAAAACTAATCAATTTTATGACAGTTGTTTGATAATAATGCACATACATAAATTTTAGTGATTAATTCTTATTTAATTGGATTATTCTTTGACTTACATTGAAAAACATTAGAGAACTATAATAATTATAAATTATTATTACTAAGTTTCCAGATGAAAAACTTTGTACAAAATACATTCACGGTGCACTTAGTTTAAGAGAAGGACTTTGTACAGATTTACAAAAAGTTGCCATTGTTAAAAGAGCATGGTACTACGGTCATGAAAATGGATTACTGTCAAAAGAAATGTATACGTTTGGTATTCAAATGTTAAAACTTGAAGATGAAATATCAAAGGACGAATACACTGAGGTACATATATAAATATTTCTGTGCTTTATAACTTATCTATGATTTCAGTTTTAAGTGTTACATGCCATCATTTGTTCTAGATTGATTTGAATTTATTGATTAGAGCTGCATAATTTCATAAAAAATAAATTATTATCACAAATAAAATAGTTAAATTATTTTAAGCAAATTATTATAATGATATATTTTATTTTGTAATAATTGATGTTGCTAATTTATAGATTCTCGATGAGGCGATGGCAAAGAATTCACACTGCAGACTTTTATGGCAAGAAAAGCTATTGCTTAATAAATCTGATGAAAATAAGATGTTATCTATACTCAAAGATGCTGCGAAGCAACTAAAGTCTGAAGATCTAACAGAAGTTTGGAACTTTATTCTTGATAATGTTGAGTCTAATATTGTGGTAAGTTTAAGGGTATAATAATTTTGCAAACAGAGTAAGATATGTTGTTTTATTTTTGAAATAATATAATAATATAATTATTCTTTCAGTTAAAAAATTGTTTCACCAAATTCCAAGCATGTGATCATGCAGCACTTATGTCATTAAAGCCCAAACTTTTACAAAAGATATATGAGCACAACGGTTTGAAAGCTGCAAGACAAGCGTATGAAGATTTTATCAGAACTCCGCCCACACAAGCTAATGTGCATAAGATTATGATAGAGATAGAGATGTCTCAAGCTAAACCAACACTCAAATGTATCAGGAAATGTTATGAGGCCTTCGTCCAACATCACGGTAAAAATAACATTCAAGTTTGGATGGATTATATAAAATTCGAACAGGAGAATGGTGGTGCTCAAGCTGTTCCCGCTATTCATAGGAGAGCTATAGCAATGTTGGAAAAGAAATTAGTCGATGAATTTATCAAAGCTCAAGCCTTATCAAAAATAAAATAATTAATATACTACTTGTTTTATTATCATGATGTAATAAATAAATAATACTACTAGTGTCAAACAAAATATATTTATTAAATATAACCACACCTGTTCTCAACAATCTAGCAAAACGAATCCACATGATACACCATTTATACTAAATTATTTACAGTAATCATTTTACACATTTAGTCTCTACAGAAGGTTAAAAATCTCTACTTTGGTGAATGTGGAATAACACTTAGCAAATAAACGCAAATGGATAAATGCAATAGTACATTAAGGATGAGGTTTTATTGCATAGCTGCAATTGGAGCTATATAGTACCTAAAGATAAGTGATGAGCCACGTTTATGTTGCTTGTTCCTAAGAAGGTCTCTCCAGCAGGATTGCCAAGAGGGATAGACGGGCATCAGGGGAGGGTTGCCCGCTTTAAGGCTGCTACCAGCAACAGCCATGCAGGTGGACACAACCACAAGTGGATAGGTTACAGTACTTGTAACAAATGTGAGCAATGGTACAGTGTAGTACCGTAAATCTTTCGTTTTCACCAAATATTTGTTCACATAGTAAGCCAAAATACCTGTTACCGCCACACATGTTAAATCTCCCAACAGTTTAGGAATAATACCATGCAAAAAGCCAAGTATACCGTCGTCCCGGTAAATGGCTGCAATGGTGCCAAATAAAGAACAGTAGTCTTCCTCTTTACCAATAAACGATGCCATCATTCTAACAGAAACGACATGGAAAGGATAAGATACTATCACTGACGCAGTGTGCATGACCATATCTCGACGACAGAGCTTGTAATAATCTTCGATTTTTGGTTCCTCGTCAGTGACGATGTTAGGAGGGTCATTGATTTCGGGCAGGTCGATGCCGCAGGCATAGATTACCTTTGAAGTAAGCTGGCTGGACGCGATGAGACCGAGTACTTTAGCAGATAAACCTCTGTAGCATCCAAAGAATCCATCCGACTTCTTGATGTATTTTATGTATTGAAAGACGTTAGGTAATATCATAGCAGGGCGACCGAACAAAGTTGTAGATCGCCGCGGCGCTAGAGGCTCGTATCCCAGTTGAATAAGTACTTTTGCATATTCTATGGGGTGGCATATTGTTGTGACTAGCAATTGTGAAGGCAATGCGGCTATTTTTTCCTTTTCAATTTCGTCCATATTATAAAAATTACGATAAGCCTATTTCCGAAATCAAATACTGACAAATGAATGATCCATAAACAAATACAGAGTCAACATTGTACCGATTAACAGTGTTGCAAAAGTGTAAAATAAAAAATCGGTATATTTGGCTCCGAAAAATCGGTAGAAATCGGTAGATTTTTACTCGGAGTAAAACAAAAGTATTTTAAGTCAATAATGCGTTCATTTATTTAAATTTGTTCCGTTAAATTAAATCAAATTCTTTATTTGCATTAATATAGTTAATACATAAGGTGTTATTAGTTACAATGTCTCATATAATCTACCTAAGACGGCGTGCAAATCTTTCTTCCATTTATAATTATAATTATTTTACATTACAGAAAAAGAAAGTACTTAAAAGCAATACGTTTTATCACTAAGAAACATTAATTATAGAAGTAGTCCATACAAGCATCATAAATACAAACAAATCAAAGATAATAATTGCATAATTTCATTCTTCGCAGCAACTGCTAAATTGCTAATAATGAAACAGATTATTACTATTCCCGACTTCCCGTGGGTGCGATAGAATAGCACGTTGCCGCGAAAGAAGTATGAATTAGCGATGAATTCGCTTAACACTGCAAAAAATTTCGCAACTACATTTAATTTGTTAAATGCGAATTGAATCTTCCCATGTCAATAATGAATCCGAATACTAATTCTAATCCATCGATATCCAAAAATAATCCATCACTAGTCCTATACCTAATTCAAGAAACAAACCCGAAGAAAGTCATTTTCAGGGATTTTCCCTTGTGTACTCACCAGACAATAATAAACTCTATTATATGACGTGTGAGTACAATTTGTTTTAACACACAGCGGATTTGAATGGTCATATTCGACGTGGTGGGAAGAATTTCGGGAAGTCCCCGTGCATTGATTTTGTGCTACCGTTTTCTTTTAGTGTTACCGTATTAAGAATATTGTTTTACCTTTTTTTTAGAAAATTATTTTACATTAGTTGAAATTTCAAAAATTCGGTAGATAGCACTGCTAAATCGGTATATCGGTAGACAAGGGCAAAAATCGGTAGATCTACTGATAAATCGGTAGCTTTTGCAACGCTGCCGATTAAACACAACATAGATAAGATACGACTTCTAAACAGTTACAGATAAATATAATTAGATACACCTACCCCACCCAGCCTGATAAATAATGATATTTGTAATAAAAAAAAAATCGATAGATTTCAATAGCTCAATTTAACGACGTTCAAACTATATATATTTTTATTAACAACGGTTTAGAAGAAGCGGGAATTCGAATTATAGGATACTTACAAGATTTTCTACTCGTACTACATAAATGGTTTGTTTGTAAGGCATTACTTTTTATTAATGTTATTTGTAGTTAGTGTTGTTAGACATACCTTAGAGAGATTACAAGAAAAGTTACTAAATTACTTGCTGCCAGGCAGAGGCGGCTCGTGACATTTTTTAATGGGGGTTTACAAATAAATTAATGAAAAATTAGAGCTTACCATTTATTTTACTAAAACAGTAATTGTACAGAAAATCCATTCCGTCCTGCTCCAAACAGGGATAACAAAATAATTTATTGCTTTCTTCACATCCACACAACCAAAGAGTTTTGAAATATTGTTCAGATTTGAAAACACGCGTTAAAGATTTAGGTTTCGTACTACATTTTTGAGTAAGTATAATTTCAGTTCGAGGCGTATTTCGATTTTTTACACTGTATATTAAAAGATACACTATATTGTTCCACTTTTAACACACAATGTCGCGCACAAACTATTTTTGGAGTTTATTCTTTAAGAATCGATTTTCATATAAAGCCCCCGGTATGAAAAAAATATGAGGAGTAAAATCTAATGAACAAATCCCTGCTGAAAATTCCAAATGAAAAACGATGATTTGTATAAGTTATTGTAAACTATTGTGTGTTTGAAACAGGTATTCCAAAAAAAATTATGGTTGCTTTTTGCAATGATTAAGGTATTTAATTTAAAAATTAGATGTTACACATATACAAAATACTTAGTAAAGTAAAAATGAAAGTAACTACTTAAAACATCAAGATTAATAGCATTATCGCCTTATTAGGTCGAAAATTTCTGAAAATTCTCATATTTTATTTGCATAAAAAAGCTTTACTATCTGCGACAATGCTAATGATTGTTTTATAATCCGTAGCACAGGTGAAAAATAAAAATAAGTCACTATTGAAAATAAAATTATTTATTTATAATTATGCACTAGATGTCAATTCCACTGGATTTTCTTCTTCTTTGTATGTTGATAATTTCCGTTGTATTGAATTTGGTTCGGTCGCCGGCTTGTTCTCGAGAGAATTCTGAAAAATAAAACGTAGTTACGGGAAAGTATCATAATTCTTCTTAACTATATCTTAATTTACCTTTAATTAATACTATACTAACATCAAACAATAAAATAATAATATTACAAATCTAAGTAATTTTTGACGTTCGATGTATGTATAACTTTAGAGCGAAAAAAATATTTTTATATCATTTTATGGACACATTGGAATTTTACACTTATTTAATGAGCACTAGCCTCAGGCCAAGTCTGTAGATCATACTAGAAATTTTTATATTAGGGAGTAATTGCATCATCGGTCGCAATCTGTGCATAATGGCGAATCAAATTTCTTATTAGAAGTACCTACTCCTAAATTCAAATGTAAATTCAATTCATGTATTCAGTCAATAGGCTAAATCTGGTTCTATACAGAACTGTTAATGTGTGTGTTCTATTATTTAATTAAAATCTTTAAAATGTATTGTACCGTGCAGTCATCGTCATCAGTTTCATGTTCATCATCACTTTGATGTTCATTGTCAGTTTCCTGTTCATCATCAGTTTCTTCATCTGATGATGAACGCTCTTTTTCAACTTCTTCATCCTCTTCTTCCTCGTTTTCAAGTGTTTCATCTTTTTCTTCTAACGGCTCCCACGCTATATCCTTATCCACCATATCTGTTGAACCGAATAATACGTCTATTTTTGTTGATGATTTTACTCAAAATTGTCTTAAAATATTATTAAATGCACTTTCTGTTCGTCAATAGGAAAATTTAGTCAGTAAATCTCTATACAAGGGAAAAAATTTTCAACTTCTTGTTGTAGAGCAGAATAACCTTGATTTTAATATATGGTTATCTAGATGAGAGGCAATTGCTTAGGTTTTAGGTGGCAAAAAGTTGACACATTAATAATCAAGTTATTTCTATTTTTTATTAAGAAGGGAACCATTGTAATTTAAACATAAGTTTGTACCTCTAAACCTAAGTGATCCTCGTCTGCTGACCGGTTTTTCTTCATTTACTTCTATAATTACTGTAGGGACAACGTCTATAACAACACCGTTTGATTTCTTTTCACCTTCCTTGTTTTCTTCGCTTTCTTTGTTGACCTGATTTTAAAGAACATTATAAATGTATTTACTTAAAGTTTCGTATGTGTTACTTTAAAATTATTCTTAAACTTCAAAATAAGTTATCGTTTCGTCTATTTTTGCTTAATGTTTCTCCTAAATAAGTATCTACTTATGATAGGTATATTACATATTTAATTGTAACTTATTACACTTTGAGACTAAATATTTCGAATAATATTAAAGGATATTTAATTTAATGATCATATAAATAATATGGTAAACTAAAAACTAAATTAATCGTATGAATTAAGTTATGATTGTCTATTTTTAGCCATTTTCACATTTATGGTATTTCTCATCCATGTTGACAAAAGTATTGATGACTGTTTACTACTAGAATATAATTGTATCTAATTTAATATTTTCTACTTTAACTGATGAATTTTGATAAAACACATATGTGAGAATATTACTTGTAAAAACGAAACAGAAGGCTCTTGTAGTTTCGTAGCTTTCTCCTTGTTTCTCATAATATTTTCATCTGTTTCTTTTTCTAGTCTCAGTTTGTACGCTTTGTGTGTTCGCCACATCTGTAATATTTTAGAATCTTATTAATTTTTTCTAATACTTAAAAGTTACTGTTACATACTTACATGGTACATATACAATATTTGTCAAATAACTTACATGAGAGGCAGTATAGCACAATCCAAGTAGAAATATAACAATGAGTGCTATAAAGAACTTGTCAGTGTTCTCCTCTTCAGCGTCAGGTTGCTGGTGTAGAGAGTCGTACGGGATCCTCGACGGGGGATCTTCTACCCATGTCTTGTCAACACTCTGAAAAAAAAAGATATTTTTGTCAGATACGGCTCGAAGGATCATTCCTTTTATTTTCAAACGTGTTCGTATTGATATTTTGAACATGAGTGTAAATCTGTTTGGTAGTATATTTCAGATTATTTAAAAAATAGGCTAGCGAAGGCATCGTGTTTATAAAAAAAAAATTGCGCATTAAATATCGTTAAGACATATTCAAATCTTTTTAAAAACGCAGGGATGTGTTCAATCTCAAAAGTTTAGAGCGGAATCGATATAATTATATAAGAAAACAAATGAGATTATGTAGTATTAACATAATAATCGAGTCAAGTAATCAGTCAGAAGTCAGCGAAGCACCGCGCGGGTGCGCAGGCTCCGTACACTGTACAGACAGTACTCACGACGAGAAACGAGCCGTTGTGCGCGTGGTGCGCGGTGAGGCGATCGCGGCGCGGCCACGCCTCGTCGAAGTCGGCGGAACACTGCGCGCTGCGCACGCCCTGCGCGTTCACGGCGTTCACCTTCTCCGAGCCCGACTGCGTGAACAGCATGTACTCCTCCAGCGGACTCATGGCGTGCGCGTTGATCTCCACGAGGATGTCTGGAACGACGCCACGCACTAAGGTTACTTTCACGTTGCTGCGAAAATGCTATATAATAGTCAGCGGTATAATAGAAAGCGTAAGAATTCGTACGGGAGTAACCAACGTATAAATATCGAGGGTTATTTCCTACTTTTTTGTCTTTCTCGACACAATTGGTAAATTGGGTAAACCAATACTTATACTGTGTGGCTACGGTACTAAAGAATATAGCCACCCCCTCTCTTCCCGTGGGTGTCGTAAGAGGCGACTAAAGGATAACGCAGTTCCGCTACCATCTTCCTCCATCCATCCTGGCGGGATAACCATCCAACTGCTGGCTTTGAAATACACAGGCCGAAGACGGGCAGCAGAGTCTTCGGTGCGACAAAGCTAGCCCTGCGGTTATCAA
Organism: Melitaea cinxia; assembly: GCF_905220565.1. Taxonomy (NCBI): domain Eukaryota; kingdom Metazoa; phylum Arthropoda; class Insecta; order Lepidoptera; family Nymphalidae; genus Melitaea; species Melitaea cinxia. The sequence continues at coordinate 4,745,722 of NC_059407.1, forward strand.
CCCGTCTGCCCAGTGTGGTGACTATGGGCAAAGCACATGAGTTCGCGTTATTTTTGGCGTAAACTTGTGGAGGCCTATGTCCATCAGTGGACTGTATAGGCTGTATGATGAATACTTATAATGCAATAGCTGTTGCCGATGATACATGAAAAGAGATAAATGAGCATGTCAATTTAGGTTTGAGGTGGATGCAGAATGGTTGAATGATAATCTAATTAAATGAAAAGCACAAAAACAAACAATGTTCGTTCTCTATCAGCGAATAGAGTCAACCTAATGACGGATTATACAATATAACATACATGGCTATAATCATAATTTTTATATTTTGAATTGGTACGCACATCTGAATTTAGTAACAAACAGGGAGAAAAACTTGATGAGATCTTCAAAAGTTTTGTGAGGCATAGCTTTGAAGGAAGTTCTAAATAAAATTAATTTTCCTTTTTCTATGACTGGTTCCGTGAAAACTAATTTTGCTATGAAACAAACTGTCCATACTTATTTTGTCTACCAACATAATTTAAGACCTCTGTTCAGTTGAAAATTTTAAAAACTTTAAGAATTTTTTAGGATATAAAGAATTTTCCTCTTAAGATTGTTTTAGAAAGTAAAAAAAAAATGTTTTAAAGCTTACTAGACAAACATCCATTGTATCCTTTATATATCTTAAGTCTCGGGTCGGTGGTGTTTAGGCCACCAATCTGCACCTCATTAGAGCCGACGTCTAACACTTCCCAGAGTCCTTGCGGCGGAAGCTTCTCTAATGGCACATCTATTCTGTCGATTAAAAGTTTCGCTTCCTGTCCTATTCTTGTATAGTAAACTGTGTGACGTGCCCCTGATACAGAAAAATATAGGATGGAGACTATAAAGAATACAAATAGAATTGCAAACAGACTAATTAATCACATAAATTTGCAACTAGAGTAGTTTCAATCTATCAGTAGTCAATCTGAAAAATAAATCGTTACCATAATACTGGACAATAAGTAAAGAGAAGTAAGAGAGAGAAAGGAAGGTACTATATACCGTTAAGAAAATTCCTATTCTTAAATTCGGCTCCATAGGCAGCCTCTTCCCTATCTTCTTCGAATTTCAAATAACCATCTTGAGTGATCGCAACTAGCAAGTAATAACTGCGCCTGTGAATATTAATGTGTACTGTACAATAAACTGAGGAGATTATTTGTTATAAATTTGCAAATCCTGGGAGTTTATGCAGCTATTTGAAGTATTCTTTTTACTTAAAATGGTATTCATCTCTAGATTGAGCTATAACTAACTTTGATGATTTCAGTTCTTTCCTATAACTGAGATAATAAGTAAGAAATTACGTAACTCTACTTACTTGTTCTCTGTTTGTACTAACAGGAGGACGGTGTTTTTCTGCCGGAGATCGTTACTTGAAAATGCTAGTTTAATTTTTACCTGAAACCATTTGATGATATTTGAGATCTTATAACATAAGGAAGAAGAACAAAATAAAAAAAAAAGTGAGGGAGGGTGAGATATAGTAGAAAGGAGAGAAAAAAGAAAGAAGAGTATGAGAGCATTGAATACACAAATCTTAAAACTATTCAATTTGTGTGATTTTCAAGTTGTATTAATTATAAATAGGACTATATAGAATTTAATACTTTAGGCTTTATTAGATTTGTGTTGATTGGAAGGGTATATCCATATAATTTTAGCATCGAATTAAATTACTAAAACACTATAAAAATTGGGCAGGATTAAAAATTATTGAGTAGGTAGAAGAAACTTGAAAACTTTACCGTATTTATTGGTCCGGCCAAAACAAATTTCCTTTGTAAAATGCTCTCTCCATTAAAATCGGCCCCCTTCTCTTCCATACAGTATTCCCCGAAGTAGCTCGTGAGTTCACAGTCACAGCTGCTTTCTTGATTCGTGAAGTCTTCGGTGCAGATGCCTCCGTTCTTGCAAGGTTCAGAGTCACATTTCATGTTACATTCTGGTAAAACGCCTGCTAAATCTGGAAACATAATTACTTTTTCGAATATTTTTTTCAATTTCTCAGATATTTCTTTAATATAGTCGTAGTAATTTTTTTAAGTTTAATTTTTGATTTTAATTTAAGAATCTGTTTTTCTAAATTATTTAAAAGCTTATATTGTTGAAATTATTTTATTGAAATGTGAATTTGATTCTATTTCGTGATCGAACAATATATGATAATTTAAAGAAACTTCAAACTGAAATAACAAAATATAATCTTAAAGATTGTATTCAGGTGGGACGCAGCAGGAAATATTCTGCTCCAAATCAGGAGCAACCCGACTGGGAAAGTATATAAAACTTACAGAAGATCGCAGTTAAATAATACTGCTTTCAGTAGTATTGTTTCTGTGGTAAGGAAGTATGATCTCCTGGAGAGGATCAGGATTCAGGAACTCATTTGCGTTGTTTTGGGTGTCGTGTGCAACTATAAGCAGTATTGTGTTCCTGTTGGTGAGTAAGGTGACCAGAGCTCCTGGGGGGATTGGGGATTGGATCGGCAATGCGCTTGCGATGCTTCTGGTGTTGCAGACGTTTATAAGCTACGGTAATCGCTTACCATCAGGTGAGCCGTACGCTTGTTTGCAGACCTAGTGATATAAAAAAAAAGCTAACGGTAACCACTCAATCACTGTACCAGCCGACGTACCCGCCGTGCGAGTGAGTGCTACAACAGCGCAGTACCTTGTTCGATGTTCTGCAGCGCCTTCTTGGGCAGGTCGACGACGTGGTCGTGCACCTTGAGGCCGCGCACGCAGCCGACGTACCCGCCCTGCGGCGCGCGGGCGGCGCGCGGCGCGGCGTGCACGGAGTAGGGGTCGTGGCCGCCCAGGTTCAGCTGGAAGTAGTCCGTGGGCGGCGCGGGCGGGCGCTGCGGTCGCATCACCTCTGATGATTAACAATGTTGCTTCTTGTAGGCCACGGGTAAAGCGTCAGTAATCGAAGGAATCATCATTACAGCCTATACAGTCCACTGCTGGACACAGGCCTCCACAAGTTTACGCCAAAAATAACGTGAACTCATGTGTTTTGCCCATAGTCACTATGCTGGGCAGGCGGGTTGGTGACCGCAGTACTGGCTTCGTCGCACCGAAGACGCTGCTGCCCGTCTTCGGCCTGTGTATTTCAAAGCCAGCAGTTGGATGGTTATCCCGCCATCGGTCGGCTTCCTAAGTTCCAAGGTGGTTGTGGAACCTTGTTATCCCTTAGTCGCCTCTTACGACACCCACGGGAAGAGAGGGGGTGGCTAAATTCTTTAGTGCCGTAGCCACACAGCACGAATCATCGAAGGAATAAAAGTCAGTTACTGGGCAGTTACTTGTTTAAGAGATTGGCAAAAGACTTTCTAATTACGTGTTTAAAGAATTCAACTATCTCTGTAACTACTATTTACATATTGTCTTTTCTTTATCTTCGTCAAGCCTTTATTGGAGAATGACTTTATCGACTAACTTTTTTAAAGATTTTCTGATACTTTTATATGTTGTAATCTTTAAAGACAGAATGTTTGTCGAATAAATCGTTATACAATTCGATTATTCGGTTATTTTAGATGTATACTAGAACTTATTAAAAGCTATGATTTGATGTATACGACGTTGGCGCAGCGATAATAGCACTGGCTGTAGCGTTGGCGACATTTATATCGACCATAATTATAGATGTTAGTCGTGGTCTGGGCGTTGTGTTTGTGTACTGTGTTTCTGGATCCCCAACACAGGAGAAAATCCTACTGGGTGATCCGTTGAGTGTGAAGCGTTAATTAATTATTATGATAAAAGTGATTTAATATACAACATGTATTAAAAATATTAAGACTAGTAAAAATATATACAACACGTACAAAAATTAAAATAAGAGAAAGAAAAAAAAATTAGAACTAAGTATTTAAATTTTTGACCGCAGATAGGATTTTTATAATAAAGAAAATTGTCTAAATAATCTTACCTAATTCAGGGTTCTTCCACGGTTTATTAGTGTAATTTGACAGCAGCCTAGCAACCCTATTGGTGGTAGTGTTTTTATCATTGACATGCAAAGTGGTCGAGTTATCGGTTCTTATGATCGCAATCTGTACACTTTCCCCTTTGTTTATTTTCTCGTAAGTGACATTCATCTGTATGATTTCATCTTCGTCGTTGAACAGATAGATGATTTCCGTTCCATTGTGTATAAACAGATGTATGAAGTTGTTGAGGTTGTCGTTTGCGTATAGTACTAGAGCGTTGTCATCGTAAGTTCTCAAGTTCATTAGAACGTTTTCGGTCATCATTTTTTTAAGTCTCATCTTTTCCGCATCGGTCTCGTTGTCGACCAAATAGTTTTTCTTTAGATAGGATTCTTTCGTTTGGAATGTTAACGCTTTTTCATTTATGTCTGGAATTTTGAATACGGTGTTTCAATCTTGAAAGTATAATTTTTACTCAGTTTTTAAATACCTTAGAAAAACATTTTTATAACTATTTTTCTAATTTTTACATTAAGCTTAAAAAATGTAAACACTTACTTTCTTCACAATGTTTTCCTAAATGTGCCCAAGGGTTCTTACAAATGCACTCATAGGTTGACCAGAGCTCTTTACAAGTGGCCTTGTTCTGGCAAGGATTGGGTACACAGGAGGGCTTACAGTCCTTGATGATTTCAGACAGATGGACCGACATGTAGCTGTATATATCTAGGATCTCCCCGTTAACCACTAATCCTCTAAAACAGCCGATTAGACCTTGATGTACTGCGGACTTTTTTAAATGCTCCCTGAAATAGAACAAACTCATAAATATGTCGTAAGATAAATTAAAAGTAAAAAACCTTTTTAAAAACCAACCGTTTATTTGAAAGCACTAAAACCAAAAAATAAAATTTTACTTTTAAATTTTTACTAAGCTATAAAAGCTTGTCGCAAGATTTACTTGTTTATATAAAAACAAGTACAAAGTAAATTAAATAACTTGATGTGATTGATTTTCACCATTTAAATTTTCGCCGCGTTGGCGCAACGGTTACAGCCATGGATTGTATCTGTTGCGCTGGCGGTTGCGGGTTCGATCCCCGCACATGACAAACATTTGTATTGGCCATACAGGTGTTTGCCGTGGTCTGGGTGTTTGTGCAGTCCTTGTGGGTCTCCCCACCGTGTCTCGGAGAGCACGTTAAGCCGTCGGTCCCGGTTGTTATCATGTACACCTGATAGCGATCGTTACTCATAGTAGGGAATATATCCGCCAACCCGCATTGGAGCATCGTGGAGGATTAAGCTCTGATCCTTCTCCTACATGGGAAAAGAGGCCTATGCCCAGTAGTGGGATATTACAGGCTGAAGCGTATTTAAATTTTCAAAGTAAGGAAATACGAGTACTCAAATCTCGCGACAAGATAGCATGAAGCGCACGTGGTAGAAGTTGTAATCGATCCAGATCCAGTGCCCGTGTTCAGATATATATTCCGATTACGTAGCTTAGTAAATCGATAGAAATGGCGAAGAAAAAGGACTAGGAATAAAAGATATGATGGATATTACAGGCTGAATCTACCAATAAATCATAAAGAATACTTACGCGGTAGCGCCTCCGATGAACATGGAACCCTCAAAAGGCCCGAACTCCTCCTCCAGCAGCAGGTTTAGCATCTGGTACTCAGTATTTAGCATGAAGCGCACGTGGTAGAAGTTGTAGTCTATCCAGATCTTGTGCCACTCGCCGCCGTTCAACTTGCGCTTGGAGTTGATGACAAGCTTGCGAGTTGTTCCCGTGTTTAGAGTGAAGTTGAAGGTTAGCTCGTGCTCTGTGGGGTATGTGGTTTGAGGGATGATTTTCCTTCTTTGTTTTAGTACTATTAAATATAATACGGTAATGTAACAACCTATAAAATGTCGCACTACCTTATATTCTCTTATGTCGGTTTCCTACGTCTCTAAAATTTTCTCTTAACAAATAACGTCTTCTTCTTTATGGGATATTCTATTACCACATAGTACCAGATACATTTAAAAAACTTATTAAATTGAGGTATTTATATTTCTGGGTTTCTTAGGAACTAAATAAACCATATATTAGAAATAATTCAGTGATAAATAATAATCCATTCCAAATTTTATCTCTCTATAATATGAATGAATGTGGCCTTACCACTAAAATCTCATTATTATAATAATATGTTACTTTAAATTCATATAAGTACTGGATTAAAAAAAAAACAAACAATTTATCGCTAGAAAGCACTACCATTAAAAAAGGGTAGTTAGGTCTGATGGAGCTACGGGATTTAAAAAAAATACCACTAGTTAGCGCAACTATAAAAGAGGGTAGTCAGGTCTTATAGAATAAAGGGGTATAAAAAAGTAATTTACCACTGGTAAGCGCCACCATAAACGATGGGTAGTTGGGTCTGATGGGCGGCTGGAATAACAGTATGGCGCTGGTGCCGGTGGTGCGGAAGCTGAAAGCAATGTCGCCCTTGCGCCAACCGGGTACCTCGATGTAAGACTGCGACGTCGTAAACGTTACCACGTAGCGCTGTGTGTCTGTAGGAAACGTTTACCATAGCTATGTTCTGCGATTCTATTTGTAGGATTCCCGATATTGTGGATATCGTGTGATAAAATGTAGTCTACATAATTGTGTTTGCAGGCAAACGAAAAAAAAACCGACTTCAATTACAACGTAAGTAGACAAATAAAAAGTCAAGTAAATACGCGCTATCAAAGATTACTCAAAAAGTAGTCATCAGATATAGATCAAATTTAAATGTACATCCAGTAAAAAGTTATGAGGATTTTTGAGTTTCCCTCGATTTCTCTAGGATCCGGTCGTCAGTTCCTGGTTTCCTTATCATGGTACCACACCAGGAATATCTCCTTTCCAACAAAAAATAATTATCAAAATCAGTTCATAAACGACCAAGTTATCCCCGAACATTCATAATATATATATATACACATCATTATATATTACATATAGATTCATCCATGGCGTATTTACCAAATGATTCAAAAATCTATGTACATATAATAAAATGGTAGGAAAGTCAAAACTGTACATTGAATATTTTTTTAAAAGAATACTTGGGGTATGATCTACAATCGATACCGAAGCCAAAATTATAGTTTTTAGAATTTTTGTCTGTTTGTCTGTATGTATGTCCGGGATAAACTCAAAAAGTACTGCATGGATTTACTTCAAATTTGGCACGAATATTATTAAGAAGTCGGGTCAACATATAGGCTACATGTTATCACGCTATCGACTACGGGGAACGAGCAGTGAACCTTTATTTCTTCAACGTATTCTGTAACAACGTGTAATCTAACGACGCATATTCGAATGTCGCTGTTATTATGTTAATAACTATGCTATAAGCTAGCTTCATACTATAAACAAAGACATTCAGTAGTATATTTAGTATCAACAATGCACCCGTGCGAAGCTGGGGCGGGTCGCTAGTATTCAATAAAAGTCAAATTAGATATTATTTCTTTTCACTCTGAGTTATGAACTAAATTAAATTAAATTCTGCATATCCAGTATAGATACGCATCGAATCAAAACAGTAAGCTACTAAATCACTCTTAAAAATTGCACCAAATTGTTTAATTAAAAAATTATCAAACTCACTTGTCTCAACGCATTCTAGAGGTCCCAACGTTATTCTGCCCTGCGCTTCTTCAGTTAAATCCTTTTGTTGTAAGAAGAACATTTCAGTGATTCCCAAACTCTTGGGGTCTACAAGGGTTCCTTCGTCTGAGTGCCATTTGTTCTCATTTGCATCGCAATTGCAGGATTGTGTTGGATTAACGCACGTGGTGTTGACTCCACATGGGCAGTAACCTCTGAAAAAATAAAAATATTTGCCTTTATAAAATCAGTTTGTATCATCTCACTGCTGGGCATAGTCATCTTCTCCACGTAGGAGATTTACAAAATTCATTACAATCCTGATTTCTAAACTAGGAAAAATGGTGTCATTGGTGTTTTCCGAAGAGTTATATGTGTATATGTATGTCTGTCCGACTTTTATAAAATGTGTATCTTTAGTACAAAAGGAATGATTATTAGAAAAACCTCGGAGAAGATAAAATGTCTCTTTTGATCTGATAAAACACAGTATTTGGAGCTATACATACTCTAAATATATACAAACAAATTTATATTTTTTAAGATCATATAGATATTTTTATAGGTGCAATGTATGTCTTTTTTCTATAGACGTATCTTTAGACGTTTTATATTACGCAATTGGTTTTTTGACGAGTTTTTTTATTTCTTTAAACTTAAAACAACGACTTTTGTAAATAGGTATAATTGGTTGTATCATTGTCGGAACATCGAGACTTCTAAAGGAATAACGGAACTTGCTTTTGAATGGAATAAGTGCAAAGAATTGAAATAATACACTCATTAAACATAAAGCATATTATCTATGGTCTGAAGCACTTATCAGTTCCTTCGTTATTGCGCATTAGTTCTATACAGGAGAAGAGTTATTTTTATATTCCTTTGTTTCAATGAATTTAAAAGTATTAAAATTCGAATACACTTTAAAGATTTAATGAAACCAGCAATGGGACATTATCGATATCACATTAACGCTGTGATTTATTGCAATCAATAAAAGGCCGTCGGATTCGAAAGTAATTTACTAAATCGGTCGGCTAAGGTCGAAATGAATGTGCAAAAAGGTATAAACGAGAGAACCACGTATTTAATGTATTGATGTTTCAAAACCACTGTAATCTATTGAACGTTAACCCTTTAAAAGGTCAGGTTCCCTTATTAAAACCCCTTTAAAATTTGTAAAAATTTATTAGTGACGGCTGAAAATTTATGTATTCTTTGTAAACAATAGGTGTATGTTTCAAATAGCTGCTGAATGAAATTCGATAGCTAAAAAAAGTTTAGGTTGGAATATATTTACGTACATAAACTTTTGTAACGATTTTAAAACTCTTTTGAGTAATTAATACCAAATGATAGATTATTCTTTGAGTCTGAATATGAAAATTAATGTTAGGTTCTAAAATTTTGTAATACTTTTTTTCTCTTAATGCCAAATGGACAAAAGGTTTTTTGTACGTTAATAATAATAATTCAATTAGAATTTATTTAACTACTACAAAACTACAGAATTTATCATAAATATATTACTACAATTGTTATGTTAAAATTTATTTCATGCTCTGCTTTACCGTCTCCTAAGTTTATTTTGCGCAGTCGAAAGCTTGAAGTTACAAAGTCATTCCGCCTCCTGTTTATACTGTGATTATTATTACCTTTTATATCAGTACTGCTGTGTTTTTGTAAAATTTTACCCAAGAACGGCAGTGTAGTGTTACCTCTTGACGTTCCCGATGTAGTCAACAGTATCGCTGGAGGAGGAAATGAACCAAGTAGCGCTGTGTAGTTCCAGTGGCGCCATGTTGCAGTCGTACTTGATGAACTGCCGGCAGAACAGCGAGTGGGAGATCAGCTCCTGGAGCATCTCAGCTGTGAACTCGCGGTACTTGATCTTGAAGCTGAAGTCTTGGCCGGATGATGAGCGTACGTCCTGGTATTGGAGATTAAAGTTTTGTTTTATGTTTTGTATTAAGGTTTACTAATAATTATTCACAACAACACACATAAATAAACTTTTTATTTAAAAAAAATTGTCAAAAAGATGCCACGTGGTATTTACTTATTTATTATTTAGCAGAATTAGATGATATATACAGCTCCGTAAGAGTTTATTTTACGAGAAATAAGCGTAATTAGTAAGAATATTGCGTATAAATATAAAATTAATAGGAAGACTCACCACTTGGCTCGGAAGGTTGTGTTCCACAACTGTTGTAGAAGAATCGGCTTCGATCTGAAACTCGCATTTAACGTGTGCCGGAGGAAACTTTCCATTACCGTCTATATCTATCAGATATACATCGTTTCTAGTGTAACCTAGAAGTGCTAGTTCTTCACAAGTCTTTCTAAATGTTGCGAAGTGACAGTTTTCACCGATGTAGCCTAAAAGGTTAGTTTGGAAGATTTTAGTTAGAAATTGGTTAGATTTTTTTATAAAATAATTTTGATATAAAAACCATTACAATGGAAAGCAAGCGTACGGAGACGGCCTGATGGTTAGCGACAAACGCATTTTTAAACCCTACTACCGCTGTAAACATCGCATACCCTTTTTTTAGGTACTTCTCCAGACGGGCCAGATGGGCTATTTCAGATTTTGAGCAAAATTATTCCTGCCATGTTCTATCTTAATAATTAGTTTATTTATTTATTTGTTCAAGTTGACTAAAATTAATGGTTTAAATTATAATAATAATTGGGTTGTTTTCTTCGCTATTAAACACTTTATAAGTTGAGAAATAACAAAATATGATTACGAAAGCACATAAATTGTCGTTTCATGAAATCTTGAGAATTATGGAAAATAGTTAGATACTCGCATTGTTTGACACATTTGTTGGTATTGTTCTGTCGTACTAACAAAGCGTGGGAATTTTATTTCGTTTCAATTTCTAATTAACGTGCGTTTATTATGTTTGTATACTTGTCATTTTCCCTTTCTATAGGGCTTGAACAACATATTTAAGCGATGAAAAAAAGTGTAGTTAAAATTTTAACTGTCAAGTGGTTCTGTTATGTAATTAAATCTTAGTACGGGTTTGTCTCAAAAGGGTACATAATCATTTTTTGAATATCATATCAAAAATTGACCGCTCCACGTAGACGTAGACGTAGTAGACGTAGGGTACATAATATTATTAAAAAAGGGAAATATAAAATAAATGAAATAATTATTAAACATAAACAGTTATTAAATTCACGTGAACATTTTGAAAATATTATGTTATCCTCTTTTAGGTACTTACATATAATAGAAAAGGCACAGACTGATATACCAACACACAAATAAAAAAATCAACAGTAATGAGATTTTAATAAGTACGTTATGTAAACAATATCAACAAATATATTTTCATTATACATTATTTCTTAATATCAACAGTTCTAAAATTTGTCACGATAAATTAAACTTACGTTTTAACTAAAGTAAAAAGGGTTAGAAACCGAAATTTGCAATTTGATCAATTTCAAGAAGTTGGTTTTTGAGAAAGAAGTAATATAAATGTAGTGGCGTGCTTAACAAACCCGTATTTTCACAGTTGCATATAACTCTATCTTCTCTAATAGAGCAGATGCCGCCGTGTTCGCAAGTGTTCGGTCTGGTGCAGGGGTCGACGTAACGACAGTCGTCTATGGCTACTTCGCCTACAACGCGCTCCGTGTTTATTACGTATCTGAAATATAAGTTTAGGATATTCTTATTGCTTTACATATATTATTAACTAGTTAGTTTTTGACTAGTTCGGTAAACAAGCGTACGGCCACGCGATGGTGAGTGGTTACCGTAGGCTATAAACACCTTCACCACCAGAAGCGCGTTGCCAACCTATCCTCTGAACTCTTTAGGAGCTCTTGCCACATTATTCACCACAAGAGTAAAACACTACAGTATTATATAGCTGTGATCTTCTGTTTCTGTTTGCTGTGTGGTTACGGCAGTAATGAATATAGCCACCCTCTCTCTCGCCGTGGGTGTCGTAAGTGGTGACTAAGAAATAACAAAGTTGTACTACCACCTTGGAATTTATAAGGACGACCGATGGTGGGATAAACATCCAACTGCTGGCTTTGAAATACACACCGACGACGAAGACGGGCAGCAGCGTCTTCGGTGTGACAAAGCCAGTACTGCGGTCACCAACCCGCCTGCCCAGCGTGGTGACTGCGGTTTACACACATGAGTTTGTGCCCTAATGTCTGGCGTCAATTTGTGAAGGCCTATGTCCAGCTGTGGACTGCGATAGGCTGAAGTGAGTGTCTGAAGTGAATCTTCTGTAAGGTTAAGGTACTTTCCCAGACGTTCTGCTCCAGATGTTGAGTAGGATAGATCCTGCTGTGTGTGTGTGTGTGTGTGTGTGTGTGTGTGTGTGTGTGTGATCCACTACCTCAATAAAATGGTTATCAGTTATCGTCTACATTGCAATTTAGGTATTTCTTAATTGTAATATCTGCTCCAAAACGTAATTAAAAAGATCTCTGATAGAGTTCTTATGAAGGTAGCTAACTACATTGCAATTTAGGTATTTCTTAATTGTAATATCTGCTCCAAAACGTAATTAAAAAGATCTCTGATAGAGTTCTTATGAAGGTAGCTAACTACATTGCAATTTAGGTATTTCTTAATTGTAATATCTGCTCCAAAACGTAATTAAAAAGACCTCTGATAGAGTTCTTATGAAGGTAGCTAACACCCTTTTAGTTTTTAAGAACTAACTTAGAATGTATGACAAAAATTGTGTCAAATTTTATTAATCTTCTTACATAGTAAATCAACATAATTCGTATTACACTTAGTTGGAATCCGTATGTAAATGAGCCACATGGTTCAACATATGAAAGATTGTTATAAACTAGATAGAATACTTGTAATTAAGTTTAATTGAAATAGACTGTAAAACATTTATGTAATTATAATTATAACCTTCATCTTTTGAATTTAAATGAAAAATATAGAAGAGTAATTAACAATGTCGTATAGGCACGAGGCTTTATTTCTAAAGAAAATAATATAAAATGTAATTTCCGAAATGTTATGATTTATTAAAACGCCTGAGGTTCTCGTTAATTTATGTAAACTAGAAAATTCGATGGTAAATTTTGTGTTATCATTTCTGTTGCCCTTTGATGATTCTAAATTAGTTGATAATTGAGTATTTTGATGTTTAAGTTTGATGTTCAAGTTCAACAGTTACTGTTTAGCGAAACTGAAAATTAACAATTAATTGAGTGGTAATTTCTCTAGATAATAGTCTACTATACCAAGAACCTTTAACATTAGCTGAGACGGACAAAATATCATATTAGACGTAAAATTTGTTATGGCATCATCAAACAATATTTTAAAATGAACTTGATAAACCTAAGTACAACGAAATTTTTATTAATTTTTTATCTATTTTCATTTCTATCATATGGGAAAATAGTAAACTGCTTATGAATTCAACGGAAATTCTATTGAAAATCTTTAAAATAATGTCGTAATTTTGGTTGTTGTGTACCTTCCTAATATTTGCAGATGCGTTTTGAGTTCGGGTAGTTCATGTTAGCGTTTTTAAAACAGTTTCAGATTCAACGACTTTTTGAGGTGATTTTGAGTAACAAACTACACATCCACTTAAAAAATATATAAATTATATTATCATAAGTACTGATTTTCCTAATAAAATATGATTGTCCTCCAAATTCTGTCTGCGTACCCTAAAACCTATTCACACTTTGTACGTGATTTTCATATTCTTGAAAATTATTTCGTGGTATCACACCAACGTCAGTGACGACATATTGGTCATTTTCGGTTTCAATAACAATATAGAACTTGACCAAAGTTATTAAATCGTAGACATTCACACGACTTTGACATCGCTAGCGAGTCAAAGATTAAAGTCAAGCGTGCAGTCCTACTTTGGGTTTGTTTGCACTTGGTTTGTCATTTTGTCGAATCAATCCATTTGCACCTTTTAATCTATCTTTGTAATAGAACAACGCATTTACTATGTCCTCAGTCAATCATGTTTTAACATATTCTAGTTAATTCTGTAGCATTAAGGTACCTCATTTCAGCCTGTAATATCCTACTCCGGGGCATAGGCCTCTTTACCCATGTAGGAAAAGAATCAGAGCTTAATCCACCATGCTGCTCCAATGTGGGTTGGCGGATATATACCCTACTATTAGTAACGATCGCTTTCAGGTGTACATGATAACAACCGGTACCGACGGCTTAACGTGCTCTCCGAGGCACGGTGAGGAACTAACCTAACTAAATTATTTTCTTAAACATCACTCGTGTCCTGTATTTGTTTGAATTTTAGTTTCTAAGCCTACATGTTTTTGGTTTTCTTTCATACATTATTTTCTAGGTATGTAAAATTTTTATTGAGGTTTACAATAAAGTGTATATTTCTATTGTAAGGTTAATTCGAAAAAGCTATGATAAGGGTCTTCTTAAACGATAACGCCACCTAAGATTAAAGTGTTGTTAAATATTTTCGATTAAATAGACAAGAAATTTCATATTGTCTTGATCATCGAAATACAGTTAAGATTTCCCTCGATGATATAAGGTTAAATCGATAACGATAATTCTCAACCTATATGATTTTCTGTATATACATTTTACTGATCAAACTGGATCGTAATAATGTAGACCGACCCTTAGTCTCAAGGATCGAAAGCATCTGAGCTAAGTGAAAGCGTCCGTAATACGAAATCATCTGTGACGTGACGGACACAGCGATGTGTGTGCTAAAGACGATAACTATCATAAAAACATTACACAGAGATTTAGTGCTGCTGTCAAATTATACGATGAGTTAATGAAGCGGTCATATTTTGTTTGTTTTATTATTAAACGTGGCAGGGATAAGTTATAATTATGATGAAATAATGTTCTAAAGTTTTTTTAATACAATCTACTGGATTTTTTTTGATTCAGCCTGTAGCATTAAACATGGCAGATATAGAGTTACGTTATATAGTGTATATGACGAAATAACATACAAAGGTTGTTTTTTTTATACAATCTTCTGGTATTTTTTTTTTATTCAGACTCGACTTCGACTGTCAGTCTTTCCTGGGCATAGGCCTCTTTCTCTATGTTAGGAAGGGTCAAACTTAATACACCACGCTGCACCACTGCGGGCTGGCGGATATATTCCTTACGGAACGATCAGGTATCTACGATAACAATCGGGACCGATGGCAATAAAAAAATCAATCAATCTGGTAAATAAAATTTTCTGCTCCATTTTCTCGACATGGCCTAGAAAATAGATATAATGTGTTTTTATTTAATTAAAACTTACCTCGGCTCGATCAAATTGCCGTTGATCTTTATATTCCTCATACATCCGATCAAACCCAAGTTAGCCGACTTCAATCCGCTTCCTATAACGATTTTATCCTGAAGCTGAAAATCCAACCCTGTCAAAGTGAATTTATAATTAGTTATAAGCTACACGCTTAGTTAATTTTAATATGATAAAAACGTTAAAAAATATATACTTAAATAAACGCCTCTAATTATAATAGTTTTACTAATTAGTTACAAGATTGTAAAGAATCGTGGTTGTTCTCAAACAAAAAAAAAAACAATATCAAATACGAATTGGGGATAGCTAAAATCAAACAAAAATGGGACCACATGAGAAGCACCAGATTTCGGATAGCAAAATCAGTACTGGGTGTAAAAATTTATGACACTAAAATAAGTAACATACCAACTTCGATTTGATAACCTCCTCCAGTTTTTAAAATCGGTTAAATAAAACAAAGAAAAACCACAGAATAAATCAGTCAGTCGGAGATGCAGGTTCGATCCCCGCTGGAACGGTCGATTTTTAATATGATATTAAAAATTGTTTAGAATTCCCTAACGTGTGGGTAACACAAAAAATAAATCGTACGAATTAAAAATAGCATGGTGTCGTCTCCTATCAAGATTTTTTCATTGTTATATGAAACTTTGAATAGTTTAGATTTCTACAAAGAACTCACTATAGACGGCGCCGCGGTCGCTTAAAACCGAATATAAAATCATCATATCAAAAATTTCGATCTAACGCGTACATCGTTTCATAGTTTAATTCGCTAAAGCACCGACACAATCAGTCGAAGATGCAGATTCGATCCACGCTAGAAGGGTCGATTTTTGATATGATATTAAAAATTGTGGGGTTAAAGAAACTTTATTCTCAAAAAGAATACAATATTCACTTACATGAGAACATTAAGTTTACAATTAAAATCGTATAGCTATGTGCGGCGAAACAAAGCAACAATCGCAAAACATATAGAAAAATATTTTGTAATTTGTTTTATAGAAAAGCATAGATTGATTAGAATTGGAAGTGGTATGAGTTAGTAGAATTGCATACATTTGTTTGTTTTTTATTTAAAAAATTGTCACAGAATAAAGTCGTATATGAAAATTATTATTGACGATATGTTGTCTCTGTGGTAAAAGCGTATATGTATAAACCATATTAGTCAACTTTAGATGAAAAATAATTATTGCAACACCTAAACATATCGTTCTCGAAGAAAATATTTTGAATAAGCCTTACTAAGCCTAAAACCTTGGCTTAGAAATTTATGTACACTATGATAAATTTAGAAATATGCATATAATTGATAAAAGCCGTCTTGCAATATATTTGCAATTATAGCAACATGGCCTTTTGCAAGGTGCAAAGGTGTTGTAATTGCTTAAATCACTACATTATATGTCAGGTGTATTTGTTATGATAATGTTCCGATTGGCATTTTGTAATAACTAATAATTGTAAAAATATTTCTAACAGAAATTTTAACGTCTTTGATGTCATTCAATTTACTTTGCTTTTAAGTTTAATTGATTGTTTTTGAGTACGACGAGTTTATTTATTAACATCTCGAAAGCGGTTGTTATTTATTTAACGCTAAAAGCTGGTCTCTTAACCTCTGCACATTAATTTTGTTATTTATAAATAAGTTTCTATGATAATAAAACCAGCTAATGTATATATCATCAGTGGAACAAGTTTAGTTTTTATTTTGATGCTTCCATAATCACGCTAATTTCATTGGTCATTCTAATATAAAACTCAGTTGAAAAATCACCTTCAGCTGTTACTAGAATTACATTTAAATTAAAAGCGAGTCTATTCTGTAACACTAAGTATTTTATACTGTCATTTGTAAAAAATAAAAATGATCTGAACAAATTAAGAAGGAAATTTTTGTCATTTGTTTATATAGATATTCCAATCGTAAATGTCAAATGAATAATGACACTGAATATTTGAAAGTGTCGTGACGTCACGAGTGTAGCAATTTCGTGTATCTGACAGACAATAATGTTCTTAACCTTATAATTAAAAATATATCGCTGAAGGTGTTGCTAAGCGAAATACATAAGAACGGCTGGACAATACCGAGGATTTTTTTTTGCTTATTTATTGAATTGTAGGAGGTTGTTATGAAACGAAAAATTATAAAAAACTGTGCAGATAATTAGAAAATTATAGAAAATGTAACGGTTATATAAAATTCACACGTGTGACACTTAATAGATTCAAGATGCTAGTCCACATAAATAAAGTAAATCCAATCTACAAAAATATATAATAAGCTGTATAAAGAGTGGGTTAAAGCAGAATGTGATTTTAAATTTATAAAGTAAAATCTATAATATGTAAATATAAACTATACTATACTACAGTATGTAACTATGTGAAGAAATCAAACAAACACACAATCAAACACATATATTTACATGTACATACGCAAATACGTAAAATACCTACGTAAAATATAAAATAAGAAATAAAGTTTAATTTGGGAAACAATACCAACAAAAAACCTTATAACACTTGCAAGTATTTTAATGTGACACTTACCGAACATTTGAGCATGTTTGTTGTGATAGTCGACGGTCAATTTGATTCTTCCCTTCTTGTAGTCTAGTTCGACGGTGTGCCAATCATTGCTCTCATTAAATTTTACCGACTTCAATACCGTTACGTTTTTACCAACATCTGGTACCAATTCGAATCTTATCTCCTCCTTAACCATTCTTACCTAAAATTTTATTATGTTGTTATATACATAAAAAGCAAAATAGACAAAAATCAGAAGTATTTAAAAAAGAGCAATATAATAAGACCCTTAAATGACCAGGGCATGTTATGCAAATGAGTTTGTACAATTTAAAGGAACAATGTCTTGTAGGAAGGCCGCTTTATTTCAAGCTCTTGTTTAATATTAGCAAACAAAAAAATATAGTTCAAATAATACCAATAACGAGCGATATTGTCACATTGCCACGTACCTCCCAGTAGCCTTGTCCCGATGTGATCTGACTGTAAGCCAAAACGGCCATATTCTTGCTCGTTTTAAAGTCGAAAATCAAATTGATGCTGTTCGTTTCGTTTAAAGGCCACCAAATATGGGACGTGGCGAAAGGATACGTGATAGGTATCACTTCAATATCGATATCTACGAATTCCGGATCGAGGACTCCTATGTAGTGGACCTTTGGGTTGTTTTGCTTCAACTCGTAAAGTATCGATACATCGTTATAGTAAACGTACTTAAGATTCCCGGCGAAATTGTTAAACGATTTTAGACCTTTCATTTTATGCAAATCCGGTCCACCGCATATATATATCTCGGGGTCTATGCAGACGAATTTAGCGTCACCGGGAACTTCGTACGAAGCTGTTATATTGTCGAGATGTACTATGACGGTTTTTTCATGTATTATGACTGTTAAGTTGTGCCACATGTTGTTATTGACTCTGTTGCCCAAATAGTCTTCAACTGGACCGTCACCTAGATCTATTTGTATCGCTATTCTTTCAAGATGTATCGATAGTGCAATATAGTGATGTTTGTCGTCAATTTGTCCGCTTGCGTAAAATAGAGCAGAGTCATCGAAACGGGTCTGAAAGTAAAGTCACCTTGCTAACGATACCTTTTAGCATTTGACATTGAAACTTGGTTTGCATATTTATATTGTATTTTTATCTCTCGCTAAAGGTCAATTTTACTGTCATTTTTGTTGTTTTTAATTTTTTTTAATGTGTCTTGCATTAATAATACATATAAATAAGTTTTTTTTTTATGATTCGTCCAAAATTGCCTTCACTGTTGGCAAATGTAATAAAAACATTTTGTTTTATTGTAACTTTTTTAATGTTTCAATAAGGTAATTTTATTATAAAATTTATGGTTTTTGGTTGAAATAATATGGATATTTGAAGTAATTTTTGTTGTCAATAATTCATTTAAATTAAAAATAAAGATTTCTTCCTACAACCATCTCAGATAGACGATATTAAGTAAATATGTTAAAAAGACCAATAAAATTCTGACTTTGAAACTGTCCTAGAAACATTCTTTTCCAAGAAAAATTTAAAGAAGCTAAGAATTAAATTAAATGATTAATTACAATAATTCATCGTCACTCATTTCACAAAATAGTTTAAATCTTTAATAGTGTCAAGTTTAGTTCTAGTCAAAATTTATGTTAAATAAATAAATAACAATAATTTGAAAAGATCCGGAAATAAATTAAATATGTACCTTAAAATGCAAGCTGACCCTCGTGTTGGTGGAGTGCACGCGGTCCTTCCAATCGTACACGCGATACGACACGTAGCTTGAGCCGCGCAGTGTTAGGATTGTGGCCGCTAATAATTACGCTATTATTATATTTTACTTAACTATATTTGAGCCCGACACAAAATGAGGGTTGTTACATGTTAGTGATATCTGTATCTGTACCATCGTAGCTCACAAGCGAATGGATCGATTTCGATGCGGATTTTTCCAAAAAAAACAAAGAAAAACTCCTTCCATAAGCAATGTTTGTTAAAAATCGATCCAGCAGTTTGAATACTATACATACATAACTGGACCTGTTACAGTTTTCTTATTACCACCGATACATATATTATTTAAAATAATTGATCCAATGACTCATGGTATGGCCGAAACAACAAGAGATAAAACTGTGAAATTTTGAAAGTTGTTCTTTCGAGACACAGATTTCCAATGAGGAGCGATGTTTTTTTCGAAATTATAAGAAAAAAATAAACGAGAGACAACTTTTTTAAAAACGAAAATAACAACAATTTCAGAATTTACTAAACTACTTACGAGTGTGTCAAAAGTCAATACTAGGGAACTTAATAATTATAAATTTTACAAATATTTGTTTGTCTATTGAAATATAAATGTGAAATAAGGATTATGGTCTGAATCACAAGCAAATTCACGAGAACATAAAAATATGTTAGTGATATAACAAAGTTTTAATTTTAAAAGGTTATTATATCAAATTATACTTACTGTAAACATCACAAAGCTGTTCTTCATACAGAGTTCCAAAACAATCACATCGATAGCCGTTGTATTCATTAATACATCTAGAACCTTCGAAGCAAAGGTTCTCCATCGTTTTGCATTTATCAATACAACCTTCTTTAACGTTTTCATGTTTAGTGGCTATTAAGGGAACTATTGGTAAGAGATCAGACGCGGCTTTCCCCGAACTTAGGACCATATCACTGATGCAACCAACAAATGATTCTATGATATACTTTACTCCATGAAGTTTTTCTTCTGAACTGAGACCTTTTTTTTAAAAAAAAAAGATTATAATCAAATGGTATAATTTTTAACGACAAAAATCTATATAATCATTATTGATAAGAAAATGCAGATACTCAAATCTATACTAATATTATAAAGCTGAAGATTTTGATCGTTTGTTTAAACGCGCTAATGTCAGGAATTGCTGTTTTTTTCTTTTTTTTACTATGTAAAAGTGTTTGTGTCGTAAGAGGCGACTAAGGGATAATACAGTTCCTACATATATACATAAACCTAGTCTTTCATAGCGTTTAATTTAGACGCATAATTTAGGAGATAATGTAAAATCATATAAAAAGACGCGCCGCGCGGCTGTGTAAGTCACCAAGTTCCAAAGTAATAGGTTAAAAATATTTTAGTACGTTATTTCCTCCAATTAACGTTGGGTGACGTAGGATGAACACAGGTACTTTAGTATAATTCGGGTATCTTCATTTTTTCCCAAGCTAGTATAGTAAGTAAGCTAGTATAGCTAATAATACCTTACCTCCAATGAGAATGACTGATGTTAGATTGTCTGTTATTCCATAATTAGTATCAAAGCTTAAGCCCTTAAAACCAAAAATAAAATTAAGTAAACCCAACGGAGATACAATGTTTGATCACTTTTGTTAGTAGAGAAGAGATTTTTGAGATTGTGACAAGTATAGCTAGAAATGAACTGACCACCTTTATTGTTTAATACTAATTAAATATAAAATATTTAATTGGAGTTATAGAATTTAAGCAGTGTTAATAATTGATAGCAAATTATTCATTCACCATAACGTTTATCAATTAGCTAAGATTGGATGACTTCCTTTTCAAAAGTTGTAATACTTAGTGATCAAAGATATAGTATATACGAGTATGTACCGTCTAGCAAAATGTTTGGCTACCTTTAAATAAACTTCTTCTTTTAGTTGATCAACTTTAGCAATGAGTCTTGCGCCGTGGACGTCTATAGTAACGACTACACTATGCCAATTATCTCTGTTGAGTCCTCTACCAACTGTGACTGATGTTAGATGCTTACCAAATACATGAACCACTGAAAATTTAATATTACCTAATTTAAAGACATTTCCTATTTTTTCATTTGCATAAATTAAAATTGAACGCCACTTGTAGTTTGGGTGCATTTTGAAGTAGCGGTCAAAGGTGAACTTTTAATTTAAATGTTTAAACTTATTATTTTAAGAGGAAAAACGTTTCGCTTGAACTCGGAAATTATGAAGTTGGAAGTTGAAATTTTTAAACATTATCATTTTAAACGAAATATGGTATGTTAGCTCGAATACTTTTTAGTATGAAGTTGTTAACAATTGCAATTCTTAAAATTATTGTCTTTAAAATGTGGTAATAATTTTAAAGTAACAAGACATTTCGGTACATACATAAAATAAAATACAGGAATCGAAATCTCAGCGCCATCTTGGAATTACATACTACGCTACTTACGCTCCTAATTTATTATTTAAGCAGATAATAAATTCTCTCAGATCTCAACGTAATTACAATCTTGTTCTGCAGTTAACCTAATTACTCTTTTTACTGTTTATTTCAGTATGTTTACCTTTAAGTTCTCCCTTTTCCACGATAACGTACAACGCATATGGTTGCATTTTGAAAACCGGATTCTTGACGTTATGATAAACTAAAAGACCATGAGGAAGTCTTGTTCTAAACTTAAACGATATTTCTCGGCACAATCTGAAAACGAAGGATATTTTAGTCTTGTAACTACTCACTAAAATTTAAATTTATGTACATTTATTCAGTCGAAAATATCATTTATAGAATATTTACAAAAGCTAATGTTAGTTTTTTTTTATTTACTTTTATTATAGACACGGTCGTCTGTTACTAAGGTAGACTTGTAGAATTTAATGCCTCTTTTAGATAACAGTCGACTGGCATATTGTTGCGTTTGTCTCAAAGAGGAATACTTAATGAGAACTGCCCAACGGCAAATAAAAACAAAAAATTTGATTTGTGTTTCAAGATATACTTAACTTATAGTTACTGAGTTAGTATGGCTGAATCGTAGAGTGACAACATTTTCCTACTTATAAGTTTTTATTACATTTTGAAATAAAATTATATTTTTAATTATTATTTTAATTTAATAATTTGATAACTACAATATAATCGGTATAACTTATTGATTCCGAATAACTAACTAAAATAATAAGGATAAAATGTGATAAGCCTTAGACTGGGAAAAACCGAATTATGGGGTTTTGGGGGGTGGAGGGCGGAGGGTGTAGGGGAAGCTATACAAGGTAACACTGCCACACTTCGAAGCCCCATGATTATGGAGATATCCATGGTTAAAGTTTTGAGATTAGAGGAAGAATTTAAAGCTATTATAATACCTTTGAGCTCCGCGTCTGACTTCACCTTAGCTCCGGCGTTGCGGGCAGTGCAAATCCATGCGCCGTTTTGCAACTTGTATAAGTTATTTTCGAACAGGAGTACGTAAAAACGATCTCGACTCCAAGATCAATAAACGATACAACTTGCGGTAACCATGCTATATTCACATTTCGCACTTGATATTAACATTTCAGACGTTAAGTTATTGTTTTCACACGGTTTTTTAACAAACGATACAATTGATGTTTAATGACTGAGATATAGATACTTTAAAAAAAATGGCGCGCCACTTATCGTTTCGCTCCAAAGCAATGTAGGCATAAATTCATTGTTTTTGTTTAAATAACTGTAAAGGCAAAGGTCTAAGACCATACAGCCTTGTTTCATGTTATGTTTTTTAATTAAATATATTTTATTTTTATTTACTTACTGTTATATACGAAAAATACTCAATATTTTACTTCATTTTATACGACAATAAATAAATTAAAAAAAATATAGTGAAGTGAAAAACATGACATGAATAAAAAAAAACTTTTTATTAAAACATCTATCAGTTGTTAAACATCAGTTGTGTCGTTTGTTAAAAAACCGTGTGAAAACGTTAAATTAACGTGTGAAATGTTAAAATCATGTGCGAAATGTGAAAATAACATGAGAAAACTACGGAACGGAGCATGAGTAACGTAAGTTGTATCGTTTGTTGATCTTGGAGTCGAGATCGTTTTTACGTACTCCTGTTTGAAAATAACTTATGAAACGTGAAAATAACGTGTGAAATGTGAAAATAGCGTGTGAAATGTGAAAAAAAAACTCTTGTGAAATGTGAGAATAACGTGTGAAAGCTGCGAAATTCTTCTTCTAACCTCAAAACTTTAACCTTGGATATCTCCATAACTATAAGGTTTCGAAGTGTGACAATGATACCAGGAGTAGCGTTCCCTATCCCCTCCCCTTCCCCTCACGATCCCGAAATTCGGTTTTTCCTGATCTAAAGCTTTACCTGTGATAATAACATAATCCGAAATACTTCTTCAAACAAATATTTTATGCAAGAATAACTGACTTACCTTAATTGAAACCTTTGTATGATATCTCCATCGAGTTGTATGAATGTATTGTCTTTTGCGAACATAAAAGTTTGATGGTGGCCAGATTCAGCAAATGTAAGGAATCTGTCTCTATCGCTGGGTGGTATCGGTGGTATGACTGTCGCATATGTGGAGGTAGAAATGTTAACAGTGGTAGGCAAGGGCGTTGTCGATGCGAAAGGTAGTGTTGTTTGTTGTGGCGCTGCAATAAAATATTATTCATTCATTCATTCAGATTAATGGCTTCCAACAGTACCAAACTAGCACAGATGATTTCGCCAATGTCACGTAGAATGGAGAAGACACGAAGGAGATTAATCGGTGTGGTTGAGAAATACGGCATCAATAGACTATTGAAGCAATAAAATATTATAATTTTATATTAATATGGTACACTTAGTTTTTAAAAAATCTTCTTTACATCTAGCAGAAATGATTAATTTGTTCTTAAAATTAAAAAAATCTAACTCGTCGACTACACAAAGATAGTTAATAAAAAAGAAATATCTACAATATACTTTTTACCCCTATATTTTTACATTATAATATAGATGTACATTTTGTAGATTTTTATAATTTCTTATAATTAGTTGCGTAATAAAGAGTATTATAAAATTCTTAACTTAATTGTTGTCTATATTCTTACGTGGCTATAGTTTGTTAGATTAATTATTTTTATTGCTATATTACTTCTTTTACGAGTTTAAGCGTAATACTGTTTTGCTATCTCCAATAAACTAGGATATTACTAATACTTATTTTAAATCTGATCTACAAGCTCAAGGTAAGTGAAATTTGATATTATTATTATTAATTCTTTATTACTACGTTTACGATATTAACATAAATATGAATACGCGTATGTATGAACTATAAAAACTGTCTAGACACGAAAAAAAGTTAAATTAATTAAAAGTAATATTCACAGTACAACATTATTATTATCTTTACGTAATTTTTTTTATTGTTGAGAAATTTTCTGCTCAAATTAATGCGGTTTTGTTTTGTACGTGAGCGTTACCTTTCTCTTCAGAAGTTAAATCAATTGGCAGGCTTGTGTTAACATCAGCTATTCCATATGAAATCAATATAACGGTTATGTATATTTCGCGTCTTTCCCGCAGTCCCATCTTGCTCGGTTAATGTCATTTATCTGGAAAGTTAAAAAAAAGATATTATATTGGATAAAAAATTTGGACTTTGGTTGTCTGGAAGAAATTTCTGATACATATTCTGTTATCTTTAAGTAATTAATAATGTATATCTGCTGTAAAATATACGATAAAATTAAATTAAATGTTCAATCTTTTGGAATTACATCAAGAAATAAAATTATCTATGTATTTCAGAAACTTCTAATGATAAACGTAAGTAGTTTTAGCTGTGCGAAAGTAGGGGCAAATTTTTTTTAATGCTCAATTTGTCATGTTCGGATATGAAGAAAAAACTTTGTAAAGAAAACTGAAAGATTGTAGAAAAAATTCTGAGACACGTAAATTCACCAACACGCAAAAATAATGTGGCGAATTAATCTTCTTCTCGTTCTTATGGCAGTACAGAATTCTGCAACAGCTGGTAAGTATGTTATAGTACGGAAAATTTATTACGATAAAAGGCTAAACTTTTCAAATGGAAAAAAATAATAGTGCCTTAGTTTTAGAGCAATGAAGTAGTAAGACATCGTGATGGACAAGAGCTGTGCCCATCATCTTTCTATTTATATAAAAATATAAAAAAGTATGTAGTAGTACATGTAAAAAAGAGTAACTTTGCAAGTGCAAACAACTATGTAGTAGAAGGCTATTAAAGGCACCACGTAATAGTACATAAATATCACAAATATATAATGACACTGTATTACCATGCAGTATCAGGCTTGCGCTTGTGTTTAAATTTTAAGCGAGCTAAGCGGTTAAGAAAGTGGATAAACGGGTACCGTTTAATGGCTGTAAATTAAACTTATTTTAACAACCGTATTACGCTGTATTTGCAATCTCGAAACGTAACATTTTTCTTCATAATGCGTTCGATTTCTTTGATACGTAATTGTATATGTTCGTAAACGAAAAAAAAACCGACTTCAATTGACATCGTCAAGCAAAATACACACGACTAAAACGTAGAAAAACGTTTAATAGTTAATTTTATTTTAACACTACTTTCTATTCGTTTTGTTAAACAAGATTTAGATTTTCATACAAAAACATCCGGTGACGTTATCTTTAAGGAGATCTACGGCTTATGATAGATTGACCTCAACATTTGACCTTCTCATTGTAAACTAGAGATTGTATATAAGTTAGGTACATCATTTGATATGTTTCCGTAATTATTAAATGAAATTCTTATCCAATATATTGTCTGTATACACTTCATATGTCAATCTTTCTTTTTATCATCCAACTATAGTACCTTTTATGGTAACAAGGCATTCGTAATATAAACATAAAAGATGGATTGGAAGTATGTATGGGAAATTAATAAATTATACATTTAAAGATCGTTTCTTTTCTTACGTCTTGTAATAAGACATGGTATGTAAAAGGTTTCTCAAATATTTTAGGCATATAATAGCTAAATAAGTACATTATTTTATCAAATATTATGATTATGGAATTATTCCTTTTAAGTTTGATATCGAGCATGACATTCTGTAGTATAGGCAGTACAAACATATTTTTATCGCTATATAACATTAAAATATATTTAATGTAATAACATTTAATAAGTATAATGTAATATTTAAATATGAAAGTACTTTTAATAGTAGAAGATCTGAATTATAGACGAACTTTATCCATCTGCTTAGTGAATAAAAAATATTGAAAATGCGGGATGGATCTAACAGTAAAACATATTCTAGTAGATTGTCAGGCCTATAATAGAGATAAATCAACATGTAACCTACTTAATAACTTAAAAGATTATTTAACTGAAAATGGCCTTATACAGACAGTCAACCTTTTGAAAAAGATAAATATGTACAAGAATATATAAATGTTATTATTGTAGTCGCTAATGACCTTAGCTGTTAAAAAGCGACTTAAAATAAATAAATTAAAATATATATATATATATATATATATATATATATATATATATATATATATATATTTTATATTTATTTTAGTTTAAAGAATAAATTTGATAACTATCTACAGTATGAATCCTGTATAAAATGCAAACATTGGGTTGTCTATTATTTTCCTGGCATAACTATTGGGGGGTAGGTCTAAACAGTTATATTAATATATATTGTTCTAGTTACTTTCACCCACATGTTTAATAATTAAATCTTACAGTACCTAGGTGACCGAGCTTAGCTTGGTTTTTAGTGAACCGTGTTTTTTGGAAATCATATTTAAATACGAATTACATATTGATAAACTTTGAATAATATTTCCGATTTTACCGACATAATAATAAAAAATATGAACTGGTTATTATTTGAATAAAAAATCATGAGTGCAATTTGAAAAAAAAGGAAAAAATAATCGATCGAATGGAGACATAGGGATTTGAACCGTGGTCTTATCGGTCGATCCCGACCGGCTGATTTCCCACCTGAGCTGTTACAACTTTATGACATGTGCGAAATTTACCTTCGTATTGTAGCAGTTTTTTCGTTGCCTAAAAACAGGACTAAAACGACATTTTCAAAAAATGAATCCTAGCTATATCGATTTATTGTCCCCAATATCCCCTACTAATGCATGCTAAAAATCGTAGGAGCCGTTTCCGAGATTCAGATATATAAACATATATATACAAGAATTGTTCGGTTAATAGTATTAGATAAAAATAAGGGCTGTTTTATTGCGAATACGATGACATGGGGTTGGCTGATAATGGTTTGAAGGGGGGTTGCCGGAAATAATATAGCCTAGCCAGGAATTTTTTAGGCAAATTTTTCGCAATTTATCTTTATATCCTAAAGAGGATAATTATTTAATTTTTATCCACCAAGCAGATGGGTGAAGATCACGTCTATTTCGTATCATAGACTAAAAATAAATGAACGGATGTACGATTATGAAATATTTTTGTCCTATTAGGCATATAAATAGTTTTATGTCTTTGATATGTTAGCCGACATCGACGACAATGCATGGTTAAACCAAAATTCAAAGTCGATATAAGCGTCCGAATTTTTTATAAAAAAAATTTGATTTCCACGTAGGTTTATTTTGTGTGAAAAGTTTTTTTTTTAATTTTATAACACTGTAAAAGGTCCAATTTTATATAGTAAATATGTTATTTTGGCAGAGGGCAATAAAGTCATAATGTGTACTCATCATCATTATTAATGTGTACTCAATTGTAATTTATTAACGCGCTGTCCGATTCCTCTCCATCTCGTAAATATCTATATTGTTAGTTCGAAAATTATGGTCATTAAAACTTGAAACTTGGACTTTACTACCTTCATCTCTTTCATTCTACCTGTACGACTCAATTAAACCTTCCGTTTATGCTTTATTTTGTAACATACCAATATAGACAATGTATATGTTGCAGGCACAGCTATGATACGAGTATATAGATATAGAACAGCTATGTAAAATAGAAGCTTGCAGTGGTGTTACGAGAATTGTAAACTCATAAAAAAGACAAAATAAAAAAATTGTCGTCACAGTAATTTAAAAAAAAAGATTCCATGTTCTTTCTGAAGTATTTTTGTGCGCGGGTTTCTTAATAGCATAAGTTTATCAACATTATTTTACTAAAACTACAATTTTTTTTTTCAAAATGGCATTGTTTGAAAAATATCCAATCATATTTTTTACTATTAGGTACCACGTAACACTGACTATACCGGTATGCTAAATATATAAACAAGTGACAGTATTTTTATTTAAACACTTAGCTGCCCGGACAGACTTCGTTGTGTCAAAAGTTAATAGTAAAAATATTATTTTTTAATTTTCAATTTTTTTTAGTATTAAAATTAATATAAGGGTACCTCATATTTGTAAATGGGATAAGCCGTTTATCTTGCAGATAGGTAGGTAGTAGGTACATATGCTCGACTTAGATTCTTAGAATATAGATAAAAATACAACTTCTTTTGGTCTGATTTTTGTAGGGCAAAAAATCGCATTAGACGCGTTGGCGCAACGGTTACGGTACTGGTTTGTACCTGTTGCGCTGGTGGTTGCGGGTTCGATCCCCGCACATGACAAACATTTGTATTGGTCATACAGGTGTTTGCCGTGGTCTGGGTGTTTGTGCAGTTCTTGTGGGTCTCCCCACCGTGCCTCGGAGAGCACGTTAAGCCGTTGGTCCCGGTTGTTATCATGTACACTTGATAGCGATCGAAACTCATAGTAGGGAATATATCCGCCAACCCGCATTGGAGCAGCGTGGTGGATTGAGCTATGATCCTTCTCCTACATGGGGAAAGAGGCCTATGCCCAGTTGTGGGACATTACAGACTGAAGCGAAAATTAAAACCTTCCGTGGGCCTTAAGGAACATTCAAAAAATTAAAATAGCCGAATTGGTCGAGCTGTTCTCGAGTTATGCGCTAAGCAACATTAATTTTTTTTTATACAGATATAATCCAACTCACAAAATAACTCCGATGTACACAAAAATGTATTGTTTTTTTATATACTCGTATTTATTGCTTTTGTTTGACAACTAGTCTCGGTTTTACTACGTTAAAAATAATTATTATTACTTTACCCCTATGAGTCGCACTGCTATCATTTATAGCCTTCGAATTTCTTAACATACTAACTGCGTAACTACTAACTGACTAATATTAGCATGGTATGGAAGGCTCTTGAGATTAACGCATCCCAGATCTCTTATTAATAAAAAAAACATTCTCTCGGGTTTATATTCTGCAAAAGGACAAAAGATTGATTTCATTGCAATAAAATATTTAATATCAAAATTTTTATATATAAATAGCATCGTTTCGTAATATCTATCAAATAATTCCTTTATGTACCAAACGATTTCCTTAAAAAAATCATTTCCGCTAGTGACAGTCGGTTTAATATCTGTTGAAGTAATTTGAACCTTTTCATATTTATCTAGGGTTCAAATTTAAAGGACCAATATTCGCATAGGGTATTCAGCGGAAATATGGAATCAGAGTGCACACACACTACATCGCTTCTACTAAATGTGACCAGCGTAACGTGACCCGTCGTCATCTCGCGATTTCTAATTAAACGGGGTAAAGGCGAAGGATTTTAGAGTAACGAGCGGGCTCGTGGCTGTCTGGTCGTTGCGTGCAGCTAAATTGACTCAAGTGCTGTAGCGTCTCAAGATGGTTTCGGGATGACACATTTGAAATAAAATTTTTAAAACGAAATATTTGGTAGGTATTCGATAGTTATTTTGCTTTATATTTTTGTAAAATAAATTCTTAGTAATAATACCTAAATACTTTTATATGGTTCTAAAGTACCTATATTAAAATATAACTTTCGAAGAAAAAATATTAAAGAAAGTATATGAAATTTTATTAATAAAATATCAAAAAACAATACTTACAGTTTGAATAAAACGAAGTCAAAAGTCTAAAAAAATGTCACAAAACCACAAAAAAACCCTTTCGAATCAATCGAAAGAATATTATTTATCATATTCACACTTTTTTGTCATTTATTATATCATTATTTTGTCATTGATTATATCACTTTATTAGTTTTTCAACTTTTTTTTAATGTGTAAAAGAGGTCAGCTACGCGGCTCCCGTCAATGGCGGTGTACTGAGGACTTTAACAGCACGTAATGACACCTACAATTTGTCCTCGCGGGTTAGACCCTGTTCCCAGACTCGGGTGCAGGGCAATAGAGGTCGAGGAAGCGTTTTTTTCTTATAGTTTTATATTCAAATGTATTATTTTATTTTGTATAACGTTAACGAAATGTATTTTTTTGTGTTGGTATACATGTTAAATAAAAGTTAACTTATAATTTTATAAAACGTTATTCTTACACAATTATGATGTAGGTATACTGTTAGTTACTAATATTTGTAGTTATATACAATAATTAATAGTTATTGATCAATCGGCAAGAGCGGCCGGGCTTATTAGTTGGAGGGACGTGGAGCGAGAGGCACAGGACAGGAGCGGATGGAGACGTCTCACGAGGGCCCTTTGTACCACTGGGGTACCTTAGGATAGCAACACATTGATCAAATCTGAAGAAATTATGATGTTGTTTGAGCATGCCAGGAAGGAAAATTATATATTATTTTTAACCGACTCCAAAAAAAGGACGAGGTTCTCAATTCGATTGTATTTTTTTTATGTATGTTCGGGGAGAACTTCGTCGCTTATGAACCGATTTTGATTTTGATTTTTTTTCTTGGAAAGGAGATATTCCAAGAGTTGTACATGGGAAGGAAACCAGGATCTGATAATGAAATCCCAGAGAAATCGAGGGGAACCCTCAAAAATCGTAGTGACACCTAGTGCGCGTCTACTTACGTTGTATTACTTATCGATGTAATTGAAATAGGTTTTTTCGTTTGCGAGCAAACACAATTATATCATTAGGTTTCGTCAGCAGTACCAAATGACGTTAAATTTTTTTAAATAATTTCGTTTAAAAGCGAATCTCTTGAGACACAGTCTCCCAGTGGAATCTTCATGAATGCACCAAGTAATTAGTTGAGTGACACCAAGATCTATCTGACACTTCATTGTTAATTTAGATTTGATTTCTCGTACTGCTGTCGCCTTAGCTTATTTTTATCTACGTCACAGTGAATATTTGTATTCTAATAGACTATAATGTATTATCAATTTGTTTTTCACCTAATTCAACTAATAAGTTTATTTGTATTTTTTTTTAATTAATGCTTGTCTCTGTATATCTGCTTCGAAAGTGCCCACCCAAAACGCACGCTAGTACGTAATTACGCAAGTACGTACACGCACACAACTTACATGGAAAATTTCGATTGACTGTGGTTCGGCCTTTCATTTTTTTCTTTTTTTCGTAATATATACCGATATATACGTGTATACTTTCAATAACAGTTTGTGACAAGTTTGCAGAATCACTTGCATATCTACTAGGAAAACATAAGCCATGATTGCCATACGGACATTGACAGTAAAAAAATAAAAGAACAACAACAGACTAGCAATCATTTTCAGATGTTTATAATGTCTACGACAAAGTAGTGAAGGTTAAATTGATTTAATAATAAAACAACAGACTTTCTACTTTTTTATTGCAAAGTTTATCTTAACTAATGTAATTAAATTGTCGTTCTGTTCAAAATATCCGTGTTTTTCAGTTTATGTTGAAACTTAACAAAACTATAAAACCCGTTTTATTGTCCGAGTTAGCTGGTCTGGTAAGCTGGTTTAATTTAAAGTTATTGGAAAAACTTTAAAAACTGTAAATTTTTAAATTTTATATACTAAAAAATTGTGTTTACTCGTAATTGAAAAAAAAAATACAACTCCCATTACATCGACATTACGTCTACGTCGTAGACGTACATAGGTACCTACTCGATATAACACGCATTATTAGGGACAACTCAAAAAAATACTTGATAGATCTTAATCAAATTTAAATAGAACCATATGACAAGCATCGGTTTTCGACTAAAAAAAGAATCATCTGTACACCCAGTGAAAAGTTATAAGATAACACGCAAAAGATATAGTCGACTTGAGCATCTCATTCTGTCTTTTTAATTTCGGTTTTAAATCCTGCTCAAAATTTGAAGCAGCTTTTCAGAGGATCAGAGGAAAATAATATTGCTTTCAACATACTTATGTTGTGGCCCGGTAGACAGTAACGTGGCCAGAGCTCCGGAGGGAGTCGGCAACACGCTTGCGATTTTCTTGGTGTTGCTGATGGCCATAGGCTCTAAGTATAAGAAAAGAAATATTTTAGACGAAAAAATAAAGTCCGAGTAAACGATAGACGATTTGAGTATTTTTTCAAAATAAATAAATAAATAAACAATCTTCTGAAACAAGTGAGATGGTTCGTGTAATTTCTATTACCTATTTGTTGTTATTGTTATTCCTATTACTTTCATTTTCGATTGTGAATATCGTATTGTATTAGTTTGAGGTCGTGATCCGATAAAAATGACTGAGATCGATTGTACTATATCAGTTTTTGATTGAATAAAGTAACTACACATTTATTAACTTTCTTAGTTGTTCTTGCATTTAATAATCAAGTCTATCGCTTTCATTTACTTACAAATTATTTTTTATGTACTATTGTGACGTAACTGACCTTTTATTATTTTAATTTTAAGGTAAATTTAAATTAATTTTATACGTATATATGTATGTAATTAATACAATTTGTAAAGCATATCTTGATATACTCTAAAACACGAAAGCTCAACATTAAAAAGGGAAGGAAAAAATTTAGCGTGATATCCCTAAGTTATTTATTAATTAGTAAATCAATTATTTTTTTAAAAATGTGCAGAAGAACCATAGGCTATTTGCCTAATTTACGTTAATTTACGTAAAGTTTAAGTAAAGGTTTTATTTTTTATTTTTAAAGGCTTTTTGAAATTACTTAAAAATAATATACCTATATAATTAAAAAAAGGGCTAGGTATCTATAACCACACTACGCCACTGGCTTCACACACCACAGTAGTAATTGTTTTTGTGTTGGGAGTCCGGAAACACAATACACAAGCAAAAACGCCCAGACAAAGACGACATCTTTATGACTAATAAAAATTCAAATTACTAATACAGCAATATATCTTATTACACATTATGATTCTGCAAGAGGTAGAAAAACACTTAATGTATAGAAAAAGTTGAGTAAAAACTCAAGAAGCTAAAAATTAAATGAATATTTTATCATTAAGTCGATATTTAAAGTTAATAAAAATACAAATAAACAATACCAATGGAAATTTTTACGTTTAAAAGCTTGTTTCGAGGTGACGTGTTACTTGTTATTTGAGAGGAAGACGCTAATTATATCGATCAATTTTTATGTTTTGTTACTGAATAAAAAGACTTAACATATACATATTAACATGATGACATAACATATATATTTGGCGCACCAAATACAAAAACTGAAATATAAAAAAGAAAATTAAATTAACTTTTGTCAGTACGATTTGGACTACCTTTATGTGTTACAAGTTTTGATAATTTTTCATTCTTAGGGAAAGTTTAAAGTAAAGACAGTTTTTGATTAAAGAAAAAAATATTATAAAGTAAATACTTTACACCTGTATGACTTATACAAATGATTGACATGAGTGTGGACTGGATCCAAATTGCAAATTCCAGTACGAAAATCAGGCGTTTCGATCATAGCAAAATTGCTTCATCAAGTTACAATTTCTTTAGTATTTAGTTTCATGATTATAGTAGTTAGTATTATATATTGACTTATCTTCGCACATAGTAAAACTAGTTTTTTTCTTCTTTTTCTTGCTTTTGTTACGATCATTAGTAAGTGGCTTATCTAATATCTTAAGTAGGTACAGTGTGACGTAACAGACTTTTTTATTTATCTAAACGGCTTCGATAATATTGTAAAAATTATATTACTGTTATTTCCTAATGAAATGATCACTTATTATGTAAACATGCTCCAAAATTACTTATAGAATTATTACGTATTGATATTTTTTTATGATTATTTGTCGATGAAAGGTTCAGACACCAAACGCAAGCAAAAGTTAAATATTTTTGTTGTTATATAACCGCAATGGTACAATCATTTGACTCGATGAGGTAGTGAATGGCAGCGGCCATCGTGATGCTTGTTTCCATTGCGTTTTTTATATTATGAATATATTTTGATATCCTGTCGAAAATAATAACTTTATTTTCGACATAGAGATCAAAAAAACTTCAAGCCCCTCGCCGAGATATTTATTGAGCTATTTTTTTTTATTTAATCGTTTCATCAGTTCGTTTGTTGTTGTTTTTCTTTGTTCAATGACGTGCATCTTTATAAAGATGTTAATATTAAATGATAAATTTTTAGTATTTTTTTCTAAAGATGAAAAATACACTTTTTATTAAAAAGTTAGGAAACAAAGACGTAGTAAGGTACGCAAAAGCTTTAAGGAAAAGATGTTGAGATAGGTAAAATAGATATTATATCACCTAACTATCCTCTACATCTCCTTATCCTCCATGTTCCTGTTATTGAGACATCTTAATGTCTACTTGCTTTTGATTTGACTTGAAATTATATAGAAGTAACTTAAAAAAGAAAAGCGTGTGTGTACTTGTGTACGCGCGTAAGAAGTTATACTTCATTGGCTAGCTAACTTCACCTAGCTAACTTCTTCTTTGTTGACTAGGTAACTTCGGGTAGTCAGTTTTTTGTGACGGTGTGCGCGCGCGTCGTAAAAATTTACATTTTTCCCTAACGCGCAAAAAAAGTATACATTCAAAAATCATTATTTGGCACTTTATTTTCGTTACATGCTAAATGACGTATTTTTCGTTTTTTTTTTGTTGTGATATATAGGTCTTGTGAGTCAACAGTTAACAGTCTGTCCAAACAAATCTAACATATTTCACTTTTTGTACGTACTGTTATAAACAAATATAATATGAATAAAATGCAACATATGCAGTATGTTAAGACTGGAAATTTTACACAAAACTGTTTAGTCAGCGATAAACCCCGTCGCTTCCAATTTCATTATTTTACATTAAAAGACCATTGTATTCAAGACAGTTCGAGTCCGACTTAGCTTAAGAACAGTTGTTGTCAATAAAATTAAATAAATTTAGCAGCAGTAATTAAAGTGTTTTTTTTAAAAAGGACTAACGGAGAGCCATCCTAACAAATTTGGTGTCAGAAGTGGGATCCCAGGAAAATACCGAAGTACTGGGATTAATAGGTGTAGGCGTCGCGAATTCGTTCCACTCGTCTGCGCCATTATATTTGTTGGCTCCGTTCTCAAAAGTCCTAGTGCAGTGGTCGACGATAAGCCTTGGGCACCTCATAAGCCTAAGCCCGCGCTGCTCGTGCTCGTGACCGACGGTAAGCCTCCGCTATTAAGCGTGAGCCCGCATCACCCCCGAACACCTCCTGCTGCCCTGTGGTCGACGGTAAGCCTCCACTTTTTGAGTGTGAGCCCGCATCACAAAACCAATCAACGGACCTTTCATCAAGGTCTCGCTGATAGCTTCAACTGTTCATCATAAGCCACGTGCACCCCAATCTAGAAGAACTCCACTTGACGACAAGCATTCTGTTATACGACTCCCTGAGTCGCCAGCTGCCTGCCGTTTCTCACTGCATTACGTGTGACGCAACTTTCCCGGAATGTTCCCGAGTGCTGCCACCGTATCGCTGTGTGTAATGTGAGTTTCTTATTCAGTTAAAGTTTTTAAAGCCAATTTTAGTGAAGTGAATTTATTAATTTTTCTAAAAACATATTTTTAACAAACTTTATTTTTACTCGAACTTATTTTAGATTAAGATTATTATTACTGTTTATAAATTTTGTTTTCAATTTATTGTGCATATTTTCTGTTTGATTTCTGTATTTTACGTAGTTCGTTAATACGATTTATTAAATAAAAGTAAACTAATTAATGTCTCTAAAGAAAGAGCAATTCGAAGAAATCGCATATTCTTCCAGTAGTTCCTCTGTTAGTTCAGCACCGAAACAAAAAGTTAAAATGACTGACAAAGTTACCCTGTCTGTCCTTACAAAATTTATTAAGCCTTATAACGGGGATCGCGAATTGTTGCCTGCGTTTTTAACTAACTGCGAAAATGCGATTTCCTTGGCAACTTCAGAACAACAAAATGTACTTTGTAAATATATTGTCTCACAATTAGAAGGCAAAGCGCAATTAGCATGTTGTTTAAAAAAGTTTAGTAGTTGGGTAGAAATCAAACAATTTTTGAAAACCACTTTTGGAGAGAAAAAGCACTCCACACATTTATTAGTGGACTTACAACAATGCAAACAACAGCCTTCCGAAGATGTAATGCAATTTTCTATACGTATTGAATCATGTTTAACAAGATTACAATCCGACATCCATTACAGCTGCGAAAATGATAAAGAACTTTTAGGTCGAATAGCCGCAATGGAAGATTTAGCTTTGAATACATTCTTATTAGGGTTAAACTCAAAATTTTCTCACATAGTACGGTGTAGGAACCCTAAAACTCTTTCAGAAGCCATTACTCATGCTATCGAAGAAGAAAAATTATATAATTTATCTAAACTTTCAACTCGTTCCGATAATAAACAATGTATAATTTGTAAAAAGAGCGGTCATGTCGCTTCAGAGTGTTACAAAAATAAAAATAAGCACTCATCTCCAAATCTTCATCACGTTAACTTATCAAATAAAGCACAAAATAATTTTAATAGTAATCATGATAAATCAAATTCGAATTTTAATCCGAATAAGTTTTGTGCTTATTGCAAAAAACGCGGTCATTTAATAGGCGAATGTCGCAAGCTTAAAGCAAAAAATAATAATAGCTCTCGGACCGATCCGCGTAATACTACACTATCAAGTGCATCTGCACCGTATACGAATAACGAGTCGAGCAATAATCGCTCTAATGTGCATCATGTCGATGATAGTTTAAACTAAATAGGGTTTCGGTTCCGTGTCTGTCGAAACCTCATTTTAATAATTTAAATGACACGAAAAAAACTAATATTACTAAATCCTGTGTTCCTAAATTCTCTTCAACACAGGTTAGCGCAAATAAAAATATTAAGAATCCTTCAAACTGTGTTCCTAAATTATTTTCAACACAGGTTAGCGCAAATAAGGATAATAAGACTCCTTCAAACTGTGTTCCTAAATTATTTTCAACACAGGTTAGCGCAAATAAGGATCTTGAGAATCATTCAAACTGTGTTCCTAAATTATTTTCAACACAGGTTAGCGCGAATAAGCAGACTCCTAAGTCTTATATTAAAAAGTCGAATCCAAACTTGAAGTTTAAGGATAGTCCCTCACCTCGCGAAAAATCGAGTTTTTCTTTTAGGGATTGTTCACGTGAGAAAACACATTCTATTAATTATATTAATAACAAAGTTTCTTTACCTCACGTTTATTTAAAAACTAATTTTAATGAAAAGCCTTTATGTTTTTTAATTGACACTGGTTCTACAATTTCAATTGTTAAACATTCCAGTTTACACAATAAACCAGTGCTTGGCTCGGAAATTATAAAACTCAAAGGTTTAAGTGATAACGATTCTTATTGCGAATCTCTCGGGTCTATAAAACTTAGTTTTGAGTATCGCGTTTCGTCGAAAAGTAAAATAATATTCGACTTTATGTTTCACGCGATTGACGATACAATTAATTTAAATTACGACGGTATTATTGGTAGTGATTTTATCGAACATTTTAAAATAGATATTCAATACTCTACCAACACTCTTAATTTAGAAGGATATGAATTACCTATTTGTTGTAGTAAACCATCATATGTCATACCCCCGCGGTCAGAAACAGTCATTGAGTGTCCGGTTTCAAATTTATCAGAGATCACCATGAAAGAAGCTTTAGTATTAGATCATAAAATTAGTGAAGGTGTGTTTTTAGCAAACTGTATAGTGAAATTAAAGTCTAACAACAGAGTTAACGTTTCTGTTCTCAACACTACCGAATCTGAAGTAAAAATTGACAATTTTCAAGTTCAGTTAACTCCACTTGAACTCCCTCTATCGAAATTAAATAATAATCAACAAGAGTTCATACATAAATTAGACTGCTTAGACATTAATCGATCTCATAAAGTTCTTGAGCAAATAAGATGTTCTCATTTAAACCCGCAAGAGAAAAAAGCTTTAATGAATTGTCTTTCTAAATATACCGACATATTTTATCTTGATGGTGAATTTTTAACTTATACCGACGTAATTAAGCATTCAATTAATACTGGGGATGCAGCCCCTATTCACGTAAAATCGTATCGTTTCCCTGAAGTACATAAAGATGAAGTTGAAAAACAGATAAAGAAAATGCTTGACCAAAATATTATTCGCCCTTCAACTTCCCCTTGGAATGCACCTGTATGGGTAGTTCCAAAGAAGCTAGATGCCTCAGGTAAACAAAAATGGCGAATTGTCATTGATTATCGGCGTTTAAATGATGTCACTGTTTCAGAGATTTACCCTCTTCCTCTCATAAATGACATCTTAGACCAGTTAGGTCACTCAAAATATTTTAGCACGCTCGATTTAGCCTCAGGTTTTCATCAATTGTTATTAGACCCAAAAGACACTGAAAAGACAGCATTCAGTGTTACTACTAATAGCATTTCAGGTCAATTTGAATTTACAAGAATGCCATTTGGTCTAAAAAATGCCCCTTCTACCTTTCAGAGGATGATGAATCTGGTCCTCTCAGGATTACAAGGTCTTCACTGTTATATTTACCTTGATGATTGCATTGTATATTCCCATGACCTTGAATCTCATATACAGAAGCTTGAGTCTGTATTCACCAAATTTAGAGAAGCAAATTTAAAACTACAGCCCGACAAATGCGAGTTTCTGCGACGAGAAGTTGCTTACCTAGGGCATGTTATTACCGATAACGGTGTTTCGCCTAATCCCGACAAGGTAAAGGCTATTTCTCAATTCCCAACACCGAAAACCCCCAAAGATATAAAATCTTTTCTTGGATTAACTGGTTATTATCGTCGTTTCATCGAAAATTTCTCGCACATAACAAAGCCTCTTACATCTCTATTAAAGAAAGATGTTAATTTTCATTGGTCTCACGAACAAGAGCATGCTTTCAATACACTTAAGCAAAAGCTCATCTCAGCTCCCTTATTACAGTACCCAGATTTTACTCAGCCATTTGTAGTTACGACGGATTCTTCAAATTATGCCGTTGGCGCAGTTCTTTCTCAAGGCGATATTGGCAAGGATAAGCCCATTGCATATGCCTCTCGAACTTTAAATAAACAAGAAGGTAACTACTCAACGACTGAGAAGGAGCTTCTCGCTATTCTTTTCGCCGTTAACACATTCCGACCATATCTCTATGGTTATAAATTTAAAATCGTTACTGATCATCGACCTTTGACATGGCTATTTAACGCGAAAGATCCAGGCGGACGTTTATTAAGATGGCGATTAAAATTAGAGGAATATGAATATGAAATTATTTATAAACCCGGCAGAGTAAATAGCAATGCAGACGCTTTATCTCGTTATCCAGTAAATGCTGTAACCACTCGAAGCTCTCAATTAAATTCAACTACTTATGAAGAATACTTTAAAAAGCAATTTACAAAAACTATCTCAAATTGTGATACAAAAATTGAAGAACTTAATCAAAGTTTACATACAGCAAAGCAGAAGTCTATTGCTTGTCCAGCATCTCTAGATTTAGATTACTCAATGCCTCACTGTGAACAGTTATTATCGATGATCGATAATGTCGAAGAATATCGTGCAGGTGAACGCGAGCCTGACACTGTACAGACGGTGAATTGTAAAAATAATAAGACACTATACTTTTTATTTACTAAAGTACATCATTTTGACGAAACAAGTTATAAAACTATTTACAATTTATTAGTAAAATTACGAGACGAAATTATTTCTAAAAATGATTATGACAAAGAATTAGCTTTACCCGATTTTTCTGAACCATTTACTAAATTAAATTACATTAAGATTTATAATATGTTATCATATATTTTCCATGGCACTAATATTAAAATTATTATTTATAAAAATCAAATACTTTATCCGACTCCTGCTGAAATTCCTAATATTCTCAAAGAGAATCACGGGTCGACTATAGCTGGTCACCCAGGTGTTAAACGCATGATGAGTAGAATTAAAGCTTCGTATTATTGGAAAAGTATGCGTTCAGATATTGAACAATTCGTTAAAAATTGCAGGATGTGCCAAATTAATAAACCCTTACGAGCTTCTAATAAAGCACCTATGGTTATAACCTCAACAAGTACAAAACCATTTGAAAGATTAGCCCTTGATATTGTTGGTACTTTACCCGAAGCTGGTCTTCAAAAATTCAAATATATTTTAACACTTCAAGACGATTTAACTAAATTTTCATGTGCTTACCCTATGATAACATGCACAACTGATGAAGTTGCACGCAGTCTCATTCATTTCTTTTCATTATTTGGTTTTCCTAAATTTATATTAACCGATCAAGGTACAACATTTACGTCTGAACTATTTAGACAATTAACTGAAATATTAAAAATTAAAAATCTATTTTCCACTCCTTATCACCCTCAAACGAATGGCGCGCTAGAGCGTAGTCATGCTACCCTTAAGGAATATTTAAGGTCATT
This sequence comes from Melitaea cinxia, assembly GCF_905220565.1. Lineage (NCBI taxonomy): Eukaryota > Metazoa > Arthropoda > Insecta > Lepidoptera > Nymphalidae > Melitaea > Melitaea cinxia. Next base: position 4,786,717 of record NC_059407.1, read on the forward strand.
TGTTAACGAAAACCAGGACGACTGGCATTGTTACCTTGCTACAGCGATCCTGTCATATAATACAACTCCGCATTGTACTACAGAATTTACGCCGTTTGAGCTTTTATACGGTTATAAGCCTTCAATTCCTAGTAGTGTTTACGAGTCGAATAATAATACTACTTATCAAGAATACATACGTGCTCTACAGTATAGAATGAAATACTCTCGCGAAAAAGCTATTGAAAATATGCAAAAAAGTAAAGAATCTTCGAAAAAATATTACGATTCTACAGCACGACAAAAAACCTATAAGACTGGTGACTTAGTTTACGTAAAGCATCATCATAGGCTCCGTAAAGCTTTATCCCCTGTGTGGAAAGGCCCTTACAAAATAATTAAAACGAATGGAAAACATAATATAACTCTGTGTATTAATAGAAAACATGTAAAATATCACGTTAATGAAATAAAACCAGCATAATATCTGTTCCAGATGCCTCGCGTGTCCGAGCATTTCCGAAACTATAGAAGTAATACAACATAGTCCAGGAATCTATTTTGATCCGACAGCTATCGCTTATTTTCAAAATGACTATTGGAATATTATCACGCATGTAGACATAGTACCTATTCAACCTTATATGGAAAAGATAGAAAAGTCTATCCAAAGCATATCTAACTTTTGCGATAAAGCTCGAAACCTAGTTACTTTTAACATAGATTGTAAAGATATTATTAACCCTTTAGAAATACTAGTTAGTTCTAATAATCTTAAGATTGAATCTCTATCGCATCTTGTTTCGAGTAAACGTCAAAAACGCGCCCTTGAATTTGGAGGCGAAATTTTAAAATTTTTCTTTGGCACACTAGATGCTGACGATGCTAGAAAATATGATGAAGCAATTAATACATGTCAACAAAATGAACATCATATTTATACATTAATGAAAGATAATATTCACGTTGTTCGCTCTACGATTAATAATTTTAATGTGTCTATACAAAAATTGAATAATAACGAAATCAAACTTAATAATCAAATTGAAAAACTTAATTATATATTTTTAGCTAATTCTAAGACTAATAATAATTTAATTAATTTAGAAAAGTTTAACTCTTTGTTTAATGTTATTGAAGGATCATTATTGTCTATTTCTAATATTTTAGATACAATTTTAAATTCAATTTTATTCGCTAAGGCAAATATTTTACACCCATACGTTATAACTCCTATGAAATTATATAATGAGTTATCAAAAAACTTTCAATTAAAAAGAACTTCCGAGTTCCCGGTTTCACTGACGTTGGAAAACATTCATACTATAATCGACTTATCTAAACTAATTGTATATTACTATAATAACAAACTAATATTTATCATACAAGTACCGTTAATAAATCCTATAAAGTTTAACCTGTATAAGAATTTACCGTTACCTACTCCACGCGATATTAAGGATTATTCAACTTATGTTTTAATTCATCCTTCCAAGTTATATGTGGCTGTAACGGATGACAGATTAAATTACGTTTTATTAGATAGTATAAGTGAATGTAAACAGGTTAATAATGATTATATTATATGTCCTTTGTCTTCGATTTTGTCAACAATTAATAATCCTTCATGTGAAACTAAGTTATTAACAGAAGTAACGTTGTCACTTCCTGAAATTTGTGATTCTAAGGTTATTTATGGTGATATAAATGTTTGGCAAAAATTGAATGGTAATAGATACATTTATGTACAATCTAAGCCTAATAAACTAACAATGAAATGTAATAATAATATTACGGATTATATTTTACTAGGAACAGGAATTTTATCTTTAAAAAATAATTGTGTAGCATATTTTCAGACATTGCAATTTTATCCTTCAAATAAGTACAATACCATTGTACCGAGTCAAATAACTTTAAACTTTGATTTAACTATAGATGATTGTTGCAAATATAATTTTCTTAACGAAAGCTCTCATTCTATAAACCCAATTAGTTTATCTAATATTGATCTAGAATCTTTAAAGTTAGCTTCACACAAATTAGATGACTTAGAAAAGGAAATTCGAAACAGCGAAAATCAGTCCCACATTGTAAAATATGGTAATTATTATTCAGGACTGACCTATACAGTAATATCAATAATTTGTGTTTATATAATTTATAAAATTTATAAGAAATGTTATAGTGTTTCAAACACCTCATGTTGTATTCAAATTTATAATCAGTGCTATAATGTAAAGAAAAATAAAAGAAATAACAATGTTAACACATCTATAGAACTTACTGAAATTTCAGACGACTCGGAATATGATAAGAAATCTACAAAGAGTCTCCCAAATATAGAAATTACTAAACATAACACAATTTTCAGAAATATTAATAAATCAAATAGAAATCTCAGCAATTTCTAATTAATATATCCTTTTCATTATAAAAAAATGTTTTAATGTAATTCTATTGTTTAATTATTTTGTTTTTCTCTTATTTTATATTTTTTTTTTATTTGTGGTCTAAACTTTTAATGTAATTAATGTAATAATTTTATGAAACTAATGTCATAATTTTTAAAAAATGTATTTGATATAATTAAATATTATTAATTAAGTCAATATTATTAATTTTATTGTTAAATGAGTTTTATTTTTTCAAATTTTTAAGAATTTATTCAACAATTTTAAATTTTTATTATTTTTAATCCTTCACTTTATTTAAGAAAAAATAAAGCTCAGTCTAAAGGGGGGAGATGTTATAAACAAATATAATATGAATAAAATGCAACATATGCAGTATGTTAAGACTGGAAATTTTACACAAAACTGTTTAGTCAGCGATAAACCCCGTCGCTTCCAATTTCATTATTTTACATTAAAAGACCATTGTATTCAAGACAGTTCGAGTCCGACTTAGCTTAAGAACAGTTGTTGTCAATAAAATTAAATAAATTTAGCAGCAGTAATTAAAGTGTTTTTTTTAAAAAGGACTAACGGAGAGCCATCCTAACAGTACGGCTAGCCCTATGGTAAGCGGTTACCCTAGCCGTAGATTCTAAACACAAAAATATTTCTAAAAATTTTACTAGTAGAACGCAAGATTAATATATTTGTATTTCTTCTCTTCTCTTCTTAATAATAAGGCAGTATCATAGAAGCATGGATCATACGACTGACCATACAGCTTGTATTGTCCAAGATACGTAGGTAAAGTTTTTGTGTCGTCAGACAATGTGCACGAGTCATGTCGACTCCGTTACGCGTCAACCGGTGGCGGATGCAATGACGACCGGCGGGCGCTGTCTGCGCCCATCCACTGTTACGATCGACCCAAATACTACATGTGTACGATGCTTTATCTCGCGTGCTTTGTTTTTAAGGACCTTCGTTTTCTAACAATCATTAATTATAACGATCTTAATTTAAAACAACCATTGAAATAGCCATCTTTGAATATTATAACTTCTTAGAAATTTTGAATAATCCTCCAATACAATCAATAAATTAGATTTTTTGCTAACGTAACATTTAATTAATAGTATTATAGATTATGAAAACACGACACAACGATACTGGATAGGTAAATATTGTTATAAATAAGATTTGCTTGCTTAAGACTAGCCTATAATAATTGTACAGTACTTACGTTAGACAATACAGATTGAATAAATATTAGTGTTAGTTTGAAATCAGTAATAAATATTAGTGTTAGTTTGAAATCAGTAATAAATATTAGTGTTAGTTACTATTACTTTACGGACTATCACGCACGTTGGCAGAATTTCGTCGTGTGTGTGTGTCTGTCTCAATTAATACGCCGTGTCCATGATATCTGTATGTATAGATACTTTTTAGGTATTTACCTACCTAGGTGATTTTACCAGATAAAACTACATATTTTCCAGAGAACTCATAAATCTGATTTCCACACTGTACCACAAAACTAGGTTGATTGCTTTTGACATAAAAGATGGAACACTGCCGTTTAGTACTATTTTTATTCTGACATTAAATATGGACTAACCTCATATTGTAAAAAAAATATTGCTGTAACAAATTAGTCACGCAAGCTGTCTATCACTGAAATTACTTTACATAATAGCACTAATAGACGTATGTTAGGAATTTTTTTAAAAATCTATCTTGTAATACTCGGGAAATGTGTTTGCAAATGTTTCTAAAGGTCAAAACATCTTTACATAACAAAAGTTGTAAATAAATATTTACCTTTCATCGTAATGTTTTTATGTAGATTGTCGCATTCGTATAATAAAAGAAACACATTATTTAAATGTAATTTATTTATAAGTGAATACATTTTGTTTGCAGCTTCGTTCGTAGAGGATTCGTTATGTAAACGAAATATATTATTATGTTTATATATGCTTTTTCTCACATAGAAGATGAATAAAGGCTTCATTAATCACACTAGACCACTGCGGTCAGATGTACACAGACAAATACAGCTGTATAAACGGCAATAGGTACTTTTTTCCCATCAATTATACTACAGTTGAAACAAATATATTATACATAGGCACGAATATAAAACATATAATAAATAATAATGTTTAAAACAGATTTATTTTAAAATAAAAGATATATTAATGACTATTATTTTTATAAATCAACAAATAAGACATTGTTCTAAATGTTTTAAACACATTTCATTGATATTTCGTACATATCGCACGCTACAAAATATTTGTACATCATTCACTAGTATAGAACAAATACTGCATATTTTCAATCATGATTTCCTGTATAATGAACGGTATCTGTTTCTAACGAAGCGTTTATGTACTCAGCTGTCTCGAGAATTCACATTTACAACCGTACAGGGAACGTGTCTCCAGCTAAATCGAGAAGAAATGATTAAACAAGAACGCCTTGTACGTGATCGTATGTACAGCAGTCTTCCTAAGCAATTGTACATAGCATTACTTGTTTAAACATTGTCTAAAAAGCGATTGGTCAGCGGAATCTCACCTTGTCTCTACATATCTAGTTTATACATATCCCTTGTGGTCTTAGCTTTGTTGATATTTATTTATCACTACTATTATAGTAGGTCATAGTGTAATATTTTGTAGCTTAGTTACTTGAATATATAGTTTTCTAAAGTCAAAAGAGTTAATAATTGTGTTTGCTGGCAAACGAAAAAAACTGACTTCACGACTTCTTACATCGACAAGTAATATAACGCAAGTAGACGAAAAAATAGTCAAGTAAATACGCATTATCAAAGATTACTCCAAAAGTTGTAATCAGATCTCGATGAAATTTAAATGTGACCACCTGATAAACATCGTCATCATCATCATCATCATCATTTCAGCCTATACAGTCCACTGCTGGACATAGGCCTCCACAAGTTTACGCCACAAATAACGTGAACTCATGTGTTTTGCCCATAGTCACCACGCTGGGCAGGCGGGTTGGTGACCGCAGTACTGGCTTTGTCGCACCGAAGACGCTGCTACCCGTCTTCGGCCTGTGTATTTCAAAGCCAGCAGTTGGATGGTTATCCCGCCATCGGTCGGCTTCTTAAGTTCCAAGGTGGTTGTGGAACCCTGTTATCCCTTAGTCGCCTCTTACGACACCTACGGGAAGAGAGGGGGTGGCTAAATTCTTTAGTGCCGTAGCCACGCAGCACATATATACATATATATATCGATATATAGATAAACATCGGCTTTCGATTAAATCAAAAATCATTAAAATCGGTACCCAGTCAAAAGTTATGCAGATTTTTGAGAATTTCCCTCGATTTCTCTGGGATCCCATCATCAGATCCTGGTTTCCTTATCATGGTACCACACCAGGAATATCTCCTTTCCAACAAATTTTTTTTTATCAAAATCAGTTCATAAACGACGACGTTATCCTCGAACATACATAAAAAAATTATATATATATACGGTCGAATCGAGTAATCTCCTCCTTTTTTGAAGTCGGTTAGTAATAAATAACAAGCTACAAAACAAACAATAAAATAACATCGTAAAAAACTAATAACGATATTATAGCCCATCTAGCATCGGATCTGTAGATTGTTCAAAATGTCAAGTTGTTTTTTGATCTTATTTACATTTCTACATAATTAAGAGCTTACTGAATCATAAGAACTTACGTCATACTGTAACATTAATTACTATGTAGTTTTTAAGTGTCATAGTAAAGTGTGACTAAAAAAAGTTACCTTCAAAAGTCTGTAACAATCTTGCGAGTGATAGTGTTAGGTTCTATTGTATTCCTAAATGTCTACACCACGTCATGGGAAAGTTAAACGGCGAGAAAAAAACGTTCCTAATGCCATTTTGTACTACATCTAGCAATCGTTACAACAATTACTATCAGTCGTATTTACATTGTTTATTAGGGAGTTTTTGTATGTTCTTTAAATGCATAATAGGTTTATGGTTGACAATATTTATTCTGGTCACCAGTGCAAGGTTTACATTTAGGTTAGAACGCATAGAAAACATATAAACACAACTGTGTTGAGATTATAATACGACGATCAAATATTATAATAATAAAAATCAATAGCACTATTTCTAAAATATTATTATATATAAAATAATAATAAATAATATTAATAATTAAAATAATTAATATTATATATAAAAAAAAACTTTATCATACAAAATTGTATTTAGAGTATGACTTTTTCAAGAATAATAATTGATAATTATACTCGTATTTATTGCATTCGTGGATTTATAGATAAGAGACAGTGACTAGTATTGATGCAATATTCACGAAAGGAAAAAGAAAAATAAATATTCTAAAAAATAAAATAAGTTGTATTTATGTCGCAGGCAACTTGTTATTTATAGCTACTTCTGTGAAAGGTTAGTCATTTCGTTAAAAACCGCATTTAACTATTCACCTACTTTTGTAGTTAAATAATTACGATATTCATATAAACATTTAGCATCACGGCTTTAGAGGCGCTATGTAAATGAATTTATATGATATTCCGTCGGTGTTAGTTTTTACTTATTTGTAAGGTGGTGATTATAGCTGGTATTCGTGATATGTTGTTAAATGTTACTTTTTTTTTTAATTTACTTTTAATGGCATTCCATATGCATTTAACAGGCCAACCTAAGTGCCTAACTAGCAATTCCTAGCAGTGAACTTTGTTAAATACTTATACCAATAATCCATTTTTAACGCCAATCAAAATGATTTAATATGTGATAAACGTTCCGCTTTTTAAGAGTTGTTGAAAACCATGTTGAAAAAACAGTAAAAATGTATCTGTACAGTGGCGTAGCGAGCTTAACTCGCGCCCGGGGCACGATACCTTCTTAGCGCCCCCCCCCCCCCCATTACACACCATTGTCCAGCAGTTTTTTGTTTGCGGACCATTTGGCGCCCCTTTGTGATTAGCGGCCGGGGCATGACGCCCCTCTTGCCCACCCCTCACTACGCCACTGTATCTGTATGATAGTAACTCAGACGAACGTTGGACAAAAATCGAGTGATCTATAATCATAACGAATGTCTTGTTCATTTTACCCAAATTTTACGTAAATTTAAATAATGCTAAAAATAGATTATTTTTTGCCCTAAAATAATAAGCTAGGAAGGCATATCGTTTCGTGAGAGTATAAACTAATGATTATTACGTAAAGCTTCAATTTAAGTCTCATTGCGGCAAGTGGCCACAATTTCGCATGCAATCTTCGCATAACATCCGTTGAAGGTTTTTACATTATGTTGATATTTCGCTTTCGTTTTACCGTAGTTATAATTTTTTTTTATGGATATTGACATCTAACTAGGCAGCGGGTTTACCTTTTGTTAAGTGATTACCCCTCAATAATATTTATTTAGATTTGGAGAAAACAGAACAAAACTAAAGGTAAAAAAAATGAATAATTTTTTTAAAGAAAATATTCCAAAAAACCTAATTCTTATTATACTAATTTTTAAAATTTTTATTCTTCCTTTTAAAATAATAAGTTGTTTTTAACCGACTTCCAAAAAAGGAGGAGGTTCTCAATTCGACTGTATTTTTTTTTTTTTTTTTTTTTTTTTTTTTTTAATGTATGTTACATCAGAACTTTTGACCGGGTGGACCGATTTCGACAAATTTTGTTTTAATCGAAAGGTTTTGTGTGCCAATTGGTCCCATTTAAATTTATTTGAGATCTAACAACTACTTTTCGAGTTATATCTAATAATGCGTTTTTACTTGACGCTTTTTTCGTCGACCTACGTTGTATTATACCGCATAACTTTCTACTAGATGTACCGATTTTGATAATTCTTTTTTTGTTGGAAAGAGGATATCCCTAGTTTGGTACCATGATAAGGAAACCAGGATCTGATGATGGAATCCCAGAGAAATCGAGGGAAACTCTCGAAAATCCGCAATATCTTTTTACTGGGTATACCGATTTTTATCATTTTTAATTTAATCGAAAGCTGATGTTAATCATGTGGTCACATATAAATTTTATCGAGATCTGATAACTACTTTTTGAGTAATCTTTGATAACGCGTAGTTACTTGACTATTTTTTCGTCGACCTACGTTGTATTACTCGTCGATGTAATTGAAGTCGGTTTTTTTTTCGTTTGCGAGCAAACACAATTATGATTTATTGGAAATATTTATTTGAGTTAGATATTCTCTTAAAAAGTTTTTTAAAATGAAATTGATTCGAGTGATATTTTAAAATGTTAATGATCATTTATAGAACAGAATTTATTTTGTATACATAATAAAATTACATGATTTCGTATGATAATACATGTGTAATTAAAACAACCCATTGTGTTTTATTATGATAATTTCTTGACTTGCAAATTGTTTTTTTTACTAAAATTTTTAAAAATGAATATTATTTACATGTTTTTAAAATTACGTCTAGACATAGCGGTCTAGATTATAAATTAAACCAGTTGAAATGATTTACTTTAATGAATGTTAATGAATTTCATTTAAACATTATTAAATGAAATGAAAATATTTATTTCGCCATTAGGTGATTATTAAAACACTTAACAAATGTCACAAAATTATCTATATTTTCAAAATGATAAAACTTACAAATCCATAAAAAACCAAAACAAAAGTCAAGGTAACAAATAACTATATACTATAAAAAATTGCTACATAATAACAAAAGGTACATTTGGTACTAAATCCTGCCTATTGAAAAGTACGAAGAGAGGAAGCTAGATGAATTCGAGTACCGTCGAAGTGCAATCATCATCATCATCACTTCAGCCTATCGCAGTCCACTGCCGGAACCTCCACAAGTTCGCGCCGTTTTTGGCGTTTAGGCATAATACGCAACAGTATGACTATGAAATCATCAGGACAAACACGACAAAGCCAATGTGTGTGCGAAATCACCACATCCAACTGCTGCACAATATTTGTTACTATATCTATTCGGGCGGGTCATAGATATATCCTGGTCGAGCTCGCCTAATAATTCTATAAAGACAGAGATTGAATCGCAGCCAGAATCTTATTATGTATTATAATAGACATACCTATAAAGAAACGACTGTTTTTTCTGAGCCGTGATTTGGGAAATGTTAACTTTTAACGTTTCTGAGGTTTATATTATTTGAGGCATGGATGGAGGAGAATCACTAAGGCTAATAAAATACCTATTTTTACATTTGGACATTATATTTTGATAGATATACTGCGATGAACAAGCTAAGATGTTGATCTTTTTAAAATTCTCTCTCAGTGATTCTTTAGATCCCATTATATATATATGTAGCGAAAAGATAGGTATATACTTTTCTGCAGAATGAAAAGAGTATTAATACCAGCCGCATTTCCACATAGCAAAATACCATAGGGTATTTATTATAATTTAGAAGTAGCTGAAATAAACTAGTCTAACTGTATCAACATCCAAAACGACAGTATTCTTAACAGTACCTACTCTTTTATCCGCGTATGCTGCAGAACTCAGTTTATCCATCAATCGATAGATATAGGGTCCCCACTGGAACTAAGAATCAATGGTGATTTTAGGAAAACGGTTAAGTTAACTAAATAAATACCCATTGAGTCCTGGTTACACATCAACTTGTTCATTTAAAATGTTATGTTTATTTATCTGTAGAAATTATTTACGATTAGGTAATGAAATAATTATTCATATACTAACTTGAAATTAGTAATACCAAAATGAAAGGTGTATAAGTTTAAAAATATCGTTACGAATAGTTAATCAAATACGTTACCCGCGCTACTGATCCTTAGGACTTACAACATATTTTTAAATCGTGACCACCGCGTATCTTTGCAGTAGCAGTTGTATCAAAGAAAAAATACCCTTGTCTGCTAACTTATTTCAAGCTTTTAATAAAATCGGTTCAGTGGTCTAGCTGCAACAGAAAGATGAATGTTACACCATTAATACTGGATTACTTTCAATAAAACAAAATTAATTCGGACCGTAGTTATTCTTTAGGTCGTAATTGATCCTTTTTATACGATTGTACCTATTTTGATTTACTTTTACATAAGCTTACTTATGGGAACGAGTAAAACGTTGCAAATAAACAAAGAACATATATATTTCAATCCTATTCTGACCGCGATAAAAACTAGTACCTACTACAACAAGACAAGTAGCTAAGAAGTGACCCGACTCGGCAAGGTCGTTTATTTAAAATTAAATACAAGGCAGACGTGAATAAAACTAGGTACGAATGATATTAACTGTTAACCCAGATTCTACATTATGATATATTTTTTACTTGAACCAAATGACCTAAACCAAACTTTTAATGTTTAATTCAAAAATAAATGATTATTACCAGCTCTGATTGTTTCATTGATAACTACTTGACGTCTTGACCTATTTAACACTAGAGGAATCATTGAGAACTGCTAACAGTAAGCGATCACATCGCGTGTCATAAAAAGACGGTAGAAACAAAGAAATTAAAAACGTTCCACGATCTTTTTATCTAGCATGTCAAAATGACACGGATATGATTATTTCAGCACCGTTTACCGCTTAATACACTGACGAACTTTACAGATTAGATTGGATACTAGACACTTTTGGTTCAAGTGTTGTTCTTATTTTTATTATCTGCTGTAGCTAGTAACTTACAGTGAGTGGGCTACATATAAACATATGCGATGTGTCAACAAGTGAAATCATTGAACTATTGATTTGAGCTTTTTAGATTTGGAAACGTGCGGTTAAAACTTTATCTTTTCGTATACCTAATTTGTACGCAACATCTAAAATGAGCTCGTCGGTCTCCGCAATGCGCAAAGATTGCGCTTAATTTTCATCCGCATAAAACTCATCTGCAATAGTATTTACAAACTAGAGTAGTTTCGGTGGGCTCTTGAATTGCGACAAACATTTTTACAGTTGCCATGCAACTAGATATTCTGCAAGGAAATCGCTGAGGTTGCGTTGCGAAACGGGCGAGCGCGGCGAAGGTGAAGGTATCGCTCCGCGCCAGTCGCTTGCTCGAGAGAGAGGCAAGCGCACGACGCTTGCGCGAGTGCGTACACTGCTAGCCGTTACAGTCGCCGCGCGCGCATCTGACATCCTATCTCCATTACACATTAATTACCACAAAAAATAATCCCGAATTGTGACATAATCCAAGTGCGAACGAACTGTGTCAGTGGTTGTGCCCGACTTTCCCAGTGAGTGAATAAGATAATAAGAAAATTTATTCTCATTATTTGACACACATTTGACGTGTAACGGTGTGGAGATCTGACGATCCATCGACTCGCTAAAATTTGTGTGTTTGTGTATCTCGGAACATTGTGCCGGAATTTTAACGGACTTGCCTAAGCGGAGGTAAGAACGGATGTTTACAGTTATGCTTTATTGTATAACATGAGAGAAAGCACTCTCCTATAATAACTATAAGACGCATCTCATTATCTTTCATAATAACGCCATCGTTGCATTAGCGTTATATAGATACTGAAGTTCATTAATTTCTTCATGGTGTACGTCTGTTGTGAAAGGTCTTGCGGTGAAATGCGTGCAACTGCAGTGCCATGATGAAAGTTTCAATTAAAAGACGATAATCGTTAGCGCTTTGAGCAAAAACTACTCCGAACTCACTCAGTTTTACCGTGTTTTAAAGTCACTGATGTAAAAAAAAATGTTAACGTGCACACATTCATGTGACGTTTTAAATATATAAATGTCTTATTTGGAAATTTCTTAGTCTATACTTTAAACGGAAAAACGGTTTAGGAACGGGTTTGCGTCCAGAATAAACAATGCAACGGGTGAAAAGGTCCCTGACTCATCTCGCGTACCGTGCGAGTGTCCTAAGGCTTTGTTTGGTTTTTATTTATTATTTACCTTTTAAATGAGATGCGATTCATTTCGTAAGCAAACGGAGGATCGTTAGAATTTTTATTCAATCGAATATTATGTTTCTTTGTTTGGTAACGATTTCCCACTGTCATTTAAATTTTAAGAACCGCGTCTATTTATAAAAGTGATTTTTTTTTTATAATGACAACATTGTTTGAAATAAATTCCGAATTGTATTACGCAAAGTTGAAAAATTTTACAATTTTAATATTACATTTGCAAGTAAGTACTTTTGATACCGACATGTCATAAAGTAAGCTGTTTACTGCTGTCATAATATAAATTATATATTACAGTACATATTCATTTAAATTGTATTCGATATAAAATTATTTGTAATAATATTATCATATACGTAAATAATATGCATTGGTTGAATATATATTCAAAACTAATAGAATTAAAAATAATTGCGAGTAGTAGTAACATTTGCATCGCTTCTAAGGTCATCTTTATACATATTTTGAATATAACGATACTACGTTTTTATTTACATTTTGATAAATGACTAGTAGGAACTTTTAACTTCTTATCAATCTTATCCAATGTAAAGTAATGTTAAAATGAAGTAATTGTAATGTAGTATTAGAAACCTTAGTTTTACGAGTACTCGTAGTTAGCAAATACAGGTTAAAAAATGTTTTATTAAAAAGTAGTAGTGTGATTATAAAAATGCGCGTTACTTTTGAATTAACAATCTACCAGACGCCGTGTTGGCGCAACGGTCACAGGACTGGTTTGTGGCTGTTGCGCTGGCGGTTGGGGGTTCGATCTCCGCATATGACAAACATTTGTATTGGCCATATAGGTGTTTGCCGTGGTCTGGGTGTTTGTGCAGTCCTAGTGGGTCTCCCCACCGTGCCTCGGAGAGCACGCTAAGCCGTCGGTCCCGGTTATTATCATGTACACCTGATAGCGATCGTTACTCATAGTAGGGAATATATCCGCCAACCCGCATTGGAGCAGCGTGGTGGATTAAGCTCTGATCCTTCTCCTACGTGGGGAAAGAGGCCTATGCCCAGTAGTGGGATATTACAGGCTGAAGCGTACAAATGTTTGCGGTGGTCTGGGTGCTAGTGCAGTCCTTGTGGGTCTCCCCATTGTGCCTCGGAGAGCACGTTAAGACGTCGGTCTCGGTTGTTATCATGTACACTTGATAGTCATCGCTACTCATAGTAGGGAATATATCCGCCAACCTGCATTGCAGCAGCGTTGTGGATGAAGCTCTGATCCTTCTCCTACAGGGGGAAATATGCCCAGCAGTGGGATATTACAGGCTTAAGCGTAATCTCTACCAGACAAACTAGACTATGTGTATCGGGCATTGTTAAAAAAATTGTCAATTAACTTACATAATAACTTTTATATGCGTTTCTCACCAAAACCGGAGCATCCTGGGGAAATAGGTTCTCGTTAAGGCAAAAAGTGGTAAAGGAAGTCGTTACCGCACATAGAAGTAAATATAATTATGTTTTTTTTCTTACGTGCGTAAAGGTATAGGATTGAAAATACCGTAATATTCGTGTTTTTACCAAGATTGGGGAAAAAAAAATAAGATGAAATAAGTTTGATAAGTAGTTTTAATATTTTTAGGAGATTTAAATGTATTTTATATGTACCATCTTTACTATAATATAATGTAATATAAGGTATAATATAACATACATTACTGTTACAACTTTAAAATTGAAAGATAAAGTTCTCATAAGTAAAAACAGCAAGGTATGGCGATTACTCAAATTTGAAAAGTTGTGTGATAATTAGAAAGAAGAACGACAGCGACATAAACTGAGTTGTGTAATAAATGTCTTTAATTATTTATTATCTTTAATTTTATATTAATTTTTCTTTTTTCCCTATATTTAAATCTTCAAAAAATAACAAGTATTTGATACAATATGTCGGGTCATTAAAAAGTCATTAAGGTTAATAATGCTGCGTATTTTTTTTCTCTCTTATATAAAATATCGAATAGGAGTAATTTAACAATCATCAATATTCATTTCATCTCGGTAATAATTAACGACATACATTGACAGCAGAACTTAACGCAAAACACACAATAAACTGTTACAATAAAAAAAAAAAACCAAAATTAAATATAATAACAATGTTTGTTCGAGAACGAAATAAAAACGCTATCAAGTTACATCGGCAAGTAAAACTACGCGGGTAGTCGAAAAAATAATCAATAAAATAAGCATTGTTAGGGATAACTCAAAAAGTAATCGACATATCTCGATCAAATTTGACGACGTAATAAGCATAAGGTTTCGATTAAAGTAAGATTTATCAAAATTGGTACACCCAAAAAGCTATGAAGATCACCTTTGAAGTTGACTTCCTTCCTTCGAAGTCCACAGTCCAAGTTCCAAGATCCTTTGATGCCTTTATTTGAAGTCTTATAAATTATTCACTATTTTCCCTGACGCTTTTCCCAATTTCGTTAATTTTTTTCTTAAACATTTTTAAGGTTTATGAACCTTTTTTTTTGCGGTTTATTAAATTTTTTAGAAGTCCGACGTCTCGGATACCTTACAGCAACCACGGTCACGGGAGGACTGTTTTAATAATTCAATAGTAAGAAAATTTCTGTTAAATACACACCTATTCTAATTACACATGCTTTAAAAACTATTCCTTGTTTTTGTTGCATTACTTATTATATCTTCTTTACATTAAAGAAATAAATATCAAATAAATAAAATACAATTGACAGATAGAATAATTAAAGCTAGTTTTATAACTGACAAAAATTGAATATTATTAAGCAGGTATAACCGACCGCTGCGGTGTGACGGTATGTTTTTAAATTCTCGATCTCAGTTGAAAATAAGTTAATGAGATGCAACAATGCTGGTACATTACATATTACAATTGAATTTTTTTAAGCATAATATGTGCTCATTGTGCGTTGCTTTTATAATATTAACATAGTTATATTAAAATACGTATGAATAACATAATTATTGTTTATTATTTTTGCTTATAAGAACAACGAAGTTTTCGTAGTTACATTAATAGTATGTAACACAATTATTTCTTAGTATATAAAGTCTTTTAGTCGGAATAAAATCGCCTTTGGTTTAACTTTCAGGTTTTTGAATTTTCAGTATAATTTTGTACAGGTGAGTATTTCTAGCATTTATTTTTTATTTTATTACCTTTCAAATAGTTAATTTGACGAAGCGTTAGTGTTACGGTCACGGCACTGGCTTGTGGCTGTTATGCTGGCGGTTGCAAGTTTGATTCCCGCACACGGCATACATTTGTAGAGGCCATACAAATATTTGCCGTGGTCTGGTCGTTTTGTGCTTGTGTATTATGTGTGTTTCCGGATCCCCGACACAGGAGTGATTCCTAGTGGGAGCCGTTGAGTGTACGACTTTTATTTCATATTTTATATTCTCATTCGATGGAAAAATAATTTTTGCTATATATTCGTTTTATTTATTAATAAAAGGTTATGAGGCTATATTACGTTGCAACTAATAAACTAATCGAAAGTATCAACAAATCGACAAATATGAAAACACCGTGAAACAAATATTTCAATACAGTCATGTTTATTTCATTCACATGAATACATGAACAAATTATATTAATTATCTGCTATAAACGCAATGAAAGCAAAAACCTTACCAAGAATATGTTTCTAGCTATAGGTTAACTCTTTAACGGCTAATAGTTCTTGACCTCTGACCACGACAATATGTCAGTAAAAGAACGATAATGTCACACACGTAAATACAATTTCTTATAAAATTATTTTAATGAAAACGTACTTCATGTACGTACATGTATAAATATATGCAAATATACATGTTGAACAACCAAAAATTATCGCATATTATTAAAGAGGTATCTTCCAGACAACATTTAGAAAAAAGGATATTATGAAAAAGAATATTTGTAGTGGCGTTATATATACATATGTAAATACTAACACATACATGTACGCAATAATCGATGACATCGAAACATTACACAATAATTATGGCATTACTTAATGTGATTGAGATTTATTTAATGCATCCTTTATTGAGTCTTTCAACTTTCAAAGGTTAAAAGTATAAAATGTATTAAGTAATTTAAATTTAAAAATCTTTGTTAATCAGTTACAAGGTTGTTTATTTAATTATTAAGTTAGAAGCAAAACATTTCGAGTTGATTTTGTTTCGTCTACCTGGTATAATTTTAGTTTTAGAAGTTAGTTTTAAGAGCCATTTCACAAAAATCGGTAACAATCCGCGAAATTGTAATATTTTGACGTCGTTAATCTCAGTGTTGGATGCAATAATGTAATTTATATTCTTGAAATAT
Source organism: Melitaea cinxia (assembly GCF_905220565.1). Lineage (NCBI taxonomy): Eukaryota > Metazoa > Arthropoda > Insecta > Lepidoptera > Nymphalidae > Melitaea > Melitaea cinxia. The sequence goes on from NC_059407.1 coordinate 4,803,373, forward strand.
AATAGAGCAACCTTTGTTGTAGTCCATAGTCAGATCAGAATTTTGATTTATATTATGTGTATAAAATTATTAACCTTTTCATCAGCCTCCTCCCTGGGTAAACGGTCGCAATGTATACTTTGAAGTCCTACTTTTCAATAACCTCTACGTTGAAACCATTTTAAAAAAATATCATAATATGTGGAATATAATTTTGTTGTCCACTATCATAGATTTTTATTCCATTTGTATCTCAATTAAACGATAAAAAAAATTTAAAGTTACGAATATTTTCCAAATAAGTACAATTTTAAAAGCGATATTTCTCTTAGAAAACTAAGAAATTTTAACGAACTATCTTCATCAAAGTAAACTTACATCATTAAGGAATACAAAAAAAATAATTAAAAGATGTAATTATTTTTAATACATTTTATATTAAATAATAAAAAGATAGTATATATTGCCACGCATCAAGCCCGGTAAATCAGTCGAGCGCTAGCGCTCTTAGAGGTAAGGTCCACGCCAAATTCTGCGCAGCCGTCTCTTTCGCTCACACGCGCCAAGCGCCTGTTGTTATAGCGGATAAAACGCATTTGATACTTTCATAATAAAATATAAATAAAATAAAACATATTACGAAAATGACTGTAAAATAATATAATGATAATTTCTGTAAACAAATGTATAATTTAATTTTTTTTTCTCACACTATCAATACAAATAGGCATTTCAATCTGTTTGTCTTGTTATTTGTTAATTAATATGTTTGTCGGTGTCGATGTCATTAAATGCTTTTTTATTCATATCGTAAATATTAGATTCATTCGTAAACTGAAAAAACTAAATCAATTTAAAAAAATTGTTTCATAAAATTGATTTTTTTAATTTTATTTTAAATTTATTGACTGTTGTTATATAACATACTTGAAATTTTTAACAAATTAATTATGTAAAAAAACATTTTATACCATAGTTATAATTTTTATTATACATCAGAAAATGATCACGATGGTCTTTTGGTTGTCACACTATACGTACTAGCACAAAGATCGCGCGGCTCGTACGACTCGCGCGATGCGACCAAATTTACCTAAACTTGCAGAGCGTAAAATTGTGAAATGGCTCTTAATACACATATAATAAAGAGTTCCTTCACGGCATTCCCCATAGATTCTTTTGGCAATCCCGTAGAGTAAATTTATATTTACTTTTAATATTCTATAGAATAGAATCAATTAGAAATATTTTTTATTTTATTTTAAAATTTTGATCCTGGGTGCAAAATGCCCGTGCCTCTTGTTAATCATGCACGCATTATAATAATACCACAGGCGATTTTTCTTTATTACTACAGATCGACAGTCCTGTGACTGCCTAGTAAAACTAGGACGTGGTCGTGGACGACGCTGACGGTTTTTTTTCCTTACTAAATACTGTTTATGAAGAAGTCTACACATAATTCCTTTCTAATTTCTAAACGTTATTATTTTTCTTATCTATGTCTATATTTACACTTATTTGCTAGTTATCATATATGTACACTTATTTCCTAGTTACCATATTATATGTACACTTGTGTTACACTTATTAGAAATAATTGGAAATACGATATTGGCTACAAGATATACAAACAAGAATATACTATAGAAATTGAGTATTTGAGAGATTTTATTATTATTATTAGTCTTTTAACTTCATAGTTTTTAGCGTAATGTTATATAAAAGCCTCATGAGCTTTTCTTAATAAATTGGCTATATGATATCATTGTAAATGATCAATTTCCTTCATGTATTTTTAATTCTATTAGGCGTAGGCATAATCATTTAAGCTATTTTTCACTATTGGAAACCATTAAACAAAATAAATTAATGAATGACACCAATCAGCAACAATTAATTGCAAAAATGTAAAAAAACTTTTTTTTTGTTTGTTTTGTTTTATTTTAACTCAAATGATGAACCTATATCAAAAAAAAAAAAAAAAAAAAAAAAAATAGAAATAATATGATGTATAAGTTACAATGGATTGTATTTAGATGTGACTATCCAAAAAAAATATAGTAACGAAATATAAGTGCTTATGTAGGGACGAAAAAACTCACTGTATTTTATTATTACAAGAAAAATATTAAAAAATCTCCATAAATAATTTGCGATTGCTATCCTTGTTTTTGTACTTATTATTTACTCAGAGGCAGCATTCGTTTATCATATTTTTCACAGGTCGTGATTCTCTTTATTCTTTAGTCAGGGACCCGGAAATATAAGAAAATACTTGGACAATGTAAGACAGTAAATAACACCCCACAGAGGAGGTCTACATAACATGTAACTTGTGATACTCCCAGTGCTTTATACTTCATAACTTATTTGAATATTTCAAAAACCATCTTCTTTTTAACTTATAACAATATAATTCATCTTTATAAATTTGATATATTATATATTGCCTTCGAAGGAAGCTGGATTCAGTATTGTCTATGGAATTTTTCGTTGTAATGATAGCTGCAAAATAATTACTATTATTATCGATCGTAGAAATCTTGATTTTACCTTTGTTAAGAGGAAAACTGACAAAAATATTTATGTTAAATATCTAGTCACGTACATCTCAACGTCTGGATAAAAAATATACAAAAAGTTGAAAAAACAAAAACAAAAGAAGAACAAAGATGTGTACTTTTGTTTAGTACATTTACTTATAAGTACTATTGTCTTTTGCCATTTATAAAGTAAATATTAAATCGTATATTTTACCTAACCCTTGCAATTAGTTATTAAACAAACAAATAAAAAACTATATGTTAATAAGTGAACTAATATCTGCGCTTATTCCGCTTTAAATTCTTATTCTTTTCTCTCTTAAATTCTTTAAGTCAATATTGTCATTTACACAGATCAATTACGAGCGATCAAAAATGTATTTATAATGTAAATAATTAATACCTATGTTCCAGAAACTTTAATTTTATTTATATTATAATTTTAAAACAGGTTTACCGTACATTGCCTGTGTTCGTTGCTATTCCATTTGGTAGGTTAAACGCCTCTGTAGTTTAATTAGGTCGCTTTTGACCATGAGTCAGACCATATGGTCATACCGAACAAGTTTAAACACACATATTTCGTAAAGAATTGTATATGTCACTGCAGCTTTTTAAATATCGTCGTATTATAATGTAGTCAATGTAAAAGCTGTCACTACTTCGTTAACAAAAAATATGAAATGGGTTATCTTAATGTAAGACTTTTTAAGGTGTAGGTACAATCACAACAAACAAAATGTAATTTTTATATTTCTTTAAGATTAAAGCTTGCAATGGACAACATAACATCTAGTTGCAAGCATCGCACCAATTAAACTTTTTAGTGTTTTTAAAGTAAGCAGTCTTTATAGACATGCGATAATGTTATTGTGTGTAAGTGTACAGATTTCACAAGCTATAAAACCAATTCGTTTACGTCACAACATTATAATCGAATCAGAAAACTTGTTCACAAGTTTTCACCATATAGCCCTGAGTCACGATACGATTCTCATATACGAAATACTTTGTCGCATGTCTCTTAGCATTATCAACGCTTATCGTTTTTTAAAACATACTGTAATAATAAAAGGGAAAATAAGCCTGTGTAAACATAGGGATATAAAAGTTCTTGATAAGCCGTGTTTGCTGTTTCGTTTCGTATGTAAAACTTTGCTTTCACCTCCGTTTTTGATAACACTTATGAGATTATGTCTTATCGAAAGCTAACCGCCTTGGATAATATCATATAACGATTTTTTTGTATCTTGTAAACATAACCTTAGTTTATTTGTTGAAGCGTCTCTTTACCTTCTTGTTATTTTACATGTGACATATTTGAATATGAGATGTAGGATAACATTTTTTGTCTATATTAGTAGCGTTTTGATATAATATTGAAAATATGTTTTTTCTAAATAGACTTGTGGGACATAGAATAAGCCGTTAGGACACGTTTCTCCTCATTTAATAACTACACACTACTACAACTACTTAAAGGTATAATATTTGTAAATAGAAATATCTCATAAATATTGTGGAATTCGATCTACTTATAACACTTTTCTTTGATAATTCTATAGGTAGCGAATTAGGCATTCTTTGTATTATTATTTTCTTTCCTGAATATATCGATTTTTCTCCTTAATTCAAACCTTGTCCTAAAAAAAAATTAACACAAAAAAAAATCAAATTAATTGTAGTCCGAAATCTCATCATCATCATCATTTCAGCCTATCACAGTCAACTGCTGGACACAGGCCTCCACAAGTCCACGCCAAAAATGGCGCGAACTCATGTGTTTTGCCCATAGTCACCACGCTGCCGCTGGGCAGGCGGGTTGGTGACCGCAGGTCCGAAATCTATATATGCACTATGCGTACATAAATTTTATTGGCGGTTCATTTTTATTTAAAGGTACCTATATATATATATATACATGTATTTGGGTTACAAGAAATATGATTAATTTGATATACATAAATTGTCGGTGAAATTTTTATTGTAACTTGTGTTTTGCCATTAAACTAGATACACAATTCAAAATCGATTTTATCGATTGCGTAGGATTATAAGTATATCGTACTTTATATTAAGATTGAAGATTGGAAAGTTTTTAAGAATGGATTGATAGATAAATAGTAGGTACATAACCTTTCACTTAAAAGTTATAAAGTTCATTGTTTGTTAAACTTGGTCGAAACCTGAAAGTACTCATCAATCGTTGTTTTACAAAATAAATAATGTTTCGAAGCAATTGATTATTATAGCTAATATGAAAAAAAATAGAAACAAATTGAAATGTAATATTTTAAAAAAATCTCAAAGTTCTCATTGGTAAGCTATTTATCTCATGATATGCTAAGGTTATCGCGATTTACGTGGGTAAGATCGCGAAGCATATCTAAGCATATCTAGGCACTATCTATTACCATACATATGCATTAGCATCCGCGTTATATGTCCGTATACAACAATATTTTGGTATGTTATTGTCAGGTATTATATTGTTTAGTACTACGCTTAACATGGTAGTAAATATTAAACATGAATAAATACGAAATATCAAAATATGAAATTCTTGAAATGTTTCATATTGCAACACTGTAAATTACTTAATATTAAATAGTGATATATTTATTTAGATAAGATGTGTCTGAATATTATCGCGTTATACCCCAGCTTTTGTAAGTGTGATTTAATAAATACCATCTTAGACTCCGGCTTATGTGATAATGTAGGCGGTATACACGTTTTTATCTTATAAAAATGTATACGTGATTTTTTCGAACCGGATGCGTATTCGACGGCCTTTAAATTAAATAAACTAACATAACATGTATACAAATTTAGGTTTTGATATAAAAGTATAAAGATATTAGTTTTTTTAAAGTATAACTAGTTTCGTTCAAATGCGAATGATTTGCGTCCATTAAAATTGCATACTTCTATTTTGTAGATTGAAGTGAATATTTATCATTAATTTAATAGAATCGTACAATAGGCTTGTTTGTTTAAATCTGTGTGATTCAGATGACACGATAATTTATGTATACCTTTACAACTGATCTGAGAGTTTTAAGAATTTTTATGAAAAGGTCTTTTAAACATACTCGTAACATCTAAGTAATCTTTTTAACCGACTTCATAAAAAGAGGATGAATCGATTTTGATATTTCTTTTTTTTTTTGGAAAGGGTGGTATCATCATGATAAGGAAACCAGGATCTGATGATGGCATCTCAGAGAAATCGAGGAGAACCTTCGAAAATCGTAGTGGCGACTAGTGTGTTTGTTAATTTTTTTCGTCTATTTACGTTGTATTACTTGTCGATGTAATTGAAATAGTTTTTTTTTGTTTGCTAGCAAACACAATTATATTATTAATAAAGTCATAAATCAATTGTGCAAAAACATTTGAATTTGTGCAAAAGCTTTACTTGTAGGTCCTTTTAACTAATTTATAATAAATCTTGGTAATTATAGTCAACATTATTAAAATTATCATATTCAATGACAATATAATAAAATGATACTTACGTGATAGCAAGTTTGTCGATATACCAGTTTGCTTCTGTTGTTAGTTTTATGTAAAGAATTCTTAATGAGTCAGTAACTGGTTATATATAGATAATAATTTTCTTGATATATAAAATAATTAAGCGTTTTGAAAACAAAATATTTTAAAACTTCCAAAGACCTCAAAATGTCCTGCATTGTATTTTTATTTTAATCTGAAAGGTCAAGATCGGCGACTAAAATGACATTTAAACCTTTAAGACTTTAGCGGCGAACGGTGCAGACTTACTTTTTTATTTATATGAAATGGTCTTGTTATATTTTTGTTTTATATACAATTATAGCTGGTAAATCAAGTTTTATGTCTTCACATAGCCGTATTATTTTTATTTTCATTTTAAAAAAAGTCGATTAAACAAAACAAATAAACCTTTAATTTTTTTAAATTAGTTATTGATAGGTAATTAAAATATCATGTTTTTGTAGTTGTGTTTTGATATTATTATATTTGGAAATGCGATGTCACAAAATTTTGGACCCCTCCCAACCCCCCTCCCCTCCCCTTTAACTGAGGTAGGGCACAGCAGGAATTTCCTGCTCAAAATATGGAGCAGAAGAACTTACAGAAGATCACAGCTAAATAATACTATTTTCAAGCAGTATTGTGTTCCTGTTGGTGAGTAAGGTGGCGAGAGCTCCTGGGGGGGATTGGCGATTTGTTCGGCAAGGCGCTTGCGATGCTTCTGGTGTTGCAGGCGTCTATAAGCTACGGTAATCTCTTACCATCAGGTGAGCCGTACGCTTGTTTGCCGACAATCGACAATCGACAAAAAAAATCCACTTGTCACACAATGTCACACTTCGTCGATCCCCTACCCCCCCTTTTAACGTATGACGTAATTTATGGATGACCCTAAGAGATTTCATAGAATACTTGTACCGCCCCAACATCGAACAAACAAAGTTTTAAATTACCAAACAATAATTGTCTCTGACTCTGCAATTAGACACATTCCACCAACAAGTGAAATACAAAACATTTGAATGGAATGTGTCCTGACATGTCATGTGGTCACATTTAAATTTCATCGAAATCTGACTACAACTTTTGGAGTAATCTTTGATAATCGTACTTACTTGACTATTTTTTCGTCTACCTGCATTTGTATTACTTGTCAATGTAATTGAAGTCGGTTTTGTTTCGTTTGCCAGCAAACACAATTATTAAGAACTATAATATTTTACTTCAGGACTCTTAAGAACACAGTATCAGTAGAGAGGAAAGGCAGGTGAAAAAAAACTGTAGACAGAGTTGTCGTCATCGTCGGTTATCTGCGCCGGTTTAAAAGGATATTTAATTAAGAAGTGTTAATGACACCTGGTCGACTAACTTGTTTATTAAAGTAATTCGCTATAAAAAGATACCGACTAAACGGTGGCCATTTTGAAATATTTTATCAGAACATCTTTTTTCCTTTTTATACTGATTCGAAATATTCATTATTATTTGTGAAAGTCACACCAGCGAAGCATTTTTCAGATTATTTTTTAAAGTGCAACAACATTTATTTTAATATGATTATGTTTTATTTGCACAGATTACAGTAAATACATATATTCATAACATTCTGCGCTTTTTTTTGTGTGTGTGATAAACTAATAAATATATTACCGACCACTTTGTTATTTTAACGATAAGTGGCAGTTTTTACGATCATCAAGAATTTATCTGGGGGCCCGCCAAGACGAGCGAAAAAAAAAAAAAAAAAACGAAAAGCACTACCTATCTTTTCTCGAAGTGCTTCGTCGTTTTTTTGAACCCTCATAACTTGGGTTTGGATTATACCAGATAAACAAAATTCTGGGGATATGATGTGAATAGCGGACTTATTAAACATATAAAGTTTCAATTGCATAGCTCTTATACTTTAGATTTTATTGATACCTAAAAAACCCCGATTTCGTCACTCACTGATGATCATCAAAATTCATAGAGTACTTCCTGAAGTCCCAGAAAGCTGAAATTTGGTACGTAAGCTAGTATTAGTACATAAACAACAAAAAAATTCTAAAACTTGGAACTTTTACCCCCCAACCCCTTAAACTAGGAGATGGAAGTTTGTATGAGACTTCCGCAAATTTTGATGCTAGAGGTCTGAAAATTGATATAGGGACTCCTTGTTATTAATAATAATAATAAAATACATAAAAAATAAAAATCGGTTATTAGTTTATGTCGAAAATTTACATTTTGTAATTTTGGTATTTAAGTTTTGGCGGAGGTCACCGTTTGCATATCAGTTCAACATAAAATCAAAAACAGCGTGCTTAAACCGAATATTGTGAAGATTGGATGATATTTATGGTATAAAATGTGTCGGAGGTAAAATGCAGCTATAATATTGTCATAAGCAACTTACAAAAAGAAGTGAAATCCCACCAAAAACATTTTCATGTAAAATGTTGCCAAGACGAGATCATATGGCTCGCACTGTCAAAAAGTTATCAGATCTCACGTAGAGCCAAGCTTCTAACTCTACACGCCCTAACTCTACAAGCCCTAATTTCACAAACTCTACACCTTTGTCAAAATATGTGGCTTGGCCGTTACCAACTTACCATCCATGCTGTCCCGCGACGGGGCTAAAATGAAGAGGCAGGGGGCAGAATTGCCAGCAGCAGTAGTCCACCTTACCAGCAGTTGTAATCTACAACAGCGGCCGGTAGTAACGAAACGGCCAAGCCACATATTTTGACTAAGGTGTAGAGTTTGTGAAATTAGGGCTTGTAGAGTTAGGGCGTGTAGAGTTAGAAGCTTGGCTCTACGTGAGATCTGATAACTTTTTGACAGTGCGAGCCATATGATCTCGTCTTGGCAACATTTTACATGAAAATGTTTTTGGTGGGATATTTTATTTCTGATTAGGAAATAGTTCTAAGTAGTAATAAAGCCTATATGTCTAAAATAAGAGATTATTCTTCGTAATTATGTTGTTATTTTGGTTGAATATTTATACTTATACATACCTACAGGCACATGTATGTACACTATGTATACAGCCACTGTCTGTGCCTTTATGTATAAAAATATGTTTTTTTAAATATGTAGAATTATATTATTATCCAAAAAAATGATACACAGACCTTTTAGTACTTATTATGTTAAATATATAAATTATATAAAAATGCTTGAAATAATTTCATCGGACATAATTTTAATGAATAGAATTAACCTTTTCAAGAAATTAATGAAGTGTACAAGGTTTCTTATAAATGGCCACTATGACAGGATCATTAAATGTGACCTTAGTGTTGTAATTCAATATAGCTAATTGGTCCCCCTTGACGAACGTTATTATGATGCATATAATATGTAATTTTGCAAATATTGAGCTAAGATGGTTCATTTTTAATATTTATAACTTTTCAAAGTTTCACGGCGATAGTATGATTATATTTAAAACGGTATATTCATCATTATTGTTCTTGGTCATTCCAAGTTTCTGATATATCGGTACAATTGCAAGCGAAATTAATAAAAAAAACAGATGCATTTACAGAATCATTCTTTCTTTTACTTTAAACATTACACGCACGTAGTTTTAACGTATAAACATAAGCTTGTCTATATTTTTACTAATAGAATTTGAGGCTTAAATACGTTCTATATATATACGCAGAATTGATAAGGACACGGAAGTTATTCCAGAAATTTAATGTAAGTACTATGTTATTTTTAAATTATTAACTAGCTAAACCGGCAGAAAACGCGTGAAGCTGAAATAATTTGTTGTTTTCTGAAATATTCCAAATTATCTGTGCAATTTTCTTGATTTTTATTCCGTAAGAATCTTCGACAAAGTACTATAAATTTCAAAAAAAGCAGAAATTGTCCGTAATTTGGTTATTTTTAATTTATATATAATTTAATTCTAGTAGACTTATAATAGATAAATTACAAACAAAATGCTCAGTTTTATTACCTACATCAGTCTAGACTTTAAAGTAAATAAATGAATTGGTTTACGGATCAAATATAAAGTCGCCTAATATTTGTTTAAAATATCACACTCCGTATTTTATTTACGAGTTCACAGTGAAAATAAAACTGATTATAATAGCAAATTAAATTCATTTACTTTCAGTTACCTTAATATACTGTATAATACAATTATGGAAATTTAATATTTAAATATTACAAAGGTTTACTTTGCCAACGAGACTCTTAGAATTAAAATATTAGTACTCACTAATCCTGATTTCAAATTATCAAACTTGCATACAGGAAACATACGTCGAGATAAATAGAAAGACAGACAGTTATAATTATGTTGGCAGTTGGTCTGATCCAGTCTTCATCGTGTAAATAAACAATTGTACTAAAATCGTAGAAATCGATTCATGCAAACGTTCATCGCGAGTCAAACCGCGGAGAATGATTAGTTTAACATAAAATTGATTCTTAAAAGTGAATACTTGTTTTACATTCAATGACAGTAATTGGTATTCCTCGAACTATAACCACTCGCTCCTGTAGCATAGAACAAAGAACAGTGGAAGTGATATGATAAAGACGTCTTTATGAGCTGAATTTTTTTTGAATAATGTAAAATTAAATTGCGCTAGGAATACTGCTAAGACATCAGTAACTGAAAATAGTCACAAACGTTGTAAATAACACTTTCTACGTTCACAATATTAGTGCCAATGACTATTAAGTTGCGTATAAAAGGTCGTCAAATCTCGTCTGCTTTTAAGGTAAGCAACTTAATACCTATGTATTAGGTAACAGCCAACTGATAAACAAAATTATAATCACTGCCAATAACGTCAACAAAGCAGTTTAAATGCTTATGTCACTTTTATTGTTCGTCAAGATATTTTCTCATCATGCTAAAGATAAAACACGAAATAGGAAAATAGTCGATATAACTCAAATATTTCCCAATTAAAGTGATAATGTAATTTCGATCGTAAATCACATTTAAATGCAATCTTAAACTACTGAGCAAGAGCATATATCTCGTTAATGTTTAAAATATACATTAAGTTATAGATAAAGATCTTTGTGAAACTTGTCCACATGGTAAGTGGTGTATTTCAAGGTTTACAAACTTGACACGAATTCAAAAATCGTGATCTGCCTTTATATTTACTTTTTTATTATACTTATTGGCAACGATAGCGCTAAGGTCATGTTATTAAATGTCGTTGCATTTGTTGCGTTATTTAAGAAAATACAATTACAATATTTTTTAACCGGCTAAGAATAGCAAGAGGTTCTCAATTCAAATGTATTTTTAATTTTTTTAAGTGTGCTACTTTATAACTTTTTACTAGTTGTTTTCCCGATTTTTATATTTTTTTCTGTAGTTTCTGTTCATGTAGCTTATTTTTTTATGTACTAGTAGTTTTTGAGTTATACCTAATAATGTATTGCATGTATTATACTATACTTGTCGATGTATATTGAAGTCGTTTTTTTTTGGTTGAGATCAACTAATTATTATTTACTTATAGGGCAACCTTTACTGTAACGTCTGCATCGTATTTTTTAAAGCGTAAAGAACAAAAGTAATTAATTCATCGGATAAAAAACTTTTTTGCTAGAAAGTTACAGTCTGTGTAGACGAGCAGTATCTGTTTATGCAGATACCAATTTAGCTCAAAATCGATACCCATAATTAAGTATCTAAGCGAACAGAGCAAAAAGAAACAACAACATGAAAATGAAAACTAATACAGAAGAACAACATAATAAGCCGAATGCAATGTAATATTCCATACATCCTGAATTATTAGAAATAGGCTATTTTTAGACCGCACCCATACGCAGACTTATTTAAATTCAAAATGACCGGTGACCCCGCCGCTGGGCACGATTTAATAATTCACGACTGTTATTAAAACCTCATTATTTAATGATTAAGATCTAACAGCTCCATTGATCGACGATTTATTTTTACTGCCAGTAACAGTAAAGTATTTTGTATAGATAAAAAACCGAAATTGGTCGTGAGTGCCATAAATTTTTAAGGCGCCTATAATGTTTATCATTCGCTTATTGTTTACTAACTATGATCTGAGGTTTTACCCGCGCAGTTTATGACTCCGGTAGAATTTTGGGATAAAAATGAATAAACCTACTAGTTTATCACTTATCTGTTTACTGAAAACCGGATTCACTAGCCGCCGTTAAAGCTATCTGACGCAGGACGGTATCCATCAGATAAAAGTTGATGATATACTTTCATCACTTCAGCCTATCGCAGTCCACTACTGGATATAGGCCTTCACAAGTTCGCGCCAAAAATGGCGTGAACTCATGTGTGTTGCTCATAGTCACCACGCTGGGCAGGCGGGCTGGTGACAAGGCTGGCCTTGTCGCACCGAAGACGTTGCTACCCGTCTTGGGCCTGTGTATTTTATACCCAGAAGTATTATACTTTGTCGGAATCGAATTCCACTTTATTTATATGTGATATTTCTATTAACTTCCAGTGAATCAAAAAATTGTAATATATTTATTGAAATGACAGTCTCTCATTGACTATTTTATCTCAATACTAAAGTAAACACCAGTGAAACAATCCTTAAGTATAAAACTTAAAGCTGTTACCTTGATACTACATTTGTCAAATTGCTAAACCCAAAATAATATTTGCATTAAATGTGATATGTATGCGATAGGGACGTGAACATTGCCACCTTTTCTAGACATTGTAAAGGAGTGACCTACGAATAATAATTATATTCAACATCTAAAACAAAAACTAGGGTCGCTTTTCACTTATTAGCTGTGAATTATCCTAATTAGATAAATCTCAAATTTCTCGTAACTTTTTTCGTATATATATTTATCTTAAAAATAGGTTCAATATTTGATTAATTCTCCAAAATTTGGATATCTTAAACGTGATTTTCATTTAATGTATAAAAAACTGCGTTGTCGAGGTTAAATCAATTCGAATATTAATTAGAAAACTCCTAAATCAATTGATTTAATCGTCATAGATTTGCAATATCACAAAAAGAACATTTCACAAAATTGTGGATCGCCTTCTTTAGTCTTAAAGACACTGCGCCGTTTTCACTAGTTCGCGAACTGTCAAACGTGTCTCGACATCGCTCCAGTCTCGGCGTTCACCGATGCTATTGGCTATAATTTGATTGCCTCCAAATCAAGAGTTTTTCTGTCCTCAACTGTAGATAACGATTTGTTTCTTTTTTTACTTAAACTTATATTCGTATACTTTTTCCTTTTTTTGTTATTAAGTTGCAGTACGTGATTGAATGTGCTAATGAGTGTTATATTGACGTGAAAACCCAAGTGTGCCTTTATAATAATAGCTATAACACCTATTTTCTTATTTGAGAATTGTTTTTATATGTGATTGTTCTAAGCTACCACTCTACACTACAACTGTTTATTTCTTTTAAGTCATTTTTAATTAATACACACTACTTTAACAAAGGGAATAAAAGATTCAGTTCTACTAAAAATATAAGCGGATAAACGTAATAACAGATCTTACATCATAATAGCGATCTTCCGTTGCATTGAATTTCCTACGATCGTAATTATTACACTTGTGACATTTCAAACGACACATCATTTGTCAACATTGGTAAATGCGTTTAGGAAGTTGTAGCATACAAACATAAAAATACATTTTAAATTACGATTGCATCACACTAAGTACTCAAAATTAGGTTAATATGGTATTAAAATCACGTAAAAGACGATATCAAATCGATATTTAATTAGATACACACCCTCGTCACACACACACACACACACACACACACACACACACACACACACACACACACACACACACACACACACACACATATATATATATGTTTGTAGGTCACAATCTGATATACAATTTTTTGTAATATATCCTATCAACATGGAGCCACAACCATGGAACAGAAAGTTAGTCAGTGCCAATTTCGCCAAACGGTTCAGTCAAAAATTTCAAGAGTTTCTTACTTAAACATTTACATACTATCGTAATGGATTGAGAAGTTAGTGCACATGAGTTTATTTTATATAAAGCTGCCAAAATAAAATCATTTATTGATAAAATAACCAAATTCAGTGATGAGAAATATAAAGTTATGATATTCTAATTAAGTAACCGACTTGAAGAAGCAGTAGAACGAACAATGTTAATGAAAAACGGTGCACCTCTAGCGGTAACGATAATTATCAGCATTGTGTCAGCAACACAGCGTTACCTTGAAATTATGTTCATAAAAATAACTATTGCGAAATGTACGTACATCACATTAAAAGCCATTAGTAAACCGCTAATTGCTGTTTATTTCATACACTAAATGCGAATAAACATTTGCTTGTTTTTTTTTAGCAGTTCAATCTTTAGGCTATGACATGAACAGTTAACTTTTTTTTATATCTGTATATCTTTGAACTATTTTCAGCATTATGACATTAATTACTAGTTTAATACGCCCTTGTTTTTTCTTTTACATTCTAAATCTAAGGGGTGTCAAACTCAATTGTGCAGAGGACCATATATAAGAAACTGTTGGCGGAATCAAGTGAAGTCATGATTCTTCTTTTTGTGACACATTACCTTTGACGTCCCTGTATCTAAATGATCTTCGGACTGCTATAAGAACATTTGCATAGATTTCTGTACTAAAATATAAAGTAAACTTAATATCATCTTGTCGTAAAAACATCTAACAAATCAGTTACTTGAACCGTAAAACAGTGATAATGTATAATAGAAAATTCGCTTACACCTATCTATTTAACATAATTTTGATTTTTAATGTGGTTCTACAATGTAATATCAATTTATTCAAGAAACTTTTATTATGATTATTATGAGATCGAAGGAGCCAGGTTTCCGCTTTGATGTCTAGTCTATTAAGCTTAATGACATCCGTTTTCAAACAACCGTTACTTGCTTTTAAATTGAATTCAACAGATATTATATGATAGTGTCCATTATTCAGAGTATTTAATCAATGGTTGATAAATATTTTTATTCAAATTAATATAGTTTTTATTTGAACTAATTGAATTTATGTATTCTTGCTATTGTATCAGTACAATGTAAAGGTAAATATTATTTGTTTATGATCAATTTATTTTGTAACTATTAAATTAATTTTGATAATTCTTGTGCCAATCGTTCAATTCTTCTAATTCTTTTATTTGAGTAATTTGCGAAACCTTTTTAAAAATATCATGTTTAAAAAGTTAAAAATCCAGGTCAACAAACTACTTTTTTTTCCTAGAATACCCCTATGATCGGGAATAAAACCTAAATTAATATATTGCACGCGAGTTCTCAATGAAAGTCTCATTATACTAAAGATTTAAATATTACAACATTCCATGATAATTTTGCGATACAAAAAATAGCAATTTATCGTTATGTTTGCCGTTAAACTACAGCAACGCAACAGACTCGCGACCGAAAGAACAGCAGTTAGGCAACCGCGATCGTGTCTCTTAGTAATTTGAGCGAAGTCTGATTTCAATTTCAGCATACTTCTTGTCAAGTAAGTCACTGGCGCAATAAAAATCAATTACTGTTTATCGTAGTTTATGGCCGCTTGTGTCAAAATCTGTGGTTATTTTGTTTGCTACTAGTGATGCGAACTTCTTACCGCTATATCTATATATTAATTTATACATGAAGAAAAACTTTTGTACCGCTTTTTACGAGAATTGCGCGGACGGAGGAGTATGAAATTTCTTACACTTATAGTTTATCCACAGAAGGAGTGCAGAATGCTTATATATATTTTTAAATTATGCATAAAAATATATTAAATCAATAAAAAATGAATTACACACACTACCATGTATTTGATATATACACACACGCATATTATATACTCTTTTGTTGATTGTCAGTCTGTAGTCAAATTGAAAATTTTGAAAAAAGCTCTATATTTTCATAATTTTTTGGTTTTCTTTTATTCAAATTTGTAATTATGGTCGAATCTCTACCTCTGGGCGTCCGCTAGTATATTTATTTTCGTGTATGCCGTTTTTTTAAATTTGAAAATCAAGTTCTGATAATAACGAACATATAAAAAAAGTGTGTGTGTACTTATGTACGCACGTAAGAAGTTATACTTCATTGGCTAACTAACTTCTTCTTCGTTGACTAACTAACTTCTGGGTGTCAATTTTTTTTTGTCTCATCATTATTCCCTAACGTGCCAAAAGAAGTATAACTTCTTAAATATATACAACTCAGTGTAGTCGTTCGGATGTTGTGCACGTACATACATGTTGGCAATTCATTTTACTAATAATAAAAAATATAATCTGTGCGTGCAGATGAATTATGTGGTACTATATAAGTCTGGAATGTGTGAATCAAATTGTGCATCTACGTTCGCGGTGATTTGTGGTTGGCTGAATAAGGTAGCAAGCGAAACGTAAGTTGCGTACAGTTCTCGCTCTATGAACGTTTTATGTAAAATTCTAAGGTATATGAAAAACTAAGAGTACAGCCTAACTAAAGAACTAAGTTACCTGAATTTTAGTTTACACTTAGGATAATCGTAATCTACAGGTGAGTGAAGATTACATTCTGACTGTATATGATGCAACACAGTACAAAAGTATTCGGATTCGTTGCGACTTGCTTCGTTGGTGTACGAAATGTGATTGTTTTCGATACAATGGTAAAAATCGCATGCACGGCGACATCTAAATAGTTTCGAAAGTGACCGTAATTTGTATGGTAATTGTCTGTGTTTTACGTGTCGTCCCAGATACCTTGTTACATATGTTAACTTTGCACTTGCAGGAGGATATTTCGAGGACTTTTTTCGTTACCTCAACATTCTGTTTGTAAATAAATAGATAAGGTTTTTTTTTTTTTAAATAGAAGATATTTTTAAAAGTAATAGATTATTGGTATTGTTTTAAAATCGTTTTACTAAGTATTTAAAAGGCCATATATGCTTAAACTTAGATATATATTCTTATTTGTTATATTTTTATAATGGTCAGGACCATAATTTTTGTTTTTTTATGTCATTCAAATGCTGAAATTATTGTATATGCTTTTATTACGCTTTATTATAATTACAATACTTTGAGTCACAACTTAATAGACATAAACATACTTTGATTTCACTTTTAATTTAATTTTTACCTGATTAATTTTTTTTGCATTTATTTCTCATCTCTAATTTTATAAAATTATTAATATGCATGTCTATTGCATTAAAGTAATCATAGTGATTTGATGTTTGATAGAATTTATGTTTTTTGGTAGTTTCGAAGATATATTGAATCATATCATTATCAGAATATAAATGATGTATTAGCATATTATATTTTTACGCCTATCGGGGATACAGCACGAACATCAAGTCATTTTGGCAATTGACCACAACCGGTCGGTTACATCAGGCAGAGAAAGCATATGATATAATTAACTTTCTATGTAAGGTTCGTGTCAAAGGTATGCTGAGAGTTTTTATAAAAATGTTTGCAATAAGATACAATTACATCTTGTCATCATCATCATTAGTTTGAAATGATTCTTTTGTTTGTATGTGTTCAAATTATTCTCAATATATATCATCACTTCAGCCTATCGCAGTCCACTGCTGGACATAGGCTTCCACAACTTCGCGCCAAAAATGGAGTGAACTCATGTGTTTTGCCCATAGTCACCACGCTGGGCAGGCGGGCTGGCTTTGTCGCACCGAAGACGCTGCTGCCCGTCTTCAGCCTTTGTATTTCAAACACAGCAGTTGGATGGTTATCCCGCCATCGGCCGGCTTTTTAAGTTCCAAGGTGGTAGTGGAACTGTGTTATCCTTTAGTCGCCTTTTACGACACCCACGGGAAGAGAGGGGGTGGCTATATTCTTAATGCCGTAACCACACAGCACTCTATCTATATAGTATATACGTATTCTAATATTTAGGGGTAGATTTTTTTGTGCTAACTTTAGTTTGCTAGTTTGCGTCCAGAAATATTTTGAGATTGAATACAGAAAATCTCATAGAAAAAAGAAGAGAAGTCGTAAATGAAAATTACGATCCTTGAAACAACAATTCTCTAATCAAAAGTTTTAAATAGACTAAATAGTAGTCTTATTCTATAATTATAAATGTGAATAAAATTGGATCTATGTAATTGTTTTGAAAATTCTAAATTCATTAGAATTTTACTTATTGTAGAAAGTCGTGAGTTATAGGCTTTTATTCATTACACTATGGTACAGATGAGCATGACATGACCATGACAAAAAATATCTACGCATTTGAATTCTCAATTGTGTCTAACGTTTTATACGTAGGAGTTTGCAATTATTTATCTGTATAAAGTATTCAGATGTAGGTTTATTTAATCCTATTTTTTATATAATACTAACTGTACCCTGCGCGCGTTGCTACGCTTTGTTTGTCATATCACCTCAGAAACCTTTGCGGGCTCATGCATAAAACTTTGCTGAAGATCATGACATGATCAAATGCATATTTTACTATTCTATAAAGAACATACTAACATTCATACATATAAGTTGTAATAAATGGTTGATTTGAATATTTCTCAATTCATCAATCTTCTGGCCAAATTGAAAAAATAAAATAACATAACAGACGAATTTCTTGACTACAAAACACTGGTATTATCAAATTATAGCTTGACATTTCCATATCCCTTTCTTAACTAACAAAAATCACACATCTTTTGTGTAAAACGAAATTAAGAATGAATAGGATGACAGGTGTGTTAAAAAATTATCTAGTCCACTGTCTTGGTTAGGTCATATAACCGTTATTGAACACATTAATGAACCGATTTATGCAATTTATTTTCAATCTTATAACAATATGATAAAGATCAAATTTAATTTCAGCAAAACTGTGCCAATTGGAGATGCAGCGTCGATGTACAAATATGACTTATTGATACATGAGTAGTGTGTTATTGTAGACTATGATTATGATTAAACATATTCTTTTTAGGAATACGGTCGAAAGTTTAAGATCACAACCTATATTTCTCCTTTCGGAACGCATAACTTTCCTATCACAATATTGGATATGTAATTTGAATATGAGATGATTAACTATAAAAAAGTAGTGTTTAGTATTTATTATCTGTTGAATAGTAGGTGTTAGATGAATTTTAAGAGGTCATTGGGAAATGCATATACGCAAAAAAAATATGATGATAAATATTCCTTTCCAAAGTAAATAATATTATTTCAATAATTATTAAGTATCAAAAGTTATACTTATATTCTCTATATTTATTTTTGAAATATAACAACTTGAGAGAAGGAAACCGTAAAAAATCATTTAGTCTCGTGATTCATATTAGAAAAAATTAAGGTTATTTACTTAATATAGGAGTGTAATAATTGGAATTTTTATTTTTTACTGAGCGCTTCGTATGATAATGTACTTGAGTTCAAAGTAAAAAAAAAATATTTTTGCAGGCAAACGAAAAAAAACCGACTTTTAGTTATATCAACAGGTAATACAACGTAGGTAGATGAAAAAATAGTCAACTAAATACGTATTCTCAAAGATTACGCCAAAAGTTGTAATCAGATCTCAATGAAAATTAAGTGTGACCACATGATGAACATCGGCTTTCGATTAAATTAAAAATCATCAAAATCGGTACACCCAGTAAAAAGTTATGCGGATTTTCGAGAGTTTCCCTCGATTTCTCTGGGATGCCATCATCCTGGTTTTCTTAAAATGGTACCACACCAAGGATACCTCCTTTCCAACAAAAAAAGAATTATCTAAATTGCTTCATAAACGACAAAGTTATCCCCGAACATACATAATATATATATATATATATATATATATATATATACGGTCGAATTGAGTAACCTCCTCTTTTTTTGAAATCGGTTAAAAATAATGTGTACATAATTCAAAGAAGACGCATTATATTATTAAGTTACGCAAACAGCAGAAAGATAATAACTACCTTTGGGATTAATAACTTTAAATTTAACGGCATCTTCGCCCAAAAGCATTTTGTAACCAAATCAAGTCAACATGCGTGACTTATAAAAAAAATGATGAATTACAAAATTCCGTAATCCGAGTGTAAGATAAAAATCTTTACATTTATAATAATTCTTTACACGTTTTTTGAAACTGGTAACGCGCGGTCAAAACGCGAGGTCCTTGACTCTAAAAACAAAGCGATTACGTCACATTTTTTGTCGTAATAATAGAATTACTTTAAATATAATAATTATTCTCATTAACCTAAATATTAAAAAAATAAATAAATATATGACTTTGTTTGTATCTATTATTTGTATATATTAATAAGAATTAAGCCTTGTGATAGAAGTTCACGTTTGTGTTTAAATATAAAGACGCAAAAAAAAACTAATGATTCTGAGATAAGAGAATTGGCACTAACTTAAATACAATTTCCAGATACATTGGAACGCACACACATATAAACTTAAATACAGAATAATAATATGTAAAATTGTGATTCTAAAGAGTAAATGTAAGCATCCTAATGTTTACGTTGATTTGAGTAATTTTCTAATTGAATGTTTGAAATGTTTAGACAAAATTCATATTGAATAAACGTATAAACAATAATTTCTAAACACTTTCATAATAATACTTACTTAATTTTCAACTAGCTCCCAAGTGAAACCTTCTATTGAAACAAAATGACCTCGACAACTCATTTGCTATTTAGTTTTAGCTTAGATAGTTAAAATGAGTTCTCTGTACTAGTTAATGCTAACGGTTTCTCATCTCTAACCATCAAAGCGCATTGATACAAAATAATCTCTGATCCGTCACAGAGGTCACTGACCTGACACGAAATCTATACGATTTTCCACTTTACCCGTCGATTCGAAAACATTTACATCAAATATTATTCGTATTTCAACTTTATTTTTTGAAGCAGAAAGTCCAACTTTGTTAACTCTTAAAGTTGGTAAAATTGCATTTATAATTCTGCTCCACTGATTAATTAAAAAGTTGATCGTGATTTCATAGAAAGGTTACAGATTTTCTAACAATATTGAGTAGTAGGATGTCCTCAATGTCTAAAAATAGACGTTTGATTAGAAATAAACATACTTAAACTATACTCATTATAATCTAACATTATATTATTTATAATTTTTGATTGTTTTTAATGAATTATGTAGGTACACAGTATATTGTGTATATTGATAAAAGATTTTCACAGTGGTCCACAGTGTTTGGCTGATGAGCTAACTAGATATTTGTCAATGCAGGGATGATGTGTGTGTTGATTTGTGTAGGTTCATACAGATTTTTATCTTGGTCTGGGACGTTGTGTAAGTTTCTGGACCGATTAATCCAACCAAAAAAAAATTGATTTACATCCTACTGGAGATCGCAAAGTTTGAATGTAAAATTGTATATTGTTAATTTTATGGTTAAGGACGTACAAAGTCTCAAAATTTGCCCCTTAATGGTAATAGTTTGCTAGAATTTTTCCATTGATATTTTTACTGTATCTAAAACTTTGGCGTAGAACTTTATGCGTATATGGCTAATCAATCTAATTGAATGAAAATTTCTAACGCGCATATGTAAATTGTTCGTTCTTTGATATGTTCGTCAATAAGTAACAAACACAATTAGGGTTGCCAACTTTCACAAATTTTGTCTTAAAATCTGCAGGCATCGGTTATTTTCATTATCAGTGATTTTTACTGCATTATAAATTTTATTGCATTTACTTTGTAACCCCCAACCCAAAAACGGGGTTTTATGAGTTTTGCACCAATGTCTGTAGGATAGTAGCTCTCGAATAGATAAACCGATTTGATCGGTTTTTTTTTTTACGTGAAACGTTACTTCTTAATGGTTTTTTAGCTTTGTTTCATAAAGCATAAGCATAATTTCATAAGCTCTTCAAAACGATGTAAGGCATTTTCGATAAATAGAATTATTTTTTATTCTTATATGATTCATTATTCTTCTTCCGGATTTTTGTTCCAATGAATTGTCATCCCTACTCAACAGAAACGATCGTCACAACCGAGTTGCGTCACGTCAAGTCTCAAGTACGAAGACCTCGATAGTCGACAGTTTTTTTACTGAATTTTCTCTTTTATCCGCTCCGTGGACCACTCTGCTATTGAATTGTTCATGTTTACTGTTGATCGAATCTTTATTGCTTAGCGTTTGTATTGGAAGTGATAAATAATTAATGAATTGTAACTAAATAAAACTGAGGACACAAAGCAAAATTGATTCATCAGCGTAAACATTTAATGTAGCATAAAATTAATGTTTTATAATTGTACTTTTACAAAACGACGTTATTTTCTACATTTATAATAAATATTTTCTTTAACATTTAGAGAAATTAAAAAAAGAGCTATCTGTTTAAAAAAACTGTATTTTAATTGCGAAATTGCCTCGAAGGCTGGGAGGCAACCCGATTGCGATTGACTAGCCCGTTCGCGTAGTTTGTAGTGACTCGAATTTGATTCCCGCCTAAGTCTGGGTGTAATATTTTTAATTATATATTTATTTATGTAGTTATTTGTATGTATATTTATCGAAAAATATTTAGCTATAACAGTCGGCTGTTACCTATAACAAGCATTAAGTTGCTTAAGGACAGTAGGAACAGACCGTGTGTGTATGGTATGAGATATTTATTTATTTATATTAGTTATTATTAGTATAGATTTTAGAAAAGATAAAATAACCATGCAATATGATATTAAAGTAGACATATTATAGTTTTATCTTTGAGCTGTGGAGCTTTTTAATTCATAAAGTTTTTCTGAAGATAATTATCTAATATACCGTCTTCAAGTCCCAAAATAATTTATATAATTATTTTTTATAAATCAATCGATTTATATTGAAGTTGTTAGTCGTCTTTTAGTGGCATTTCGCCTCCAGTCATTTAGATACATAGTTTTGAGTTGTTCTTGAAATATATATAATATGAAAAAAAGACTATCAAGTCACCGCGTTTTAGCAACATCTGAAGTTATTACACCAAATATTTATTTACCACAAATTGTGGTTAGCGACAACCGGTTACAACTGCTTGTGCAATCATTAATTATTTCTAATGACTCGACTAATCATAGATCATGAGATAGTGGAACTGTGTAAACAAAATTACACTTTCAAACATTTCAATCGCTTTATAAGTTTATTAAGATGTTAATGTATTTTTAACCGACTTCCAAAAAAGGAGGAGGTTCTCAATTCGACTGTATTTTTTTTTTTTTTTTTTTTTTTTTTTTTTTTTTTTTTTTTTTATGTATGTTACATCAGAACTTTTGACTGGGTAGACCGATTTCGACAAATTTTGTTTTAATCGAAAGGTTGTGTGTGCCAATTGGTCCCATTTAAATTTATTTGAGATCTAACAACTACTTTTCGAGCTATATCTAATAATGCGTTTTTACTTGACGCTTTTTTCGTCGACCTACGTTGTATTATACCGCATAACTTTCTACTGGATGTACCGATTTTGATAATTCTTTTTTTGTTGGAAAGGGGATATCCCTAGTTTGGTACCGTGATTAGGAAACCAGGATCTGATGATGGGATCCCAGAGAAATCGAGGGAAACTTTTGAAAATCCGTAATAACTTTTTACTGGGTGTACCGATTTTAATAATTTTTAATTTAATCGAAAGCTGATGTTTATCATGTGGTCACATATAAATTTTATCGAGATCTGATAACTACTTTTTGAGTAATCTTTGATAACGCGTAGTTGCTTGACTATTTTTTCGTCGATCTACGTTGTATTACTTGTCGATGTAATTGAAGTCGGTTTTTTTTTCGTTTGCGAGCAAACACAATTATTGATATTTGTGTTTTCTCTGTACTGTTGTGATGTTGGCGCTTTGGTTGTGTATATGTTAGTATTATTCGTTTTTACAATAATCATTATGACGAAGAGCTTATTTTATGTGCTTAGAATATTAACATTTATCTTTGTAATCATGTTTGACTAATTTATACTATATTGAAGTCAATAATAAAATACTTCCTTTAAAACGAATACTAAAAAGTGATTAATGTTTTTATTTATACATCTTAACAAAGTTGTAAATTCGAAAGAATAAAGTTGTATTCCAGTTCGAATAGTAAATTTATTTTTAGGTAAAATAAATAGTAGCTCGGTACTTCAGCCTGTAATATCCCACTGCTGGGCATAGGATGGGCTGGGCTCTTTCGCTTGCTAGATATTAGATGTGAATTTAAAAATATTTTATTAATTTATACAAAACTAAATGTTTTAATACTTTTAAATTCAATGTAGTTAAGTACCTAATTGTGAAGTCGATATATTTACAAAAACGTTTGACGATAAAATACTGTGTTTATTAAAATCCTTATTTCAATTTCTGTCACGTGTTGAAATGTTTTTTGATTACATCATAAACTAACAAAATTAAAAACACGTTTTTTTTATCTACTCAATACACACACGGTCGTCTGTTCCTAAAGTAAGCAACTTAATTCTTGTGTTTATAGGTAATAGCCGACTGGTATAGCAACATGTATTTTTTTTCGATAAACATACTTATAAATAATACATATATGAATATATTAATAAATATTTATATTACACCGAGACGAGGGGTGGGAATCGAACCCATAACGCTCGGAGCAGAAAACCACTACAAACTGCGCCAACGGGCTAGTCAAAACACATATTGACACACGTTGACACATACAATAAAAAATAAATCACGTTTTTAAATAACCACACAAACAAACAAACAAAAACTTGAGAAACACAATTTGTCAATTTTAAAACTTGCTAAGTTCGCAAATTGACAAGGCCGCGTTTAAAAGAGATATTTGCAACATCGTCGGCGCAGTATCTCCTTGAATGTTAAAAGAAATCTTGTATCTGCTTGCACGCAACGTTTTCACATACACCTTGCTTTGTCTATAAACGTACATCGATCCATTGACTTCTATATTGTCGTTATTACTTGGTGATAAGGTTTAAAATGGTTATTCTTACTATTGTAAATATAAGCGCTTTGCTTACATTGGTTTTTTTACTGATTCTGCGTATATATTGTAGGTGAAGCGAAACCATATAATTGGTTTGTAGAAAAGACGACGTTTAAATAAGGTTTTGATGTCATTTGTATGAGAAAATTCTATTGATTTTTGACATTTTATACATTTTGTTGCACAAATTAGGAATAGGATATGTTATTTATTTGAAGACATATATATAATTCATCAGTTATTTTAAATATACCAAGCTAACGACACTTACATTTTTTTTACTTAGAGTGTTGAGTGACAATCATTCTGCGTAGTAGTACAACTAGTCTCCTTAATGCCAGAGGTTGGGGTTTGTATTACAATCGCAAATATTTGTTTCTGGATTTTTTGTATCCCCCTGTGTGTCTCCCCGCCGTATCTCATAAAATAGGTACATAAAGCCGTGGGTCCCGGTTATCATATAGACTTTACAAATTTTAGGGTTATTGTCCGCTAAGCCGCAGCAAAGCAGCGTGATATCTCAGTCTCAACCCATCTATATGGAGAATAGACCTTCGTCCTATAGTGACCTTTACAGGCCGCATTCGTTCAGTTTAGTTCAAGCTGTGTTCATATAATGTAAAAACAAACTTTAGGATCTTAAACCTAAACACGTTAAGTATTAAAATATGCTGATATATAATAATATGTAGAATATGTAAAGCTGATTTAAATACAATTCTGTTTCGTTTTAACCGCAACTATGAAGGTTAGTGCTCAGTACAAAACTTATGGCTGAGATTGTTCTCATTATCTAGATCCGGCTGCGGTCTAGGTGTCAATGTCGTGGCTATGATATTGTTTTAGTGCTTATTGTCGACCTAATTGAAACAAATATAGTAACTTATTATTAGTGCGACAGTTTGTCATTCACGCAAACCTATGGAACTGATTGCAATGAAATTTAGAACGTTTTTTATCCAGGCATTACCACGGGATTGCAAATTAAGCGAACAAAACCGCGTGGTGTAGCTAGTTGACAATAAAACTGGACGAATGACAAAAATTTTAAACGGCCGAACGAAAATGATTAATCAATCAAAATATTTTAGTTGCTTAATTACTATTGATTGAGAAAATATATGCGACAAAATTCCATTTGTTATTTGGCAATAATATATTTAAATGGGAGCTTTTAGAAATAGATTTGAAATACATTGGAGACATTAATGAGACCATTAAATAACATTAAAAAGTTTTCTGAGATGATATTTTTAAAATTTAAACCTCAAAAAATATTTTTGTTTGTATTAAGGTATAAAGTTATTGTATGTGGACGCGTTTGTCGGCCACAATAAAGTTATTAGTATATAAGTCACTTGTTTGATCTACCCTCCTGACAAATTTTAGTATTATTCTTTATATCATTTATTCAAACTACTTATTATACTATAGTTTAGAAATGATTTACATTATTAATATCATTTTTAAACTATTTTGTCATACTGTCATTAAAGGACGTAAAAATTTACTTACAAAAAATCGATCGAGTCGATCTTGTTCGATCTACCCTCCTGACAAATGTTAGTATTATTCTTTATATCATTTATTCAAACTACTTATTATACTATAGTTTAGAAATGATTTACAGTATTAAAATCATTTTTAAACTATTGTGTCATTAAAGGTGATTAATGTCCATAATCGACTTCGCTTTGTTATATAAATAATACTTGATATAAAAATAAACTTAACAGCTTCCTGTAAAGTGCATCTCTTAAAGTAATAACATATAAATAAATAATACCGAACAACTTGAACACATTTCTCTCAATCTATCAGCGCTAATGATAAAATCACCAGGAAATTAATAGATGATGAACTAACTCGTTCATAAATTCCCAAGAGTTAATGGATATAATAACTGGTCTGAGTGAAAAACCTGCGGCATTTCGCGGGAAAGCTATTAAGGTAATATTTCATACTCCTGGTCTCTTATTTTCGCATTAGAAACATTGACGGCTAGTTTTAGAAACATAAATCTATACTTCTATAATAATATTATAAAGAAAGATTTGATTTTTTGTTTGTAAATAATAAACCCAAAACCTACTTGTTCGATTTTCAAAATTCTTTCACCAGTGCTACGCTGTCAGTGAGTGACATAGGCTATATTTTAAGAAAAAAAAAAGGAACAGCCTAATCGTATAGATGGGTATCTATATACTCGTATATATAAAGCAGACGGATAGCTTTTACTTTATTAATTAATCTTCTTTCTAGCATCTTTTTCTTTATTTGCTGCGAGATATTACTATTTCATTCCTCAATCTAGGCAAGCTAGCTATTATACTAAAAGCTATATACTAGACTGACTGCCTTGTCTATCAGCGAAAGATTAAAGTATTTTCTGAGGCATAATTCGAAAGAAAGACAGTCAAACGCCCATGCTAAAAAAATATTTGTACCAATACAACCTCCGATCGGTAACCGAATCTGAGACGTATGCGAATTTTTCAACTTTAACAGAACGGTCCTCCAATTAATAATGAATTAGTTCTGATATGAAATATTTATTAATAGTTGAGACATCTGTAGGCATAATTTAAAAATAAGTAGGTTAATACGACTGATTAATTTTCTAAAATTATATCTGATTTCCCATTACTATAACGATTTTTAATTGCCTAATGAATCTATAAAAAGCCTTGTCATGTTATAAATTCGTAAGTTTGTGAGGATAGATGGATGGATGCATGGATAATTGGATGGGTGTGGTTATTATTATTTCACATAAAAATTATCGAACTGATGTTAATAAAACTTTGCACGTGGATCGCTGGGGATCCAGAATAACACATAGGCTTCTTTTTATTTCAAAATTCCCCAGGGATTGGAAATTACGCGGATAGAACCACAACATGTAGAAAAAAAAAAACAAGTGTGCCTTAGACAATACGACTGAAAAAACCTACCAAACGTAACTGTCTCTTTCTATCTTCACTAATTTATATCTCCTTCTCAAGTTCCGTTCGCCTCGCCCGATCTCACTTTTCGTAATGCACTCTTCACGCATTCACTGGTTTACTCCCCAAGTCAAGCGTGTGTAAAGAAGTTTTACTTCACTAAAATCGAATTTCAAATTCACACAGTGCTGCATTTCTACTTTGCTTTGATCGGTTTTGCATATAGTTTTTTTTTTACTAAAAGTAATCGTACTATCGGTAAAGCTTTAGATTAGGTAAAACCGAATTTCGGGACGGTGGGGGGAAGGGGGGGGGGAGAGGGTGGGGAACGCTACCCCTGGTACCACTGTCACACCTCAGAACCCCATGGTTATGGAGATATCCATGGTTAAAGTTTTGGTTTTGAGGTTGGGTTTTGAGGTGTGACAGTGTTACCTTGTATAGATTCCCCTACACCCTCCACCCTCTCACCCCTGTTTTTCTAATTCGGTCTTACCTAGTCTAGATCTTAGCCACACTATCACTTAAATACTGCGATAGTTAAAACGCTATCCTGTCTAACCTCTGTTTACGCTTCATCAGTCTCAGTAATAAGATCTGAAACGCTCAACTCGTAACACTTTGCCCGTCACACTTCACTCGGTAGAAATCTCGTCGCGAGCTCAACGGCTACTTGATATTCAAAACGGAAACGCATTTCCATCTCTGCATACGATATTGATTTTTCTATAGCTTTTATTGAATCGAAGTAAAAGTAAGTTTGGTTTACATATATACATACGATCGTAAAATATGTTTTACAATCAGAATACAAGATATTGTTGTATAGATAAAATCGTAACACACACGAAATATATTAATCTATGACAATCAGTAGAATTACTGATCAACATACTAGTTAGTACTAAAATTAAAAAAAAAAATTGAACATTTGTAAATACTTAGATTCTATTCAAGACAAGTGCCTTCTAATTGTCACACATATATACAATATTAAACAAACGAATTTTATTCTATATCTAAATTGTATTGTGACTACAAAATATCATGTACAATATCACACTTAATAAATCGTCCTTTAACAAAGAGAATGACAAGAATTGGCCAAAAATAAGTTGTAAAATAATTTAGCACCTTTTATCTAAGTATACATTAATATTGAAAACTTGTAGTTATAAGTCATTAACAGACGTTGACGTTGAGTTATAGACACACACACACGTATACACACAGACACACACACACACACACACACACACACACACACACACACACACACACACACACACACACACACACACACACACACACACACGCGCGCGCACACACGCGCGCGCACACACATACATACACACACACACATACATACACACACACACACAATGAAACACGATATAAATAAAGAGGTTATTTGACGGTGATTTAATTACACGAAAACGTGTTTTATTAAACATAATCAGTATTGTATACGTTCCCTTTAAATTTTTACGCAACGATTGACGGACGGACGGACTGACGAATTCAATTTTTATATGCGAATATAAATAAAAATTTTAAATTATTGCTTCAGTTAATTATAATATGAAATATTTTAGCTATAATAGGCGGATAAAAATTTTAAAACGCGATTTTTATCTGGCGTTGAAATAAATCGTCGATAACTATCATTTTTTATTTAGTTAATTTTTTATAGCTTTACTCCACCTTTAGCTTATTATTTCGCGATAGAAATAATTTGAATAATTCAATATTCAATCCACCAATCCGGAGTGAAGCGCCCCGATCCTTTTCCTACACGGAGAAAGAAACCTATATCTAACAGGGGGATGTTACAGGCTGAGGTGTCAATAACATAATGAATGATATTAGATTATTAAAATACTAATTTGACTCGCCTCTGTGTGTGCAATATCGCCGCGGAGAGTCTATTTAGTTGAAATTATTAATAATAATCGTCAAAAACTAAAAACTTAAGTTATCAAAAATCTGAATATTAAGTATTTTCCAATGTTAACAATAAACAAAGAACTCTCGACTTTTACGTAAAGAAATAATAAATGCTACAATGCGCTTAAAAATTAATTAAAAAACATTACATAAAAATATATGTTATTATTTATCAGTAAAATAATTAAGATGTTACAAACGGCTTATGCTTCTTCGAGACAGCTCACAAATATATAGCTATTACTTTAGCAATTAATCTGTTGTAAATACGTTAGTGGAGAATAACATCGTCGGTCTATTACGTTTGACGATCATTTATATAAATCAATATTAATGTGATATAATGCGTAAGAGGAAATATTTTGACTGGAACAACATTGAAAAGATTACATAAAATAATCAACATTTAAGCTAGCAGAGAAAAGAGTGTGGCGGGAAATTTTGACAGGTTCTACGTAATTTACGAAGTGTATTATATAAAGCTATGTGTTAAGAAGTATGTTTTAAAAGAGGTATTTCATTGCCCTAATACTTGTAACATTAC
Source organism: Melitaea cinxia (assembly GCF_905220565.1). Classification (NCBI taxonomy): domain Eukaryota; kingdom Metazoa; phylum Arthropoda; class Insecta; order Lepidoptera; family Nymphalidae; genus Melitaea; species Melitaea cinxia. Next base: position 4,833,846 of record NC_059407.1, read on the forward strand.
ATGCCCATATTGAATAATTATTTGCCTAGATTCAATTGATCCTATGTTACGAATTAAGATGTAAACTCCATGCTATAAAAGTTAGTTAAAAGAGAGTTAGGTTATTTAAAATAGAGTTATAGTAGCCATACCTTTCTAGAAATACATTTAAATAAGTGTATAACATCAAGGTGTTGACAGGTAAAAACGAGGCATGCAATAAGGGTTGTAAACAAAAAACATCTTGTGCGCCAATGGTATATTACAAGGGTATGCGAATTTTATATTCCACCAATTAATACATAGATAATAATGTAAGCTCGGCGTAAAATACCGATAGCGCCATCTATTAAAATTTCTCATAACTAAAATTAAGTTTGTACAATAAGCATTCTTGGTTAAGTACGTTATTATAATATTATAATAATAACGTACGCGTTATTGAATACGCGTAAACTGGTATAACGGTTACTTATTCTCGCTTTAGTGGGGTTCGTAACCGCACTGGTACAAGTAGCTTGGAAGTATTAAAACGTTCTGAGGCTAAAAATGATTACTTCAATTACTTTATAAATTTATACATTCGAAACTACATATTTTGAAATCAACTTTGTAGCATTTTGAAATCATATATGTATATGTTATTTAAGCGTTATTGATTAAGAAAATGTTTTTGTCACTAAGAGTGTACAATAAACCAACATAAGTACAGATAAGTTTGTGAGAACTTTGTTCGATATTAAATTTATATTATAAACATAATCTCAAAGCGGAAAGATTAACCACGAACAAAAAAAAGTGTTACGATAAAAGACCTTCACTATTGTCACAAAAATAATATAATTAGCGTTCATTTTCTGTGATATTACTTAACGTAGGCGTTTCCGCGTCTAGTCTACAATCATTTGTACATCTTATTTGTCGTGAGAAAAAGGAAGACGCGGCAACTTTCACCGCCATTAACTGTGTTTACTTTGTCTGTTTGATATAATTGTTTCTTGTCGGAAAATCGGTTGAGGTCTGCGATCGGTTGACACGCCTCGTTATGCCTTAAAATAATAAATTTAAGTTTCGTTTAATTGATGACGACAATTTAAGAAATCTGTGAAATAAAAAAAAGAACATTTTTGGTTAGTCATTTTATTGAAGAAGATTTAGTATATAAAATATAATGAATATGGTTATTGCAAATTTTCTTCTAGTCTGTTGCAATAGATAATATATGTTGGAATATAAAAATTTTGTACATATAATAATCATTTATGCATTATCATCACTACATAATTATTATAAAACAAAGTCGCCTCCCGCTTTCTGAATGCTTAGATCTTTAAAACTACGCAACGAATTTTGATGTGGTGTTCTTTAGTAAATAGAGTGATTCCAGAGAATGGTTTATAGTTATGTATAATACTTACACATAATATAGTAGAGGAATACTGATAGTTTTAGAGGATTTTAATGTGATGTCACAAATACCCACATTTTTTGCGCTTACATTGCAAATATTTACATATTTCATATTTTATATTTAGTATCAGCATTACACCCGTGCTAAGCCGTGGGGGTGGGGGGGTCGCTAGTATTGTATATACTAAATCTTCTTCAATAAACAGACTAATCAAAAACAATTTTTATAACACTTTGTCCTATTTCGTATTGATATAAAAATAATAAATAGATAATTTTGACAACCATATAAGGGATTAAGTAACCTAAAGTAAATAAAAAACAAATATTGATGGTAACTTGCACACGCGCAACTATCATCGGCGCACAGGTTTGGTGACTAGTCGCATTCCATGCAAAGGTTTACATAATCATTGAAAAGGTTTTTATAATTAGTACTTCAATCACTTGTCTCAGGACGTAACTTTTGTAAAGAGCCAACTTTCAATAAGTGTTATAATAACATAAGTTATAACATAAAGGTATAGTTTTAACTTAAAGTTTTTTTTTTTTTTTTTTATATTCGAAATTCTTTATATTGCTTAAATAATTTTTTAACTTTATCTATTGTTATTTTTTAAATATGCATTTTTGTTTTTCTTTCGTCCTGTTATACTTCTTTGTGTTAATTACACATAATAAATTAACATTTTTTTTAAATATAATATTTTTTTAACTGATATAAAAATTAAAAGGTATCAACGTAATTATACAAATAAAAACATTTTTAAATTCACAATAGAGGAGGATGGAATAAGAATTATATTTAAATAGTACATATAATATTATTTATTATAACCATATAAGAAATAGCAGACACGTTGCTATTAAAAAAAATTGCAATCTAAAATAAAATAAAAATCTCTAAAAATTGTACAGAAACAAATTTCTACTCGAGCTTTGACTCGAATTTCTCAATAATGATAATTATTTTTACAAATGGGATTCCATAATCGAAGCGCTTAAATATTCATAACGAGGTGTATTATGTCTTTCTAATGGATGGAAAAAAGCATTAAGGTCATAATAAATTACGGCATTTTTTCTAAATGGAGATTCATGAAAATGAAACGCATGTCATGTCGTGTCATGTAATGATGCACGTCTAAAATGAGCACGCCGTGCTTTGTTTAGTGTAGAACAACGTCATGTCAAAAATATGCTTCGTCAATATTCCTCCTGGAATACTTTCTTAGTTTAGTGTAATAGAAAACACAAAAGTTTAATAAAAGGATATTTAATAATACTTAAAAAAAAAAAAAAAAAAACGTAATAGGTATATATATTATTTGCAAGTAGTGTTCATGTATTTACATTCAGGAAACGATATAGTAAAAACCTAGTATAACAATCATGTCATAGTAGATTAATAAATAAATAATTAATTTTCTTAATAAAATAATGTTATTATGGAAAATGATAATCTTTATTATTACTGCACTTACTATATTTTTATAATAAGTGCAATAGTGGTTTTTCCATTGCATGTAATAATAAATAAAACATAACATTAAATCCCTATAATAAACCCAACTGAAATATGTAGTGGTATCGTGAACTTTTAGTATTTTCTAATATTTACGCGAATTTTACTCATTATAATGAAACAACTTTTTCGGATTTTATCGCGGTGTATTAATTTTTTTAGGTGCACCACGTTTCGGATACTTTACAGCAACTATGTATGGTCACGGGAGGACTGTCACTAACTGATAAAATCTGCAAAAAACTTTTTTTTTTTGTTTAATCTACTCTGGTCTCAAGCTCAGAATAAAAAAAAATGTTATTAATTAGATTTCATGGATTTCACTGCTGCTAATACAGATGAATTCTCCAGTATCACATAGAATGCAGAAGACACGAATACACCTCAATAGAATTTGAAGACCGTAGGAATAGTAAGGTCTTAATTTAGAAATAAAGTTACAGACCATGGTATTTGTTCGACGACAGCGATTCACTTTAATACTAAGAGAGAGAGAGGCGATGCTTGTTTGTCAACGCTAAACAAGTTATCGTGCATACACGTGCTATTCTGGTACTAATAACATAAATATTATTAATGATTGAACTGTTTTAAATGGTAAAGTAAGAAGAACAGCAAAACTACAATATTTGTTGTCCTAATTAAGCGATTAGGTAACTTATTATATCATATTATTATATTATATTATTATAAATAATAATGTCACAGCGTGTCACATCCCTTATTGTTTCGGCACTCACCTACGACAATGGATATATTGATGTGCATTCATTTGCCGTACTGAGTATACAGGTTATACTAAATTAACTTTACCTCTTCTTCTTCTTTTTCTTCTTCTTAAGGGTGGCTTTCAACAGTGCTAAATGAGCACAGGTGATTTCGCCAATTAACTTTACCTCACATAATCATCATACTAAGTGACAGGTGATTTATGCTGACGTCATAATACTAGCTGCTGTGTTATTGGTCGCAGATTTGAAATACTCAGTATATGTGTATATTTGTATTGTCAGTTCGTTTGTTTGTGATCTGGGCATTTGTGATTGTATAGTATGTGTGTTTCATGACACAGGATTTTCGTCTGAATAGAGGCAATTATATGGATTAAGCTCTACGTCTTCACCTACACGAAGAAAAAGGCCCTATGCCCAGTAGTGGATGCTACAAGCTGAATCGGTGGTATTTATATATAAAGCGTTAATAGGTACTGTTAATAGGATAATAAAGTACGCTTTCAGTAAGTGTAAAGACACTTAACCATAGTCTGCATACAATGTAATAATCGTAAAACGAAAATAACGTACCGTTCCGCCTTGTTTAAAGAAAGTCACAACTAATACATGTAAAAGTGTCGTCTGAACACGAGTCATATAGACACGGTGTCGATCATTTTCTTTTACTTTCTATGGGGAAAGCGTCGATGTAGGTATATAAAACAGAAGCACTAACTCTGTACATTTAATGAATAACGTAAAAAGGATACAGTAATAGTTAGATGGGTTTCTGGAAACGGTAGTTCTATTGCGACTTTTAGTCTCAGGTAATAAGGATAATGATTGTATAATAACATATTATTAATAATAAAGTATCAAATAGCAAAAAAAAAACATATTTTAGTAAGGTTTTATGTAATACTAGATGACGCGACGAACCTTGTCTTTATATCGAACACAAAAAAGGAATTATTCAATTAGTGCAGTCGTTCTAAAATTAGACAAGTACAGCAAATTTCGGCGATATTTTTAAATAGGTACTCACTATACTCGTTTGTGTAGATTTTTTTTTACGTCACTGTTAGTAATATTTCATTATAGTAATGTGTAAAATAAACGCGTAGTCGACGTCACAAGTCAAGATTCGTATGCGCGAGCGCGTCTAGCTCGAGCAGGTAGAAAGCATGTGAAAACGACATAATACGCGGATTAAATTTGGCTAAGTAGCGAACGAAAGTGGTTTTAAAATACCCGTGAACTATAGGTTTTATTTTGTCTCGTTAATATGTTCTATTATATGAATTGACTTTGTAATGAGCTGATAATGTCTCTTCATATATCATTGTAATATTTTCTCAGAATCAGGAAAGAGGGCAGTGAATTACAGTAATTAATTGTATTGGTATAATCATCGCGCAGTTGGAAAAAATAAAGAAGTAAGTTATAATTAATTTACTTCATCTGTAATTAAATATAAAGTTATTAATGCGCTTGAAATTTTGTAGAGATTGACCTTTTTCTATATCTATATGTCTTTGAAAATCACTTCTCAAAGAATTCAATCAAGTTTTGAGTCATTCATTTTTTAGTCTTCATTAATACAATAAGAAGTGTAATAGAATATTCGTATACATCTAGATTTAAGTTACACGTAGTAAAAAAAAAAACACGTCCTTACAATACCTACGTTCACATTCCGTGTGTCCATTTTGAATGTTGTCGGAAAACCGACACCATGACGGCTGTAACCGGATCATTTCCTGTTTTTCAACTAACTATCCGCTTCTTAATTTACTTTATTTATATTATACACAGCCTACGCTGTTTCACCGGCATTTACCGGTTACTGCTCTACATAAATGCGCATTAATATCCGCCAACCCGCAGTGGAGCAGCTTGGTGGATGGAGCTCGGACCCTTCTCCTACATGGAGAGAGAGGCCAATACCCAGCAGTAGAATGTTAGAGGCTGAATCGTTATCGTGATCGCTCTACAGAAATTGGTTAAACGTCAGGTTTTATGGCCTTATTACGACGCCGCGTTGACGCAAAGGTTACAGCCATGGATTGTACCTGTTGCGCTGGCGGTTGTGGGTTCGAAGTTCCTTACGTTCCTTTACGTAGGCTTGACATTTAGCTGGGCGACCGAACTGAAAAAAAATGCTATACTAAAACCGTAAGAAAAATATTTAACCGAAGTGATGTAATATCAGTCACACGACTGTATAATATGAAGTTTGTAAAACTAAAATATTACTAGTAAACTTTTTTTTTAAATTATTTATGTAATTTTATACTGTCGACAAAAATAAATAGAGACATATATGATTTTTTATTTCACTTAATAGTTTGAATTATTATTATTATTATTATTATATTGTTTGATTTCCAATTCCAAATTCCCAAATTCTTTTATGTACTTAATTAAAAACCAATCAACAAAATTAAAAAAAAAATCAAGAATTAGAATATATATATAAAATTCAACATTTTTTTTTTCAAATTGTGTTACTTCTATACTATCCGAAGGAACTTCGTTTCTACCTGGTGTGCCATGACACCACCTCATTTTTTTCTAGTTTATTTACATCCTATATTACATATGAAAATATGGTACTATTTTTGAACTTATTATTTTAACATATGAAAACATTGTACTATTTTTGAATTATGTCTGTATTGATATAATTCTTTTAAAATATCAATTAAGAAATATATAAGTGTCAGCTGATTTTTTTTAGTTCTTAAGATAAACAATCAAGTTTTAGATTTTTCTTTGTTCAATGCAATTAGCCAAATGAAAATGACCATTTCAGCTAATTGTCTGTTATACGAAAAAAAATAATATATTAAGAAAAAATACAGTAATTAAGACATTACTTAAACTGTGATACAATATATTTAACCTCACTTTTAAAGTTTAAATATTAAGAAAGTAGGCCGACTCGTTTATGGTGTACAGTAAAAATTAACGGTATTTTTGGTATATGTTATTAACGCATTACCGACTTAAAGTGTTTAAGGTAAATTAAACATGAAGATTTTTTTTTAATTTTTAATTGAAGAATGCATATATCGTTTTTTTTTTTAAATAATTCACGTTTTATTTACGTATTTCAAGATGGTTATGAACCAGCTTCCGTTTATTATACTTTAGTGGATATGTTCTAATCGTCAGATAATTAATTGCGCTTATTGAACTCGAAAATTAATGTTTACTCCTTAACATTTTTGCTCTAATGCTGTTAATAATGAGACACGTACTGTCATCGGATAAAAAATTTTTTCCTCACACTTTCCACAAGATTTGTTTATACACGTTAAAAGTCTTTATTTAAAACTTTCACGTTTGATATATACAATATAATAAAAAAATAATATAATTATACTGTAATATGAAATAAATAACGAAATAACGAAAATAAAAAAGAGTAAAATGAAACGAACTTTCCTTGCGATTTCACTTATTGTAAGATATAGTGTCAGCTTGATACTTTTAATAGCCCATAATTAGTATATTTTCTTAGTTAATTATAAGGTGTTTTCGAAATAATGTAACTCTACTGATAATTTTTTATCAATAACTTATTAAATGTTTTAGTTAATTCAAAGATTTTTGAAATGTATGTTTATATACAGGTTTACAACTCAACAAACTCATTGGCCCATATTTTCTGCCTAACAATTTGAACGGGGAAAACTATGAATTTTTTAAGAGGTCATTTATTAGATCTTATAGACAATGTTTCATTAAGATACATACAAGAGATGATATTTATGCACGACGGCTGTCCCGCTCGAGAGAATGGTTAGATCTGGAATTTCCCGATCACTGGATCGGCCGAGGCCCTATACTATGGCCGGCGAGGAGTCCAGACCTCACTCCTACGGACTATTACGTTTGAGGTTACACGAAGAGTATAGTGTATGATGTGTCACCTGTTCCGAACATTAAAATATTGAAAACTCGCATTATTAATGCTGCTGAACAAATCAGGCAAACTTTACGAACAAGTGTCGTAAAAAGCACGTTAAGGAAAAGAATGCGTCTTTGTATTTGTAATGAAGGGTCCCTCATTGAAAATGAATTGAAATAACATCATCTGAGTCTTCATCGTCGTTTCCTCACTGCTGAGGATCGTGACCACATATGATCTTCCACTGAACACGGTCATGTAAATAAAGATAGTTAAAAAATTATAATATTGATTTTTTATTAACTCTTCTTTGCTTGAAATTTATTGATTTTGAGTCTTTAGTTTTGAGTTTGATTATGGTTATTGTTGCTCGTTGGATAGTTTAGGAAGTGTAGATATTTTTAAAATAATACGCAGATACACGTTTATAGATTTTTTTCAGTACGTCATAAGTTCGTAAAACAAAGACATTAATTAATTTCCTCTTTTTAACTTTGGTGAGTCAAGGGTTAAAAATTCAATAAGTTATCGTTATGTTTGTTGTTATTTGTTATTATTTAGAATATTGTTTATTATTCTATAACAATTTTACGATTATTCGTCAATTAATTTCTTTTTAATGCCCTTTAAAGTGATAGATTTAGGGATTTTTCACCAATAATAATATATAAAATTAAAAAAAACCTAAAATAGTTGTAGTATAGTTTTTTTTTGTGATTGCAGATACCCCTCCTGACAATTCCTTAAAGGGATCGTGATATATTACAAGTAACCCTGTATAGTATTATACTTTAAATTGAAATTGATATCAGAACTGTTTACAAAAGCTAATGAGTGTTTATGCCACTATTATCAGTAATTATACTGAAATAATATTGCAGAAACTTACATTATTAACACAACCAGCTAAATGTTACCATGATTATTTGTATGCGAATACGTTTAAAAATACTTTATTAAAAATAAAAGACTGTGTTATGTATCAATATGAAACTCATTTCAACTGCTGGGCATAGGATTTTTTCTCTACATGTAAATAAGTAATTAATATAAAGTAATTTTATATTTTTCCCACTAAATAAACATCATAAACATTTCATTAAAGATAAATAGATAAATTTAAATAAAGATAAGTAGATGAAACTCACCAGTATCTTCGAAACTTATTTCAAGTATTAGTAATTAAGTAAAGATAAAAGAACTGTACGATTCAATCAGAGATAAGTTTTCTATCTATATATTTCCGTACTCAAACTTATTTAAATATGGCAGTCAGATAATATAGATAAAGTATAAATTCGACGTATTAAATAAGTTATTAAAATAAGTGTTAAAACAATTAGACATGCCGTAGTTTTACCGACGATAATTCTCGACACGAGCAGATTGCCACTTTTGGCTATTGCCCCCTTACCCAAATATCTTAAAAATATCTATTTTTAAAAAATACGAAACAAATACTTGTACTTGTAAAAGATACGTATTTGTTTAAATTATGAATACGCGTCGCTTAGAACATCATTCTCGTTTTCTAATAACAAGTAAAGAATTAGTTAGAAACCAGACGCCGGAGCTGGGGTCGAGGCTGTAATACTAATGAAGTGTTATGCATACGTGTCTTTACACTAGAGGCGCTTTTGTTACGTTACTTCGGTACCTTTTGTTAAAAGGCTGGTACACTACGTGTATGTTCATCGATATTTCTAACTTGCGCTTATAGTTATTGAAATAAATTATCGCTATTTTTTGTATATAAAAAAGTTGTTTTTGCTGTTTAAACTAGACCACGTTCGCCGCTTACTTATTTTTGAAGTCAAACTTCTTTATGCATTCTTGGCTTGGGGAGTAAGCTGGCGAATGCGTGACGAGAGCGTTACGAAAAGTGTGACCGGGCGAGGCTAACGAAAGTTGAGAGGGAGACATACTTAAGTTAGATGGAGCTAAAGAAGTTTTACTTCAATCGTGTGGTCTAAAGTACACTCGTTTTTTTTTCCTTAATATTGTTTGTATTTTCAACTTTTGTTTGATAAACCGGCGATCTAAAATTAATTTTTCTTTTTCAATTGGAGGTCACATATAATAACGAGTAATTTAAAGTGCGTTAAATATAAGTGACTTAAATTTTACCTCTATTCTTTGTATTGATATGTCATCGCGATACATCGCATAGCTCTACTTATAGGTAGTAAACCTTATGACGCATTATTATTGCTTTGGAGGTCTTACAGTTCAAATGTGTAGAAAGATGCTGTTCCGTTCTCTTTTATTGCGATTCTTTTGTCTAGCACAATACACATTATGTATTGTAACATGTATAATTTATATAAACGTATTGAATAATGACGAAAAAATTATTATATTACATTGAAGACTTCGCCACTGTAGGTTTCTTTTTTGTTACCTATTTTCAAAATTACTCACTATTTTGTTTATTTAATAATTAGAATCTCGTATTGTGAATGTGTGGGCTCGAAAACTATCAAAATCGGTTAAGTACTAATTACAATAACTTAGCAGTCAAATGATTTTTTTTTGTATTGAATTTTGTCTCTTTATGCCTTATTCACAATTATATATGACTTATAACTACAGAACCAACGTCACACGCAGTTTCATCCCGTCATAGATAGAATTTTTTTTTTCTGAAATATATTAATTGATTAACACATTAAATATTAAAAGGTAATATAAATTTACATTTTCTTAATTTCGTTTTTGTATTGATTCCGTCACGCAGTTATTTACATATCTATCCAGATAATTTAATAATATTTTAATATTTTAATATTTGTATGTATAATTCTATTGTGTTTTATTCTCAAAAACGTTTACAATTAAAAAGCATTTAAGAAAAGTCATTTTCTGTCAGTACAGTCCAAGGTTATTCACATGATAACATTGTTGTTTGAAATAATAAAAACTGTCATGAGAAACGTTTAAAATTATTAACGTACGTTTACGGACAAAGATAAATATATAGGTACAAACAGGTAAATAAGATACATAATTATATGTATGTAATATTTGTTTGTTTATACTTTATTGTACACCACAAATACATTTTAAACAAAGTTTAAAGACAGTTACAGATTTGTGCGTTGTTTAAAAATCTCTTCTATTAAGAAAGTGTGGACTTAAAATTCTTTATATTCTTCCAGACATTAGCGAAATAGTTTGGGCTATTTAGGTATTATTGAAAGCCATTCTACCGAAGGAATGAATGGAAGATCACACACCAACAGTGACCTATAAGTACTTTAATAATACACGAAGTAACACGCATAAAAAATACAGTGGAGGTAAAAACCTTCTTCTTTGAAGTCAGTTAAAAAGACTATATTGCATTTATTATAAACGAGATGAATTTAGGTTAGGTCATGGGAAAATCGTGATCAAAATATCGTTATAAAACGTGTTACTTGTGTATATTTATCGGTATTTATGTAACGGTATTTTTTAAAATAACGATAATTGTTACCGATATCTTGACGTTATTTTTTATTGGTTTGTTAATTAATGTTTTGTAACATAGGCGTTTTGAACGCAAGGGAAAACAAACCCGGTGCAAGTTTTGTAAAGAATGCTGTTTGTCACGTGATGTGTTCATTAGTAAAATTAATTAATTGATCTATATTTTTCATCTAAATTGTATGTTTGTGTGTTATCATAATATTTAAATTGATTGATATAAATTATCACTACAAATATTGCAGTCATTATTTTCAATGATATTTTTGTAATAATTGAAATTGTATCACGTTTTTTATACAAATCAAGTCTTTGATAATATAACTTTAAAACCTGTTTGAGTACTTGTTTTAAGATGATATATTAAAGACGATAAAAATTAATTACGATGATTTTTTAACCGACTTCTAAAAAAGGAGGAGGTTATCAATTCGACTGTATTTTTTTTTTTTATGTATGTTACATCAGAACTTTTGACTGGGTGGAGCGATTGCGACAAATTTTCTTTTAATCGAAAGGTGGTGTGTGCCAATTGGTCCCATTTAAATTTATTTGAGATCTAACAACTACTTTTCGAGCTATATCTAATAATGCGTTTTTACTTGACGCTTTTTTCGTCAACCTACGTTGTATTATACCGCATAACTTTCTACTGGATGTATTGATTTTGATAATTCTTTTTTTGTTGGAAAGGAGATATCCCTAGTTTAGTACCATGATAAGGAAACTAGGATCTGATGATGGGATCCCAGAGAAATCGAGGGAAACTCTTGAAAATCCGCAATAACTTTTTACTGGGTGTACCGATTTTGATAATTCTTTTTTTGTTGGAAAGAAGATATTCCTAGTTTAGTACCATGATAAGGAAACTAGGATCTGATGATGGTATCCTAGAGAAATCGAGGGAAACTCTTGATAATGCGCAATAACTTTTTACTGGGTGTACCGATTTTAATAATTTTTAATTTAATCGAAAGCTGATGTTTGTCATGTGGTCACATATAAATTTCATTGAGATCTGATAACTACTTTTTGAGTAATCTTTGATAACGCGTAGTTACTTGACTATTTTTTCGTCGATCCACGTTGTATTACTCGTCGATGTAATTGAAGTCGGTTTTTTTTTCGTTTGCGAGCAAACACAATTATTTTAATTTTACTCGACACAGTATTATAGGAAAAGTGTAATAGCTTTAGCTGTTCATGAAATGCATTTAATGATACCTTTATCGTTATAAAAAAAAATCCAAAACGAAATAAAAAAATATCGGCTAAATGCATAAAATATGATTATATGATACGTATGACTTAAAAGATCAGTAAGAAAACTACTGTATACAGTAAAGTAAACATTGCTAATGCAAAGACACGATTATTGTGGCATTTTTATTTTTTGTATATCTAACCATAATCACTGCAATAGACTGATGTGTGTGTGAAACCACAATAATAAAGTCAATAATATATTGTGCACCTGATTACCAATTACATAATCACATAAATAATAATTATTTGCATTATTTCTTATAATTTTAATGCTATTATTCAACGAGAAACACGTGATAATATAATTACGCCTATTAGAATTCAACGGGCGTAGGATTAGAGTTCAACGCCTCGATCTCAGTGTAACAGACACCATAAGTGTGTAATATTCATATTTAGTCCTTATTACAATGGAAATAAAGTTTAATAACTTATATCATATTTGGGGTCGAGATCTATGACACTTGTGAGTGTATAAACAAGATGCCTTTAGTTTTACATAAACTTGGGAATGTTTATTTTCCTTGTATTCTTAGGGTAAAATAAAAAAATACGTTTTTTCAATAATAAAATACGGTACAAATCCTAGTGCCAAACATTATTGGAATTTGATAAAATTCGTGGTCCATTTTTCGGTATTAATCATCATACAAAAAATTCTACATTAATATATCTGAAGATCTAAGAAACGATAAAAAAATACAAGAAATAAAAAGGAGTCCCAAAAATATATTGAGAATATTTATCTTCATTTTATTACCGATTTCCTTATATCGTTTATTCATTTTGTTTCTGGTATTTCTACCTATATAAAAAAAAAGTATTCGGTCCAGTACATTTCCGCCGACGCCATTAACATCCGTTGGTTAATCTTGCATAATAATCGAATTATTACGTTCGCTAGTCTGTTACGCGTATACCTGTCATCTCTCTTGCCTGAGGCTCGATTCGATGAGAAGTTTTCGCAATTGATATTGATGGAATGATAATGTTACTATTAAATTAACGTTACGTTTACATTTGTTGATAACGGACGAATTTGTTTTTTTCAAAGCTTTAGTGATCTATAGGCCTGATTTTAAAAACATTTTACGCGATAAAACGTAAAGATGTTTTCCAAACTGATAAGTCGGCTACCGCTTTCATAGAAGAGTAAGTCCTCAATTTGGTTCTTTTTTTATGTGTCCACCTCATAACTTTTTACTGATTGTGCCTTTTTTTATCTATCCACAACAATGCGTATTATGCCGTACATGTACTAGGTATATTATGACTTCTCATTTTATAATTTGTTGAATCAAATTGAAGTTGTTTTTTTTTGTTTACGAACAAATCATTGTTGTCAATAGTATTTTAATCGTATTCACGTCGAAAATCACAATGTACGCGCGATCATAGTTATTGCAATAGTATTGAAATATTGGTTACTTAAAAAGACTATAGAGACACGGTAAATATTCCGTTTAACGTCTTTTTACACGCTTTATATTAGCTTTACCTGTATGTTTGTATGTTTGTAACTGACTCCTTTGGACTTCATTTTGACCCACTTCAAACTTTCAAATTTAATTTAAACTTATTAGACTTATCGAGGACCGTTGACAATACACTAATTTGAAAAGATTATTCCTTTTTAGATTGGTTTATTTATAAAAGCGTGTTTTTCTAATATAATTATTATGAAATAGTGTAATTGACCAAAGATCAATTGAACTGAAGACAAGCTACGCGTAGTAAATAGTATTAGCGTATTATAATAATTTGTAATGTTGTGACGATGTTAAACATGTTCTAACATTAAACATAAAAGTACGTGTGGCGTACTTCAGTAGTTTCCACACGTGTGCAGTAAAAACGCTTAGATAACTGGTCAAAATATGCATAATATTTAATAAAGTAATGGAGTCGATAATGATATTCAAATCCTAGCCGCACCTATCGAACAGGATTTCGAGACAGCGCAAATTGTAGTCTACAGATAAACACATTAAGTTGAAAACTGTTTATTTTTAAACGAACAGGTTTTGTCAAAATGGCCGAACAACCCGTCGGATCACCTCTTACTTTCGTTATTTTCACTTTCAATGGTAGTAACATGTTGTATATTACGTTGGTTAATTTATTTGTATATAATATATAAGATGATTTCCGCTGTGGGCGTTCTTACTATTTACGCGCATGAAGTACGTTCAGTGAACTCGACGTACACAGTTCAACTTAAATTTGCTGACGTCAACTACTTTTCATTTCTATGTATTGTTTAACTGTTAAGTATTTCGTATAACTAAATAATGTATTTTTTTTACTTTGCAGATTAAACAGACCTCAGTTAAACGGATATCAACATACTATAAAGGTAAGTTTGATTTCCTTAAAATTCCGTAATGAATATTTATTAACTACTTAGATATGTTTAGTTAATTTTATTTAAAATTAACATTATTTTAATATTAATTTATTAAAGTAGTGCGGATTGAATGATTATCATAAGAATACTCGTTTGTATTTTTATAGATACATAAACATGGAGGTAGGTAGGAGGTACGCCTTGTGTCCGTATTAGCTTAAATGTCAAAAGCTACATATAACCTTTGCCGAACGTCCGCACTATCTCGCTTGTGGCTAAGTTGGACAAGACACATTTATTTGAGCAAACGAAACGAGTCAAATGTTTGTTCAGGGTTGCCTGGTGACCAGTGCTACTTAGATAGCTGTTTAAATGTTATTAGGAACTAATAAGACTTGAACTATTTGTGAAGCCGATCATTCATAAATGATAATATTTGTTTCTATATAAATTCTATAGTGTGCAGTACAGAATAAACCTGTACTGTTGCGCAGTTTTTTGGTATAGTGAATATAGGTGCAATACATCGCTAGTGTGCTAATTGTATGGCGTGTGTGTAGGTGTTTTGATTGATAGGGTTTTTAACTCTAACTATTATATAAATTTTATAATAAAAATCGTGGAACCTGTGTCATAGCTATTTGATAAACTGTAAACAAAACTAATTACTTAATGTACATGTTAGATAAAATTAAAATAATAAACAGGTGTTGAATAAATCAATACTAAAAAGTTTATGCATTAAAATGCTAGTAATTAATCACGCGCCAAAAAATACACCGCCGCCCGCAACGTTTGTTCATACATTTTAACGAATAATAAGTTTATTTTAATATGACATTCATGCATATTAATCTCTCTCTTAATGTTCTCTAAAACTTGCTAAATACTAATTTATATTAAAATAATTGGTATATTTATGTCAAATTTGCATTTTTTTGTTTAGGTTTATTTTTGTATTTTTCTAAATGGCATATTATTTCATTGTTTGATGGATATCGTGATAATGACTTATATAAATTAATCATATGCAAAGGTCAAGACTTCTTTGTTATTTATTTGGAATATTTCACGAAATAGCCGTGAACTTTGCGAAATGTGTTTTGCGATGAAATGTGATCGTTGCGTTGATTAAAGTTTGCTTATATTTTGGTTCGTTCCTTTGTAGTGGAAATAAAAAAGTGCTTACCTATATTTAGCTGACACTTTAGTTAATACATAGTAAAGTGAAACATTAATATTCATAAATAAATAAATAAATAAAAAGTGCTGTCACATTATATTATTCCTGTATATAATTTTTAATGTTTAAGAAATTAGAATGTTTAAGAATTATTGCTGTACGGCTACGGCACTAAAGAATTTAGCCACCCCCTCTCTTCCCGTGGGTGTCGTAAGAGGCGACTAAGGGATAAAACCAGGTTCCACAACCATCTTGGAACTTAAGAAGCCGACTGATGGCGGGATAACCATCCAACTGCTGGCTTTGAAATACACAGGCCGAAGACGGGCAGCAGCGTCTTCGGTGCGACAAAGCCAATACTGCGGTCACCAACCCGCTTGCCCAGCGTGGTGACTATGGGCAAAACACATGAGTTCACGTTATTTTTGGCGTAAACTTGTGGAGGCCTATGTCCAGCAGTGGACTGTATAGGCTGTAATGATGAAGAAATTAGAAGGATTGTTAATGGAAACTTAGATGTTCTAAATTAATTTGGTGAGTTAAAGGTTGTCTTAGACCGCATACATAAAAAAACTTACCATAAAAAATACAGACCCAATTTTCCTTAATATTATCAGGCGGAACTTATTCCTTCTCCGCGCTTCTGAGTTTGCAAAACATGTACAATGACAGATAAATAAATATCAGACAGTATCAGGTCTTTTCAAAAGTATTACAACAAATATCTCAAATCAAAACCAACTCTTAATGAAGACTCAACAAATTATCGTGATATATGTAAATCCTATTTGTTTGGACTTTTACAACTTGATTGCTTTTAAATACACATATATAACTGTTTTAATGTGTAATTGTATACTAAGTTTGCTAAATAACCGTCTGCGTAGGCCGTTATAATTGAAGCTTGTTTGATAAGTGCTTGTTAAATAAGTTAACTTGGCTGGAATTGAAGCTTCTGTTAGTGTTTTAGATACATTAGTCGATCCAAGTGTAGTTGGTAATAGTGAAATTAATAATAGAATTACGCGTTGTTTTATGGTTATTTTACAAGTTAAGTAAGTTATCATTACAAGTAGTAATGTGTTTTTTTGACGAATAAGGTGAGCAGAGCTCTTGAGGGGTATTTGGGGGTAGGGTCAGTAACCCGCTTGCGATGCTTGTCGTGGTACAGGCGTCTATAAGCTACGGTAATCGCTTACCATCAGGTGAGACGTACGCTTGTTTTCCGACCTAGTTGTATAAAAAAATATTACATAGTTTTTTAAATATATTATTTCAGTCAATATTATTAAAAAAAAAAAATAATAATAATAATGATACAATAGCTTTCATGTTTTATACTTTAATTTTTTTTCCTTTTATATTAAAACATGCGATATGTTCAAGTTATGCAAATGGGACTACGAGAGTCAATCAGAAGTTATTGGAAATATTCTTTGTTAATTAGGAATCCTCTCACGGACGTCATCTGGTGATTTGTATTTTATAACGAAGTCTATGGAAAGTCTACTATGTTTTTATAAGATCAGTTGTGTATCAGATACGAGAACAATGCGAGGCGATGGTGTAAATTGCCTTTAATATTTTAAATAGTTGATATATACGTACTAAATTACTTATATGACGTATTAAATTCCTATTTGTATTTTTTAACGTGTGTTATTCATGCATGTATGTACGCACGTAGGAAGTTATAACAGTGTGCGTGCAAATCGTAAAAAAAAAGTCTTATCATTTTACCCAAACGTACCAAAAGAAGTATAACATCAAAAAGTAAAAAAAAAAGATCTTTCGTCAACGTTGTCTTATGCCACTCATTGTTATCGTTTATCATAGGAGCTTATGTATGATGCTTCAACGTTCGTATGTGGTTCTGTAATAGAATCATAAACTCTTAATACTCGTATATGTGATTTTGTATTTTGATCAAGGTTGGTACAGTTATTAGCTGGTGCGCTAGTAGTTGCGGGATTGATATCCGCTTTTGACAAATCTTTGTAAAGGTTCTACAAATATTTGTCTGGATCTGGATAATTGTGTTTTGGATTGTATGAATTTCCACGGTTCCTATAAGGGAACCTCAATATACATGAAGTTTGATACGCTAAGTGAAATTTATTTTCGTATCGAATTTTCGATTTTTTAAAACCTATTTTATAGAAACCTTGTCTTTATAGTAACGGAATCAAAGAAAAAAATAATTATCCACATTGTTGCAGTCGTATGAAAGTTATGTGCGATACAGAAGATCATTTTGGATTTTTTATTATTTAATATTACTGTTTCTAAAACTTATATAGCGTTACAAATTTAATGGACGTCTAACTTAAAACCTGTCAACAGGTCCGTCATGGTGAAAATCGAAATCTCAGAGTGATCTATGACGTTTTATAGCCACGCTACTTTCGCCGGCTTCAGACTCAGACATATAATTTGTTATATAAGTTAGAGGTCTCGGTCAGAAAGTGACCTTAAAAATAGTCGTAAAAACGCCTAATTAGTAGACGAAATTAAGCAGACATATCTCTACAAATTTAACGAAAGATTTTTGTTTTAAAATGGGCGTGTCCAGAAAAGATGCTTATCAAATAATACATATAAGTTTTTAAAAATAGATTAATTTAATGTTTAACTGTATTGTATATGTAAGTAGCCAGTTTGCCGCTTTTTACACTTTTTCCGTTTTTGAACCTTCAAAACGTTGTTCCCAAAACCCAATAAGAATAAATATATTGATCTCAATTTACAAATCATGTTCATTTAGTCGACAATGTCCTAATATTAATTTTCCGCTATTTTAATCGGCTTATATCAGGGCAACAAATTGTCTACTAAAGATATTGTCATTGTTCAAAGGGATTAATTTTATACTTTGACAGCTGTCAAATTTGAAAGGTCTGAAAGATAATAATTGTCATTTGTTTTAAAATTTTACTTTTTCTTCTTATTTGATTATAACGAACGACAATGTAAATAACATTCTAGAACAAGAATAAGTTTTTAAATTGTCATGGTAACACTATGATTATAATATAATGTATTTGTGTTATATTACATATTTTGTAAAACGAGTGCACCCTTATATAGCGCTTGAAATAGTGTCAAAATATCGGTAACTATAATCAACAACAAACATTGCAAATACCCCGTTTAAATCCTCGTGTATGAGAAGGTAATGTTTTTGAGGTTTTGTATATTTATTAAATTAAAATTGTTTTTGGATTTAAATGTCTTTTTATTGTAACATGACAATGGCACGAATTTTTACGGTTTACAACTACGTCGAAAGGTCAATACTGAGCAATTTCAAGATCTGAATTAAAAAACAATTCTGCATTGTATGTTATTTGTGTTTTTTTGTTTATATTCGTGCTTTTAAAATTTTCGGCACGTTCTAAGAACAAGCGGACCGGGTCATTGTCGTGAATATGCTATAGTCCTTATAATTCGTGTTGTACTTGCTTATTGGAATAGGTTTGACAATCGATAAAATATTTTATATATATAACACAACTGTAGAACAATTTTCTTTATTAGAATGTTTATTATTATAGAAATTATTATATAATAAATTATTTGTTTAGTTTTTTGTAATAATATTCATAGTGTCTCTTTATTATGAAGTTATTTCAAAATAAAAAATGAATGTATCACTAAAGTATGGAAGTAATACTTCAATGTAGATTAAAAATGTACTGTGTGGCTACGGTACTAAAGAATATGGCCACCCCCTCTCTTCCCGTGGGTGTCGTAAGAGGCGACTGAGGGATAACACGGTTCCGCTACCACCTTGGAACTTAAAAAGCCGACCGGTGGCGGGATAACCATCCAACTGCTGGCTTTGAAATACACAAGCCGAAGACTGGCAGCAACGTCTTCGGTGCTACAAAGCCAGTAGTGCGGTCACCAACCCGCCTGCCCAGCGTGGTGACTATGGGCAAAACACATGAGTTCACGCATTTTTGTCGCGAACTTGTGGAGGCCTATGTCCAGCAGTGGACTGTATAGGCTGTAATGATGATGATGGAGATTAAAAATGGACTGAACTAATATCTCAAAAAATTATCTGTTCTTACAAATTACCAAAAATAAAATGAAACGGATATTTCGTCTGAATACACTCTATGTAGACAGTGTAACAGTTGAACATGCAAGAGCCAAATGCAATTTAAACTATCGATCATTATAATCGATATTTTTAACGTCAAAACGTGCAGATGCATCTACAGGTTAATTTTTCAATTTTGAGTTCTATTTTTTAGGTAACAGAGTTCGAATCTAAATGTATGTAAAATAATCGGATAATTTAACTCGGCCCTTTAACTTTGATGATGAAAACGCTATACGTGAGACGTCTGCGGGCTATTCTCTCATTATTGTAATAGCACATCTTTAAATTGGCCCCAGTTTCGCGCCTGTGAATGTTTTCGAAGTATCGATTTTAGGTTCTTTTTCGTAGTTAAAAATTCTGTTGCCATATTCATGTACATGTTTGAATTCTTAAATAACTAATTCATAATTTTTTTCATCTTCTATATTATTTTTATAATCAACGCGTATATTGAAACAGCATTTAATAAAATTCGTTTTATGTTGGAGATTTTTGAGCATCTCAGACGATTTATAGCTTGTTGTCTGTTATACAACATTACATGAAATAAAATCTTTAGCTACAAGAATTTACTTACTTCAAAATAAATTAATATTGCCAGTAAGAAATCGAAATGATTATTTATCTTCGATTCTTCGGATTGATTCAAAGACACGGTAGCAGGAAATATCACTGCATTCGAATACTCATTTCACGGTCCTCGACGAGTTTAAGTTTTGTACAAGAGTTTTAACTATTTCAGATATAATATTACATTAAATCAGTATGAAAATGAATAACCGGAATGTAAGTAAGCGTTTATATTTTGAATGGCTTCACCAAATTAGATAATTTTTGTTTATGTTCGTTATTAAATTTGACAAGATATGTATAAAAGAAATCTAAAATAAATTCAATATAGTCATGAAAAAAATATTATGGCACGACGTTCACCGTATTAGCTGGTATAATTATATTAAAAGGATGATGAAAGTACCTACAGCAAAATTGTAGAACATGAAGTTTAATATGTAATAGTTTATAATATTTTGTACTTATGTAAGAGTTGCGATTACAATTATTATTTTAATTTGTACAATAATAATTGACTAGTAGATACTGAACTAATAGAAGCTGTAAGTAAGTCTGCTTTTCACTCTAGTAGTTGGGGGACAAATTCTCACCCCGAGTCTGGTCGTGATACACATATATACATAACACATATTTTATATTTTTTCTTTCTATAAACGTACATATGTTGACGCAATAATGTTATTTACATAACAAGATTTCAAGTTACAATTTCAGAGATATCCTCACACATTTCTCGTGCTATTTTCCATATTAAAATGTTGCGTAAATTATACAATAAAATGTATTTTATTTTATCTGAAGCATAGGCAGTGGCCGTGTCAATATTACGACAGTATCGCCTTCGGCCCGTTTATCGCGTTCATTTTAATTGACCGCACCGTACTTGGGCCCTGATTAAAGCCGTCTGTACACGAAGTAACGACGTTACAGGCAATTTCTTTTTCATGGAAATAGTTGTAGGAAGATAGATATTTATGTTCGTCTTTTAATTTTATTATTTATTTATTTATTTACTTTCTAGTAATTATTTTTTCATGCAACAGTTTTTAACTGCACTGTGTCTTGTGCTTTTATCAGCAGAACTTGTGAACCTGTGGAAATCTTAGGATTAAAAGTAGCCTGTAGGGTAGTCTAGTTATCTACATGTCATATTTCATTGCAATATATTTCGTTATTTTACGTGAAAGAGTAACAAAAATCCGTCCTAGGTTTTTCATTTATAATAAATAGTTTTGTTAGTGTTGTAGGGAGTGACTGGTTTCTAGTAACAAAAAAATATCATTGTCCAGTGGATAATTAATTATAAGATGTTAAAGAAGAGTGTTATTTAAAGCGAATAGCATACTGATCAGAGTTAATGACGTCACCAACGATGACGTATAGTCAATCCATGTTAGTGTGGGTGTTGTGATGTCACCATCTGACAATACATTACGTCAAATTCATAATGGCTGGTATGAATTACCTATATATATTTTTAAGTTTAAAGCCAAGCCGTTATATGACTCAGTTCAATTTTAGTTGATATAAGATGAAAACATATTTTAATGTTAATACTTTAAAATATTTATTACAATATCTGTATTAAATATATTTATATAATATAATCTTGCTTTTAATGAGCTAATTTCTTTTCAAATATCCGTGTACCTATTTTAATAATATTTCTCCGTTGCAGAGCTCGATAATTGATAAGATTTATATACTAAAAAATCTTTTAAAACTCATAGGAGCAAAGTAAGAAATGTGAACCTCACTCCAGGTAAAATCCCGTTTGTCATCTAGTTTTTAATAATAATTTAAAAATACATATTATATTGGTAGGCAGTTTTATTTAGATACTAGGAAATAATAATTTTATATATACCTTTTTTGTAATGTTTCAATAAATGAACGTATGCAACCAACTTTATATTAATAAAAAATATGTCAACTATCGACTTGCAAATATTGTTATTTAAAACTGGTATTTTACATAATAATCCGAGAATGATGCAAAATGTTGTGGGTCAAAGACGTTCAGCTTGAGATTAATATCTAGATTCTAGATAAAATCTTATTATTTATATCGTATTATATTTTTATTGTAATACGTGGTTACGTCAAATAATATTTGATATAGTTAATGTTAAAATTTTATCTTTTTAAAAGCACTAAGGTTGCATTTTGGAATTAGTCACAGTCAAAACCAAGTAAATTTTTCATTAAGCACTTACAAATATTTTCTATGATTAATTTAAAACTCTAACTATTAGGAACTCGATTGTAGCTTTTCTATCTGATAACTCATACAATTAATCAAGTTATTTATTAAAGCCATAATAAATTAAATTTAAATATTCAATCATTTATTGAATTTCCGATTATACGGAAATTATATTATATCCCTTCAATTCAAACGTCAAGGTGTTAGGACAACCTCGATTATTATTAATGCAATTAATAAACGCATCTATTTGTAAGATGCTAAAGTCGATAATTCCTTAAAAGTATTTTTCATTTCAACAGTTGTGCAGATGAGGGCAACGGACCGTGGATCCGGAGAATTTTCCCTACTATGTGTACTTTACGTATGGTTATTGAAATTCTTCTATTTAAATTGATGTTCTTAATATGAAAAGTGCTTAAATATTAATCGTTTCGTTGCTGATATAAAAGATAGTACCTGGATGACCGCTTTAGCCATTTTTTCATTGCCTAAAAACAGGGATAAAATGATATTTTCTAAAAATGAATGATGAATGAATATATTGATTTATCGCCCCCGAAATCCCCTGCATACAAAATTTCATGAAAATCGTTGAAGCTATTTTAGAACAGTACACCCCCTTTCTTGATTTGGTTTAAAAATACATTTGTAAAACAAATTGTAGATCTGAGATCAAATTATTTGTTTTTATTAATACGATGTTGAAGATGACCTGGTATGACGTTACTATTTTTATTTTTATTCGATTAAATATTCTTTTAGTACATTAATTGAATAACAACGTACCTATATAATGCAGAATTCAGTGCAAATAAAAATACAAGGCCACATGAAAAATTTATCAATTTTTTTTGTCCAACAACAAAGGAAATATTTTATAATAGAAATATATTTTAATCAAAACTGTTGTCTAGTGTATTTTGCAGTTGTCGTCTGTTTTGTATAAAATAAAGTACAAAAATCATAAAAGAAATATATTTGAGTGGAAAATTTTATTTTCGTATCCGTCGTTAAAGAAATAAGACTAACTTATCATAGAGATTTGTTTATAATTTATTAAACGTATGAGACAATCGCTTATTACAAGTATTCAAGGCCAAGGTAAACATTAAAAGCTAAAAAGTTCGTGAACGTTGCGTTTCTGTGTTACGAACACAAATCACATATATTTGTTCACGAATAAATGTTAATATTGCTGATAAAAGTCAAGGGTAAACCGTTAAAAATAAAAGAAAGGTAAAACATCAGTGGAAAAGGCTATTATGTGAATAATAAGCCTACAAAAATAATTGAACAAGCAAACGTTTGTTCAGTTTTGTTTGGCGTAAACCGTTTATTATCGTTCTGAAATATCTGAACATAAAATTTATTTGCTTTACAGGATATATAAGCGGTGAATGATTAGTGGAATTTTGAAATATTGCTACATTTGTTAACGTTTACATGATACATATGGGGCTTAGAAAATTTCTCAATAACAAAGTTTACCTACCTACATGAAAAATATTATAAATATAGTATAAAAAGATATTTGAAATAAGTTTCAACTTATAATAAATTTAATATGTATTGAGATAGTAATTTTTCGATATAGTTTCCATAAAATTTAATTTGATTTTTTTTTACAATTTTCGGGCGATTTTTTTTGTAATTCTTTTCCTATTTACTAATTCAAATACATACTTAAAATTGCTTAGACTTTCTAGAGTACGTAAGTAAATAAATTATCCGTATCTATAGTACTATGTAAATGTATATATAAGAACTTGAATAAACGGTTAGAAGAAAAGATAATTTCATAAAGTCGAATTTAAGAGTGTATTATACGTAAGAAAAAGATTTACTGCTGGAAGACGAATATAGAAGATTGTTTTAAATGAACAAACGTATGACGAAAAATGAAAAGTTCTGCTAAATAATTCGTGTCAAAAAACCGTTCGTCTGATGTCAAATTTAAAGAACCTGGTTGCCGGACATTTTGTAGACTATTGCTAATCAATGTGTCATCAAATCAAGTAGGCGGAATTTAACAATTTTCTCACGAAGTTTAGTATGCACGATCTTAAATTTACAAAAAATATCTCTGTGATAACAATAATCACGTTTATAAATATATCATTGATAATGCTCCGTTTTTACTTATATATTACATTTATGAGCTTAAAATTGAGAAAATTTTACCAACATCTATCATCTACAAAAAACTAAATTGTATGAATAAATTGTATTTGTCTACAAAACGAAACGGTGCACCATTATAATATTAAATATTGCAGATTTTAATTTTAGAAATTCACGTAATTTTTACTGTTTTGCATTCTATTATTTTGAACCAACATTACAAACTATCCTATTTTTAGAGCATATTAAAAATTGTTTGGTTGTTGTACCGCTATACAGCTGATTGGATGGGACATAATATAAATAAATAGTAAAAAAAAATCTCAGTGAGTAGGTACATCTTTAAAAGAGCAACTCTTGTATATATATATATATATATATATATATATATATATATATATATATATATATATATATAAAATCTGAATCTCGGAAACGGCTTCAACGATTTTCATGAAATTTACTATATAGGAGGTTTCGGGGGCGATAAATCCATCTAGCTAGGATTCATTGTTAGAAAATGTCGTTTTATTCCTGTTTTAGGCAATGAAAAATGGCCACAATATCGTTAGAATACGAAAGTAAATTTCGCAAGTGTTAATAAAGTTGTAATAGATCAGGTGAGAAATCAGCCGATCGGAAACCACTAAGAAGACCACGGTTCAAACCCATATGTCTCCAGGTCGATTATTTTTTTTTCTAATTGCACTCATGATTTTTTATTTAAATAACCAGTTCATATTTTTTATTATTATGTCGGTAAAATCGAAAAATATTATTCATATTTTATCAATATGCAATTCGTATTCAAATATGATTTCAAAAAAACACGATTTACTAAAAATACCGAACTAGGCTCGGTCACCCAGGTACTCAATTGAAAGCGTTGAAACACAAGAACTCGAAAGGGTAATACGATTGCGATATTTCTTCCGCAACACAAGGTCAAGCGTGACCAAAACGAAAATTCTTAAAATTACATTCTTCAACATGCTATTTGTTTTAATAGAAATCGAGCTAGAAACAATAACATATTAATTGAACGCATACAAACAATGTATGAGACGACATATTTCAAAGGATAATACATTCCAAAGCGATACATTCCATCTTGCTGATTTACATCAATTGGCAAGATTTTTAGACCATGAAACTGTAATATTAGCATTAAATTGGAGATTGCTGTATCGCTCCACGGTATGCCATAATTTTGAATCGTCTAGTCTCGCGGTGCATTTAATTTACAATACTAAAATAGAATTCGTATTGCTCTATTTATTTCTGCTATAAATATTGTAAGCGAATCAAATGATGGAGACCTCATTTGAATAATCTAGGCGACTTTCTACCTCTTATAATACTATCATTATAACCGCATTATCTAGATAGCTGGAAATCTCGGCGAATGTTATCTGTACTTGCGAACTCCAGTTCAAGGGATATTTCCCTTAAAGATCGATGTCAATAGATACGGCTTAAACTAATGTTTGGTTAACCGTTGTTATTACAGAATCGTGTGGTATGAACCATATAAAATTAGTCATCATTTGTGCGAACTACAAATTTATGATGGTTCGAAATTAGGTTTAGCCGATGCAAAAGCCATTCCACAAAATATGTTACGAAACAATTCGCGATAAAAACCACGATTCTGACATTTCGAATATAGTAACGGGCGGAGTATAGCGTGGCATTTGTACGCTTACTTTGAAGCTCAAACGGACGTAATATCAACGATTTGTAACTTTGCCGTGCTGTAAATTCAAATTGAACACTACTTTGCACGTTTTAAAGTACATATTTAAGTGACACAAATGCTCTCAAATTAATTTCCACACGCTGTTATCACACAGTAGCTATAATGCAATTGGAGCCTTTGTGAGTCGCAATAAGGACGTATCGAAAAATTGAAAAGTAAGTTATTAAGATGAGAACTTAGATATTCCAGTTACCTTTAACCTTGAGGTCGTAAAGGTTTATTGTAAATTGAATATATTTAATTATAAAAAGACTTCAATACACAAAAATTTTATATAAGACGAATTTTCAATAAGATGTTTTGATGTTTTTAATAACAGGTTTCCGCAAAAAAATCGTAAGCGTGAAGGCAAACCATTGAATCAAATTAACAGGATATTTCTTACATAAAAGGTTTGATAATTAAGTGATTGCTACACTGGATTGTTTATAGGGACTTTGCAAAATGAATGAACAATGATTAAACGATTGAACTAATATAATGCGAATTATGTGTCGAGGGTAAAATATAATACATGATGAATGTTCCATTTAATGTTTTAAAAACTAATGGAGAAATTTATAAGCTGCTTCAGTTGGGTAATAGAGCTTGAGATACTCGTGGATATTGAGCGAGGAATGTTTGAGATAAATTGTTTTTCTTTTATTTTGTGTCACTAGCCTAGTCTTTAGTAAGACAAAATAATTTATAATAACAAATATTATGCTATCACTATCGTTATAGAACCTATCCGTGAGTGAGTCTTAAGTTACTACATCCCGTAGTTATATAATTACAAGGTATTAAAATTTACTTTAGACTCCATAAAGCAATGTTTTAATCATCACATTAAATGTAATTAGAGTGGAAGTGAGGTACTATCAAGAAATCTTTATTAAAATGTGGGGACTAAAATTTTTTGTTGTTTAGTACTATATAACAACAATCAAAGGTTCGTTTGTTGATTTATTAGCGTTGTCAATCATATTTATAATTATTTTAGATTCAATATAATGATTGTTTTAATTGACGTTTGTAAATTATAAGTGAGTTAAATGTTGCTTAAGGCTGTACAATGAATGATAACTAGTGATCAATTTGTAACGGAAATTGGTATTTCTTTGTTGTGGTTGTTCGTTTCAAATGCGTGTTTGTTTTTAACCGACTTTCAAAAAAGGAGGAGGTTCTCAATTCGACTGTATTTTTTTTTTTTTTTTTTTTTTTTATGTATGTTACATCAGAACTTTTGACCAGGTAGACCGATTTCGATAAATTTTGTTTTAATCGAAAGGTGATGTGTGCCAATTGGTCCCATTTAAATTTATTTAAGATCTAACAACTACTTTTCGAGTTATATCTAATAATGCGTTTTTACTTGACGCTTTTTTCGTCGACCTACGTTGTATTATACCGCATAACTTTCTACTGGATGTACCGATTTTGATAATTCTTTTTTTGTTGGAAAGGGGATAACCCTAGTTTGGTACCATGCTAAGGAAACCAGGATCTGATGATAGAATCCCAGAGAAATCGAGGGAAACTCTTGAAAATCCGCAATAACTTTTTACTGGGTGTACCGATTTTGATAATTTTTAATTTAATCGAAAGCTGATGTGTGTCATGTGGTCACATACAAATTTTATTGAGATCTGATAACTACTTTTTTAAGTAATCTTTGATAACGCGTAGTTACTTGACTATTTTTTCGTCGATCTACGTTGTATTACTCGTCGATATAATTGAAGTCGGTTTTTTTTTCGTTTGCGAGCAAACACAATTATGTTAATTTAAATAGTTTTTTGTCGACCTTAAATTATTGGTGAAAAACAGACTCTGTGAAAAAGTTAATAAAAACCGTTGATTTTTTATTTTATTTTAACGTAAGTAAGGTAAACGAAACTAATCATTTTTTATTTATAAATTAAAATAAATATATACAACATTTAAAAGTGATTTAAAGTGCGTATGGATAGGACGAGTCTTTTCAAAATTATTCGTGATAAAATTGCGACCTATTTTAGTTAATTGTTTGGTAATCTCCTATTACATAAAAATAGTTTTAAAAAGTTAAATTTATTTTCTTGAATAAATATGATGCTTAAAATACAAATTATAGCTTCCGTGTAAAAATAATAGCATTTTTTTTAATTCCAAAAATATTTTTTATTTCTTACATAATACGCGTACCACTGTTAAAAAATAAAGAATATTAATCCCACGTATCATGAAAGGGAAAGCTTAGTTTAATTAATTACTGTATTAAACCAAAAGTTGTATGAGCGATGGCGCAACACTTTCGTTGCTAACAGACTTACGTTTTGTATAACGCTTTACAAACGCCATTGTAAAGGTCTGGGAACATGAGATCACCATTACGAAAAAGTGTGTTCCAGCTTTCATCTTTCTCACTTTTGTATCAACGCTTTCTCAGCAAGACATACACATATTTAACGCACCTGGTTATTGTTAGTATCTGCAGTCATTATTTATTATCTCACTTTGCACAATGTTGATGAGTTACCTGTCAATCTTTACGTTTATTATACCGGAGTAATGTGTTTTAGCAGTACAAAAAGATATGTGTAAAATAATAAAGTTCAATGATCATAGAGTATAATAATACATTTTTCGGTTTGCCATATTGCTTGTTACGTGAATAGTTCGACGTAATTAAGTTTAAATTAATCAAACTTAACTAACATTCAACATAGATGAATTTAAAAATAAAATTAAGAAAATAAAACTTTTATGAAATTCCTTCAAAATATTGCGTTTCAGATACGACCGTCAACGACGTCTGCCCAAAATCTAATTTTCTTTTGCATTCTTCAGTAGACATTATATTATTTATTTTACAGAAAAATGTTTTTATAGAAATCAATATCACATAACTAGATACAAAAGTAGATAATTAGAAAAGTAACGATATTATACTAAAAAGCTACCGGACGCAGCAGTAGGACGTGCAGCGTAGGAACTTTTTTGGATTCTTGATTAGCTGTTTTGTGTTATAGAATACGAGTATAAGTCTCAGTTTGTTCCATTATAACAGAGGCTCAGCCTTAATGATGATTAAATAGATTTCAAGGCGATATTGGACGGTAACTCGAGGTATTCTATGAACGCCTCAGCAAAGTGTAATTGCTACTTTACTCGGCCACTGTGCCATGTGAAATTACTGGCGAATCTTAATTATCCATAGTGGAAATTGTCAAAGAGATTGATTGCTTCGTAGTTTAAATATTTGATGAAGAAAGTTCCTTCTGAGAATTATGTCCGATTAACATTGGTTTACTGTATTAAATTAGATTGAATTCTAATTCCTTCACTCATAATTGCAATTTTAATAGCGTTGTGATTAAATAAAAAAATAATTTACATTATTATAAATATTTGTACGACGTATAAAAGTTTGGCGTGAATGATTGCATAAATTAAAAGTCATATCAAACAAAGAAAATAACCTTAAACAGAAACATACTGATAAATGTGCTCGGTAGGGTTATTAATGAAGAAACAGCACGGTTATTGGTCGATAAGCCATTTAATCAAATGTCTTAGTGAAAAATGATGGATTCAAGCAATTCTTATGTCGTTTGCAATTATTAATTGTTATACATATTTACTGTGAATGTTAATCACGGTTTACGATAAATTGTCAGTAACGTAACCAATCTGTTACTAGAAGTAGAGATTACGAAACAGTTTTCTGAGTTAATATAGCAATTTAGAGTAAATGTATTGATGTTAGTTTTATTGGTCTATTTCTTTAATATTCATTTTGTTTTTAATTGGTGCAATTAATATACTTGATTTTTAATGGAAATAGCTAGTTATGTAATTAGCACTGCTACCGATAATTTGTAGTTTATGACTACTTTGGCGTTATAAAGCTGACAGAGAGTGAGAGAGAGAGAGGGAGAGGGAGAGGGAGAGAGGGAGACAGAGAGGGAGAGAGAGGGTGAGAGAGGGAGAGAGGGAAGGAGAGAAGTACTTAGTAAGAGAGAATAGTCAAAAGATGAATAGAAGTTGAAGGACGTTTAAAGTGGGAAAAGTTAAGAGAGATGCTTGCGGCGATACGAGCAGTAGCCACTTCGAGCAAAACTTCTGTCAGAATGGTATATTTTTTGCTATACTATACCAGCTGTATCATATATGTGAACAATTATAACGAAAATATTTATGTTTCATTAAATACTACTTGATAGATCACGAGAGGAACAATATGGCTCAAAGAAGGTCGAAGAAAATATGTTCTTCGACCTTATATTTATTGTATATGATCTATCTCAGAATATTGTTACTTTACACATAATAGATTTATTTATGAAGGCAATGACAATTTACTTTAAAACTAATATTTGTCATTTTTTAATTTCCAGGTACGAGAGTGAACTAATAGCGTAATTATTAAGCTGAGACTTCCCAAGGTATTTCAATAAATCAATAATTGAAATTGAGAATTTTCAATCAATTTCAAAAACCAAAACTATTTAAGGAATTTATTATTTCTTTTTTACTTACATAAGAGGAAAATAAAAACCGATATTTTTGTTGATAAGTTAGTAGAAAAGGAATACTCTTGTTTGCTTTTAAATGTATTATTATTTTCCTCAAAGTGACCACTACCTAAGTTTTTTTTAGATGGTCTTCATTTTTTGTTGTATCTTGTACCTACTTATATTATTGCAAATTTAAAAGAAACAGCTGGTAGATACATTTTAACGTATTTTCTGAAGCCACTTCCTGGCAGGTGATACTAAACTAAATTTTGTTTAAGCGACATTGATAACTAAAGACGTTATTATAAGGACTAAATTTCTGTAACAAAATGCATTTGTTAATTTATATACTTAAAATGTTCATTGTGTGGGTCAGAAAGTTTTGCATATGGCACACATTTATGGAGGCTTTTTGGACAATTAGCAGGTGATAACATCTATGCCCCAAAACACGTTTAAAGTTATTTAGATCAAGGTAAAAACAACAATAATTTTTTGAGTGAATAAATAAGTTTGCAAATTATATTTTAAAAGCTGCAAAACAGTTAGTGCTCTCCAAACAACTGATCCTATAAATCCCTGAAACTATAAATTGTTCTCTGTGAAATATTTGTGTAGGTCAAATAATTATTTTGTTTTGGGTTGAGTTCACTGCCCTATGAACAATATGTTGCAAAATGAACGTCTTTGGTTATTATATATATACTTTATTGCACTCAAAAAATACATGTAAAAACAACATAATAATAATGTTTATGGCAAAGGTGGACTTATCTCTGAAAGAGATTTCTTCCAGTCAAACCATGGTCATGAGTAAAAAAAAAACGTAAAAAAAAGAAAAGATGATAAATTTGATAAATCTATACATATATATTCAAATATACATCATATATATATATATATATATATATATATATATATATATATTATATGAATATTATAGCGAGATATAGGATATAATTATATTATTGCAACACAGAAAATAACTTTTTCGTTGGCATAAATATAGCAAAAAGATGTTTAAAATAAAAACTCTATCAAAACTTCAGCTATAAGATTTTAGTGAGAGATCATGAATAGTTAAAACTACTAATGTTCTATTAGGTATAAGAACTTATTCAGTTTGTAAGGCCCTTAAAGTAAACTAAAAATAGTGACCAATGGCCTAAATTTACACCTTCGTTCGGTTAATAACGATGTTGAGGGACATTCTTATACATTGTAAGATTCTCTTTTGAAGATGTCGTAAGGACTAGTCAATATGTAAGGGATACGCTGTAGTTTTTGTTTATACTCTTCACAATATGAAACTATCGCCTTTTTTGACTAGCTATTCTATTTCCATATTTAATAGAAGGAAACTAAAAATTGTCGTTTCATACGTTTGTAATAGATTAACTCAAAATTTGGTAAACCGCATTGGAAAATTATTTCACCAGAAGAATGGTATATTATCACCGATCCTAGACGTAGGCTATATTTTAACGGGAGAAAACGGAATAGCCAAAATCGTGTAATCCACGCGGGCAAAGCCGCGAGCGGAAAGCTAGTTTAAAATATACTCATAAATTTGTGATAAACAAAGAGCTATTAAAAATAGCATAACATCAGTTGGCGACGAGATAAAATGACTATTAGAAGGAAGTGTTTGGTTTATGCATCAAGGTTGACCAGCCTCTCACCGATGCGGCGCACCCAATAAATACAACCGGTACATATCGTGATCTCGCTAAATGACTGCTAATTTTTCTATAACCGTAGAAAATTGTATTATAACAATGACATTTTGATTTTTCCTAAACTGATATTTTTGTTACTAAGAAAAATTAATACGAAAAATAAATTATTTTAATACTAATAATTATATATACACTTTGAAACTTGATGTCACAAAATTTTTGACCACTCGCTACCTCTTGTCGCACAATGTCCACCCACACGTCACATTTTAAGGGGGGGCCACGAAGTGCGAGTTGTGATGTAATTTATGGATGGCCCTTTTATAGTAACCCTTCTTTCTGCTCCGAAGGTTATGGGTTCGATTTTCACCCCGAGTCTGGGTGCCATATACATATATATATAACCATATATATGCATTATAAACTTATACATATATGCATTATGTATATATGTTTATCAAAAAAATATGTAATTACATCAGTCAGCTGTTACCCATAACACAAGCATTATGTTGCTAACTTTAGGAACAGACGACTGTGTGTGTATGTTATAGATATTTATTTATCATTAGTTTGTATTAGTGTATTAAGACTTTTGAAAATATAATGAGATTTTTCCACTTCTTAAGTTTATTGTTTTACATAAATTTTACATTTGTAAGTTTTTAGGATGCCCTCCCTTCTTAGTATTTAAATCTTTGAATATTTTTAATGTATAATGCCCTAAAAGCAATTAACTAATTTGTTCGAACGATTAAGTGTGTGAAAGTTTTTAGGATAGATAAGATTTCTTTTATGCTACATTAGTATTTATCTAAACTAATGTAATAAACATACAGGATTCGTTTGTTTGTTTTAACTCGCGATATTAATCCATTTATCGAAGAAGATTAATGACCTGGTGTAATAGTTCCGCAAGTTTCGCTAACATCGACGGTCACCAGTTCGATACCTATTTGAAATGGAATTTGTTTTTATATAAATGTTTGTTTATCGTGTAGACTCTAGAACTATATCTCCTTTTCCGTTCCGTTTACGTTTCGTGTAGACTCTAGAACTATATCTCCCTTTCCGTTCCGTTTACGTTCCTCAGAGTGCATGTAAAGCCGTTACACCTTTTGATGTTTTAGACATTTGATGCGATTTATACTGATGGTAGCGAAATAATCCGCAATCTTGCAGTGGAGTAGCGTAGTGAATTAAACTGTAATAATTGTTCTTCATAATCCGACACAAGCAGTAGAATGCTTGCTACAAAAAAATAAGGAAGAAAAGTAGAAAAAGTGGGTGTCCTCATTCATTGGACATGCGTAGTCTATCTCAGTTCAATTCATACCATAGGCTATATAAATACGTCTCAAAAGAACAAAGCAGTAATCGTAAACACTGTTGAAACTTACTATTTAATAGTTTGTTTATGATGGAAAGATTTATGACGCCGTGATTACATCATTATGTACTGTTATAGCCATAAATCTGGCGAGTAATAATACGAATAATTTAATACCTGCTTAACAACGACAATAAAATATGTTTAAAAATGATAGAACTTTTCTATTTTTTATTCTTAAATTTTTTCTCACACAACTTTAATAGTTTTTTTTTGGTATCTATAAATGCTTTAGAACACCTTTGAAATTTTATAAATCCAAGTTAGTAAAGTTGGAAAATTCATTAAGTTATAAATAATTGTGTTTGCAGGCAAACGTAGAAAAACCGCCTTCAATTATATCGACAAGTAATACAACGTAGGTAGACAAAAAAATTGTCGAGTAAATACGCATTATCAAAGATTACTTCAAAAGTTGTAATCAGATCTCGATGAAAATTAAGTGTGACCACATGATGAACATCGGTTTCGATTAAATTAAAAATCATCAAAATCGGTACACCCCGTAAAAAGTTATGCGGATTTTCGAGAGTTTCCCTCGATTTCTCTGGAATCCCATCATCAGATCCTGGTTTCCTTATCATGGTACCAAACTAGGGACATTTCCTTTCCAACAAAACCAGAATTATCAAAATCGGTTCATAAACGACGGAGTTATCCCCGAACATACATAAAAATATATATATCAGTCAGTTAAAAAATAAACAAAAGATGATCAATTTATCATACATTAACTTTATAAGTATATTGTGTCGTAAGAAATGAAATGAAAGCTTTAGATTTATAATGTACTATACAAGAATTTACAAACAGACATCAAAATTATTAACAAGCTATTAATTTTGTGTTATAAACTATATTTAATATAAAAACTTGTGAATACTTTCGTTTTTGTTACGAGATTGCAGAAAGACCGTTGTGTAGGTACGGTAAATGTATTAACTGATTCCATCTTTTGCCTAGATTTACAGATAGTTCAAAAAAGTTTAAATATATAAATTACTAGTTAGTACGTGACCGCGACTTCGCTTGCATTTACGATGCAATATTCTTTCTAAGGGAATCTTACCTTATATCGAATTTGTGGTTAAAAGTATTCAGTGTACTAGTTCGTAGTAAGCTGTCCGATATTTCTAAAAAATTAACAAATCTCACTGTACTGAATTATTGAACTGAATTGTAGAAATTTTTTTGCTCAGAGCAGCATTTTTAAGCATAAATGATGACAGCACGCTTGCGCAGAGTAGCACAAACTGGCCGATGTTCGTTCAAAGAATGGTGCGTAGAGCCTCTTATAGGGGGACCTACAGATTAGTGTTTTGATTTTAGTGTTTGTATTTTCTATGCAGATCCCTCTACAGAGGTTATACGAATTAGGGCTGTGAATGTAAGGAGTTTATTGTTTTTTTTTATGTGTGAGTTGACCGAGTATATTTGAGCCAAATCAACAGCGAAGTTAAAAAAGTATAAAATTCTTTATGTTAAAATTAAAATAACAATTCCATTGAATTAATATTAACAATTAGCTATTAATTTTAAATATCTTTTTTAACGACGATGAGATAAGTCTGTTATACTTTTTAAAACTGTTTTGTAATTTTTGATTTTATTTTTGTTTTATTTCATTTTTCGCGTAACTTTTTAAACAACAAAGCGTATTTCTTTTGTATTGTATTTTAAATAATTTTATCGGACTATCACATCATGTTTATCAAAATAAATTAAAAAATGTAGTATAAAATTGTTTGTAGTATATAGGTACAATAATCGAAAACTTTATTTTTCTTACAACTTTCTTACTTCTGTACAAAAATCCTCATAAAATCTTTCAGAAGTTTGAAGATCCTCATAACTGATGGGTTTTAGAATATTTCGATGTCCCGTACAGTTTTAATCCTTAAACAATGCATCGCGTCAAGCGTGATCTATTCATACACGTACAAGAGAAACTTCTAACAATGAATGCATAGTGTTCTTCTTTGGGTATCGTCAGATCTCCATTGATATGTAAAACCGCAAACTAGGCCGTTCCGACAAGTAAATTTAGCACGAATAACGTTTCTCTAGGTCTGTAATCAGGGTTGACACTTAAGAAAAGGGGAACAAATAAAAAAAGTCAGTAAATTCCAGGGTTACTAAGTAAAGATTTGTTTTTTTATGTTTTGTCATTTATTTTTATTTTTTAATTCAAATTACTTTTATTAGAACTAATAAACGTATTGATAATTTAAACATCATTATAAAATATTTCCATTTCATCAATAAATCTTCAAGCACCAAAATAGTTGTAAAAATTGATTAAAGTATGATATGAGAAATCGCTAGTTGGTTGTATTGTATCGCAGTCCATCAGTGGACTGTATAGGCTGTAATGATGATCGCAGTCCACTGCTGGACACAGGCCTCCACAAGCTCACGCCAGAAATGGCGTGAACTCATGTGTGTTGCCCATAGTCACCACGCTGGGCAGGCGGGTTGGTGACCGCAGGGCTGGCTTTGTCGCACCGAAGACGCTGCTGCCCGTCTTCGGCCTGTGTATTTCAAAGCCAGCAGTTGGATAGTTATCCCGCCACCGGTCGGCTTTTTAAGTTCCAAGGTGGTAGCGGAACTGTGTTATCCCTTAGTCGCCTCTTCCGACACCCATGGGAAGAGAGGGAATTTATAAATGGAATTTTTAATGGATAAGTACTGGGTTACTGAGACATCGGGTATTATTATATAACGTACTTACGTGCTTACTTTACCTAATCTCCAACGCTTGAAATATTTTCAGAGATCATCTCATGTCACGGCTTAACGTTGTATCGTAATGTAAGAACCCGCCAATCAGTGGAGCAGCATGCTGGATTAAGCTTTGATCTTTTTCCTACATGGAGAATGAGGCCTATGCCCAGCCGTGGGATATTACAGGCTGAATCATGGTTGTCATCAATTAGTACACTTAATTTTACAGCACAGACAAAGAAAAAGAAAAAATAAAGTAAAACTTTGAGCCTTGCCATTGCCAATATAGATTGGCGTTTTAGAGTTGTTCGCTATTGTAATCACTACCAATCCTACCAAGTATCTATAAAACGTTTGGCTCGGAGCGTAGAAACGGTCTAGATTGAATTTCTCGCAGGTTCGTGAACAATTCGAATCATTTGTGATTAAAATAGTACTACTAGGATTTCATATAACTGATGCTTATAGCACAAACAGTACAACACAATGAACTGGTCTGTAAGCTATGATTTTGTTGTAATTGCAATTTAAACTGAAAACTTTATTTCTTCCTAGAACGCTGTAGACAAAATTAATAATCTTTTCGTATAATTTATATTCTTGAACAATATCTGACTCTTTATAAGTTTAGGAACCGCATTTGTATGAACTCGTACCAGCTGCCATCCTCTGGGATCCTTTTTTATTTTCTAAACCAAGAGTCCCTCAGGATCTTATACTTTACTCATCAAACGTAACACGTAAAATATCAAAAATAATAATAATAAAAAATTGTCTTTTTAATCTGTACCTTGCGTACTCGATGGCGTGGTGCGAATCATACCTACACATATTATATTTTTTATCTTACTTTATGTGTGTCATGTGTAAAATTATTCTGTGAAAAATATATTTTTCCAAGGTTGACGCTTTTTGAGTTGGTGCTGTCGAGTGTTACAGGACATGGCCACGACAACGTTGTAGTAAAGTTTTAACGAATAAAAGTACACAAATTCGCGATTGATTACAATACGAGCATCTAGGTAGGTATACATTAACATAAATATGCATATGGCTTCGGATGTAACAGCTAGATTCAGTATTGAAAATATTTTTCATCCATACTGTTATTCTTAAGTAGTCCTTACTTGACATCGTAGTTAGTTAGTTTATAATTTATTATGTAAATTTAGCCCAAAAAACCAAATTAATAAAGCAGTTACATTTATTCTTAGAGTACCTATCTTAATTACCAAAAAAATATTTGAACTATACCCAACAACCTGAAGAATCGTCAAAAATTTAAAGTAAAAACAACAATAAAAATACAAACCAACACAAAAAACAATAAAAATTATTTATATAGAATGATCTACTTATTTACAACAAGCAATTAAATCTTAAGTAATATATAAGATTGTGTAATTTATTTTTAACACAGATCTTAATAGTACAAATTGAATTAGACATCTATTCAAAAGCACAAAAGCACGCACATCCTACGCTCTAGTAACTATCTTAAAGAAAACAGTGCAGACACAAAATACGGAAATAAGTCAACACAATGAGACTTACTTTCGTCTATTTGTAACCTGTCATTATACCAAAGAATGGTTTGATGCTCGAATGAACACGAATTTGAATGAAACTTTCCATTCATATGATGAATACGTGTAATGTATGGTGTGAAAACTTTAGTAAAAAATGATATGAATAATTCCGCTCATTCTTCATAATTTTGTTGTCATATTCAAATGTGGAATCGATTATGATTATTAATGATATTATGTGATTATTTTTTATCCTAATTATGATTGATTCATTTCATTTTTAATAACTG